>NC_090188.1:32706623-33414123 GCF_024679245.1 Pseudorasbora parva | reverse complement strand
GTAAGTTTACATGTAGTGGCAAAGTTAGTTATATTTAGAAAAGTAGACTTTTGAAATAAAGTGTAACAAATGCATAATATCAAACCAAGTATAGCATCTGTGTCCAAATATGGTTTGAGGCCAAAGTATGTTAAAATACCATGGCATTTCCATCTGATAACAAGGAGCCACCACAGTACTGAAGATGACAGTCTGAATGATGTCACAGCTCAAAGATCCACATCCCCTGAAGATCCCAGTTAAAGACAGACAGGGAGGAGGACATTGTTTACAAAACACTAGAAATTCCATTTCCTGGGAATACACGACTCCCCTGTGGTACCGTCCTAACAAATCACCGCTGATAAACAACAGGAGCAAGATGAAGGTGAGCAGCAGTACAGTCCTTGACAATGATGGAGTCTGTTTTAGTCTGGATGAATGGCATTATTCTGGTAATTTTACAACCTGTGTGTTTTTGTACGTTTTTTACGCATCCCTGAAATATCTGCAAAAAATGAGTGCCAAATGGTCTTCCCTCTATAAATGCTGCATCGTCACAACATCCTCATTAAACCCGTCTCCAATCTTTCTAATAATCTTATGAATATCTTTTTATATGACTTCTGACCTGTAATGTTGCCAGAATCATAATCAGAGTTTGTTTGTCGACCAGAGGAGAACTGGGATTCCGACTGAGTCTGGTTTCTCCTAAGTTTTTTTTTTTTCTCCATTCTGGCCCTGATGGAGTTTGGGTTCCTTGCCACCGTCACCTTTGGCTTTTGGCTTGCTCAGATGGGGATACCTACATTTCAACTGTATTAATGATCTGCCCTGCATTGACACTGTATGACAATTGAAATTGGATAACATCACCGTATTCTCCAGAGCGGCTGTTATTTTCCTGTTAACACCGTGAAGCTGCTTTGAAACATTTGGACTTGTAAAAAGCACTATATGAATAAGGGTGACTTGACTTGGCTTTTTGCACCAGCTCAGAGGTTGCTGTGCGAGTTCACAGGGCTTTAAAAGCATTTTTGGACACTGATGCAGTAAAACACAAATAAACCTCACTGAAGCACTGAACTATTTTTAAATGTGACAAGCATCATCAGGATGACTTGAAGAATGTGTGGCTGCATGACTGTGTCAGTGATAGAGAAAAATGTGTGTGTGTGTGGTCCTGGTAAACCCATCATTATGGGGACAATTTTGGGGGGATTTATAAATCAGATTGTGATGTTTTTTTTTTTTTCTGTGTTTTTTTCCCCTTTTTTTGAATGTCCTGTGATGGATATGTAGAGCACATTTTGTACAGTATAACAAATTTAATGGAATGTCCCCAGTGCGTGCGTGTGTGCGCGCACGTTTGTGTGTGTGTATGTGTGGGCATGTTTTTGTGACATATGAGGACACAAATGTGTATAATGACATGGGTATGACAGGTATTACAAGGAGAGGGTGAAATATGAGGACATTGGCCATGCCCCCACTTTTCAAAATGCTTATAAATCATACAGGACTTTATAAGTTGAAAGGTTATAAGAAGAGTTTTTTTTTAGAAAGTAAAAATGCAGAATGTTTCCTGTGATGGGTAGGTTTAGGAGTAGGGTCAGTGTAAGGGGATAGAAAATACGGTTTGTACAGTATAAAAAACATTACACCTATGGAATGTCCCCATACTGTAAAAAAAAAAGGCAAATTTTGAACTTTTGCAGTACAATCGACTTGGATGTTTAAGTTATTTCAACTTAAATTATGTTAAACTGACTTAAAAAATGTGTTACATCTTGTATAACTAATAAAAACAAGTTTAACATTTCTTAACTTATTTTGATGAGTTAAAACAATGTAAAAACATATGTTGTCATAACTTATTGAACATATAATTTTTTGCAGTGGTCACAAAAACAAACGTGTGTTTGTGTGTGTATGTGTATGTGTGTGTGTGTGTGTGTGTGTGTGTGTGTAGCTGTGATTGTCCCCAGATATGTCTTCTTTTTGCTATTTTCTGGTATGCTTTGTACAAACCATGTCCAGTAACCTGTTCTATGCACTTGAAAAAAATAAAATAAATTATCTATTAAAAGTGGTAAAAACACAAAAGTTAGCAAAAGTTAAACAATATTTAAAATAAAATATAAAAAAGGCAAAATATCAACACACACTTTAATAAAATAAAAAATAATGCTAATACTAAAATACAACAGAATCAGACCCATTTGACTTTAATCTTGAGTGTTGTTGCAGATGTGCTTGTTTGATTGCACTCATGAAAAAGTTCACATGAGGCCTTCTGTCACGGCATGATCAAAGCAAGCAGGTGTGTGAACCCCTGGACCCGGTGAAATAAATCTCAAAGGGAAGCCTAAATAATGCTTATGTTAGGTTAAGGGGTTAGGGTTAAAGCTATGGTTAGTCTTCAACTTAAACCCCAGCAGGTGTGAGATGTTTTTGAACAAACTGTACAATGCCATGACTTGTTAAACAATAACAAACAATGCCATTCAGTGCAACAATCTACCACGCTGAGGTTTAGAAGTTAAGCAGCTGCCTCTCACACCCTCTTGATATGGATTTATCTCAGGGCCATATCCTGCCTTCATTTTAGATCTGGAATGAGTCCAGGGGCAAATGTTGCACTTCCAAGTGCCCTGACGCCCATGCTGAGATGGATCTGTCTACCCCCTTCCCTGGGGGGACGAGTCATCACACACCCCTCAGAAGTGCATGTCAGCAGGTCGGCAGCGTGCCTCCCATCTGACAGACTGAATGAGCCGAAAGCTGAGCTTCATTCAAAAGAGGAACAAAATGGGAACACACTGAGACAGAAATTATGGTATATTAATGGGGATATTCCACACAAAAATGAAAATGTAGTCATCATTTACTCAGCCTCATTTCTTCTGCAAAGCACAAAATATGTTTTGAAGAACATTGAAAACAAACATTGGAAGTCAGCTGACTTACACTGAATGAAAAAACTAAATCCTAAAAAAATATTTTATTTTATTTTCCACAGAAGAACGAAAGTCATAGAGTTTTGGAGCAACATGAAGGTGAGGAAATAATGACATAATATGCTTTTTTTGTGTGGACTGTCCCGCAAGACTGAACTAAATGGAATTAATGAGACTGAATAAGAAAACAAATGAGACGGAAAGTTTCTAAATGTTCTAGAATAGAGTCAGAAGACTGAATGTCATTAAAAAGACCAGACTGAGATTGAACTATATAACTAGAATAATGTATAGAACAATGTGAAGTAGAATAAATGAGACTGAATATAGAAAGCCGTACAGTTTTGCAGTGACAGAAGGTGAGTTCACGTCATGTCGTGATTACCATAATGATTCTAAACTGTAAAAGGCCTTCACATACTTGTAAAAGGCCGTCACATACAAATGTGTAGGAAGTGGCGATGTCACTTCATGGATTAGACCATTTGTGCCATACCAGGTTCAAGTGGAAACACAACTTGAACAATTCCTTACCATTCTAAGAACTGTTCGGCTCAACGGTGGAAAAGCAGCTATAGTGTCGGCCCAGATTCGGGCCACATCTGGTCCATGTGGATTCAACCAGATGTGGGCCAGATCTGGGCCGACGCTTTGGTGCTGTCTGGGTGACTATCTCTTTATGACTTAACTAGGTGGAATTAATGAGACTGAATAAGAATGTCACTGAACTAAAAGAAGTTATAGACTGAATGTTATTGAACAAGCCAGGCTGACACTAAACTTGGCAGAATAAAGGAGACAGAATATGACAAAATATGAGAAAATACGACTTAGTATAACAGATTATGCAGATCAATTAGACTGAGATGAGACAACATGATACTGAATGAAACAAAATAACAGAATGAGACAGAAAGGCCGTATTTACTTGTTTTGGTAGATCGGATCACTAGTGGACCTTTAGGGGTACAACAACTTGTCACTGGGTAAGTACACTTAAAAGCATATATTTGTACCTTTTAGTACCACAGAAAGGTTAGTAGATAAGTATTTGTACTTTAAGGTGCTAATATGCACCTTTTAGAAGTAAAAAAGACAAATGTACAAAGATGTCCTTTTTAAGGGTACAGTGGCAAGCTGTTGTACAATTTTGACACCCTTTTTTCAGTGTGATGAATACAATGCTAACATATTTTGAGCTTGTCCATTTTTGTCCGCCTACTCTCAGCCTACGGACCTTATAATATATAAACGTTATGGGAAGCGCACTAGCCACAGGATTTAAACTTTGTCAGCTGAAGTTCAGTTTAAAGACAAAAAAACGTGCCAAGCACAATATTCTCTCACCAGCTCTAATTTCTGCTTTCTGTATTTTTTCCCGGGTGTGTTCATGTGTATATTGCGCACACTTATTCGGTCCATTAGATCGAAATAAAACATACTTTTACCCTCCCTTAAAGACAGAAGTGAACGCTTGAAAGTGGACAGAACAGAGACGGATTTAAACACCAAGTGTAAACGGGTATGTGTCTGCCTCGTCTGCTTGTGATTGACCAAAACGCATCTTAAAACCAGGTGTAAACAGGACCAAAAAGACCCAAATGGGGTGCGAGGTGATAGCAGGAGTCTGAAGACGGATCCTATTGCATGCTGCTGGCACTCAGGAAATAACTCACGTGTGAGTATGTGGGTCACATTATTATTAGAGCAAGTGTGAGCAGTAATCTAAACAAGTGCAATGATGACATTCCCACTGTAGACAGAGATGTGTTAAGACTCTCTTGAGCCCCGCAACTGCGCCACTTTTAATCCGAGCCATTTTAGCTATAGCCTTTTTTGGCTGAAACCCGACCACCCGTCTAAGAAGTTGCTGCTGCAGATCATGATGTTGTATAAAGCACATCTGCATCATTTGGATGTTTTTGGCTGTTCTTAATAGATGTGCAATCTCCCACAGCATGTCATGCCTTCATCTGAGCTGGTCGAGCTCTCCTCTCTTGGGTGGTGCGGGTATTTCCTCCACTCTTGGGTGTTTCAGGCCTAAGCTTTCAATCTTTCAAATTCCTCCGACCACAAACGACCCTTCCTTTTGGACAATGTTCTAAATGATTAAAGACAAATACCGCACTCTGCCCAATTTGAGGTTTCTAGTGTGTTACATAAAGCAACCCTTAATTACACTCTGGGATCTGTGCTGCTTTTAGAGGAGCCGGGGTGGAGCGACCTCTCTTTCTACTCAATTTCATGCTTTTTACACTCTGCTATCCATCTCCAGTGCTTCTGTTCTCAAGCTGCTATTGTCTTTGGCTTTGTGCATGCAGGAGTCAAGTTGGCTTTCCAATTTCTGTTGGACGGAGGAATGTATCAGAGGAATTTCAGAAGCTCTCTTCTGGTCAAACAGTTGAGTATGTGCTTGAAGAACAGAGAAGAGCCAGGTGTCGGGTTGCTTTGCTCTTCTCAGCCCTTGTTTTGTGGTGTGTAGAAATTTGCTCAACATATTCTGCAGCACCAAACCTCACGTGTCGCAATGACAGCCATGCGAACGATTGGAAAGAGGTTTCACAAGCCTAACTAGCAAATAACATCCACATGCTCCATGAGTACAACAATTTCTCGCTCTTATGTCATCTATCAGAGGTTGTGCTCAAGAAACATACCCGTAAGAAACCACTCTACGACATCTGCATGTAATCAAAATAATAATTTGTTATCAAGGGACATACACCTGCAAAAATCCAGCAGTATCTGTTTTTACCTGCTCATGTGTCTGTGCAGATTAATGTCCCAGTTTTCTCCGCTCTGTTTCCCGTCCTAGAGGTGCCTTGACCCAAACTGTTAGTCAGCTTCTGGGTGGTGCAGCGTGTTGCAGCTTTCGTCTTCTCTCTCTTTCACTCTCTCTCTCTTTGCCCTTGAGGGTTTACTTCTCGCAGGCTGGACGTCTGCTGGACAGCTGTTTCAGAATTCCTCCTCTGAAGCAGTTCGGCGTGTCTCCGCTATGCTTTGCTCCTCCTTCCTCCGCCTGCAGCACCTGTCCCTGCCTGTCTGCGCACAGCGCTGTTGAAATCCAATTCTCTCGTCCTCTGTGGTGTCGACCCGCCGGAGCTGCGGCAGTATTTCCTGGAGATACAGACAGCGCTCAGTCATGGGAGGAGGAAAATGAAGAGTGTCTCTCCCACTGTGCTTCCCAGCTGCTGAACGTCAAAAGTCCTTCCCTTCCCAAACAGAGTGGAAGAAATACAACTCCCCTCTCGCTCTTGTTCATCTCCTTACTCCCCACCTCCCTTCTCGTGCTTTTTCTCACACGTTTATTTTTTCGGTCTCAGTTCTCCACTCTTTTACCTTCTCTGATTCCTTTTCTATTCTCTCATTCTGCATTTTATTTCTGCTGACTTAAGCATCTCTACCTCATTTGTTTGCTCAGCATTTGCTGACACCGTTACATCTGAGAGATAACAATGCAATCTTGCTTGACGATGGATGTATGTGTAGACAGACAGACAGACAGACAGACAGACAGACATAAATCAATACTGATTACTCAAAGAGAAACGCTGTTTCTTTTTGCAGCTGCACTGTAAACCTCTGTAGAGCTTCTTGTCACTTCATCCTCAACCTAAAATAGGTTTCCTTGGCAACATACAGTACAGTGCTCTGCAGTGAGCTCACGTTTGACAGGGATTAGGAGGGGGTGCAGGGAGTTTATCCTACCGCTGTGTGCGTGTGTGTGTGTGTGTGTGTGTGTGAAACAGAGTGTAAGAGAGAGAATGAGCTCTGTTACAGAAGCTATTTATAGTGAGCTTCCTATACCTAGACAGCATTTTAAGGTTCCTAAAAATAAGAGATGTCAATATGGGCAACCTATAAGGGAACATCACATGTATGCTTTAAAGGCATCCTAATAATAATCGGGATAAATAAAGGATTAGGATATAAAGATATAAAATAATAATAATAATAATTTCAAGATGGCGGATAAAGCAGGAATTGCTAAATGTACCTAATAAAATTCCCCCAAAATAATTGAATAAAACCATTAATAAAATTCACAATAATGTAGTCAAAACTGTATAATAATATCATCTAATATTTCGCCCTATATGTGTTTGTGCTCTGAGTTTTTATGCGTATTAGAGTATCACAACGTTAGCAACATGCTCACGTCAAACTGAAATTAATTTATAGTCAAGCGTGCTTTGCGGACAAGAGCTATTTGTGTGGTTCACAGAATAGCTGGCTATATAGAGCTGCTTTCCAAATCAGTATCTTGTTTAAATGCTGCCTTAAAAGGAAGCCGGCTATAGGGAGTAGGCAGCAATGTAGCTCACTTCATTTCATCTTATTTTCCATTTAAAATATCCAAAAATTAAAACCAGTTATTTCTTTTTTTTTTCTTTTTTTCATTTGTGTTAAGTATAAACAATTTAAAATCACTTAAAGGGACAGTTCACCCAAACATTTTAGAAAATTTCAGACAAACGCAATCAGAGTTATATTAAAAAATATATATTGCTCTTCTAAGCATTATAATGGTAGTGAATGGCAGTCCTGATTTTAAAGTCCAAAAAAGTGCTTCTTGCAGTTATAATAGGGCCGGGCAACTAACTCAAGCTCCTCTTCTCCTATATCAAAATCCTCCAACATTTATCTTTAAAAAAAATTAGTTTTACACTTCTAATTCATGACCGCTGTTTTGTTTTGCTCTTTCCTCTGCACTTCCGCGTTCGTCAATACGTAATGTGTCAGGTCAGGGGTTACTCTTTCACTGTAAATCGATACGTACGGCCGTCTGTCGTCTTTATTAAATCCCTGGAGTTGTATGGATTACTTTTATGATGGATGGATGCACTTTTTGGAACTTTAAAATCAGGACCGCCATTCACTACCATTACAAAGCTTGGAAGAGCAATGGTATTTTTTTTTAATATAACTTCTTGTGTTTGTTTGAAAGAAGAAATCTTACATACATTGAGCTTGAGGGTGAGTAAATCATGGGGTAATTTTCATTTTTGGGTGAACTGTCCCTTTAAACTCTAAAAATTTAAAATTCCCCTTAGGCCACCTGTCATTAGCATTAGAGATTGTATCAATTGACAAAAGACAATGATTAAATCAATTCCAGATCCTGCCCTGCGTTTTTGTTGTTGTTGTTGTTGTTGTTGTTGTTCGAGAAGCTCTTCTGCAGTTAAAATGTATTACACTTTTTATTTTTAGGTCAAATATCTAACTCATTAAGTATTTTTTGGAACATTGCTGTGTAGGCACATAAAACATGATGTCAAATTTACATTTACATTTGTGGATTTCTTCCAATGCATTCAAGTTAAACATACGGAATGTATGTTCCCTGGAAACATCTGCGTCTTGATCCATTGCCATGCTTCTCAGTAACACATCTGACCCTTTATTGACTGCCTACAGAGAAGCTGACCGTGTTTTCAGTAGGGCTGAATCTTACACTTGTGGATGGTCTGTTAAATTTGAACAATCATTCAGTTAAGTGAAACAGCCACTATTTGACAACAAGCTTTCTGAATGAAGTCTTTTTGTGTTTTGTAGGCATAATGCCACATGTGGAGAGCACATGTTCTCAGAAAGAATACCGAGTATTGTCCTGATGTTTGCCAAGCTGCAATCACCATATAAATGCCATCAATGTGCTTGTAGACTACAGGAATCTGAGAGGAACACCTCCAGTTTTTCCCACAAAGAAGACTATTTGAGTTCACATGAGTGCAGAATTAGAAATGCTGTGCCGTTTATGTAACAATTACCTGATTTTGTATGAGCTTGTGAGGGTTTGTGTGCTAGCTGAAAATGTAGAGGGCTGATTAGCTACTGCTGCTGAAGTCACTTCCTCTAATGTCAGTGTGTTTTGGTGTATTAGACAGTGATCCTGTGAGAAGAGGCAGTAAAAGCTATTAGAGCTAAATCAAACATTGCATGTGATGGACATATCGTGTATGGGAGCCCTAGCTTTCACACTGTTCACTTTTACACTGTTAAAGCTACACTGTGTAACTTTTTTAGTTTATTCTTAGCTAAAAACACTTAGTTATTTCAAATATATATGTGCTCATTAATATACATTTACTTCTTTCACGTAATAAAGTATTCTCGTAAGTTTATAATATGCTATTGAAAATACATACGGGTGAGGGGTTCGAATGCCGGTCGCCATGTTGCCCATAGATATCCATAATAAAGGCTAGATGTCTCGTGCGCGCTGTTGGCCAATGGAGGTCGCCGTCCGCAACTTGCGGCCATCTTGTCACAGGCAGCTCGCTCACTCGTAACAGTGTGTTTTAATGGTGGATGTACTTTTAAATAGCCATAACTTGCTCAAACTGTTTCGTTTGTTATAAACATCAGAGATGTAGTTATGACACTACATACTTATGAATAATTATAACCATGGACTTCAATATGAAAGTAACATTGAACAGAACAGATAGTTTTTTTTTTGTTTGTTTTTTTATTGAATTTGCAGACTTTCTGGGGAATGTTTTAACAATGTATGATCATTTTGTATTGCTGGGTGATTTTAACATTCACACCTGCTGTCCCGGTAAACCGTTGTCCAAGGATTTTTGTAATCTTATGGACTCCTTTAACTTGCGTCAATGGGTGCAAGGTCCTACTCATAGTCATGGTCATACCTTGGACTTAGTTTTCACACATGTTTTTTCTATCACAGATTTGGAAATAAGTGACAATGGTTTTTCCGATCATAAATCTGTGACATTCAAATCCGTTCTCTCGCGCCGACCTTACAATACACCTGCCCAGGGTCGTTGGATGCGTCACTTCTCGTCTACAGCCCCTGAGGAGTTTGCGGATGCCTATCTAGCAGCAGATAAATCGTTGCCGAAACTTCGGACTTCTGAAAATATCAATGCAAATGAATTTCTGGGTAATTTTAGTAATATCTGCTTGAACATTGTAAACAACATTGCTCCTTTGAAAAGTAAGCGTTAAAAAAAAACAAAAATCTGCGCCCTGGTTTAACGACTCTATTCGTTCACTCAGACGAATATGTAGAAGGGCTGAACGCAAATTTCAAAAGGACAGACTGCAGGTTTCATATGATATGCTAAAGGAGTCTTGGTTTTCAGAAAGCTGATAAATCTGCTAAATCTGCATTTCTTTCTGAGATTGTTGCAAAAAATGTTCATAGACCAAGTATTATATTTTTAACTATGGATTCAGTTTTACATCCTATCGTGAATGTTTTTCATGATCTGTCTGATTCCTTGTGTGAAAAATTCCTGTCTCATTTTATTGAGAAGTCAATAAGGTTAAGACCTCATTCACCGCTGACCTCACTTGTGTCTTTTGAAACACCTAGTTTTTTGGCGACTTGGAGATTACTCGATCTTATTTCCTTGCACACATGCAAAGACATTATTGAGCATCTAAAACCGACCTTTTGTCCATATGATTTTATTCTATCACGCTTTTTAAAGCAAAATTATTGACGCCATAGGGCCTGATTTGCTGTCGTTCATTAATATGTCTACTGGTGTGGTCCCTGACTGCCTAAAAAATGCCTCGGTTACTCCCCTTTTGAAGAAGCCTAATCTGGATGTGTCTGGTTTAGATAATTTTAGACCAATTTCTAATCTTCCGTTTGTGTCAAAAAATTTGGAAAAGGTGGTTCTCATTCAATTGCAGTCTTTTTTGAGCACAAATTGTTTGTATGAACCATTTCAATCAGGTTTCAGAAAACTGCATAGCACTGAATCTGCTTTACTAAAAGTTGCCAATGATATTTTGTTAGCGACTGATAATAGGAATGTTGTTGCTTTGGTCCTCTTAGATCTTAGCTCAGCATTCGATATGGTTGACCATAAAATACTCCTCTCTCGATTGGAAAACTATGTAGGCATCCATGGTACTGTTTTAAATTGGTTTAAATCTTATTTAACTAATAGGAAATTTTCGGTATGTATTGGTAAACATACTTCCTCGGCAGCACATCTTTTCTGTGGTGTTCCACAGGGATCAATTCTTGCTCCAACACTCTTTTCACTATACATGCTTCCATAGGGATCAATCTTTCGTAAATATGGTGTGTCTTTTCACTTATATGCCGATGACACCCAATTGTACATACCTTTTAAGCGTAAGGATTTAAATGCTTCTTCGGTATCACTAGCGTGTCTACAGGAAACGAAATTATGGCTTGCGCAAAATTTCTTGGCTTTAAATGACAGTAAAACTGAAGTGATAATATTCGGTCCCAGTGATTTTTACGATCATGGGAACTTGGATCTTGGTGAAATAAGTTCCCATGTTACTCCGTATGCAAAAAACCTTGGTGTTTTGTTTGACTCGGGACTTCGGTTTGATAAACAAATTAATTCTGTTGTTAAATCCTGTTTCTACCATTTACGACGTCTTGCCAAAGTTAAATCGTTTCTCTCTGTCAAAAAATTTGAAATAGTGATTCATGCATTCATCACATCACGTCTCAATTATTGTAACTCATTGTATTATGGAGTTATCCATTCTTCCACTGAGCGACTTCAAATGGTTCAGAATGCTGCGACCAAGCTGTTGACAGGTAGTCGAAAATTTGATCATATTACTCCAATTCTTTCTTCCTTGCATTGGCTACCAGTTAATTTGAGAATACATTTTAAGATTTTAGTTCTTGTTTTTAAATCTTTAAACGGCCTAGCACCGGGATATCTCTCTGAAATGCTAAACATGCATACTCCATCAAGCTCACTTAGGTCCGGGGATCTTGGACTTCTCACGGTTCGCAGGTCTAAAATGAAACATAGAGGGGACAGAGCATTTGGAATAGTAGGCCCAAAACTTTGGAATAGCCTACCGATTTCGATCAGAACGGTGTCATCTCTCTCTATTTTTAAATCAGTACTTAAAGAACACTTATTTACTATAGCGTTTAACACTTGAGTGTTTTTGTCTTGTATCTTTTCATTATTTATTTATTTTTAACATTTCTATTGTTTTTTGTGTATTGCCTTGTACAGCACTTTGGTCAACCTTGGTTGTTTTAAATGTGCTTTATAAATTGATAAACAAACAAACAAACATAGGTGCAATAAAAAAAGGTATTTATGTTAAATCAATATATAGGCTACTAAAACTGTGTACCGAATGGCAACATGAGAAATGTATGAATTATAAGCTTCCAAAGGCCTGATCAGAAAATGTGAGCGACTGAACACACGCTGTGAATGTATCCCATGCCCATGCTTACCTCAGCTCTCGTGATGAATGTAATCTGACTTCTGCTGTGTTTGAGCCATGACACCCGCTCGGCTCATTCACATTATATTGAACTGGCACGGTCAGTTTTTAATTGTATTGTCTGTTCTCTAACTGAACTAAATGATTTTATGAAAATAAAATAGGGGCTTTTTATCGAGGTAGGCAAGTGATCCAGTGATACACTTTGGGAGTGGCCTCGTAGGGCAGCGAAGCAAGTGCATTCTGGGAGTTGTTGTCTTTCATTCACATGAGCCAAAAATAATTTTTATGGCTTTTCTCAGTCTAGAAGGCACCAAATTAAAACAAAAAATTACATTTCTACAACATAAATAACCCAGTTTAAATATTTAGAAGGTGATGGAAGTTCTACTTCACTTTTTTTTTTTTAAGATTAGGCATTACAGTACAAACTGGAATAAATAAATGCTCAACCATGTTATTATCCATATAAGATTGCTGAGCTTCTTGAACATTAATACTTTTTTAAGGATTGGACCTCTTGTTGAGCACTGGGGGTCAAGAATGTTTTTCAAAAATATATTTTCTTTAAGATAGTTCACATTGAAATGAATAAATCAAGCCAAAAAAGAGATTTACAGCTGTGGCAAAGGTCTTGCACATTATCTGGCCCAATCTGCTCTCATAGTACTAAAGACAGAGAGGCACCTTATATTTGGATTTGAGTTGAAGGTGTCAACATCATCATCTCCCTTTGTGAATGTCTTCTGAATGTGTCCTGCAGTAGAAATTAGCATTAGCATTTCAATTTTTTTAAAATTATTATTGAATTCTGTTGGACCACAAAGTGTTCCTAAACATCTGCCCATGTAACTTAATTTGGAAAGTAAAGGTAGTCATGTTTTTAAACTTGTTCAAATTCAGCCATTGAGCTAAACTGATAAATGGAATATATTTCCCAAGCCCAAACAATGCCACATATCAGCATTGATGTGATTACTTGTATTAGCCATTCTGATGTAATGCTTTTTATCTTGTTTAAGAGAGATAGGTCACCTAAAATTGCACATGCAAAAGGGCACGAGGAAGTGTATAGGCTCACATTCTGTTCATCGCCCAAACTGATCCATCATCGAAAATTGGTTTAAAACCTTTTTGGAGTTTAAAAGTATATGAACCCAGTTACTTAAATTTTGTGGACAGAAAAACCTTTAATACTTTAGAAGTATCCCAGAAAAGGTTAAAACTACGTTTATTCAATGAAGTATTTTTTACCATGACTTTGTCTCCCGCTTTCTTCTCTTTTATCTGCCTCTTGGCTAATAAAGAGCTGATTATTCGCAGACAAGACTTATCTCCTAACAGGATCTGGTGAACATGGTTGAAGTATCTCAGGAATGAGTGTAAATGCTGATGACACACATCTTCTTAGGCAAGCCTTCAGGGTGTTTCCAGATTGTTCCCTTATAAACAAAGGTAGACCTCTGAGAGAAGTACTGAAAATCTGAAAATGTCCTTCTTCTCTAGAATGGCCTTCCTTCTCTGACTACATCAGTTTGATGGCTTAGGGTAAAACATCCAACAGTTAGTCTGCTGAGAGCTTTGACAGCGAGCTAAATGGAATGCTCACTTTTCTAGAACTATTTAATTCCTAGTGGGAAAAAACAAACCCACTATTTTTCTCAGTCAAAACTCCTTTTCACTTTTAATGACATTAAATACTGACATAAAGTCGGCCACAACTTCTGGCTCACAGTGACTAAAGAAACAGCATAAGACACCATCTAATATAGATTTCATATGAACCCTTAAAACCATAAAACCATAAACCATACAAAACACTTGTTATGTTCTGTGGTATTTGGCACCAAGACATTAGCAGCAGATCCTTTCAGTCCTGTAAATTGTGAGGCGGAGCCACCATGGATTGAACTTGTTGGTCCAGCATATTCATTTGGATTGAGATCTGGGGAATTTGGAGGCCAGCGCAACACATTGTACACTTCATGTTCCTCAAACCATTCCTGGACAATGTGTGTAGTGTGGCAGGGTGCATTATCCTGCAGAAAGAGCCAATTTCACCAGAGAACACCATCGGCGTTAATGTCTGCAACAATTTTTAGGTAGGTGGCACATGTCAAATCTACATCCACATAAATGGCTGAACTCAGGGTTTCCCAGCAGAATATTGCCCAGAGCATCACACTTCCTCCCCTAGCTTGTCGTCATCCCAAAGTTCACCATGGTGCCATCACAACCTCTGCTCTGGGGGAAAACCCCAAACTAGGGTCTTAAAGGAACATAGCACCAGACCACTTCAATAGGTAAACAGTGCACACGTACATGGCCATCCAAATGATGTAAAAGAAAATGGCAACCTTCTTCCACTGCCCCAAGGTCCAGTTCCATCACTTGCATGCCCATTGTAAGCAGTTTTGATGGTGGACAGGGTTATTATAGGCACTATGATGTTATGATCCCATAACCTCAGTAGTACAGTACTCTTTCTGTTGGCTCAGACATGATGTGAAAGCCTTTGTTGCCCTCATGAATCGATGAGCCTTGGTTGCCCAACACCTGTTGCCAGTTTTTGGTTTGTCCATCCTTGGACTTGGACCCATTTGTGCCTTGTCAAAGTCACTCTGATCTACTCATTCCTCCTACCCATTGCTCTTACAACCAACATGTTGATTTAAGAGAACTGATTAATTGATTATCATCTAATCTACCCAGACCTTAATATACTTTATATCTATATCTGTTTTTCTCTATTTTTCCAATTACACAAAATGATATGGTAGAGAAATGAACATTCATTTCACGGGCAACAGCTCTGGTGGACATTCCTGCACTCTGCATGCCAACTGCACGCTCCCTCAAAACTCACAGCATCTGTGGCATTGTGCTGTGTGATAAAACTGCACATTTAAGAGTGGCCTTTTATTGTGGCCAGCGTAAGGCACACCTGTTAAAATAATCATGCTGTCTAATCAGCATCTTGATATGTGCATTGGATGGATTATCTCAGCAAAGGAGAAGTGCTCACTAACACAGACATAGACAGATTTGTGAACAATATTTGAGAGAAATAGGCATTTTGTGTACATAGAAAAAGTCTTAGATCTTTGATTTCTGCTCATAACAATGGGGGCAAAAACAAAAGTGTTGAGTTTATAATTTTGATCAGTGTACATAAAGAAAATGAAATATTCCCCAAATCCCTGATAACGATGTACTTTTCAAATTCAGTATTGTGGTATTGTAGAAATATAGACGCACCCTAGCGGCAGCAAATTTAATTTGCCCGCAAGTGTCGTCTAGGAACTCTCAATACCCATCTGAGCTGTATTCCTCACAATCTGGACGGCCCAATCACATCGTGTATAGAGTCGGCGGGTGGGGCCATAATGACAACGGCCGAGTTGCGTTTGCGTGCTTCTAGAAAACACAGAAACTGGCGAACGGCGGCGGTCTTTCGAATCAGCTTTGACTGCGACTCTGGAAGACTTGGAGTTAAGCTTTTCCCTGAGAAAAGAACAAAGAGCTGCACTGAAGTTCTTAAAAAGGGAAGATGCGTTCGGAGTTTAGCCGACCGGATACGGCGAATGTTTAATCAGTCAGCGAGCTCTGCTTCACCTTCATGTTGCTCTGGTTGGTGTAGCTCTATCCTATCGCGTGCAGAGGGAGTTTGAAAGACAACCGTTTATCCCGCCCCTCGGATTGAGCCCTGTCTATGGTGAGTTTCCAGACCAAACATCTTGATGTGGGTCTGGCTTGTCAGGCTAGTGGTATTGCTGATATTGTTGAAACCTGCTGTATGAGCTGGGCTTCCAGCCGGATCTCACGAAAAATGCAGATAAATTGTACGAGTGTGCAATGTCGTGGCATATGCTATATGCTGTTTTTTGCGTGCATATGATACACACTTTATGGAATATGTACAAACCCCCCACACCACACGCCCTTCAGACAACAAACATGCGAGCCATTCAGTTCTTTCGCGGATTATTATTTGGATTTGAATGGTCAAATATATGTACAAATGCGTGGTCTGGGGAGTGTTTAGGTAAACACAGTCGGATATGTCTTAGTGAACGTGCAGCCTATAGCTGAGGTAATTAGATCAGTGCAGGTCTTAAGCCAGACCTAATATTCTGTGATTAATGTTAAGCAAACAATGAAAAATAGAAAACCACCACATGCTTGGTTAAATAACTAAAATATATTTATTAAGAATCAGTGTATAGTTAAATTATAGAGTGTAGACTAAGTAAGCAGTTTTATATTTGATTATTTAATTTCTTTCTTGACTGTTAAATAGAACTTATAATTGACTTGACTGTTAAATAGAACTTGTCATATTGTTTGTAATAAGCATTTTTTGCTTATTTTTAAAAACAGATACAACTAAAAATCTATATTATAATAATCAGATAACATTTTTAAAACTATGAAATTACTCAAATCATAAAATAAGATTTTGGTCATCCCAAACTGTTCAGAAGGTAAAGGTTAGTGAAGGATAACATATAACATATGTGATCTCTGTAAGGATGTTCACATTGGCATGTAGTTATTATAGCAATAAAAGGAGGGAATGGTCAAAAACCCGGGCAGGAACATGCTGGCCCAAGTAAATTTTTAGTTAAAAAAATAAAACAATGAATAATAAGTTCTGTTGTCATATTAATCATATTATCTGTTTTTTGTTTGTTTTTCACCGTTGTATCGATTTAGTATTGGTATCAAGGTATTTTAGTCTGGTATCGTATCAAAGTCATAATTTTGGTATCGTGACAACACTACACGCCATAAAGTGCGTATCATATGCACGCGAAAACAGCGTATCATATGCGTATCATTTAAATTGGGTTTATAAAGTTTCACATTTCCAGCTTCTGTAGAGCATTAGGGAAGCAGCAGCTTAGCTGCAAAAATGTAACAGTTATCCTTGTTTGAGAATTTCTAAATAAATGTAATGTCCTGATGTAAATGAATGTTGCTAAACAGACTTAAACTTTCAATTTAACAATATGGACATTGTCTTTTCATTTTTAAAAGCGCTGCAGGCATTGATCTCTCTCTTTCTTGTTCCTCTAAGAGGAGGCCAATGTTTACAAAACTTTCCATCTTTCTTTTAATGAATTAGAATTTCTGCATTTCCAACCAGTTACATCACACATGCTCTTTTTATTTTCTTGACCTTTCAAAAACTTTCCTTTGCCTTTGAAACTGAGTAAGGGGTTGTTTGGGGTTCTTTTTGGGTCATGGTTTCTCCACCTTCCTTTCCAAGATTCATAAAAAAACGACTGAAAATATCAGATGGGTGATGTTTTCTGTGCTCTCAATGTCTGTGCTTTAATTCTAATTTTAATACCACACACGCAGTGTAACACTTTTCTACTGAAAAAAGGTATTTTTGGAGTTTTGCAAGCTCCCACCAGTTTAAAACTAAGATCAGCAACCAATCTTAGGCTGGTTTTTGAGCAATGTATGTTACCATATTGTTACTATATATGTTTCCCTGTTGCATGTCTAACTAATATTTGGCATCTCAGATCATCTTTACATACAGTATGTCATGTCCGCTGAGAGTGGAAATAAAAAACTAAAGTAAAGCAAATATAGCAGTTTTGTCAGATTCAATACTCTAAATACAGTAGTTAAAACAACATTATGAAGACAAATGTTTTGGCAGATTTGCATAATGTTTAAACTGAAATGTTTCCTATTTATCAAGTTGAAATTCCTGAAGGCAGATCAAATCCAAATACTTTTCAACCCAAAATTCTGGGAACTGTATTTCTTTCATACTGTAAAATAATCAGTGTTCCCTTTCTGCTAGCCTGGATGCCAGCCGAACTTAGTCCCGCCCACAACATTTTTAGGTTGGGAAGTATGGTCTGGACTCGATCGGGAGTTATTATGCTGCAACTGTTCGTTGACCTGTGGAAACTGTTTGGACCAATCACATTGTCAGGGTGATAATTGACAGATTATCACCAGAAACATAATCAGCCACATCATCAAAGAGCGCTTGGGTTGAATTAGTTCACAAAAATAATTGCTGTTGTTGAAGAACTGTAATGTGCAGATTCCACCATTGCGTCTGTTATAGAACATATCGAAAGCGTATTAATTTAAATTTTTGAGAGAAGCAAAAAGGTAAAAACCCAACGAGCAATCATTAGTCCAAAAGGGCAAGTTATTATGCGAGATAACTCGAGTCGAAATGCAAATCTGCAAAGACGCATAAATCCGTCTCCGTGACATAAAGTGGCCTTTTACAGCTGAAATGATAAGAGAATTAAGCATGCTTGGAACAACAAGAGAGGAGTATTATACATCACAATCAGGTACAAGGAAGGGAGACAACGGCCATCATATAGGTAGGCTGAGACAAAAAGTGTTTTTGTATTTATTTTTTCGCAACTTGTTTATTGACTGTTAAAAGCAGTTTTTTGTGGAATATGAGATAGTCGTGTCCAGTTGGGTCCATGTCTTCCTGCTGGGTTCGGTTCCAGCTTTCAAATAATAGACGGGTCCGTGTTGGTTCCGGGACCTACATTTTTGGCATTTCTCGGATCTGCACGGGTCCGGGTCCAGCTTTTGAAATAATAGATGGGTCCGGGTCAGTTCTGTGTAGCACATTACGGGTCTCCTCGGGTTTGGAAACAAATTTTTGGACCCCTGAAGACCTCTACTTTGCCGTCCTTCTCCTTCCTACGGGATTCGGCAAAAGTTTGATTTATCAGCTTACCCCGATGGTCGCTAAGAAGCGCAGGAGCGCAATGATTTGTTTACTGTATTGTCTAGTTTTAATCCTAAACGGAGATTTTTATCACATATGCATTTACCTTTAATGCTTCTCTCAAAAATTAAACAAGTACTCCGTGTATACTTAAATTATTTTTACAACACTGGCAAAGATTGTTTACACTCACCTTCTACTAGTTCCAGCATGTGTGCAGTTGAGTTCTGTTGACAGCTATGCGTCGCTCAACACATGTCACTTACTCTGTAGCTCTGATTGGTTTGTAGGTCTATCCAATTGAGGTCTTTCCTGTGTCGATTGAAATACGCCCCCATAATCAAAGCCCAATGGAGCAGTATCAGACTCATACACAAGAATGAAACTATTATTACAGAATGGGAATTAACAATTAGTTTCTCAGTTTTTCGGAGGGCACTAGGCACTTCCCCTTCACATAATAGAGGCTAATGAAGGGAGTCAGTGCTCTTTTCCCAAAGGAATTCCAGTAGCCATTTCCAGGAGCATGTCATCTTGTAATCAGATTGTGGTATGGTGAAAAGAACTGGCCAGAAACGCATCTATTTATTTCATGAGAATAGGCTGCACACACAGAGTTTATTACAGGGCGTGCGCGGTCACAGAGTGGGAGTCGCACTGATTAAAGGCTCTGACTGCTGTCAGTTCCCAGAATGCACTTCTGCAAGAGGAGGACTCAACATTGTACTTTAGAATAAAGAGTTGGAATATAGGTTAAACATAAATAAATACAGATTGAGAAAGTATCTACATAGGTCACATTCTTGGCTAGATGAATAATAAATACAGTAGGCGTTTTGTATATTTGAGGTTTTGAAAGTTTGTAAGAGCATTTTTATCTAAACCTTAGTGGCCACACATGTCTCTATTTTTGTTCTGTATCTTTGTGTTTTGGGAGTTAACGTTGTTCACTGAGAGATTTAGTGCAGCTTACTATTGGAAGGAATCTTTATTTGAAATAGTACACTCTAAAAAATGCTGGGTTAAAAACAACCCAAGTTGGGTTGAACATAGACAAACCCAGAAACTGGGTTGTTTGAACCCAGCATTTTTTAGAGTGTGGCATACGATTTCTGAAATTTCGACACAGATTGAATATTTTAGAGTGACAAGCCAGCTGCTATGACAAAACATAACAGAATTTATCAAATCCATTGCTATTACTAAAGGTATGCTCAAACTACACAACATTTGGCTGGATTTTGCTGCCGAAGATTTCCAAGGTGTGCAAAAAAACCCGCGGCCAAATCAGTGCTCGATGCAGACACAGATAAGCAGGTCAGTGAGGCGATCTAAGCCCGTCTCGAGCATTTACAAGCACTAAAATATTTTAAAATAACTCGCCACATGATCTTGTAGTGTGTGCCATGTAAAGACAAGGTGGAACTAATCAGCCAATCACAGTGCATAAGGTATGAACAGAAAAATCTTGCAAAAAATCACTTGCGAGTATTTATGTAAGAAAACCTTTTTTGTCGTTGTTGGTCAGGACTGTCTCTTGACCCATTGCAGGTTAATGCACCTTGTCAGGGTTGTGTTGTGTATGCGTGCTATAATGACAAGACAAGATAACAAGAAACCTTGTTGTGTGTTGTGAGCACAACAACAATTCAGGTAGTCTTACAGTCCAGTAGTGTGAGATTGCACTTACTGATATATGTGATTAATTCTCACTAACGTTACTTATTAGCTTGCATATTACTGGCATATTAGCTGGTTATTAGTAATTATAAAGCACATATGCCTTATTCTGCATGACCATATTCTACATCCCTCAATCATACACCCACCATTCCTAAACAACTACTTTACTAACTATTAATAATCAGTAAATTAGGAGTTTATTAGAAGTTTACAAAACTCATAGTTAATAGTGAATATGTGTTCCCCATAACTAAAGTGTGACTGATGTTATTTTCCTTCCAAAATGATGTAGCTTCCTGTAGGATGATGATGGAACCATTTTTTAAGACACCTTACAAAACTAAAATAAAAAATAAATAAAATAAAAAGCCAAAACATAAAGTAAAAATTAAGGAAACAGAAAAAAATTCACAAGAACATTAAAGCAATATAATTAATAGAAATAAATAGAAAAAAAAATCTTAGAATAACTCTTAATAAAAAAAACTACAACTGAGTTCCCACGGGACTTCAGCACGAGACTACAGCTAGCTGTCTAAAACACTTCAGGTGAATTTAAACAATGTCTAAGTGGCTAAATGCATCTCGTTGTCATGTAAGGACCCTGTTCATGTTGTACAGACATTTTAATAGCATTTTGTGTCCGTTAGAAACACAAAGACACCCTTTACGTTTATGCCTCCATAACTGCCGTTTTAGCTGTGTGGGGGCTCTGGGCAATAACTGTAATAGCTCCGTGGTGCAAGCACCAATCTGGTTAGTTTTTTTTCTTTTATAGACTGAACTCACTAAGGTATAACAATCAAGAGTAACTTAAAAATTCCCTGGAGTTTTCCTTTAATGCCATAGTTTTGGTGTATATATATACAACTTTGCATAAAAATCCTTATTAGGTGCATGACACCAGATGTGGGCCTCCATGTCTCCATCTTATAGGCCCACCATATATGATATGAGTGAAGGGCGTTGGGGGCACCCAATGTTTTTTTTCAGGGGGCCCAGAATTCCCTAACTACAGCCCTGCTACTTTTATGTAGGAGTAGGGGGAAATCTGGAACAGCATGTTTTGAGAGATTGATAATGATTGATGGGGATTATAAAAAAGTATTGGGTGGATTTTTACCATAGGCTGGTTGTTTACACACACTGTGGACACACATCTGTGATCAGACATAATATGCATAATGTCCCCTTTAAATGGCCTGCTGGTCCTGGGTATAGTCTGGTTTTAATTAGATCAGGTCTGGGTTCAGGTTATGGTCAGAGGCCATGGAATTGCAGCTATGTTTACGTAAAAGGTTTCATGATGCCTTGCTTCCAACTACTATTCATCATTTATTTCAAACTATATAATGTGAATTCCTACCTGCATTCTATCCATGTGCTGGTGCCAGATATGAGGCTGATTTTTGGATGGTCTTCTTGTCTTTGTGTGCTGACTGAGAAAGGTAATTAGTTTCCCATAATTATTTTGCAGTCCTTATCTGTAAATTCCAAAAGTCTTTTTCCTAGTCCCTTAGGAAAACTGCATGTCACTCCCTTCAGAATATCCAGAAAGTCACTCTTTATCAGTATAGTCAGTAAATAACATTCCAATGAGGAACAGATGGCCATCAGAAAACTCCCATCCCTCTGATTTTAAAATTGGGATGATTATTTAAATCCATGTCAAAACTCCTTATAATCAAAATCATCTCCCCCTCCTAAAAAGAAAGAAAATTACTATAGTTCAAATTAAAATGAAAGACAATGTAGATTGTCATTTTGAGGTATGTCTAGGACAAACAGTGCAGGAATATGCGTGTCGAAGTTTAATACTTAGTATTTGGCATTTTTTTCAAAGAACTAACTGTATAAGCCTGAGGAATAACGTATCTACTGGAATACCAGTAGATATGCTGGTAACACTTTACAATAAGTTCCTGTTAGTTAAAGGATTACTTCAGAGATTTAGCATTAAGCTTTGTATCAGTAGAAATCCGGTAGTATATTCAAGTGATCATGCTTAAAGGGGTAGATCTTCCCAGCGCTGGGAAGATTAATCTGTATTTAAACTGGGTCATTAATGTAGTAGAAATGTGAAATTATTTTTGAATTTGGTGCTTTCTACAGTAGACTGAGAAAAAGACAGAAAATGTGTTTTTGTCTCATGGGGATGAAAGACTACAATTCCCAGAATGCTTCGCTGCCCTGTGAGGCCACTCCCAACACTACAATTAAAAACTGACAGTGCATGTACAATATATTGTGATTTAGCCGCTGAGGAAGTGTCAAAAATAGAGCATGAGTCAGATTACACGCATCGTGAAAAAATATGGACGACTCGACATCATTTGTTTCTGCTTGGCAGATTTGAAGCTTTTAGGCGGCCTGCACGGCGCGGACATCTTGGGACCGAGTCTGCGCAGTAGCGATTTCGGGACCAGAGTAGCGCAGTAGAGAGCAGGAAGTAGAGCAGGAAGTACAGCTGCGATATCAAAAGCCCGCCCACACTCTCGCAGATGCAGAACAATTAATTATGTTGGTGCGAAATAAACAGTTATGGAAATGTAGAAATTAAAGCTAAAGCTCCAATCTGCTCCCAAAAATTCAGAAAAAAGTCTGTTAGTGCCTCAGTGACAACTTCACTCAGAGAAGCCATTAATCTCAGCTGTCAATCATGACGTCACACCCCCCGCTTTTATAGCATCAAATAACTAACTAAAACTTAACTTATTTTAAAAACGAACACTTGAAATGAAATCTTCGTGATGATAACTGCCTTTAGTGACATTAACTTTGGGAAAAAATATTTGAAGTGTAATTGTATTATTTAGTTTGCCTCACGTCCATTAGAAAACACAGAGGGGCGGCTATACTGGGACCGGTCATCGGGGGGCGATCGAGGCGCGAAAGCTTCAGTATCTGAGAGGGAGACTGCAGGCTTGGTCCACGCTCGTGACAGTAGTTCTCAGCGCGTGTTCAGTCTGGCGCGTTTTCAGTTCATGCCTTTGAAAGACTAACTTTCATAGGAATTAATTTGAGAAGATAAAATACTCAGTTTGCCCTGCCGGCCGCACCGTTCCCATGAATGCCTAGGCCGAGCCGAGCTGATCTGTGAGTGCGACCCCATCCCCCATGTGCGAGTTGAAAACATGCGGAAATAGCTCCCTCTGCTGGCTGTAGTCTTTAGCGTCTGGCCAAGCATTTTACCGATGACGCAAATCGATGATATTTGCGTCACCGGAGTAATTTTTCCAGAAAAAAAATGCATAAATCTCTCGTCTCAGGGGGATATAAGAGGGGGGAGCACGAACACTCGAATATACTCCAGGGTTTCTACTGATAGAAAGCCATATGCTAATCGCTGAGGTAACCATTTAAACCCCTCATATCCCCCTGAGACGAGATATTTTTTTGTATTTTATTTCTAGAAAAAAAAGTCTTCATTTTGTAAAAGGCACCAAATTCAAAAATAATTTCACATTTCTACTACATAAATTATCCAATTTAAATACACATTCTTCTTCCAAGTGCTGAAGTACCCCTTATAATACAGGCCCACTTTATATTAGGTGGCTTTAACTATGTGCTAACATTTTAATTAATAATTTAATACAATGCAAATATTGTGTACAGAAATGTTTTTACATTGTACATTTTCCTAGTCATCTCAATGGCAAAAAGTGTCCCAATCAACCTGTCAGGATGTGGATGAAACTAACCTTTAAAAGAAAACCTGACACACAAACGTGAACAGTCAAAGTGGCAAAGTGACAGTTTAGAAAATGGTTTGGGGGCTACCATGCTCTCTGCACACACTTCAGTAGTCACACAGGCTAGAGAGACCACCGAAGAAATAGAAAACAGGGTCCAAAAGGAGAAAATGGCTTGCTACAAACGCCTCGTCTTTGGGTCCTGAGCACAATATCAAACTGGTAAGACACAGCACAATCCACAGCCAAGAAACATCCACACAACATTGAATTATCAACTGACAACAATGGGTAGACATAGCTGGGAATATAAAGGGTAGAGGGAACGAGTGGCAGGTGAGGGAGATCAGCTTGTGATTATGCAATTGCTTTAATCATGGGCTGCAGTAAATGACAGGAAAAAACTAACAATAGAGATGAACCGGTAACACACCCTGGCCTTTGACCAATTCACTCTACATTACTTATGTTTGTGTGTAAGTTTATAGTAGTTAAGGCCACCTAATATAAAGTGGGACCAAAATGCATTATGTAAAATCTTTGATATATTAGTTAATAAAAAAACACCACTGTTCATTGTTAGTCCATACTCAGGTACATTATATAATCTTAACAGACCCAATGTTAGATTATTAAATACTTTTGAAGTATTTTTCATTGTTAGTTAAAGGAAATGTATGTAAGATTGTGGCCAAAACTGGTACTGCAATCACTATCCCCTCTCCCCCTCCTCTGTGACTCGAGTTTACCAGATAGCCAGGATAAGCAGGAACATTTGTATCTGCAGCTGTGGTAACTAGAACAGATCGGGAAACCCGATCCCGACTTTGTGATTGGTAGATAGGTGAAGGCAAAATAACAACATGTCAACATCAGTTGAGGGCTGCAACAACAACTTTTAAAGAGGTGGTTGCATGCGATTTCACTTTTTTAACTTTAGGTAGTGTGTAATGTTCCTGCTTGAGCAGTACTGAAACAGTATCTGCAGTTACAGCGCTGAAAGTTCAATGCAAACGGAGATATATTATCTTCAAGTTATGGCAGTTCATTGCCTACAAAAACGGACGGTTTGGACTACAACAAGCTTCTTTTCCGGGTTGGTGACATCATAAACCCTTGCTAGTCACCGCAGATGTGACTTCTGCCCGTGATGGTAAGGGGCGTGGCGTTTCCGACAACCTGTGCTTGGCACTTCAGCCAATAAAAATACATGAAACTACATTTGGTCATGTAACCAATCTAAGACCATTACGTTTTTTGGAGGAATGGGCTTCATAGAAGCTTCCTGCTTCAAACAATCTGTTCAAAGGACAGTGGAGACAGAGGTGTGGAAAAATATAAGAAAAATACGGCATTTAAAAAAAAAAGTATCAAGACATGTTATACTGCGCCCCATAAACACAACCAAGCCTAGAAAAAAAACACCGAACCACCCCTTTAAATGACAATATGACAATATGACAACATATGCCATTTAAATGCTGTATGTTGTCAGTGATATAATATTAGTGATATTTGAAATTAACAAGATTTCTTAATGTCTAGTGACATATCAATCAATCAACTTTATTTATATAGCGCTTTTACAATCACAATTGTTTCAAAGCAGCTTCACAGTGTCAAACAGGACAATATTGCACAGTTTTGGCTGTACAGTCTTTCTGGAGAAAACAATGGTTATCAGCTTATTTTAATTTATCATATAGCGACAATGTTGGCAGATCAATTATAGTTTATAGAATTAAATAAGACCTATTTAATCAATTTTATTCGAATATTTAGTTGAATAACTTAGATCATAATTTTAGTGTCCCCAACTGAGCAAGCCAAGCCAAAGGCGACAGTGGCAAGGAACCAAAACTCCATTAGGGCATGATGGAGAAAAATAAACCTTGGGAGAAACCAGACTCAGTCGAGGTGCCAGTTCTCCTCTGGCCTATTAACAAACAGTGTATGATTATTATTCTGGCAACCTTACAGGTCAGAAATCTTATTAGATCGAAATATTTGAAATTTCTGGGTATCACGCAAGAGACGGGTTCATTTAGGATGGGGCATCGATTACACAAGAGTATGAATACTTGAAAGATCGGAGTTATTGCACCAGACACAGGTTTATTGAGTATGACGGGCCGGTGAGGCAAATTTAGAGGAGACACCAACTGACACGAGCTCAGCAGACACTCCAGGATGAGCTGGTCATGTCCAGACGCAGGTCCACCATCCGATCCGGACACTGCCCAGATCCTAGTTAATCCTAGTTAAGACCTAGTTAATGCAGCCTAACAATCAGTCAATTGATTCAATTAATGAAAGTTAAAAATGTTCTATGTGTATTCCATAGTAAAGAGATGCATTTTTTAGTCTAGATTTAAACTGACAGAGTGTGTCTGCTTCCTGAACAATGCTAGGAAGTTAGAGTTTTGAGACCGCAATAGACATGATGGAGTATAATGTGTTAAGAGCTTGCTTAAGTATTGGTGAGCTAAACCACTTAGTGCTAATAAGCAAGCTTTTAAAATGTATGCAATGTTTAATAGGGAGCCAGTGCAGTGTTCACAGAACTGGACTAATATACTATTATAGTACTAATATAGTACTTCCTGGTTCTAGTAAGAACTCAAGCTGCTGCGTTTTGGACCAGCTGGAGTTTGTTTATTAAGCGAGCAGGGCAACCACCCAGTAGAGCATTACAATAATCTAGCCTTGAGCTCATGAACGCATGTACTAACTGTTCAGCAATTTGCAGTGAAAGCATGTGCCGTAATTTAGATATATATATTTTAAGATGGTAGAATGCGGTTTTACAGATGCTAGAAACGTGGCTTTCAAATGAAAGATTGGTATCAAAGAGCACACCCAGGTTCCTCACTGACGACGAGGGCTTGACAGAGCAGTCATCAAGTGTTAGACAGTATTCTAGGTTACTCCTTGTGGAGCTTTTCTGTCCAATAATTAAAAGTTGCAGGAAATTACTATTCATTCAATTTTTTATATCAGCTATGCATTCCGTTGATCTTGTGAATTGGTAAGTTTCGTCAGGGCGTGAGGAAATATAGAGCTGAGTATTGTCAGCATAACAATGAAAACTAACGCCATGCTTCCTAATGATATCTCCCAGTGGTAGCATATACAGGGTGAAAAGCAACGGCCCTAACACTGATGCTGCGTTCCAATTCGCCTACTTATACTACGTCCTAAAAGTATGTACTCTTTTTGTGAAGAAAAGGTATACTTTTGAGTGTGAAGCAGAAAAGTATGCAATCTTCGGGACATACTACTTCGCCATCTTTAACGGACTCTGTCGCTTAGTTACGTGCATCCCGTCACCGTTTATCCGCCCTGTCAATCATCGTCAGATTCGTCACAGTTCAAATCCTCCACATTCAGTTTAATCTCCTACCGTATCGGAGAGAAATGTAGCCGCTCGTTGATCTGCCATGTGTGGGTCTTTGTGGGTCAGAGACTCTCCTCATGTGTTTCCAGTTTAAATATAATGATACAAGGTTGATACAAATGATAAAAGTAAATGGCCAAACGTGTCATTAAAAAAGTTCAGAATGCTGCTGCAGGTGAAATATAATGTGGACAACACTGAATAAATATATTTTTGTCAGGTTAAATATTGATAGTTGGTCACTCAAACCCCTTTCTCTAAACTTCTCTACTTAACCGTTGAACTCGCACATTCGTCCTGTTTGTAGTTTTTTAGCGCTTTTTATCCACGTTTGTAGTTCTAATCGAATCCTCGTCCAACTCGCAATGGGTTGTGGGCAATATCAGCCGTTAGAGTGCCCATCGATTCATACTTTGAATTCGGACCGGAAATAGTAAACCATCTGGGAATCTTTGGAATACTCTTCTCAACATACTACGATTTGGGACATACTAATTCTATTTTCGAATACTATTTAGGATGGATAGTATGCGAATTGGGACGCAGGGTGAGCCTTGCGGTACTCCATACTGAACTTGTGATCGGTGTGACATCTCTTCATTTACTGCTACAAACAGATAACTGTCAGAAAAGTACAATTTAAACCATGCCAATGCAATTCCGAGTCTATTCAAAATAATATTGTGATCGATAGTATCGAATGCAGCGCTAAGATCGAGTAACACTAAAGCCCCGTTCACACTGCGATTCCGGCAAATACATGGATAATGCGACCCGGCATTTGTTCCTGGGCCGCTAGATTTGGTCCATTCATACTGCCAGCGAAGTACCGTAATATGTGCGCTTTCACACACAACCCGTAACGGTCCCGGATCGAGCTGACACGAGACATCCTGATGTGACGTATAATGGCGAGCGATCTCAGCTTCAGCGCGGATAGTAAGGAGCTCCGTGGTCTCGACTTATGTCCAGTTTGCGCACATTTCTGCTTGTTTAATTTTAGTTTCTTTTGTATACGAACACTCTCTGCGCTTAAAACACAGACTAGCTCTTCTGGCACTGCAGGGTTGTATTATTGAAAAAACAAGCTCTAGGAGTCGCACGATAACCACGTACACGTTGCGGCATTAGTTTTGGCTTTTGTTCACACAGCGCTCGTCCCGGGTCGAATACCGCAATGTTACTAGGTCCCCGACCCGGGTTGAATTCGGTAATCAATACCAGGACGTGGTTGCTTTCACACAGAAGGCGACCCGGCAATGTTCCGGGTCTGTGAAAGTGGCTTAATAGAGAGATACAACCACGATCAGATGATAAGAGTAAATCATTTGTAACTCTAATGAGAGCAGTCTCAGTACTATGATACGGTCTAAATCCTGACTGGAAATCCTCACATATACCATTTCTTTCTAAAAAGGAACATATTAGGGCCATTTTATGATTAATTGAAATATATTTCTTACATACAGTTCCTTTAATTTTAGTCAACTAATGTTAACAAACAGAATATTGAAATTAACATTAATAAACATGAATAAATACTTTGTATTTATTAGTATTTTTAAAGTTATTGAAGTATTGATCATTAAAGTATTTTTCATGCTAATAATGGAGTTAACTAATGTGACAAATGGAACCTTATTGTAAAGTGTTACCGAGATGCTTTAACTCTACAGTCTTATTTGCTCCAACAGTAGCCACATTCAAATCCAGACTCAAAACACATCTGTTTAGCTGTGCATTTACTGAATGAGCTCTGAGCACTGTATGTCCGACTGATTGCACCCTATCTTATCTCTTTATTCTTTTTATAATTGTTTTAGTTTACCTTTGTTCTTATCTCTGGTTATTGTTTATTTTATATGTTCTTTTGAGTTGAATATGACGAGTGAAAACTGGGTTTGATGGAAATAGTAAGTTTGACAATAAGGTTTGAGTATGTGTAAATCTGTGGAGGGTATGATGAGTGAGTAAGGGTTTTAACAATAAGGTGTGTGTGTGTGTGTGTGTGTGTGTGTGTGTGTGTGTGTGTGTGTGTGTGTGTGTGTGTGTGTGTGTGTGTGTGTGTGTGTGTGTGTGTGTGTGTGTGTGTGAATGCCTGAGGGGCTGAGGGCAGGCTGCATGCTGCAGATACTTGAAGATTCACAGTATCAGCGGTCACTGAGCGATTGTCAGGAGCACACGCAGAGCCACAGAGCTTGTGCAAGACAGCTGATCTGGAGCGTGTGCTGTTGCAACGAACTTGTGACTGCACACAACCACTAGATACTGAAGCATCTTGTGCTTCAATGGAATAAGAATTTGTACAAAGGTGTCACATGGTCAATGGCACATAAAAATGCCTATTAGTTCAGAGACCTAGAAATAGTGAAATGTCTTAAATATTTAGTCTTCATTTTACGTCATAACGCTTCTTTGTTTAACATTTCAAAAGACTTGTCATCACACTGTATTTTAGACAAGTGCTAAGAACTTTAAACGGCTGAATTCTGTTGTTGCGTGTAGGGCTATCATTTAAAGTTCTTCCTGCCTCAGCATTATTACATTAAACAGTTTTATTCAACAAAAGTGCAAATGATAAATGACGGGAGAGAGTTTCTACATTGACTGAAATAGCACATATTGCCATAACATAGTGAAGAAAGTAAATAAATATTCCTGGCCAGGGCATCATTAACATTCCTTCAATGTTTGTAAAAGTTCTCATATGTTTTAAAAGGGAGACATTAGATTATCAACTGTCACATTAACCAATTGACAAGTACATTTAAGCATTTTATTAATCAGTTTCCAGTAAAAGTGTCTTAACATCCTAAAATGATGAATGTATGTTTATTTTTCTTATTCTATTTGGCAATTCTCCACCAGTTTTAAGTGTAAACCTGGCTTTTTTTAGATTTCAGTTTAAAACAATAAGTTTTGCAATGAAGCAAGAAAAATAAACTGAATTCAATAATGACTTAATTACGCAGCTGTTTTCTGCTTTCTGCTCTTACAGAGCTGTACTTGATGGTTTGTTTCATGACGAGATCTGTGAACTGCCAAACAGCTATCATGGCTAAGAAACTATGTTTGCGTGGTGAAAGCAAGTAGGTGTTTATACGTTGGACGATGTGAAATGAACCAAAGAAGAGCCGAAGGAATCTAGCAGATGTTTATGGTTTAAAACAAATTTCATTGCTTTATTCAGACATACTGTTTATCTGTCAACCAGTATCCAAACCATATGAGCAAATCTTTCTTACAAGCGTCCTGATCTTGAATCCAACTATACAAAAAAAAAAAAAAAAAGTGTACAAAAGTGTACCTTTTAAAGTAGAAGGGGCCATCACTGGCCATCACTTTTTGTACCTCTAAGTCAGGGATAGCCAAGTTTGGTCCTAGAGAGCTGATGTCCTGCAGTGTTTAGCTCCAACGCTACTAAGCCACCACAGTAAAAAACTCATGGCTCCCAGCATGCATTTCAGCCTCAAGTGTTATTGATATGCAATATAAGGAAAGTAGTGACAGTCACCATTGTTGAAATTCATGTGCTCGATAACACTCAACCCATTCTCACTCCCAAGGCGTCAAAATCCGAAGCATGGTCAAGTGCCTTCTGCATCACAAGACACACTAAAGGTACCCCTTGATGCTCCATTCATTTCAATGAGAAACCTTTGGCGTGTGGGAGTGTGGGAATGTTATCGCCATGGTGAAATTTTATTGGTTTATAATTCTGCCATTATGACATGTTGGAGTGTGATTCTCATTTTAATCAGCAAGCATAATTTCATTTACATTTATTTTATCTACGCTAGTTAGACACGTTTTAACATGTAACCCAACCCCATCACATCCCTAAACCTACCTATTTGTGTGAACATGATATAAAACACAGGATATAACATACGACTGCATCCACAAGTTATTCAAAAAAGGTCAATTATCCAAGTTTTCCGAGGCCAAACGATTGATTTATATGAAGAAAATCCCCAAAAGCGATAGGCATCTCCAACCGGCGAAGATCATGAAACACATCAAATTTCAAATATTGTCGCCCGTTACGTCAGATTTCATAGTGAAATTGCATTGGCACTCGTATGTCTAGTGAACAATTGCGTCATTACGTCAGCATTGATTGTAAAATGTCATTGGCTCAAAGAGTTATTTGAATGAGATCATCAGCGGGGCACAAGCGGGATCATCATTTCAGCGATTAAAACATCAAGATCAACTCTGTTCTTCACATGAAGACATCGACTTCAGAAGACTTGGAATGCAACATGAGTTAATACTTTTATTCTGTTTTGGTCAGTTTTTGCAATAAATACTTGTGACTGTACATTTATTTGCCTGTTATGTGTTTTATATTGTTTAGATGTGGGTAGGTTTAATGTAGGAGTTGGGTTAGTTGCTCCAAAATATAAAAGTAGCCTTTAAATATTAATGAAATCATGTCTGCTTTTACAAACGCAAAGAATTAAATGCGTCTGTGTATGACGCCAAAGGTTTCTCATCGAAATAAATGGAGCACCCAGCGTGTCGAAAAATTACGCCTGGGGCACCTTTAGCGTCTTCATTGTGACGCAGAACGCACATGACCATGCTTTGGATTTTGACGCCTTGGGAGTGAGAACGGGTTGTAACACTGTAACAAAAACCACAAACTCACATAAAAATCCAAGAGTCAAACTGTCCAATTAAAGGAAACACTGAATACCATAATGGTGACCAAATATGTTCAATAAAACATCAACATGTAAACCTGTTAATTCTCAATATGAGCTTCTATAGATGTCTTTCAGGGTTGACCCAAACTCTGCAGGACAGCAACTCACTAAGACTGAACTTGCCTACCCCTACTCTAAGTAGAGGAAAACAGTATATAATTGCATAATTGTACTAGCCTAGAAATCTAGACGCACCCTAGCAGCAGCAAATTTAATCTGCCGTGAGTATCGTCTAGCAACTCTCAATACAGTTCTGAGCTGTAATCACACAATCAATCACATCGTGTATAGAGTCTTTGGGCAGGGCTTAACATGATGACAGCCGAGTTGCGCTTGCATGCTACTAGTAAACACAAAAGCTGGCGAACGGCGATCTTTCGAATCAGCTTTGACCGCGACTCTGGAAGACTTGGAGTTAAGCTTTTCTCTGAGAAAAGAACAAAGAACGGCACTGAAGTCATTCTTAATGCAGCACTAGGTAACTTTTCAACCTTCCTAATATATTTTCAAGACTCTTGAAAATATATTAGGAAGCTTGATGGGGTCTGTATCGTTTTTAATCATACTTTTAAACTTCGGGTTTCGGGTAGTAACCCGAGAACAAAAAGAACTACAAAATTCGACAGCTTTACGGCATATATATGTCACTTCCACCAACACCCACACTTCCTTAAATTTGGACGTGCGAGCCCAACTTTGTTTGTCGGATAATATAGCCATGTCCGAAGCAGCACAGACTATTAAGAAAGAAGAGGTTTTGTGGGAGGAAAGCCATGAGAGGAAATGAGAAAGGGATCGGATTAAAGGCGGGACGAGGATCAACACTGGACCAGCGTTTGCTCGTTGGCGTGAGCTCAAGGAGGCGTGCCCGACCGATGCTGTCCTGCTTGTTATGGTGATTACCTACCACTCAAACATTGAATTGAAGTATCATATAGATTCTGTAAAACGGTAACCAATAGACTACTATAATGACGCTGGCTTGTAAACGTAAGTATCGCGATTATTTGACGTTTGAAAAAAATAAAACCCATGAAATTATATTCATATGACATGCTGAAACATATGCCATTGACTGTGCCTGGGATGAAGACATTTCACACGCAACGGCAGACGAACACCTGCATGTGAACTCCTCCTGCAATGTTCAGGGTAACTGTTAGTGCTGCACCAACCCGCGGGGCCGCTTTTATGAAATTATTTGCCCCCCCCCCGCACCACTGTATATATTTTTACAACCTGCCCCGCACCCGCGACCATTTAATAGACATACGGGGTCCGCGGGTTATGACAAACCCGCGCATCACTAGTTCAGGGCTATCAGGGTTGTCATGTCAACAAATGCACTCGCCATGACATCCCCTGTTGTAGGATGACAGAGTTTACGACAGTAATTGAGGACATTATTTTTTCCAACTGTAGGGGGACCCCGAGAGCAAAAGTTACCCAGTGCTGCTTTAAGAAGGGAAGATGTGTTCAGAGTTTTGCCGACTGGATATGGCGAAAGTTTAATCTGTCAACTAGCTCTGCTTCACCTTTGTTGCTCTGGTTGGTTGTAGCGCTGTCCAATTGCATGAATGCCGTGCATCGGAAGGTTGAAAGACAACCGTTTATCCCGCCCCTCAGATTGAACCCTGTCAATTTCCAGACCAAACATCTTGATGTGGGTCTGGCTTGTCAGGCTATAATTGTACCCCAATGACCAATTTTGTTTCTTTAAAGGTACAGTTATATATTTTCTTCCCCAAGGAACTTTTTTTTAATGAATCTTAAACCAATCACTACAATCTCACACATCTGACCAGTGACCACCACTAACATGCAACAATCCTTCTTGCCTCAATAAATACATATAAACAAGGACAAAAAAATAACAGCAAGGAGCTGCTACATTTACCACTGTTTGGATAATTTAGCATTTTTTTTTGCAAATTATGATTGCAGTGCATCCAGTCATACTACACACATTCATACTATATAAAACATACCTGTACCTAGTCGTGAAGTAATACTTATGCAAAAAACGTACCTACTCAAGTGACTATGCGATTTCGGATGCAATTCCGGAAGAGAGGTGCTGCAACGTGTACATAAATCATGAAAATAGCACAATTTTGCATGTTTCACTGCGTCATCAGAAATAAAACACACAATTACACAATATGCTTACAAAATCTTTTAATAATATTTTAATAAAGGTTGTCGAATCTAAAAAAAATTTCATTGTATTAACTCAAAATTTTAATTTCAATGAACTCAAAATTTTAAGGCAACCAGGTAATTTTTTACAGTGAAGTAGACTACAAAAACAAAATCCAGACTATGTAAAATGACACTTACAAAGCAGTGATTTATTTCAGGGATAGGCATATCTTGCCAAAATTACTTACTGTACTCGCAAGTTGTATTTTCATGCAATTTCAGTTGTATAACTAAGGCTCCCTAGTGGCACCCTGGGGAAACATTTCCTGTTTGTTTTGACTTCAGGTTTGACATGCCATTTATGATTGGACAGGAAGATGCTTGTGAGGTACTGTCTCAACTCTTACTGTCTTATCTTGCAATCAACTCACAAAAGCCCCAGAGGGCCAGTCTGGGTCTCCTGGCTCACCCAGGATTTTCATCTTTTTTGCTTTGTTTTGCATGTTACATCATCAGCAAGCTTCATTCTACATGGCGTCGAGTCTTGTCTGCAGCTGTTCAGTGCGTGTGGAGCACATTCCGTCTGATCCGTCATTCAGTGCCCATGTAAAAAAAAACAGATGCTTTACTATGTGCAAATCCATGTGGCTCTTTCAGAGCAAGGCAACCTCATATAGGAAACGTCACTGTAGCAACTTTTATCAATGCACTGCCAAAACACAGATCTGTAAGGAATTCTGTCAAAGCGCTGGATATAAATTTATGGATATAATCATGTGAAGGTTGTAAAAGATCTTTAATTATATCTACATTATAAATATAGTAGTTTATATTAATGTTTTTTTTAGTTGATCAGAAGTTTCAGTAAAGACAATGTTAACACTTTATTTTAATGTGTCCTTATTACACGTACATGCATTTACCATAGTAAATAGTATATACACTATAGTAATACAGTCTTAAAAGTACTTAATATTACTCAGTACATAAACGTATAATCAGTTTATGTACAGTGTCACAGGGACACATTAAAATAAAGTGTAAGCCATTTAATAATAATAATAATAATAATAATAATAATAATAATAATAATAATAATAATAATAATAATAATAATAATAATATGTTACATTTATATAGCGCTTTTCTAGGCACTCAAAGTGCTTTACATATAGGAGGGAATCTCCTCAACCACCACCAATGTGCAGCATGATGCGACGGCAGCCATCTTGCGCCAGAACGCTCACCACACACCAGCTTATGGTGGAGAGGAGACAGAGTGATGAAGCCAATCAGGATACAATCAGGATACAGGGATTATTAGGAGGCCATGATAGACAGGGGCCAATGGGCAAATTTGGCCAGAATGACGGAATCACGGTTAGCTCCAAAATATTGAGCAGCACAACTGTTTTTCAATGATATTTTTGATATTTGATATTTTCTTTTATTTTTTTATTTTTTTGAGCACCAAATCAGGATATTAGAATGATTTCTGAAGGATTATCTAACACTGAATAGAAAATTAAAACTCAGCTTTGATCACAAAAATAATATATAACAATAATATTTTACAATATTAGGCTACAGTTTTTCCTGTATCCTTGATCTAATAAATGCCGCGTGCCATCAAATTGAGTGAGCATGAGACTTTTTTCAAAAATATTACAAACATCTTAAAGATACTACTTGAATGACTAATCTGCATTATCAGATTCTAGAAAAAAAAGAATATTTTAATGTGTTGTGGAACACTGACTCGGAAATAGAGAAATGCATTGAATGGGTATTTTATTGACAGCACTGAGCATAAAGGGCAGAAAACAAGTGAGAAAATCAATTATACGTTCGATGAGATGGATAATAACGGAAACGTCCTTTTTTACCGATACAGATTACAGATGGATGAAGCGATCGTTTCAGTGCATAATTTTGCTGTGGTGCTCATGCTGAATTAAAGCCACAGTGCATTGTTCTTGATCAAAATTGACCTGATTAACATGAAAAATAACACATTTAAAATTTTTCATTTCAAAATCACCATATGACAAAAAAGAGAGATACACATTCCCAAAAAATTGGTACAGGTAGCAATAAGAGGCCAGGAAAGTGAAATGTACATATAAGGAACAATAGGAGGATTTTGCATCTTTTATTTGCAATTTGCATCTTATTAGGTCAACTGGCAACATGTTTGGAAAAAGAGCCTCTCAGATTGGCAGTGTCTCTCAGAAGTCAAGATGGGCAGATGTAACAGAGGCCAGCTAGTAGTAGTTGCTGTGCGAGTAAACGACTGATGCTAGAGGTTGCAGCCTTTAGCCTCCTTGTTAGAGCGTCCGACTCTCATGCCGGTGGACCCGGGTTCGAGTCCCGGTCCGAACAGTAGGGGTTACATTGGTGCTGTGACCCGGATGGGAGTGAGGTTTAGGGGGGTGAGTGTAACAGAGGCCAGCTAGTAGTAGTTGCTGTGCGAGTAAACCTCACTCCTCTGACCTCAAGAGATGCTCTAGCGACTGGCGCTAGAGGTTGCAGCCTTTAGCCTCCTTGTTAGAGCGTCCGACTCTCATGCTGGGGTTCGAGTCTCGGTCCGAACAGTAGGGGTTACACAGACGATCACTGTAATGAAGTTAGTAGCTGGAAAGGAAGGAGGCGGGAACCGGCGAACGTTTAACAACATTTATTAATTCAAAAATAAATAAACAAAACAAAAGTAAAACCGCGGGCAGCCCCTCACGGACGACTGCCCGCGAACACACAAAATAAAACGTGGGCAGCCCCTCATGGACGACTGTCCACAAACACATAAACAAAACATAACATAAAATCCAGGCCTGGTCCTCTCTCGTCTTCCGCTGCCATCGTTCCTCCTTTTATGCTCCCGTCACATGGCCACGAGACGAGACCGGTGTGCCACGCAGCTGGCACTCGTTAACATTAATCACCGGCCCGCTCTCGAGGTCCCTGGACGAGAGAGGGGAGAGAGGGAACGAGACGAGAGAGGGGAGCCCGCGGACGAGAGAGGGCCCGCGGACGAGAGAGGGGAGAGAGGGAAAAAAAAGAAAGAAAGAGAAAAAAAAATTCTGGACACACTGCCGTTCGGCCCTCCGCGCGCCGAGAGGCTCTTTCTCGCGGTGCTGTGCGATGGCACTGGACGCCTGGTGGGCAGCTCGATCCTCCTCCGCCCCCTGACGGCCGGCGGTGACTCCTCCTTCTGAGGGACCCGGCAGCGAGCCCCGCACTCCCTGCTCCTCCCCTCTCAGACGGATGGCAGCAGGCTCCGGCTCACGGCAAGCGCGGCGACTCCTCCGCTCCCTCTCGGACGGCAGCCACCCCACCTCGAACCAGGGGCATGGCAGCGAAGTCTCTGTCCCACCTTCCTCGCTCCAGCACCATCGCCTCGGGCAGCCCTCGCGGTCCTCATTCATCCGTGCTGCCCGACCTCCTCAGCACCGCGATCCCCCTCAGCAGCGAGGGCTCTTCGACAGCATGTCCCTCCTTCCCCCCGGGTTTTGGCACCAGTGTAATGAAGTTTGTAGCTGGAAAGGAAGGAGGCGGGAACCGGCGAACGTTTAACAACATTTATTAATTCAAAAATAAATAAACAAAACGAAAGTAAAACCGCGGGCAGCCCCTCACGGACGACTGCCCGCGAACACACAAAATAAAACGTGGGCAGCCCCTCACGGACGACTGCCGTGAGGGGCAGTCACATAAACACATAAACAAAACATAACATAAAATCCAGGCCTGGTCCTCTCTCGTCTTCCGCTGCCATCGTTCCTCCTTTTATGCTCCCGTCACATGGCCACGAGACGAGACCGGTGTGCCACGCAGCTGGCACTCGTTAACATTAATCACTGGCCCGCTCTCGCGGTCCCTCGCCCGGCTGCTTGCCACACCACAATCACCTATTTCCCCAATTCTGCAGCCAAAAATAGCGGAGCAATATCAGTTTCTCAGAGCAAAATTTCAAAGAGTTTGAATTTATCATAATTTACAGTGCATAATATCATGAACAATCTCTTTTCACAAGGCTGTAAAACCATACTGGATGCCCGTGATCTTCGGGCCTTTAGATGGCACTGAATCACATACAGGAATGCTACTGTAATGCAAATCATAACATGGGCTCACTAATACTTCCAGAAATCGTCGGTGAACACAATCCACCGTGCCATTCGCCGTTGCCGGCTAAAACTCTATAGGTCAAAAAAGAAGCCATATCTAAACATCCAGAAGCGCAGGCGTTTTCTCTGGGCCAAGGCGCATTTAAAATGGACTGTGGCAAAGTGAAAGTTTTCCACTTTTTCAAAAATTGATGTGGATATACTTGGATATACTTTCCATAAGTATATCCAAGTTCTAGAACAAAACATATTCCCATCCAGATGTAATCTTTTACAAGGAAGACCTTGCATTTTCCAACATGACAATGCCAGACCACATACTGCATCAATAACAACATCATGGCTGCGTAGAAGAAGGATCCGGGTACTGAAACGGCCAGTCTGCAGTCCAGATCTTTAGCCCCATAGAAAACATTTGGCGCATCATAAAGAGGAAGATGCGACAAAGAAGACCAAAGATAGTTGAGCAACTATATGTATAAGCCAGACAAGAATGAAACAATATTCCTATTCATAAACTTGAGGAACTTCTCTCCTCAGTCCCCAGACGTTTGCAGACTGTTATAAAAGAAGATGTGTTGATGCCATGTTTGTACCTATATTCAACATGTTATGTGTTTGGGACAGAGATGAACACAGTCGCATTTGCAGCAGATACATGCTGCCCATCATGAACCAAAGCACGAGACAGGTCAAAGAAGAAATAACATCGGAAAAGTTGACACAATGTAATTGTTCTTATTTCTAATAGGTTTCATATATGTTTTTGCAATACACAAGCCCCACTTCAGCTTCTGTCTTGCCACCGCACCGCACTGCGTGTACAGTGTGAAACCGGTGTAATGCAGCACTGTCTAGGCTAGGCTCTGGAATTTCCCTCACTTTTTGGAGTGGATTCAAGGATTTTATTCTCTGGAGGGGATTCGGGATTGAACTCTCTCGATTCTCCTTCTTGGTCTGGGAAAAACTCTTCTACGGAATCAAGGACTGAAGGAGAATTTAGACTCACAGATGGGTGCAGACTCTAGAGAGCATTCTCGAGCGGACTCTTTAGATAAAGAGAGAGGATGTGGAACCTTCATGGAAGATGGTCATAAGTAGCCTAGAAAACTAGACGCACCCTAGCGTCAGCAAATATAATCTGCCGCAAGTATCGTCTAGCAACTCTCAATACACATCTGAGCTGTAAAAACCAAACTCTGGTCAGGCCAATCACATCGTGTATAGATTCGATGGGTGGGGCTTAACATAATGACAGCCGAGTTGCGCTTGCATGCTACTAGTAAACACAGAAGCTGGATGGCGGCCTTTTGAATCAGCTTTGATCGCGACTCTGGAAGACTTGGAGTTAAGCTTTTCTCTGAGAAAAGAACAAAGAATGGAACTGAAGTCATTCTTAAAAAGGGAAGATGTGTTCAGAGTTTTGCCGACCGGATACGGCGAAAGTTTGTCAGCTAGCTCTGCTTCACCTTCGTTGCTCTGGTTGGTTGTTGCCAGAGGTGTCAAGTAACGAAGTACAAATACTTCGTTACCTTACTTAAGTAGAAATTTTGGGTATCTATACTTTACTGGAGTAATTATTTTTCTGCCTACTTTTTACTTCTACTCCTTACATTTTCACGCAATTATCTGTACTTTCTACTACTTACTTTTTAAAAATAGCCTCGTTACTCCTCTTTTATTTCATCTTGTTTAAAAAAACTATGCAAATAAATCGCGTCATCCTGATAGTGTGAATTTGATTGTGGTTGGATGAGAAGTGTAAACATATACCATTCCAACACCCTATTGGTTACTACGCGATCCATCGAGCCTGCACATGACTCAAAGCACAAATCACACACGGTGTTGACAGATTGGGCGGGTTCCAGCGGACGAGCACGCACTTTCAGTCAATCAGCAGCAGACGCACTCATTCATGACAGCCAGGTTTTTAGCGCGATAACTCGTTGTAGATGTATATTCAAGTGATCGCTATGCTAAAGTGGCATACATACAGTATATATATACACAAGCCGTTTCTACAGTAAGGAGCGGTAGAGTGAACAAACTCTCAAACTTGGATTACACTGTGACTCGAAGACTCTTTATAAGTATAATCATGATTCCTGTCATAATATACACACTCAGGACATCTGCAACTAGCAACCCCAACAGCTGCTGAAAGAGGTTTGAATCAATGATGAATCAGTTTTGACTGGACTAAGTGCATGTCCTATGAACTTCACAAGGGTAGGCCTACTGTAGTTTTGTCAGAGTAAAGCTAAGCGCATTGTTGTTATTTTTTTGTCGGCGGATTATTGTACAGTATCAATGAATTACACATTTTGGGTGTGGTGTGTTTTAACGTGTGAAATGCCTGTTAATTATGTGCTTTTTCCGATCTCTTATATTGGGCACTGTTTGCACTTAAAGTGGCTTCTTCAATAAAATATCATCACATTATTTTGGCAGTTTTGGTGACTTTTGAGCCCTGCACAGGCCCTGCACAATCTTTCTTATGACACACTCCTGCAGTCATTAAAATAGTTCAGCTTTATTTGTAATGTCCAAGTAGTTATATTTCGTTTAGTTTCTTTATTAAAGTTAATTTAGATTTTTTTTGGGATAATTTGTTTGTTTGTTAATTTTTTTTAAAGTGACAACCAAGCAGTCAGCGGCTGACAGTGGGTATGAGGTTAGGGGTGTAAAAAAAGTCAGGGCCCGTAGGGCTCTAAAGCGTCGACTCAATCTGGCAACACTGATCACACATGTAGCCTACATTTACATCCCGATAAAGGTTATTCATTACTTATAGGCAACTAGTCATCATATCTTCCGCTTCAGGAAACATGTTAATGCTCAGCAGTACACATAATGGTATATTTCCATTGTACTAAAATGCATTAATTTTCAATGGGTATATATGCGGCTGAAACAGGTAGCCAGTGCATCCCAAATTTTTTCAACATTAACATTTTAATATAACATTATAGTCATTATGGCCTTTAGAAAAAAGTTTTTTGAGGAGGTGGGGTAGAGCACTATAGGCCCCTGTGGTGTGGCCTAAGCTTTTGTCTTTAATAGCATTTTTTTCCTTACATTACTTTTACTTTTATACTTTAAGTAGTTTTGAAAACCAGTACTTTTACACTTTTACTTAAGTAAAAAGCTTGAGTTGATACTTCAACTTCTACAGAAGTATTTTTAAACCCTAGTATCTATACTTCCACTTGAGTAATGTATGCGAGTACTTTTGACACCTCTGGTTGTTGCACTGTCCTATTGCGTGCAGAGGGAGTGTGAAAGACAAACGTTCATCCCGCCCCTCGAATTGAGCCCTGTCAATGATGAGTTTCCAGACCAAACATCTTGATGTGGGTCTGGCTTGTCAGGCTAGATCATTAGTAGATCATCCTCCAAATAGACGGAGGAGGCCAGCTTCAAGAACATCTCAGCATATTTGGCAAAGGGGATGGCCATTTTGAGAGAGAGAGAGAGAGAGAGAGAGAGAGAGAGAGAGAGAGAGAGAGAGAGAGAGAGAGAGAGAGAGAGAGAGAGAGAGAGTATTGCTCATCGCTCATATTGCTCTCTGTCTTTTAAAGTCCAGTCTTCTGTCATGGAACACTTACTCGGAAACAGAGGAATGGGTCTTTTATTGACAACACTGAGTGTAATGGCAGAAAACAAGTGAGCAGATCAATGATATGGTCGATGAATGGAGATGGATAATAATAATAATAATAATAATAATAATAATAATAATAATAATAATAATAATAATAATAATAATAATGATAATAATAATAATAATAATAATAATAATAATAATAATAATAATAATAATAATAATAATAATAATACGTTTTTTTTATATAGCGCCTTTCCAGAGCTCAAGAACACTTTACTCTGTTGAGCAGAACGCTTGGTGTGGGTGAGTAGTCTGGCAGCAGAGTTTTGAATATATTGTAATTTGGAAATGGAGCTAGCTGGTAGGCCAGTGAAAAGTGCATTGCAGTAATCAAGACGTGAGGTGACAAATGCATGGGTGACAGTTTCAGCATCTGAGATACTGATAAAGGGACAGAGCTGAGCGATACGACGTAGATGAAAGAATGCCAATTTAGTGATGGAATTAATGTGAGAGTGGAAAGATAGAGAGGAATCAAAAATTACACCAAGATTTTTAACAGTACTAGATGGTTTGATAAGAGAGCCAGCGATCTCACAGGGGAAGTTGGTAGGAATTTCATTAGTGAGTGATGAAGGTCCAGTGAAAATAATCTCAGTTTTGTCCATGTTAAGTTTTAGAACATTTGAATGAAGCCAATCTTTTATTTCATGTACACAAGCAGAGATTTTGTCGGTTGTGAAAGATGAAGTTGATGTACAGGTAGTATATAATTGAATGTCGTCAGCGTAAAAATAATAGTTAAAACCATGACCGTGGAGAATCTGACCAAGAGGCATTATGTAGATTATAAATAATAATGGCCCAAGAGCGGATCCCTGAGGAACACCTTGCTTCCGGGGGACAGTGGGTGAGCAAAAATTCTGAAGTGAAACGTAGAACAGTCTGTCAGAGAGATAGGAGGAGAACCAGGAAAGAGCAGCACCAGAAATACCCACATCCGAAAGGCGCAAAATGAGTAGTTGATGGGAGACAGCATCGAAGGCAGAGCTAAGGTCGAGCAGCAAAAGCATAGACAGAGAACCAGAATCACCAAAGAGAAGCAGATCATTCAGTACCTTGCAAAGGGCGAAAACCAGATTGAAAAGGATCAAAGAGATTATTTTCATCTAGAAAAGACTGTAGCTGGGAGGCAACAGTATTTTCCAGTAATTTAGCTATGAAGGGGAGATTTGAAATGGGACGATAATTAGATAAAACTGAGGGATCAAGGTTGGGTTTCTTGAGAACAGGGGTAACAGCTGCAGTTTTGAGTGACAGAGGAAATGAAGCAGAGGTAAGAGATGCGTTGATGAAGTGAGAGATAGATGCAGAAATAACTGAATGGCAACGTTTTAGTAGAGTACTAGGAGAAGGGTCACGATGACAAGATGAAGGGTTGGATTTCAAGATTAACTCAGAGATAGAAGAAGGAGTTGACAGAGAAAAAGAGGCAGGGATAATAAATGAAATGTCCTTTCCAACAGATGCAAGGAATCATCGATTGCTGGACACATGGATGGCTGAGGCACACACCTCGCTGACAGGTGAGATGCACACAGGAATCAAAGAAAGGGAACAGATGCAGGATAATATCATTGGAGACAGGTAGGTAGTCCACATAGGCCCTGTCCCAAATTGCACACTTCAGTAACTGATTACAATACCTAAGTAATCTGCCCAGCACTGCCTAGTGATTACTACTTAAATTAATAAACCATTCATTTTATATTGTTAACCCCTTGGTTATTGGATGCTTTTACTCACAAAAAATAATAACATTCTGCCATGTGTAAACGAAGACTACTTTTGTATCGACCAAGACTGAAAGCTCAGTCTCTAAAAAAGTCTTTCCCTGCGTCCCAATTCGCATACTATCCATCCTAAATAGTATTCAAAAATAGAATTAGTATGTCCCAAATCGTAGTATGTTGAAAAGAGTATTCCAAAGGTACCCGGATGGTTTACTATTTTCAGTCCGAATGCGAAGTATGAATCGATGGGCACTCTAACGGCTGATATTGCCCACAACCCACTGCGAGGTCGTATGGGGATTCGATTAGAACTAAAAAACGCGGATAAAAAGCGCTAAAAACTACAAACATGGCGGATGCGAGTCCGGCGGTTAAGTAGAGAAGTTTAGATAAAGGGGTTTGAGTGACCAACTATCAATATTTAACCTGACAAAAATATATTTTTATATTTTTATTCAGTGTTGTCCGCATTATATTTCACATGCAGCAGCATTGTGAACTTTTGTAATGACATGTTTGGACATTAACTTTTAAATGCATCATTATATTTAAACTGCAAACACATGAGGAGAGTCTCTGCATTAAAGACCCACAAATGGCAGATCAACGAGCGGCTACATTTCTCTTCGATACGGTAGGAGATTAATCTGCATGTGGAGGATTTGAACTGTGACGAATCTGACGATGATTGACAGGGCAGTTAAACGGTGACGGGATGCACGTAACTAAGCGGCAGAGTCTGTTAAAGATGGCGAAGTAGTATGTCCCGAAGCTTGCATACTTTTCTGCTACACACTCAAAAGTATATACTTTTTCTTCACAAAAAGAGTACATACTTTTAGGACGTAGTATAAGTAGGCGAATTGGGACGCAGCATTTGAGTTACACAGAAGAATATCATGCAGCCCTCGAACATGACTTTGTGTCTTGTGTCTCAATGATCTTGCTGTTTCTTCTCTCTGTCTTTTGTGTGTGAGGCTGGAGAGGAGCAGAGTGAGGGAGAGACAAAAATATCCGAGGGTGTGTAGGCCAAGGTCTAACCACTGGCATGCAGCAGGAAACAGGCCTCTCTCCAACAAGAGGATATGCTCTCCTTCAATGAGAGAAAGAGAGGTGGTTGCTTCATAAAAGACAATGTCATATATCTTTTCTGTTGTCAACTACCTCCTGGTCACACACAGTTGCACATAGCATGTCGCAACAGTGTAATTGCAACAGCAACCTCACTACTATATATAAGCTCACTTCCAGAAAAGTTGGGGCATTTTGTAAAGTGCAATAAATTCAAGAATCCGTGGTGTAACTGAGAAAAGTACAAAGAAAAGATTTCCAATGTTTTTACTGACTAAATCAATTGTAAGTGTGAGCGGGGCACAACCTAACGCACCTTGTGCGTGTGGAAAATGTGGAAAATGTGAAACCGTGTGTGTTACAAGTTGCAACACACATGGTTTAACATTTTCCACACATGCCAGGATGACGAAACGTTGTGTATTTACTAGTTGCCATATCAACACTATAAAGAAAAAAATTGTGGCAAAATTAAATTTTTACTTTGCAGGTTCTGAGGTCACTACTTCACAGACTCCATCTTACAGCTGGGTACACACTGTGGGATTTATAATAGTCCTTTACGACTGTTTCTTGTCAGACTGTACCAACAGGGTCCCTTATGTAAGCCATGTCAATGTAATATCTAAGTTGTCATTAATGTCAGACTGTACGATAGGTGAGAGGCGCGCTAAAATGGACGCATGCAAGAAAACTCTGGTGTTTTATATCATCAATGAGTGACGCATTCTGTGACAGTGAGCAGCGTTACTCACAGGATTGAAATGGTGGCCACAAAGAAATCTAAAGCAATCAATTTGGTCACAGTTTGTCTATTAATAAAGGGCTCGGCTAACAGGGGCAACAGTAGAGACGCCCAGACTTCCCTTTCCCTAAACACTTCTTCCAGCTCTTCCGGGGGAAAACCGAGGCGTTCCCAGGCCAGCCAGGAGACAAAATCCAGCATGTCCTAGGTCTTCCCTGAGGTTTACTCCCGGTGAAATCATCCAGAAGTCATCCAAAAGAGATGGTTGAGCACCTCAGCTGGCTCCCATCTATTTGAAGGAGCAACGACTCTACTCTGAGCTCCTCCCGAATGACCGAGCTTCTCACCCTATCTCTAAAGGAGCGCCCATCCACCCTGCGCAGAAATTTCATTTCGGCCACCCGGGATCTTGTCTTTTCGACATCTCACTACCATGAGAGTAGGACCATAGATCGACCGGTAAATTCAAAGCTTCACCTTACAGCTCAGCTCCTTCTTCATCACACCAGACCGGGACAGACAGTCTGTTTGTTGTCAAACTCAAACATTTGTTTATTTTTAATTATTAATAGAATTTTATATGAAAAAGGTAATAACTGTACTTCATTCACAAAACATTTTGTCTTGGATATTTTTATTTTATTTATTTTTGACTAGATAAGATAACATTTTAAGCTGTCATATGCTCATGTTACAATGTACCCCACCTATGGGGCATGTTGTCACATTTAACTTCCATTCTTTCGGGGTAAATCAAGAAAAAAGTATACACTGTATTAATGAAACAGAACTACATAATTGTACTAGACATGTGAAATTAATGTGGGTAAAAATAAATACTTTGAACCAAGTGAACAAGTTGTTGTTCATCGCTCTCCCCTATTTTTCACATATAAAACATTTTTAGATGTTGATGACTGCAATACACCCCCAAAGGTTGGGACAGAAGCAAAAGTAGCTTGTTAACTTATTGGAAAAGCAACTTTTTTCGGACACATCACTGAAATTGGTGCATTTAATTTAGTATAGTGCACTATTACAACTGGTGAGTAAAAAGTTTAACAACAAAATGTCAGAAAAGGCAACAAACAAATTGAACTGTTTAGTCCCCTTTTTAAACATGATTTTACTCTTTAGGAGTCATTTTAGGTGAAAACACCGCCCACTGATGGACCAAAAGCTTGGCTCTTCTTGACCGTTGGAGTTGTTTAGACTTGGAAATCCAAATTAGGCTACTTTAAAACTAACACAAGACTGGTCATAACAGCTCTATTAATGACTCAGTCCCTCCTATGACTGTAGACAAGCTTTAAAATATGAACAAACACCCTCTACAAATGTCAAGATTTTTGTTTAACCAAATTCCCACCGGAATAAGTTTGTCATACTCATTAACACAGAAATACAGACTCATGCTGGATGAATCTCTGTCTTGTTTCTGGACAGCTGAAGCATTTAATGCTAAACTAAGCTGACCACAGGAAAGGGCATGCAGTCAAAAGTCACAAAAAACACACACTACACAAACACCACAGTAGGATCTTTTGGCAGCCGGTCTAACTGGGGAAGATGGTTGATGACAGTAATGCAAGCGCCCCCTGCTGGGATATGTCTGCATGCGCACACCTCCAGTTTTTGCATTCTGCAATCAAAAATGAGTTTCACTGTCAGTTACACCATGTATGACAATGTCAGATGACAGATGTTGGCGGAATTCTGATTGGATGAGTATGTTTTATTCTATTATTTTATAAAAATGCCAATGCCATTGCAACTTAGGTAACCCTTTATTTTAGTTTTAATTTAACTAGTTGCTTATTACTACTGGCTTTTTATTAGTACTTAGAAAGAACATATTTATGACTTATTCTGCATGACCTTATTCTACATCCTTTAATCCTACCCAGTACAAAAACTTGATCGCCACCTATTAATAAGCTGTAAATTATGAGTTTATTTTGAGGCAAAAGTCATAGTTAATATTTGTCCCATTAAAGCGTTAAAGCAACTTGTCTAATTATTTATTATTATGAAACTGATGTTTCACTGGACGTTAAAGGGTTAGTTCACCCAAAAAAGAAAATTCTGTCAGTAATTACTTACCATGAGGTAAGACACCCGCAAGACCTCATCTTCAGAAAATAAATGAAGATATTTTTGTTGAAATCCGATGGCTCAGAAAGGCCTTCATTGACACAAACATTTCCTCTCTCAAGACCCATAAAAGGCATTAAAGACATTGTTACAAAGCCCATCTCACTACAGTGACTATACAATAATTTTATGAAGAGACATGAATTAAATAACAAAAAACTAAATAACGACTTATATAGTGATGGGCCGATTTCAAAGCCAAGATTTGAACTGTTATGAATCATTGAATCATGAATCAATACACTGGAAAATTTGGTCTATATTAAATGACTATATAATTCACTAATATATCACTATATTTAGTTTTTTTGCAACCAAAAACTATTCTTGTCACTTCATAAAATTATTGTAGAGCCACTGTAGTGAGATGGGCTTTGTAACGACGTCTTTAGTGCCTTTTATGGGTCTTGAGAGAGGAAATGACATTGGTGTCAACAAAGGCCTGTCTGAGCCATCGGATTCCACCAAAAATATCTTAATTTGTGTCCCGAAGATTAACGGAGGTCTTACGGGTGTTGAAGACATTAGGGTAAGTAATTAAGTAACAGCATTTTGACAGAATGACAGATTTTTTCATTTTTTGGGTAAACTAACCCTTTAAATGCAGATCAAATTGAGACTTTTGAGGAAAATATCACTCTAATCTAAATGCTCTTTTGCCAAGTTCTGCTCTTGCTTTATATAAAAATGGTCTAATTTATGTCTATTTGTATTGCTCTAAATGAATGTTAGAAAAATAAATATCCAGACAAAAGTGGATAATTAATTTAATCACAACTGAACCAAACTTAAATTGTTTGATACAGCATGTTCCAGGCTTACAGACGCTGCACTGATGTGTATCTTCTGCTGCTGGTATTTGAGGCCACTGACATGTAGCTGAAGCACGTACAGACTTTAGATGGAAAGGAGAAAAGGAAGCAATCGACTCATCTCTCACACTCCCGTATGGGCACACTGCCAGCGGGAATCCTTTATATAGCCTATAGTGTGAGTTGTGAAGTCATGGGGGCACTGGGTAATGTAACAGGGTCATGGTGAGGACAATAGACATTTTTATTTTTATTTTCTAAGAACATCAGGAATCTTAAATATCAGTGCATCAGTCTATGCACACGTACATGTATGTCTGGCATTTATTTTACTGTATCTCAAAACGCGCAGCTTTGGAATGTGAAAAATTGGACTTGGATACATCTAGCATTTTTTGTTGTTGTTGTTGTCGTTTTGTTTTGAGAAAATATCCGCAGGAAGTATAGTGAAGTTCAAGTAAAATATGATGGTTCTGATTAGTGGTTAACTGTCCTTACATGCATGAACAAACCATCAGATTGTATGTACATTTCAAAACCTGCTACAGTACACAAACAGAAGGCTATTGTAAACGGGATCATTCTACATTCTAATATGATTTCTGTTCTGTAAGGTTGCCAGAATAATAATAATACACTGTTTGATAATAGGCCAGAGGAGAACTGGCAACCTGACTGAGCCTGGTTTCTCCCAAGGTTAATTTTTCTTTGGCTTGGCTTGCTCAGTTGGGGACACTAAAGTTTCGATGTTATTTAACTAAATATCCAAATAAAATTAATTAATGAGGATTTAATTCTATAAACTATATTACTGATCTGCCAACATTGTTGCTATATGATAAATTGAAATGAGCTGATAACATCATCGTTTTCTCCAGAACGACTGTACAGCCGAATACATTTTTTTGCAATATTGTCATGTTTAACACTGTGAAGCTGTTTTGAAACAATCTTCATTGTAAAAGCGCTATATAAATAAAGTTGACTTGACTACATGCAGCTTGTGTCAGAAGCCACAGGAACATATTTTATTTTATTATGATACTCAAATATAGACTGGCGCTAGGAAGTAATGCCGATGAGGACCCCTATATTCAGTTTTTCAATGGTGACATTGCAAGGTCAGATGAGTTCTAAGCAGTAGAGGAAATAGTACTTAAAGGAAGTGTATGTAGGATTGCAGCCAAAACTGGTACTGCAATCACTATCCCCTCTCCCCCTCCCCATGACTCGAGGTTGCCAGATAATCTGCAAGGTAAAGCAGGAACGTTTGTAGCTGTAGCTGTGGTAACTAAAGCAGATCGGGCAACCCGGATGCCCAAACACTACTGACTTCGTGATTGGTCGATAGGTGGAGGGCGGAGCTTCAGGCCAAAACACAACATGTCAACATCAACAGCAGTTGAGGGCTGCAACAACAACTTTTAAATGACAATATCCTGGCCGGACTGCTGTTGTCAGTGATATCAGTATTTGAAATTAACATGATTTCTTAATGTCTAGTGACATATCAGGGCCATTTTAGGATTAATTCAAATAGATTTCTTACATACAGTTTCTCTAAAAATAATACTCAAGTAAAAGTACCAATATTTTTCAAAAAATGTAGTGTGAGTAAAAATGACTTGCGTAAGACGCAAAAAAAACTTGGGAAAATGAAGGCAGATTGTATGGAATGGCTCAAACAAAAAACGGTTATTAATGAGCTGTAGTTTTATAACATCATGGGCTGACAGAGGTGCAGTACAATGCCATGGGTCATCATCAATAAGGTGCTTAATGAATTTGGTCCTCCAATTTTAGTGCATTAAGCCATAGCAAGCTGTTTTTCCACATTAAGCATTTTAGAATGCCCCCAACAAGATTCAACAAGCTGCAGGACATGTGTGAGGGATAGATATTACAGCCCTTACATGCATGAACAGACCATCAGATTATATGTAGGCTACATTTCAAAACCCATTAGACAAACTGGAGGCTACCGTAAACCGCCTCTCGTACTGAACAATGCGTGATACTGAGCTGAGTTCTCCTTTTAAACAGATGGTTATGTCTTAAGTGAACATAAAAGTTCACAAATAAAATTCATGTGTAACAGTATTGTTACGTACAAACTAAAGAAAACAAGGTGTGAGGACTCAAGTGCAGAGAAAGAGAGTTTAAAATTCATGTGTAACAGTATTGTTATGTACAAACTAAAGAAAACAAGGTGCGAGGACTCAAGTGCAGAGAAAGAGGGTTTAAAATTCATGTGTAACAGTATTGTTACGTACAAACTAAAGAAAACAAGGTGCGAGGACTCAAGTGCAGAGAAAGAGGGTTTAAAATTCATGTGTAACAGTATTGTTACGTACAAACTAAAGAAAACAAGGTGCGAGGACTCAAGTGCAGAGAAAGAGAGTTTAAAATGCATGTGTAACAGTATTGTTACATTCAAACTTAAGAAAACAAGGTGCGAGGACTCAAGTGCAGAGAAAGAGAGTTTAAAATGCATGTGTAACAGTATTGTTACATACAAACTTAAGAAAACAAGGTGCGAGGACTCAAGTGCAGAGAAAGAGAGTTTAAAATGCATGTGTAACAGTATTGTTACATTCAAACTTAAGAAAACAAGGTGCGAGGACTCAAGTGCAGAGAAAGAGGGTTTATTTAAAGGTGCCCTAGAATGAAAAATTTAATTAACCTTGCCATAGTGAAATAATAAGAGTTCAGTACATGGACATCACATACACTCCTCCTTCATATGTAAATCTTGTGAATCAAAAACACCACGAAAAATAAGTGCTTCTCATTATAAACCCAACTGTGACGCAAGCATTGGGGATCATTTATTTGCACGCCCTCAACATTTGCATCTGTCCAAACATATGCATTGTCCGGCGGAACTGACGGTAACTAGGACTGCAGGTAAACAAGACACTTGAGGATAGCAAAAACGGCAACTCTCATGCACACGTCATGTTTAGGCTGTGCAGGGGACGTCTGGACTTTTCATATGTCAACAGTCATGGTTGAGGTTTATTATAATCGGAGGTTTGCATTTGAACAAACCGGAGGTTTGCATTTGAATACAGTTTCTGTACAAAACACTGTTTATTTCAGTCATATCCTTTTTTAGTATTTGTGCAAATACTTTTTCTTTTTTACTGAGTAATTACTTATTTTAATAATGCTTGAAATTTAAATCCGTTTTTTAAACCACAGGCAAACATTCCTTGTGTAAGTGTTCTTTAGCTTGTTGACTTTTGTTCATGGAATTCAGCCACAGTGAAATGTTTTGCAATCAGACTTAAAATATTTTTGAATAATAACCGGATAAAATCCGCTGGGAAACTGAGAGAGTTTGACTTGACTACAAATCTTCAGAGTTTGAGTGTAGGGCAGTACCTCCCCATTGCTCGGGTTTTTAAGTAGACAGTAATTTGAGTTGTTGTACCTATTGTGTCCTCCGCTCCATAGCACTGTCTTTAGAGTGCTTAAGTCTTCAGATTCTGGACATGTCTCATTCTGTAGACAGCAGTTTCCAGTGGTTGTAACAGCTCAACAGCTTAGGGAATTTCGTCAGTGTCGTCAGGTGTGTCTGAGTTGGGTACGCTTTTTGACTCCGGCAGCCAAGTTCATTGACTCATGTTTCTTGTCATGTGGTAATGCTTAACACAGTTGATGTGGCATACACTCTCCTCATCATGTGTTAGTTTGTATTTGTTGTCCCTAGCATCTTATTCAGACACAGTGCAGTTTCTAATTCGAAAGCTTATAACTGTAACCATGGTTCCTTGGGAAGGGGAACGAGGCACTGCATCTCATTCCAATGTTTCAGATAGGCCTGCCCATGTCTCCTTCAGACAAAGAAGTTGATGATCTGTACTACAGATGCCCTGTTATACTCATGGAGTCATACCCCTGATTACTGGGATATTACTCCCTATCCAATCATTCTGATTTTAAAAATTTAATTTAAAAACAAAAAAAACATGTAACGACCACAAACACAAAAAGTAAATAGCGGAGTAAAAGTAAAGATACATCATTTAAAATGTGTGCAAGTAAACGTACAACATTTTTAAACTACGTTAAAAAGTATTTTTTATTATTAAAAAGTACTTACAGTAACGTGAGTAGTATTTGTAATTCATTACTTCACATGCTGCTCCTCAACCAGCTTAGTCACATCACTTACACAGTGCAAGATCGGCTTTTGAAGTATATTAATTTTTGAGTCACAATCCACATTTGACAAATAATGTTATGAAAAAAAAGGTAGAAAATTGTTGAAAAACAAACCTTTATTTAATGTAATGTCATCTTGAATCCAATGCAGCACCCCTAATTTCCACACCCATGAGTAAATTAGATGTTCACATGTACACTGCCATTCAGATGTTTGGGGTTGATCTGATTTTTTTAATGTTCTTGATATGCTGCATTATTTAATCATCTTCTATTTTAATGTATTACAATGTCAAAGATGAATTTTCAGCATCATTACTCTTCTTCAGTGTCACATGATCCTTTATAAATCACTCTAATATGCTGATTTGCTGCTCTACAATGTAAAAAAAAAGTCACAGCCTGAAATGTTTCAGTACAATAAACTTAGATTATGTTAAACTGACTTTAAAAAATCAGTTACATCTCTTCTAACTTATAAAAAATGTTTAACATTTCTTAACTTATTTTGATAAATTAAAACAATGTAAAAACGTTGTCATAACTTATTGAACATATATTTTTTAAGGTGTAAAAATGTCTTTTTATAAATGTTCTAAAGAGTTTGCTGCTTGATATTTTTGTGGAACCCATGATCATTTTTTATCAGGATTCTTTGATGAATAGAACGTTCAAAAGAACAGCATTTATTTAAAATATAATTTTGTTTTGCAACAATATAAAAGTCTTTACTGTTGATAATTTTAAAGCATCCTTGCTAAATAAATGTGTTAAAATAAAAAAGTTTAGAATGGTAGAGTATATTATGTTTTTCTAAGTTAAGAGAAATAATCATTGCATTACTTTTGCTATGGTTTTATCATCTAATATTTTTGCAAGCCACATTATTATTTAAAGGAATAGTCCGCCCAAAAATTTAAATTATATCACCATTTATTCACTCTCCCTCATATTGTTCTAAACATGACATTTTGAAGAATGTTTCAACATATGACTTTAATTGCATGGACAAAGATTTCAAGCATTGAATGAATGAGAGAATTGCAATTTTTGAGTTAACTTTCCCTTTAAATGTGTATATTTAATAGTGAATCATAATTTAATTGTAGCCTATTGCAATGACAGTATATAGTTTTAACATGTGGGATAACATATGTTTAATAAATTTAATTATATACAAAATTTAAAGTCAACCTTAAAGCCAAGATATCATTGGTATCCATGGTGGCCTTTTAACCATGTCTACACAGGGCCAAATGTATACAATTCCAGTCTGAAAGCTTGTGTCATGAAAATAAATTAGTTTATGCGGACTGATGGTTGAAACAGCCATGTCCGCATAACCTATTTAATATTTATGAGCCAAGATATCAAGTTATCTGCAGCACATTTTAAACCATGTGCTGTTATCTAAAGGGAAATAACATGCAAACAATTCTAATGAACTCAATAAAATAATGATTTTACTCGTAATAGTGACAGAATCTATATATGGAGTTGCATGAGCTGTATATATGTGCTATATAATGAGTTATTTTATCTTATATCAATACAACCATTGGAGATTCCAGTTATATAAAATAACTTGGATGACTTTATGTAAGAGTTTTTATCTTCTGTATCTATCAGTCTTCCATTCATAATGCAGGCGTCTGATGCATAGATAGCGGCCGATCTTTATATAACTTCAATACAGTTTCAGCTTGTGTGTCTTTGAATAACACTGTGACATTGATGATGGTGATTAATCTGGATTAGAATGAGATCTTTGGTGGATGTCAGCTATCATTCAATCTCATGTGAAGCAGCGCCTTCCTCTGCTTTGGGTTGGTTTGTGTGTTTATAGGCTGAGCGAATACAGGTTGGTTTGGAACAATGAAGTGTTTTCGTGAAAAGAGCCACGTCTGTGAAACTGCACGTAGCAATCGAAGCCATGCATGCAGGCTCCACCTCGCACACCTTCATGTGGGTTTTACCATCACTATACTGTGTTTAAATGGGGCGGTACAGGCTGGGCTTATGGGTGACTGCACATTTTTCCACAAATAGCCCATGTTACATAAAGAAATTGGACTGTGCTGCCTCCTCCGTTGCCTTCCATGGGCAAAGATGCAATCAAGAGTCACTTTTAAGTAACAGTTCACCTAAAAATAAAAATTCTGTCATTATTATACCCACTCTCATTTTGTATTATTGTTCTTTTGTATAAAATATTCATTATTGCAATTATGGTAGACTTTATACAGCTATTTAAATATTAAGAGACCACTGCTATTTTTTCTTAAATCAGCATCTCTACAAGTATGGAAGCATTCCATTCCAATGTCTGTTAAATTTCCAACACAGGCACGCTTCATTCTACTGAATGAGGTGCTGGTTAGGTGATCACCTGAACCAAATCGTATTTAATGAGGAAATGTATAAAAAACACATATGTGGTCATCACTATCCTCTTGCAGTAGGAAAAGCTGGATGGCAAAAACAGCGCTAGTAGTACCTCAAAAGTAATTGGAATCAAAAAATAACTATTGACCATGTCAAAAAAGTTGAAAAGGAAAGTTGTGAGTGAGGAAAAGAAGGGTTCAATTCTGGCTTTACTGGCAGAGGGATACAGTGAGCGTCGGGTTGCTTCCATCCTTAAAATTTCAAAGACGGAGGCTCATAAGAACAAGGTCAAGCAGTAGACATTGGGGACAACAAAGCTACAGACCGGCAGAGGGCGAAAATGACTCTTAAAGCCGGAATGACCACCAACTCATCCGAATGCCACTCAATAATAATAGGATGACATCAAGTGACCTACAAAAAAGAATGGCAAAAGGCAGCTGGGGTGAAGTTCACGGCGAGGACGGTTCGAAACAGGCTCCTAGGGGGCAGGGCTGAAGTCGTGCAAAGCTAGAAAAAGCCCTTCATCAATGAGAAGCTCAGAAGAGCCAGGCCCAGGTTTGCAAGAGACCATAAAGATTGGATTCTAGAGGACTGGAGTAAGGTCATCTCCAATTTTCAGCTTTGTCCAACACCTGGTCATCTATTGGTTAGACGGAGGCCTGGAGAGGCCTAAAGTCAGTGTCTCGCCCCCACTGTGAAATTTGGTGGAGGAACGATGCTGATCTGGAGGTGCTTCAGCAAGGCTGGAATCAGGCAGATTTGTCTTTGTGAAGGACGCATTAATCAAAACAAATACAAGGTAGTCCTGAATGAAAACTTGCTACCTTCTGCTTTGACAATGTTCCCTAACTCTGAGGACTTCTTTTTTTTTAGACATGACAATGCTCCATGGCACACTGCCACGTTAATCAAGGTGTGGATAAGGTAACCACCAGATCAAGACCCTGTCATGGCCAGCCTAATCTCCAGACCTGAACCCCATTGAAAACCTTTGGAATCAAGAGGAAGATGGATGGTCACAAGCCATCAAACAAGTCTGAGCTGCGTGAATTTTTGCACCAGGAGTGGCATAAAGTCACCCAACATCAATGTAAAAGACTGGTGGAGAGCTGTAATTCACAAATCTCACAGTTTGTGTCTTTGCAATTCTGAGAAAAGTCTCAATATAATGCCACAATTCAGAGAAATAGCTGCAATTCTGAGAAATTACTAGATATAAACTCACAATTCTGACTTTATTACTCATTGTTGTGAGTTTATGGGCCCTTTCATACACCTGGAGCAATGCAACGTCAGGAGTGAAGCAAGTGTCTAGCTTCAGGCTGACGCAGTTATCATTTTCACGTCCAATGTCCAGTTGTTAAAGGGGTACTTTAGAGCTGGGAAGATGAATGTGTATTTAAACTGGGTCATTTATGTAGTAGAAATGTGAAATTATTTTTGAATTTGGTGCCTTCTAGACTGAGAAAAGCCAGAAAATCTGTTTTTGTCTCATGTGGATGAAAGACAACTCCCAGAATGCAATTGCTTCGCTGCCCAAGGAGGCCACTCCCAAAGCCACCACTACTGGTTATCACTTCGCCACCATGACACTGCCCCACAATCATTTTGACATTCATTCATAAAATAATTTAGTTAAGTTAGAGAATAGATATTACAAATAAAAACTGAACGCGTCTGAAAAACTGAAAATGTGAGTGAGCTAAATGAAAGTCACAGCACAAACGCAGTAGGAGTCAGATTACATCACAAGAGCGAAGAGCTGAGGTAAGCGTGGGCGCAGTATACATTCACGTGCATGTTCAGTCTGGCGCGTTTTCAAATCATTCCTATTGAAGCTTAACTTTAATAGGAATTCATCTGAAAAGTTGATACACTCATTTTGCTCCGCACCGCTCCGTTATAAATGCTCGAGCTGAGTGGCTTTGCGCATACTTATTGTGTGAGTGAGATCCCACCCCCAATAACATGCGTAACTAGCTTCTTCTACTGGCTGTAGTCTTTAGTCTCTGGCAAAAAAATCCTCTGATGATGCAAAATGACGATATTTTCATCATCTTAGGATTTTTTCAATAAATAAAATTAATAATTCTCTCATCTCAGGGGGATATATATATAGGGTGGTGAAATAATGGCCAACCTGGATGTCACCAATAGGGGGCAGTAAACCCGCTCAAGTCTCTCAATTAAATGAAAACTTGGCCTCTGGTGCAGTACATGGTTTTTATTTCTCAAAAAGAACAAGTAACAAACTGAAATAAATCAACATAAAATACAATCAAAGAATAAATGCTAATATCATACAAACAAACTAACAATAACAAGGGGGGCTGGATGGACTCATTTAGATTAATATCTAAATTTGAAAGTAACAGTCTCAGCTATTTCTAATGTCACCATAAAGACCTGTACGGTCCACACGTGCTAGGCAATATGCAACCATAAAAATCAATCAACTGATAGTAGTGTAGTGTTATCACTGCATCACACCACACCCTATAGCCGTGATGCTGTCTCCTCCAAGCTGAAGCCCCCCTAAAGAAACTTCACAATGTTTCCTGCATTAACCTGAACACATCATAATCAAGTTCAGCAACCATATACTGCAGTGTATTACAGAGTCTCATCAGCAACACAGACAGGGAAAAGCAACAACACAAACAGCCCTCAATCAATGACCGCGCTGGCAGGTGGCCGGGTATTATCAGCCGCATGAACAGGAAACAGCAACAACCAATTTGCGCTGTACGCGGTGTGCTGAAACTCTCCGCGCTCCCACTAAAATCACGCCAAACACACAAGTGTGCCTCCCACCGAGTCGCGCCCTGCACGCTTTATATCAGCTGGCCGGAAATCATGTGGTCCGCATTTCCTCGTGACGTCACGCAAACAAACCCACTACATATATATATATATATATATATATATATATATATATATATATATATATATATATATATATATATATATATATATATATATATATATATATATATATATATATATATATATATATATATATATATACCACTGGGTTTCTATACTGATACAAATCTTAATGCTAAATCGCTGAGGTAACCCATTAAAATAGCAAATGCATCCATCTGTTTGCCCATGGGCGTGCTGGTCTAAAAACGAGGTGTGTTCAGGCGCATTGTTGCCATATTGCTATTTTGAGGCAACTCAAAATGACTGCAACATTGACCAACAAAAACCTGGTCTAAAGTCAATTGAGCAGTATTTTTTGTGTTATTATTAATAAAAAACACAAAAAACTATAATATTATTATTATTATCATAAGGGCATGTTATAGGCACACTTGGCTTTTTACACACAGCAGCACATAAACATTTTTAAATATTAAAAAAATAAAATGAATCCTCTTTGGAGAAGCATTTGGTTTTTCTGCTTTCAAATTCTGGCATGTAAAAAGCAAATACCCCATGGTGCAAGCGCAACTGGCTTTTAAAGGGAATGGTTGATGAGACTTTATTGCACGTTTGGACTCGCAAAACCCAAAACACACCCTTGACTCATGGTTACATGTACAACCCTTTTGGACCATGCGCCTAGCATTTCATTTTTTTTTTCATGCCCTCACGTTAAATAGGGCCCATAATCTGTTCTAATTAAAGTCAGAATAGTCAGAATTCTGAGAAATACTTAGAAGTCTTTCTTGTGGGTTTATATCTTTTGTGAGATACTGTGAGATATAAACTCACAGTTATGAATTATACGATCTGAATTGCGAAAATATAAACTCACAATTGCAATAAAAAAGTGAGATGTAAACGTACAGTTACTTTTCCACTTTTTTTATGTGACTGAAACAAGCATCCCTCCTACTTTAAATTAATACTAACATTTAAAATTAACTATTTGATACAATGCACTTATTGTATACATATCTTTTTACATTATATATTTAAAAAAAATATCTGAATGTAATTACAGCTAATTCGTTTTTTGTAATTACATCTATAATTACACTGTTGATCCTTACCTTACCAAACTTAAACCTACCCATACAACCAAACCCATTCCTAACCTTACCGCCCACATCAATACAATATACACAATAAGTACAATGTTATTTTTTATGTAAGAAGTTGTTAAAGTCACTTAATATAAAGTGGGACCCAAGCATCCAAATGCAATGAAGAGTTATTATAACAACTAGATGTTCCACCCCATAAAGTCCTAATGTTCTTTCTTTGTATGGTGATGCCTTGCACGTTTTTTATGTTCCTTATGTTATCTTATATGTTCCTTTTTCTTCAGTTTTAGCTTTTTGAGGTTCTTGCTTTTCCATGAAGATTTTATCTGCTTAATCTGCTTAATGTCTGCTTTTATCTCGAGAGCTTTCTCGTGTTGTATTAAACACATAAGCTTTATATTTCCTTTGAAACATAAAATAAGGAAATTGAATGCAGATTTTTTTTTCCCATACAATGAGTTTGGAGTGACCACAGCTTCTATCGCACTATATTGTGTGTTTTCTCTCATTTCATTGCTTTGTGATGAAGAGACTGAAAGTTATTAAATGAAGTGGAAATGCTTCCCTCTGCTCCACATATCAAATATACATTTCATTATTGTGCTATTTATTTTTATTTTTACTTGACTGTGTGTAAATAATGACAGAATTTTAGTTCATGGGTGAACAATTCCGTAAAGTGATAATCTTGCTTGTCTGAAAGAAAATCACAGAGCATTCATGATTAGGGCAAATCTTTCTGAGAAATGGCAGTTTAAAATCAATCATGCTTAGACACGGTCATCAATGGTTCTGCTTTTAAAAAGGCTGCCATTGAAAGTGCTTTCAGATCATGAAGCGTAGAGTCAAGATTGTATATGATAAGCAGATGTTGTGACAGATAGTACATGAGTTTAACCTAAAAATAGACAGTACAGCTAAAGTATTTAAATAAGCAGTATACTGTATATAATCTTTATAATTATGTATAAATGTAAATAAAAAGTATAAAGTATAAAGACCTTACATAATGAACCATTATGTTTTTATTATTTTAGAATGAGCCATTTCTATCTAAATGGGAAGCTACTGCCATTACCTGTCCTGCAACGTCCCTAGTCCCATATTGGGGTTGATTATGACACAGACCTTCTCTCTGACGGTCACACATGCTTCCTTGTGGCCATTGATCGATTCTTCAAAGCATGCAAGCTAATTCCCCAAAAGCACCTGCCTACAGCCTTTGACAACGCAGAGTTACTACTGGAACCTGTGTTTCGTAATTTCGGCATTTCAGAAGATAATGTGTCTGACAGAGGGCCTCAGTTCATTTTCCGAGTGTGGCAAGCATTTTTCGCCCTCCTGAATTTTACAGTAAGCTTAACTTCAGGTTATCACCCACAAGCACACGGCCAAACTGAACGAAAGATATAAGTTGTCAGCCATTTCCTTTGCACTTTCTGCCATTCCAACCAGAACCTGTGGAGCGATATCTGCTTTGGGCAGAGTATGCCCAAAACTCCCTCTGACAGGCATCCAAGAATCTAACACCGTTCCAATATGTTTTGGGATACCAACCTCTGCTATTCCCCTGGTCCGGTGAGCTGTCAGAAGTACCCGCAGTCAATGCATGGTTCAAAGGTAGTGAGAGAGTCTGGAATCAAGCACACCATCATCTCCAGCAAGTGGTAAATCGCCTGAAACGGTTTGCAGATACCTGGGCAACTGGTATGGTTCTCCACCCGAGACATCCGTTTACGGCAACCCTGTTGCAAGTTGAGCACAAAGTACATTGGTCCAATCCCCATCGAGAGACAAGTCAACCCAGTTACCAACCAACTTCGACTTCCTGCTCAGTATTGGATACATCCCACCTTTCACATTTCTCTTCTAAAACCCCATCACTTACCTGTACTTGTTCCTTCTGCAGACCCGGCCCTTGACGACAACCCCCGATACCACACATTGAAGCTGAGCCCATCTACACATGATTCCCGACATCGGGGTGGTCGACTTGAGTACATGGTGGATTGGGAGGGTTATGGTCAAGAAAAGAGATGTGTTGGGTACCTAGCAATGATATCCTCGACCCCAATCTTCTCCCCGAGTCAGCATTAGCATCCTCAGAAACCTGCCCCATGACCTCGAGGTAGACCCCTCGAGGGTGTGTGTGTGTGTGTGTGTGGGGGGGGGGGGGGGGTAATGTCAGAGATCAGTCAAGCTCGGTTCCCTCCATCACTCAATGATTACTCTCCCCAGAATATTAATCTCTCACACCTGCTTCCCATCAACAGCCTCATCACCAGTCACATAAAACAGTCATCACAGCCCCAGTTCAGTGTCAAATCTCCAACAGGAACAGACCATTCTCCCGATGTCTCCTGATCCTCTGTTAGATCCCAAGACGTAATGTATACTTACCTGTGTTATACTTACCTCTGTGTCATTGTCCGCCTATCTCCAGGATTCCTGTCTGTTTTCCCCATTACCTGTGATCCTACGCTCTCCAGAGCTCTGTGTTGCCCCCGAGCTTGCTTGATGTTCGCCACGTCTGAAAGAGAAAAGACAAGTATTAATGAACTGTGACTGCTTAGTATCCAAATATCTGAAACGGTCGGATTTACTCACATGTGATCAGCCCCGCACTGAGTGATCTTCCCAGAATCTGCACCTGAATTCACGGCATACTCACCTTCCACTCTTATATGCATAATAAACACTGTATTTGGATTCACTTACCTCTGCCTCCTTGCATATATCCTGACAGGTAGGTACACGAATAATCATTTACTTCAACTGAAATCCTATTACATAATATCTTGTAAAAGAATGCTAATTAGATGTATTTTATTTATATTGATATACATATATTATTATGTATTATCTCTGAACAATACATATATTAAACTGAACATAGAAATATCATTCTATTGTGTAGATATTATGTAATATGGCTCCAGTTGAATAACTAAATATTATTCAATGATTATTCAATATTCATGTATTTCATACAAACATTTCAAACAATCTGTGTTTGACAAGTCCGATCAAGCAGAGTTTAGTACATAATTAGGAAAGAACCTCTACTATACATAAAAGAGCTTTTAAATGTGCAATGACTCGTTTCATATTCAACCAGTCTGGGAGGGCAGCTTTCATCGACGAGAGGTGTTTTTCAGTGATAAGGTTTTCTCTAAAAAGTAATTCAGGGGACCTGTCATCACAACTTAAACAAATGCATGGTTGCAAGTTAAAAATAATATAAAGATTTAATCAAACCTTTTAAGTTGCAGACATTTTGTTGATAATCTTGATCATTACATTAACTTGATATTGTGTGTAATTTAAACGTCTCGGCTACGTATGTAACCCTTGTTACCTGAAGGAGGGAATGGAGACGTACGTCAGACTTAGACCGACGAATTGGGATCACTTCTGGGAGCCCCTATCAGCTTTGAGATTTATAAAACGGGCCAATGAACATTGGCGTGCGTGCTTTGCATATCGCAACCCGCCCTGCCCCGGCACTTCGGTGCTACCGACTATGAGAAGTGAGTAAACGGGAAGATACCGGTTGTACACGTAGGCTATAGAATCTAGCGAACGTGTTGTGTGTCGCCCAGCCCACAGCTCTACAGATATCTGTCAGCGAGGCGCCACGAGCCAGCGCCCAGGAAGAGGCTACACCCCTGGTGGAGTGGGTTCTAATCCCGAGCGGGCAGGGCATGTCTTGGGACTCATACACCAAGACAATGGCATCCACTAACCAGTGGGCCATCCTCTGCTTGGAGACAGCCTTTCCCTTCTGCTGTCCTCCGTAACAGACGAAGAGCTGCTCTGAGGTCCTAAAGCTTTGCGTTCTGTCCACATACGTCCGAAGTGCTCGGACAGGACAGAGAAAAGCCAGGGCTGGGTCTGCCTCCTCCGAAGGCAGCGCTTGCAGGTTCACCACCTGGTCCCGGAAGGGAGTGGTGGGAACCTTGGGCACGTATCCGGGCACGATTTGTCGTCCGAAAATGCCTGCAGGTCCCCTACCCTCTTGATAGTGGCCAATGCAGTCAGGAGTACTGTCTTCAGAGACAGAATTTTTAACTCCACTGACTGCAAAGGCTCAAAGGGAGGTCTCTGAAGTGCACTAAGCACCAGAGATAGGTCCCAAGAAGGTATAGAGGGGGGGTGAGGCGGATTTAATCTTCTCGCGCCCCACAGGAACCTGACGATCAGGTCGTGTTTCCCCAAAGACTTACCTTCTACTAGTTTGTGATGGGCAGCGATTGCGGCCACATACACCTTGAGGGTGGAGGGAGACAGCCTTCTCTCCAACCCATCTTGTAAGAAGGAAAGCACGGCCCTGACTGAACACCTTCGGGGGTCTTCTCGATGAAAAGAGCACCAGTCGACGAAAAGGTTCCACTTCAATTCAATGCATAGAGATGCCTCGTAGAGGGAGCTCTAGCAGAAGCAATGGTGTCTCCCACAGCCTGCTCCGCGTCCCATCCAGGGACCAGACATGGAGTCTCCAGAGGTCTTGACGCGGGTGCCAGAGGGTGCCCCGTCTCTGAGTCAGGAGGTCCTTCCTCAGAGGAATGGGCCAAGGAGGTGCTGTCGCAAGGAGCAATAGTTCTCAGAACCATGTCAACAGGACCTGCTCCTCGTCCTCCCTGACCATGCACAATGTCTGTGCAAGAAGGCTCACTGGGGAAAACGCATGTTAGCGTAGGCCCAGTGGCCAGCTGTGTGCCAGCGCATCCGTGCCGAGGGTCCCCTCGGTCAGGGAATAAAACCACTGGCAATGGGCCGTGTCCGGGGTGGCAAACAGGTCTACCTGTGCGGCCCAGAAGCGATCCCAAATCAGCTGGACCACCTGGGGATGGAGTCTCCACTCTCCCGGAAGCACTGGCTGCCGTGAGGGCTCGTCGGCCGCAAGCTTGAGCAGGCCCGGAATGTGAGTGGCACGAAGTGACCTCAGATACTTCAAATTCTGTCACTTCTCTTCCATCATTGTGTTAAACCAACCAATAATGCGCCAGGTGGATAAGCCGGTTTGTGAATTGTCCCCGCAAAATTGTAAGAGAAGCAGGATAAAAAAATGTACAGGTTTCCAGCCGGAGCTGCACCGCGAAATCAAATCGCCGGCAAATCGGGCTGGGTTTACCCAATCTAGGGAAAGACCTGTAAGTATTTAATGCTGTTATGGTTGATATTTAAAAGAGTTTCTGTAATGTTGCATTTACTTTGTGTGTTTTCCATTGTGCTGAAGAGTATATATGTAAACACATACATTCTATAAGCAAAAACTGTGCTATGCCAGTGACTCATATCTTAAAAAGTGATATCGTACTTGTTTATTAAAAATACATGCTAAATAAGTTACATTAAGCATGTGCTATGCAGATTTTAACTAATAGTTAGACATAAGTTCCTGAAAGGGTTCATATAATGCCATATTTATACAAGTTAATATGATTCTTTAGTGTTTAAATGAAAACTTTATAATATACTTAAATTAAAAATTCTCATTAGAATTGTAAGAAAACACTCATTTTACCTGGTCAAAAACAGCTGTTTTCACCAAGCCATTCTAGTGCATACAGCTTTAAATGACAAATGACCATTTGACACACATGACAGAGTGTTGCCATTAACAACAGAGGCGAAATAACTGCTACACGAGTCTCTGAGAGGACATATCATAAACCGTCAAAAAGATCATCAACTCATTAATTTTAACCGGAGTCGGACTGAGACAAGATGACAGCTCCAACGAATTTTGACATTTAAGGCTAAACAGGAAGTTTCTTAATGGTTGGTTAACATAATATCACTTTGATCTATCTTTATACTTGCAGGGTAATGTTAGCGCGAATGCTATGTGTTTACTGATGTATATGTTAGTTCATTGACAGATTGATGTTACACCTAATGCCAACAAAAACTTTTTTTTCTGTTAATGTCGGCTTTTCGGTGATGCGTAACATTATCTATGCATTGTAATAACTGTTACAACATGATTTATTTTTAGACAGTAACAGACACCATTATAAACCATCTACAGTCCCTGACAAAAGTCTTGTCGCTTATCTATTTTCTAGAAATACCTGATAGTAACCTGACTTTTAATTAATTAATTGGTGTTAGAAATAGCTCATATGAAAAGCTAAAACCCTCCCAAATGATGTTTAATGCAATGAAACAAATAATGTTCACAGAAAAAATATTTATCATTTAATCAAGACGGAAAGGTCAAATTTTGGCAAGACAAAAGTTTTGTCGCCTATACAGAAATTGAACAAATTTACAGCAAATACAAAAATATGTCAAATGTAATATCTTATATGACTTCCATGAGCTTGAAGGACTGCATCCATGCGGTTTGGCAAGGATTCATACAATGTATTGATGAAGTCATCAGGAATAAATAAAAAGAAAGCAGTCTTGCATGCCTCCCAGAGTTCATCAATATTATTTGGTTTCGTCTTCCATGCGTCCTCTTTCATCCTACCCCACATATGCTCAATGATGTTCATGTCTGGTGACTGGGCTGGCCAATCCTGGAGTATCTTGATCTTCTTCGCCTTGAGGAACTTTGATGTGGAGATGGAAGTATGTGATGGAGCACCGTCCTGCTGCAGAATTTGGCCTCTTTTATGGTTGGGAATATAAGAGGTAGCTAAGATTTCTTGGTATTTTAGACTATTAATGTTGCCTTCCACGCTGCAGATCTCTTGCACACCCCCATACTGGATGTAACCCCAGACCATGATTTTTCCGCCACCAAACTTCACTGTTTTCTGGGTGAATCTCGGATCCATTCTGGCTCCAGTAGGTCTCCTACAATATTTGCAGCGACTGTGGTGTAATTCAACAGAAGATTGATCTGAAAAATCCACCTTCTGCCACTTTTCCATCGTCCATCCTTTTAGCAGGCTGTGGGCCTTGGCAAATGCCACACGGTTTTTCAATTGTCTTTTGTTTAGTGCTGGCTTCTGGGCACTGATTCGACCATGGAGGCCATTTCGAGACAGAATCCGACAAACTGTTCTGGTTGACACAGGGACTTCAGATGACCAGGTCTCGTGGAGCTCTGCTGCAGTGGAAAATGGGCTGGCCTTGGATTTTCGAGCCAACAAACGGTCCTCTCGAGCAGTTGTCTTGAGGGGTCTGCCTGACCTGGGCTTGTCAAAAACGTCTCCAGTCTCTTCAAATCTTTTTTTTTATCCTCTGTACTTGGTGCTGAGACACACTGAAGATGTCTGCCACATCAGCAGTGGATCTGGTCTTCAGCCTCTTGATAATCAAAACTTCAGTCTCTTGGTGAATCTTAGGCATGTTTGCAGAGGTCTAGTTGCAGTTGATGTGAAGGTCTAGAGTACTGGGGTTCTTTTTATACACACTTGAGACCTAATTGATCCATTATTAGTCACAGGTGAAGCTCATATGACAAGGTGACAACACTTATGTCTTTGCAAAAATTGACTCAATGGGCTTTACCAAGCTGTGAATATTAGAATACTTTTTGAAAGTTTAGTTTTTCACTGAAACATTATCACAAAAGCTGGTGGGATTAAAGGGTTACTTCAGCGATTAGCATATGGCTTTGTATCAGTAGAAACCCTGGAGTATATTCAAATTATTGTGCTTTCCCCCCTCATATCTCCCTAAGACAAGAGATTTATGCATTTTATTTCTGGAAAAATTCCTCCTATGATGCAAATTGACGATTTTTGCATCATAGGAGGAATGTTTGCCCAAAGGCTAAAGACTACAGCCAGCAGAGGGAGCCATTTCCGCAAGTTTTGAATCCGCGCATGGGGGATAGGAGATAACACTCAGCTTGCAGGGAGAGCTCAGCTCAGCTACAGGCACTCATTTAAACGGAGCTATGGTGTGCAATGTAAGTCTTTTAACTTCTCAAATTAATTTCTATGAAAGTTAAGCTTGTAAAGGCATGAACTGAAACGCGCAAGACCGAACTCACGTTGTGAATGCATGCCGCGAGTGTAGTCGCGATTACCTCAGCTCTCATCACTCATGCAGTTAGTGCTCAGTGCTGTGATACTCGCTCGGTGACTCACTCATTATATTGAACAGACACATTCAGTTTTTAATTGTAGTGTCTTCTCTAACTCAGTCACTGTAATCAAGTTGGTGGCGTTGGGAATGGCACAGGGCAGCGAAGCATTCTGGGAATTGTAGTCTTTCATCCCCATGGGACAAAAATACATTTTCTGCCTTTTCTCAGTCTAGAAGACACCAAATTCAAAAATAATTTCACATTTCTACTGCATTGATGACCCAGTTTAAATACAGATTCATCTTCCCAGCGCTGAAGTACCCCTTTAAAATGAGCCATTTCTTGTAAAAAAAATCTTGATTAGTAATATATTTCAGCGGCACTTTAGGTCAATTTGTACACAAGCGACAAGACTTTTATCAGGGACTGTACATTATTAAGTTAATGTTAACTTACCACATCCATGTTAACTTTAAAACCAGCGTACACAGTTTGTAATAACACAATAACCATAAAGTGTTGTTCATTATAAATGTGGGATTATGAATTATATTGAGAACATCATACATAGAAAGCATGCCGTAATTTAGCGTTACCCTGTAAACTTTAGCTGCAGTTCATCGTGAAACGTTTCAACTTCTTGTGGAGGGGCAGTATAAACACGAAGAGCTGGTGCAGATCTTTATTCAGGAGCAGCTGAATTCAATGTTCGGATTTAGGAACATCAGAATGACTGCTGTGTTCATTATTACACCCAAGAACAGAACACTACAATTGCCCAGCGTCTCTACTTATACAATGGCGGATTGTAACGACCACAGACATCATATAGATTTGAAACCTATATGATGTCTATGGTAACGACGACAGCTTGAGCTCGCGCAGGGCGGGTCTGAGAGGAAACGCTGATTGTCAATCAACAGTTGTGGGAGGGGTGTCCGATCGTGTGACATCACACAATAAACGGCTCAATTTGAGACAGGGGAAAACATATAAGGAGATTTAAAAAAAAAAAAAAACACTTGATGGATTTTATCATTATAGGATGGTTGTGTACAGCCACTGCCAACACACATTTCCGTACAATCAACTTGTGCATGTACCATTATATGACCCATTTAAGTGGTGTACTGGACACTAGTGAGACCAGTGATGACTTAGGGTTTGGAGACAGTTTCACTGAGGAAAAGACAGGAGGAAGAGTTAGAGGTTGCAGAGCTAAAGATGTTAAGGTTCTCTTTGGGAGTGACGAGGATGGATAGGATCAGGAATGAGTACATCAGAGGGACAAAACATGATGAGATGTTTCGGAGACAAAGTTAGAGAGGCCAGGTTGAGATGGTTTGGACATGTTCAGAGGAGGGAGAGTGAATATTGATGAGGTGAATATTGGTAAAAGGATGCTGAGGTTAGAGCTGCCAGGCAGGAGGTCAATAGGAGGCTTATGGATGTAGTGAAGGAGGACATGAAGGTTGTCGGTCTGAGAGAAGATGATACAGAGGATAGGACTAGATGGAGGCAGATGATTCGCTGTGGCGAGGGTCATGAAACCCCCCAGCTGCAGCTGTGTTTTTTCACACCTTCGATTTGAAAAGGCTTCTTAAAAGGGGAGTGGTCGACTGTGAAAAGGTGGGATGGTATTGTGTGGAAAGAGGGAATGGTTTGCATAAATAGGGGAGTGTCATATAGGTGCATTAAGATTAGTGATACCAAGAGCAGCAGTTACAGCGGTACTGAGACATGTTCTTGGTTCACGTTGGCATTGTTTACCACAGTGAGATTAAATGAGGGATGAGTACAGCGAATGAGAGAGCTATGAGTGGCATGCAGCAGACATCGCAAATCATTCAGCTCTTCAAACCAGTGTAATACTCGTATTTGTCTGTCTCAATGAATCCGTGCTTACCGAGTATAATGCATGGGTTCTTGGCTATTTCTGTATCTGTCGTGCCCACTGGATAGAGGAGTCAGACCAAGACTTCTGTGCTCAGAACTCAGTGTTTATTTTAACAATCTTTCTGCTGTGCCTCTACATCGTAGTAACCACCCGATTACCTCGTGCGTTGCTTCTCTCCTCTCTCTCGCACTTCGCCCCTTACAACTTTTCTCCCTCTCGCGATATCTCGCGTACAATCTAACTTTATTTAAACCTTCCCATTTCACTTCTTACATAATACTCCCCTTCCTATAAGAAATGTCCTCATTTCTAACGGATGTAGACACAAAGCCCCATTAGAGAACAGTGATAACGGTGCATGTCACCAAACTTGCACATTTTTTTTTCTTCTTCTGCATAACCATGAAAACAATGAACCCATTATACTATGCATGCTTGTATAATGACAGAAAGTCACATTAGTACATTCAAAGTACGCCTTAGTACAATTGGAAGTCTTTTAAGTAAGCCGGCATCCGACACGACCTTGAACGTGTATGTGGTGTAGATGACTGTGTGACAGGAGTCATTGGGACACCAGTGGGTATTTCCACTCTCATTGACGCTGGCAGTTGGAGGGGCTGTCCCAAAGATGGTGCGGGGCAAATGACTCTTGCACTGTCCGTTGAAACGTCCGGTAAAGGACCATACTGCGGCAAAGGTTGGTGTGCCGGTGACAAAAGTGGCATGGGAGGGCCAGTGGCAGGTTCTGGGGTCACTGGTGTAACATGAGGTGGGATGAGTCCTGATAGCGTATTCAGGGTGTTTGATTTGGTTAACTGAGGTGTGGGGGGTGAGTTATCAGTGATGTATGGCTTCATGCGGTTATAGTGAATGACTTTGGTTTTAGCATGTGGTTTGGAAGCATCACGAACTGCAAAATCCACGGGGATCAAACAATGAGGGGGTGCTATTGAATGCAAAACCTCATAAGGACCCACCCAGGGAGGGCACAGTTTATTATGCCTGTTGGCTGGGTCATCAATGAGTACCAAGTCACCCACCTTGTACGGGATGTATTTAACATGACGGTCATAGTAATGCCGTTGTTGTGCTTGCGCTTTGTCCCGAAAGGCAGTTGCCGACTGATAAGCAGTGGACAATCTTTGTCGTAGTGAGTTAGCGAACGCTGCAGGCGTACCTGTGGTGGCTAAAGTAACAGAGGTGCCATCTTGAAAGAATGCATCTAAGGGAATGCGGGCCTCACGCCCGCGGAAGAATGGCGTGAACCCTGTTCTAGAATGACTGATTGTGTTGTAGGCTAATGCGACATGTGGAAGGTGTTAGTCCCATTCCCTACCAGACTCAAAGAGGTATTTGGCGAGCTCATCCTTTAAGGTGCGATTGAAGCGCTCCACACTCCCGTCGCATTGGGCGTGGTAGGGGGATGTGCGGCTTTTTTTATGGTCATTAGCTTACAGAGATTTTTAATGAGGTCTGATTCGAACTGTCTCCCTTGGTCAGAGTGCAAGGCATCTGGAATCCCATGTTGTGGTATATAATAGTCAAAAATGCACCCTGCCACTGAGATAGCTGTCTGATCCCTCAAAGGATACAGATTTACAAATTTTGTGTAGAGATCCATCATCACTAAAACAACGGTTGCCTTTAGTTGACAGGGGTAGCTCTGTTATGTCTGCGGCAACAATTTGGAATGGTCTATCAGGAGATATGGGAATAAGCGGAGCTTGTAGGCGAGGCACAGGCGAACGCCGTGACTGACAGGCCGCGCATCGAGAACAATGTTTAGATATGTCCGCAGACATGTAGGGCCAATAAAAGAATCGTCTAGCCCTATTCAGGGTTTTAGCATGGCCATAGTGCCCAGCTGAAGGATCGCTGTGAACATGGGCCAGAATGTCTGGGACCAAGGACGTCGGAATGATCACCTGAAGGACGTCTTCAGCCGGAGAGTTGCGTGACAGTCTACACAAGACTCTTTCGTGTATAGTTAACCGACTGAATTGTGACCACAATTTCCTAATGTATGGTGATGTGTTCCGGAGTCTCCACAAAGGGGGCTTGTGTCCTGCTTCCACCCACGAAAGGACGGTGGCTAACTCAGAGTCAGATCGTTGTTTTTCTGCTACTTTCCAGTCACTTTGAATTTGGATTAAGTTTGTTGTGACATAATTTGGACTGGGCGTGACTATGAGAGAATTAACATCCTTCTTGGGTGTTTGTAGAGGTGTCGACGCCGGGTTTGACTGTAGCTCGCGCAATGGCGTCTGTGTTGCGACCGAAGACATGGCGGATTTTTGTACATTGCCATCATGTTGAACAACCTCAACAATGGGTCTTCGTGACATTGCGTCTGCGTTCAAATGTTTGGCACCTTCGCGATGGCGCACACACCAATCATAAAGGTCTAATTCGACCGCCCAACGCGCGCGCCTGCCCGTTGGATCGTGGTCCAAAGGGAGCTTTTTGAGTCCGACCAAAGGTTTATGGTCAGTGATGATAACAAATGGGTGGCACGCAAGGTAGTGGCGGAAATGGCGCACCGACCACACAATGGCGAATAATTCACGATCGAATGTGGACCATTTCCTTTCTGACGCTGACAGTACGTGGCTTGCGTATGCAATAACATGCTCTTTGCCATTCACTTGTTGTGAGAGTACAGAGTCGACCGAATACAGGGACGCATCTGTGTACAGTAAGAAGAGTATCGAAAGGTTTGGAAAGGCCATAATAGGCGGTGATGTTAATGCTTCCTTTAAGACGCGAAAGGATTCATCCAGTGAATGCAACACCCTTGTGTGTCAACCGGTGTAAGGGTTCTGCTGTATGAGCAAAGTTCCTGATAAACCGCCGGTAATACTAACATAAGCCTAAGAAAGCCCTGACCTGCGTGGCGGACGTTGGAATTGGCCATGTCTTAACCTTCTCGATATTTGATGGGTCCGGTTCGACTCCGGCGCTGGAGACACGATGGTCCAAAAATGTAACCGAGGGGCATGCCAGATGGCATTTAGACGGCTTAAGTTTCAGTCCGGTTGAACGGATGCGTTTAAAGACGTCGCACAAGTGGTTCAAATGTTGTGCAAAGTCCGCGCTGTAAATGATTATATCGTCTAGATAGATCAAGCAAATGCTCCAATGAAGACCGCGGAGCACCAACTCCATTAAGCGCTGGAAGCTAGGTGGTGCATTTGATATACCCATGGGCATCATGCGGAATTGATAAAGCCCTGCGCCTGTCGAGAACGCTGTTTTTTCTTTGTCTGCTGGGTTAAGCGGTATTTGCCAATAACCAGCAGTCAAATCAATTGTACTGAACAGTTGAGCTCCAGACAGCCTATCTAGCGTGTCGTCAACCCGCGGGAGAGGGTGCGAGTCCTTAATAGTGACCGCATTAAGTCTTCGGTAGTCAACACAAAACCGGTGTGTACCATCTTTCTTTCGAACGAGCACAACCGGGGCCGACCATGGGCTCTGTGACTCCTCAATGACGCCACGCTCCAAAAGCCTAGACACCTCTTGTTGTAGAATGTTTTGTGTCGCTGGTGATGTGCGATATGGACGCAGTTTGATTGGCGCGGCATCTCCTGTGTTAATGGTGTGTGTGACTAAATCTGTTTTTCCGTAGTCATGTGGATGCAAACTAAAAATGTCTGAAAATTCTGTCAGCAAATCCCTGAGCAATCCCTTTAAGCAAGTGCCCTCTAAAAGCATGTCTTGAACAGTGTGTGTGTCGTCAGTTGAGGTGGGTACAGCTGAAACTAGGACGTATTCGTCTTGTGGTTTGCCCGTTATGGAGAAAAACTGGCCCACAGGACATCCCGCCTCTAAAGAGACCGGTTGGGTTGTCGGGTTAACAACTCTAACGATGCCCCTACCGTTTTGAATCGATGTTAGAGTGCGCGCGATGCCTAAGGACACAGCCTGGGGAGACTGAGGCTCTAAAATACCCACATATGAGTCTGTGAAGGGGTTTGCTACAGCGCCGTCTTTGATAGAAACTGAGATAGTCATTTCTGACATTGGAGGCACTGTTACCTGTGCGATAGTGATCGCTGCACTTTGTACTGGAATGAATGACTGTGGCGGTGAGAGAAATACTGTAGTGTCATACAATCGTAGCTGTTTGTGTGGTATGTCAACCGTAACTGCGTGTTTGACCATGAAATCCCATCCGATAAGCACTGGATGGGTTGCTGTTCGTGTTACATGAAAATTGTGAGAAAATGTGGCGTCCCCAATATGCACAGGGGCTGTTACAGAGCCAAGTATGTCTAACGGTTGTCCTGTGACGACTAGAGCGTAGATTTCGGTGCCAGCCAGTGTAACTTGAATGAATGGTGTAGGTGGGGTGGATGTATAGTGAATATCATCAGAGTGGACCACTGAGTATGCTGCAGCTGACATTTGGTCCCCAATGACAGCTTCTACTCGTTTCCCTGATGTGGCGAAGGAGGGGCTGTATCTCTTTTGACTGGAGAGAAATGTACATGACGGGTAGGGGATGTGTGAGAACGTGGTGGTTGTTTGTAGTGTGGGGGTGGTGATGTTGAGCTGTGTGTGCGATAATTAAAATGTCTGTACTGTGAGTTTAGGGAGGGCGAGCGAGTGGCATGAGGTCTGTCATCATGGACAAAATGGGGTCGACGCTGTCTTGAAGGGGAGCGGTCTGCTCCAGGGTCTGTGTAGCCTTGTCTGTGGGTATGTGACTCACCACACGGTGGTGTGGGGGAATAGCTGCGACGACTCCGATGACGGGGGTCTTCGTAAGATGCAGCGTGATCATGAGTAGAGTGGCGGCGTTGCGAGGAGCTGTAGTCATCATAGGGTTGTTGCTGTCGTTTTCTCTGTAGGTGCTGTGCTGGGCGGCGGCAGTCCTGACAACAATGGTGATGGCTGTCCCACTCAGGCTGGTGAATCCGTGGCATCATATTTTAGTCAACAGCTGCACAGGCGTGTGTAGTTTCTGTCACCTTGTGTTGTAGGTTGGTGATCTGTTGTGAGAGTAAATCCAGACGCTCGTCAGTCCGCCGTTGGTGGGACTGGCGTGAAGTATGCAGGTCCATCCGAAGGTCAGCAATAGCCGTCGCCAGATCTGCGACGGCCGCTGGTGTCACTGTAGCAGATGAAGGTTGCTGATGCACAGTCACTGGCATGATAGCTGTTGGATTGGCTATGCTGATGGCCAACTGTGCACGTTCACATTGACTGGCTATTTTTAAAGCATTGTCCAAAGTCACTGCTCCATGCTCATGTATTTTCAATTGCAGTGCAGGATCTAAACCAGTAACAAATCTTCGATAAATCTCACAATTCCGAGCAGTGACGTCATACTGAGAAAAAGCTTCCGTCACTAAGTTGGTGAGCACAGCTGCATAAACTTCGAGAGGCTCATGAGGTTTACAGGGGCGAGCATTCAAATGCGTTTGGAATGTGGCTAAAAATGTTGCACGTCCAAAAACAGCACCTAAACTGGCCTTAGTCAGATCGTAGTCCGCTTTAACAGCAGGGGAGAGAGACTGCCAATATGCAAATGCAGGTCCTGTGAGCTTGGCAGGAAGAAGTTTAGCTTTATCTGGTGGTATGGCAGAAACATTAAGTGCAACTTCAAATCTCTGTATCCACGAGCCGAATGGTTCAGCGTTATCGCCGGAAAAGGGAGCAGGAAGATCAATTCTGAAGGGCACATGCGAATTTGTACCAGCCATAGCGTTATGTGGTTGTGGCAGATCCACGATATTCTCATCATCCGCCATTTTGTGAGCGAGCAACGGCGAAAGGGTAAAAACAAACAGCAAAAAAAATTTTTGCACGTAATCTGAACTTGCAAAAATATAGCACGAAAAATACTATCATGGACAATATAAACGTGCCTGCAGGTATATGTGGTTATCTTACGTTGTTCAGAGTCCAACAGCGATGTCCATACAGAAAACAAAGATAATAGCCAACCAGCGCTGCCACCAGTGTAATACTCGTATTTGTCTGTCTCAATGAATCCGTGCTTACCGAGTATAATGCATGGGTTCGTGGCTATTTCTGTATCTGTCGTGCCCACTGGATAGAGGAGTCAGACCAAGACTTCTGTGCTCAGAACTCAGTGTTTATTTTAACAATCTTTCTGCTGTGCCTCTACATCGTAGTAACCACCCGATTACCTCGTGCGTTGCTTCTCTCCTCTCTCCCGCACTTCCCCCTTACAATTTTTCTCCCTCTCGCGATATCTCGCGTACAATCTAACTTTATTTAAACCTTCCCATTTCAATTCTTACACCAGCATAATTCAGTGAGAAATGAAAATGTTATTCTGCATGACGAAATATTTTGCAAACGTGATAAAACTATATTTGTCCAAATATGCATGCTGTTTGGCAAGATGAACAACGCGCCGATGTGATAAGAGAACGTGAACCACCCACAAACATGCGATGCGACAGAGATGTGTAATTCTAGATCGGGGTAAAAGCGAAGGGGTTTGAGGCTTAGTCTCGACCGCGCATCTGAAGCACAGAGCGACGCGCGCTGGGTTGCCGTGACGATCCGCACTGTCACTCGGCAGCTAAATCTATATTTGTCCAAATATGCACACTTTTTCACTAAGAGCCCGAACACATGCGGTTTAGTGCATGTCTGTGACCACAAATAAAATGGAGAGGACGTGGCTTTTGATTCTTGTTGATATTTCATCATTAGCCTACAGATTTTGCACTCTTGACATAAATTAGATAGTCAACGCTTGCAGGTTCGGCGTGCGATTGCTCAAGTTAATTTTACTTAACCGAGCCTTTGTAGCAAAGGCTTCCACAGACGGCGCCCGCTTACAGCTCGCTCGGCACCCTTACGTTACTTCGTATCAGCATAACGCCTAGCTTTCCTCCTTGACTTTTCCGCACGCTGCTTCCAAAACTTCCCCACCATGTTTCTACAATAATGATGGAAGATGAGCCTGACAGAAGTGACTGTCTCATGCATATTAACTAAATTATCTTGTATGCATGCTACAGTGCAGTGATTGGACTGAATGAGCTTTATGTTATGAATATATATCGAGAATCTCTCGGAGCGGTCGACGTCAGCATGTCCCCAGCAGCCCATACTTGGGCCAAAAAGCACACGCTGACGTCAGCATTTGTGATGTTGCTCCGACTAAGCTTTTCAAACCGGAAGACAGAAATCGCTCTGAAAAATGCAAAAATAACTATTTTCACATATGAATACCATCAATGAGTACCCTTAGTGTTTTCAATGATTTGACCCTTTAAAGGCCTTTCTGTGACCCAACAAATCGGCAAAGCTTCTGGTCTCCAATGCTCAGTTTGGTCAACAAGGCTAAATATTTTCCAGTGGCAATCTTGCAGTTGCCCCTCATATAAGATTGAGGAGAGCTGGGACACAGTGTTTGCAGGGAGAACATATCTGCTATCCATGTTGCCTTGAGAAACTTCACTGTAAAATCCAACAGTGATTCTAACTTGCACTTTTTAGTTAACACAACTTAATTTTAAAAATCTAGTAATCTGTACTATTCACATACTATTCCAACCCGATCACACATAAATGCGTATAAATAGTATGAGTGTGCAATGTCGTGGAATGTATACGCCAAAACTCATTTTGCCGTGCATATGATACGCTGTTTTTCGCGTGCATATGATACGCAATTTATGGCGTATATATGACACGCTCTTGGGTAGGTTTAGGGTAGTGGGGCGTATATATGACACGCGCTTGGGTAGGTTTAGGGTGGTGGGGTGGGGGGTTCGTATGTATAATACGCCATAAAATGCATATCATATGCACGCGAAAAACAGCGCATTTTTGTGAGAATACCCTGACTATTCGTTAAAAAACCCATGTTAAGATTAATTGATTGGTTTGAGTGTCTTTTTGTCAAGCAAAAAAACAAAAAACAAAAACACTGCAGTGATGCAACAAGTAATCATAGTTATTTGGTCTCAAAAGAAGAGAAGCAATACATCTAGGTTGTTTTTGAACGTTGACCTAGCTTCTGACTGAATAATTAAAGGGATAATTGACCCAAAAAAAAACAAAAAAAAGATCTGATTACCCCCATGCAGGGCATCCAAGATGTAGGTGACTTTGTTTCTTCAGTAGAACACAAATGAAGATTTTTAACTCTGAAGGGGGGGATTCTGAAATCCACTGCCGCTTCAATATACCTGTATATATTCATATCCTAATTAACTTCATAATCAAAACCTTAATTAATATTTATCTTCCTATATTACCTATATTATTATAATGATTCTATCCAGTTATGATTTTGTTTTAGTTTCTTGTTTTCTAAAGTGTGTATTTGGTCTCTGAGGAGTGACTGAGGGTCTGGCCTAGAGATGTGTGATGTGTCACTAAACACTGGCAACAAGGTTGTGTGTTTAGATTTTTGAGGTATCACACACCCCTAACATGTCAGGAGTGCAGTAACAGCGTTTGCTCACTTAGCCCGGCTTCCAGATATGAAATATAGAATTGTCTTTCATTTAACTTATTATGTTTTATTTCTTTTATATTTCCTTTTACTGCAACACTAAAGACTCAAGATGAATATTGCCTGTACTATTGTGTGTCCCTCTCACTGAAAGAAAGCACATGTTATCAGTATGTTTTGGTAAGAACTAGTTAGAACTGGAGCTTAATCAGCTCCAACCTTGGAGAGACTGTGTATCTGTGTATGTGCGCAATATTCTGTTACAGATCAGAATGGTGTTCAATGGGCACCCTAAGAGATGGGTGGACTTGTTGTTCTGGGCAAGCTGGCGCCTGCTCCAGATCTAGAAGGTCACTACGGGCCTAATTCTGGGTGAAAGCATCAACAAGTGACACGTCAGTGGAAACGTGCATCAGATTAACTGACTCGAGTGGAAATTTACCATGACTGTGCATTGTCTCTGAGCCAATCAGAACCATCCACATCGCAGTAATGACGTGGATAAGACCTTGAAAATGGTATAACTGTTGGGACAATTGTATGTACGATAGGGCGAGGCAACGAGACGGTGAGAGAGGGAGCGCGGCCTACGAACTCCTTGTTAGACTTGAAGCTGGCTTCTGCTTTTGATACTGCAAACTATTCTTAAGTAAATTTTTCTTTTATTTAATTGGAATCCTGACTCTGTCTTCATTTCTTCACTACTGGTCCTGGGTCATAAGCTGTTAACCCCTAACAGTTTTGGTGGAGGATGCACGGGCAATCATTCCTTAGGTGACATCCCTGGCTAAAAACAAGGTAGGCAGATTTGAATTATTTTTGGTTAGGGCTGTCTGGTTGGAAGAGTTTGGAGAATTGGGAAGTGAGACTGTGAGTATACGTACACACTCAGACGTGAGTGTGGAACACCAGATCCTTGGCAGGCTGGTGTAACGCCGAAAGCCTTCAGAGGCAGACGGTGGGTGATAACTCCACTCCATTAGGGGTCGGAGGACTCCACCCATTGAAGGGTCGGAGGGACACTGGAAGCCATCACTGGCAGAAGGTGTCAGAATAACTCCTACTCATACCTATGGAAGGGTATGAGGTCACTAGTAAGCCAGGCTTAAAGTTGCTACTAGTGTGTCTCCGAACAAAGCTCTCTGACTCTTCCATTCAGACAGGGGCGCCCCAAAGTTAGAGAATCAGGTAGTGAGAAATTAAGTAATTAGTTAAACAAAATAAAAATAGATACAGGGTTGTTTTGCCAGGGATGCATCTGGAACGATCCTGAGTAAAGTAAAAATTGTGACCCAAATTGGCACGGACAAGTATGTGTGACGTTTTCGTACAAGTGTCCTGTGCAGTTTCATCATGCAGAAGCCACAGCTGTGTTGGTTAAAGATCGTCGCCTCCATCTCTTGCTGTTTCGGTGAGTATGAACTTTGACTAAAATATGGCTGACAAATTGAGTGGCATGATCAGTAACTTGATCAGTCCTGATAAAGATATTGAGATGAACGAGAGCAAACGCTGTAAGCAGCTCTGCTCTGAAGCTCTCACTTCAAAGAAATGTGCAGAAATTATTAAGAAAATGGTCAGCCAGGGTTTTAATTTTGATTGGAAAGTTACCGAACAACTTGACTGGCTACAAACAAACAAAGAACCAGAAAAATTCAAATTTCTAGCTGTTTGTGCTTATTCATGGATTTGTAAAATGGGTGGGGTACCTTTAACCCCTGAAAGAGAAATCCCAGAAGTAACTGAGGGATGGTACAGTCTGATTGCCAAAAGTGATAAATTAGCTGAAATCACTGGAATTGATGTAGGGTGTGATCTGTGTAGCCTGAGTAAGGGGCTTGAGGTTGTTTTTGGAAAAGTAAAAAACGGCAAGATGTGTGAGCAGCCAGTCTTATCTGCCCCCTCCCCTCTCGTGTGCTCTTCTCAGACTGTTCAAGAAGCTGCTGAGATAGGCACTGACACACAGACTGAGAATCAAACTGAGGGACCTTATACGGAGGTGCGCAGATTGTTGGAAGTTATTGACACACCCAGCCCTGCCCCTTATGTAGACTCTACAGTGCTTCCTACCATGCAAGCAAAAGCTGAGCCTGGGGATCTGACCCCCATGGAAAGTAGCGTGGTCATCCCCAGGGGAATGATCTCAGCTGCCCCAGTCAGACATTCTAATAGAAACACAGAAATTGGGGCTGCTTATGAGTTTGGGGAGTGGATTAGACTCTCAGCCTCTGAAAGAAATGGCTTGCTTGCAGGGTTGGAACCCTTTAAACTTTTTAACCCAAACAAAATTATATGGGATAAATTAGAAGCAATTGCTAGACAACAAAATTTGGGGATACTCGATATACAAGTTCTGGTAGAAAGTCTGGTTCCCTCAAGCAAATTACGTGAAGTTCAGGGCATTGAGATATGCCATAGGGTCCCAGTAACTTGGCAACAATATTGCATGGCGTACGGTGACTATAAAAGACAAGTAAAAGAAATCCTGGGTCGGGGATCATTTCCCTGGACAAGTGTGACGCAAGTTAAACAAAAACCTGGTGAAAACCCCTTAGAGTATGTGGATCGTTTCCGTGCAATGTATGAAAATTACTGTGCTGCCAATGATAATGATGTAGATCATGATTCGGCCATTGTGATTGAATCCGTCACAGGTGGCCTTTCAAAAGAATACAGAGACCTGCTCATCAGCGGATCTGTTGACATTCCAAACTGGGAATGTCTGCTTCGATGGTGTGCTGTATGTTGGAGCCGTTTACAAGCCCACAATGATCAAAGTATATGCAAAGTGTCGGCTGCTGTGGTTGAAGATGAAATCCATCCACAAGTTGACATAAAATGTTACCAGTGTGGTAAGAAAGGGCATATGGCTCATGACTGCTACGAGAAGCTTTTCAAATGCCACAAGTGTGGAAAACTTGGCCATATTCGCAAATATTGTAAACGAAATCAAATGAAAAGTAAAGAAACAAAGAGAAGTAGACTTCCACTCTGTCTAACAAAATAATGAAATAATAATGTTGATGATTTTAACGTCTTAAGTAATTATTTTTGAAGGAAAGATCTATGAAAATTAATTACAATTTTGAGGTAAAATTAAAGACATTGACTGAAAAACGTGAGGCAAGAAAATGTATATATAGTAACAGAAGTTTAAAAGACAAATTTATGAAAAAGGTGGTTCCTGTTACTCTAACTCTTGAAAAATTCTAATAATGTTAATTTGCCTCAATGTTGGTAAAAACAGTTTTTATAAGATAAATTGGTGTTAATATGTTAAAAACCCTAGATGCTGAGGTTTTGGTTTCAAAAGATAAGCTGGTGCAGAGCTGTAATAAAACCATTCGCTTATCTGAATCTGGCCCCCACCATTTCTGGTGCTATGGCCAAACTTGCTACAGTAACAGAGACCTAATCTGAGAAACATAAAGTTTCTAAATTAATTGTATGGGAAAAAGACAAATATAAAATTAATTAATTGAAAATGGGATCTCTGTCTAAGGATAGAGTTTTAAAAGGAAATGTTTGATGTCTTATTTGAATACAATTTTAATTTCTAGCCAGACCTTATGCTGAGCTAGTGTGAGTAGTATAAAGTTTATGAAAACACAGTGAACCATCCTGAATAACTCAGAGTCTCTCTCTCATTTAAAACCAGCTCAATGCTGTTATCTGAGCTGTGTCTTAGGTGATAAGAGATTTATAGTAAAAGCACAGTGCATCAGTTGAAAATCATAGAGACAGTGATTTGTTAAAAAGAGTGAAAGTGCCATTAGGAGGGCAATAATAAAAGTATCAAATGTTTTCAAATACAGAATTTTAATGAACTGAATTTTTTTTTTTAAATTATTCCATGACCAGTGACATCTTTGTCTAATCTTAGCCGCCACCATGCACAGGACCAATGGATCAGGTCAGAGTCAACATGCAGGACATTAAATTGAGTGGACAGTGGTTATGGCTAAATTCACTGAGTATAATCTACGCATTATGTTGCGGTTTGGAAGATGTAATTGATATCAGTGATTAAGTAGTGTTACGATTAACCTGTCTCCATGTTTTACCTATAGTAAGCAGACTAAATGGCTCTGGTGTCTCTTGAATGCACTTTCCCCAAGGCTCCAGAAAAACATCTGATCCATTTTTTGGGTCAAAGATCTCAAGCGATGACCAATGTGAATGAGGGTGATTCGCCGAAGACGGGTAAGATCCTCTTTTGGCCAGCGGGGGACGACCTAAGACATGGGGGTCACCGCCATTGGGCACTTCCAAGAAGGGAGGTGTTTTATGTGAGGTGTGTATGAGAGTTGAACCGATGTCTGTGAGGCCAGCAGCATCAGTAAGGGGGGACGCTGTGGTTGTAGGGGCCGAGAGTCCAGACAGGACACAGCATGGCCTGCCCTAATAATGGCTCCTCCATACCGCTCACACAAGTACCGCACTGTTTGTGAATGCCAGGGAAGACCCTGAGTGAAAGTTATGATGGTAAAGGTCATTCAAGAGCCAGCTGAGACCATGAGGTGATTGTCATCAACTTTTGTGGAGACCAGAACAAAAATGCATTAACTGAATCAGTAAAACTGTGATATTGAACTAATATTTCAATATCATGAGTTTAATCCTGCAGGTCATTAAATATTGCAGAGGAGAATTTGAAGGCATGGTGGTGTCTAAAGATAAGAACAGCTGTTGAAGTTTAAAGAGGAGGTCTGGATAACAAAAGGTATTTGACTAAAGTAACTTGAAGAAAAAAATTCATAGCATAACTTATTTTGAGATGATTATATAGCTCTAATTGGAAAGTTAAACATTTAAATTTCTGATACAAATTTATTCTTTAAGGATAAACTTTGTGAAGGTTAAAGGTTAATGAATTTAATAAAAGAGACTATCCGTGTAAGAGAGAGAGAGACTGCTTGAGAAGGAGGAATGGTGCTCTGTCTGTTATCGTCCTGCTAAAGCTGAAACAGAACAAAAGCAATGATATCAGAACCAAAACAACCCAGCTGACTTCTCTAAAAATGAAGGAATAATGAACAGACATGATTTGAAATTGGTTAAGAAACCATGTAAGAACTGAGTTTAAAGGGGGGGTGAAATGCTGTTTCATGCATACTGATCTTTTTACACTGTTAAAGACTTGGAATCCCATACTAAACATAGACAAAGTTTCAAAAGTTAAGGTGGACGTTTGATGGGAGTATTTCTTTGTCAAAAATACTACTTCCGGTTAGTCATAAGTTTCGGCAAGTTTTTTGAGATCATGCGTCCCCATTGACGTTAGTGGGGGCGGAATTTCCTTGTATGGGCCTTACGGACAATTCTACCGGAAGCGCGTGAGAGAGAGCGAGGGAGAGAGCGAAAGCAACAGCCTGCGCGTGAGAGAGAGCGAGGGAGAGAGCGAAAGCAACAGCCTACGCCCATCAAAGCGGGGCTTGTAGGATGCTGGACAGGTGACAATTACACATAGCACATAACAATGTCACCAAAAAAGTGGGTTTTTGGTTGCCAGACCAAGACAGTCCTGCACAGATTCGCCAAAAACCCCGCGTTAAGGCAACAGTGGATGTAATTTGCTTTTCCGGATCAGCAACTGAGTTGCGCGAATGTTTATATCTGTTCGCTGTTTCATAAACAAGGCCCAGCTCGACGCCGAATTTTCCCAATCGCCTAATGCTGAAGGATGGAGCAGTCCCAACGTTAGAAGGGTGAGTGAGACTGCTTTTAGTCACCTTACTGTCTACACAAACCACGCGTAAACACACAAACACACGTGCACAACTGCACTTCCCACATGTACACCTTCAAAGACAAAAATACGACGATATAATTCAAGTATAAATATGTAAATAACACAAGCCGCTAAGCATATTATATAGTTAGTGTATAACTTGTAACTTACCACATACAGACGTCCTGCTCTAGTCGTTTTTGCTGCTGCTCCTGTTCAACTGCAGCCTCTGGGTCTGATTCCGGATCATAGATGTATGGCTGTATCCGATTAAAAGCCATATTTTTATTTTGAATAAAGTTTTTTTCCGCTGTTAGGGATGCACTCGACTCAACACACAGCGCGCTGCTGCACACGTCATTATTTAGCTCCGCTCACACGACACGCCCCCACCCGCTCGGCTTTTTTCGGAAAGACTCGGAACAGCGCATCTTTCTTATATAATTATTAAAAAAATAAAAACTTTTCGGAGATATGCAGGATGCAATGCTACTCTATAGGTACTCAAGATTGACATGACACTGACTGAAACTGAGTGTTTCACCCCCCCTTTAAATATTTTTTTAGTTAAACACTAAAAGCAAATTTTGAGAATGAGCAATTCAAAATTATATGTTTAATGTGCGTATGCTTGTTGATGACTGCACTTTATGTTTTGTATGTGTTGGTTTGTGAAACTGTTCTGTCCTGATAGTGTGTGTGAGGTCATTAACCTCTGGAATGAGTGTTTATCATTACAGATGGGTTAAGGCAAACGACAACTTTTAAAGAAACTGCTAATTCTGAAGGAAATTTCTGGAAAAGATGATCCAGAACATGGGACGAGCTTTAAGTGGACTGGTATCCAGCTCTGTCTGTTACTGGTAATTATGACTAATTTTGTCATTTATGATGCTGATTTGAAATCATCTCTGGATTAGTTGAAGTGGAATTATAAAGTTAAAGATTGCCGTTTCTTAATGGGTTAAACACCCATCTCTAAATTTACCTGAGGGTTTAAATTGAAATAATGTCAATTGATTAGAAATGGTAAACATAAATGTTAGAAACTTGACGGCAGAGACAAAGTGACAAATTGGCTGAAGTCACTATCTAAATTATCCAGAGAATCCCTCATATTTCTGAAGGCAGAAGGGCGACCAAAAAGATCACTTCTAAAAGAAAAAAAAGTTTGATTTTTATTTTTCATCCCTTAAATGGATGCAGGACATTAGATGTCTAGTAATAATGTTAAAGGAGCATGTGACTAAGTTTTTCTGTGTGACTGGGATTGAGAGATAATGTAAAATTATATTGTGGTTTCTGTAGAGCAGTAGAGATAAGACTGAAACAATAATGATCACATGGTGCATCAGCAGACTTACTATTTTGATAAAGAATAACCTGACAAGTTAAAACGAGAGAGAAATAGCCCTAAAGATTAATGTTGTGAAAATAAAACTTCTGACATAATTTATGAACACTTTACATCAAATTAAGTTAATATTGAACAATGAATGATTTTCAAAATACAGATTGTTTTAAAACAGATTTAAATAAATTGATGATGACAGTACAAATTTGAATACTTTATAAAGTAATATGGGAGATTATGGTAATTTGTAAGTTCTTGGTAAAATTATAACAATTTTGGTGTAAGTGGCAAAGGAAGGCTAGTGAGGATTTGATGAGAAGTATCACTGCCAGATGACATAAATCAACAGGGTTAAGATTTTGGTCATTTGGAGCTTACGCCTAAAGAGTTTTAATGGACAAGACATTGAAAGAAAAATGTTACTTTAAAGGAAACCCTAATGAATAGATTTTGAATGGTTTACTAAATAACATGGGTTTGGAAATTTATTTTGAAAAATAATTGGTATTGAGTATGATTAAGCACAATGTCACAAGATAAAGATGTGAACAAGCTGGTTGAATGTAATGCAAATGGATAATTATGTCATTTTGATGAAGTTTTCAACATTAACAATTTTATGGTTATGTTAATTTAAGTTAAAAATGATGTGGGCTATCATGAGTGAAAACTGGATTTGATGGAAAAAGCAAGTGTAACAAAAAGGTTTGAGTATGTGGAAATCTATGTGGAAAAGAAAATGGAGTTATGAAAATAACAAGAAAATAATTGATAACAAGAAGGTTCTTGAGTAAAATCAGGGGAAAGCGATTGAAATGGATGTTATGAACATGTTTGAGAAAGAAATTAATGGGATGTGTTAAGATGGTACATGTATGTAGACTGTAAACTGAAGGATGTTTTATGCAGAGACTGAATGTACTTGGATGGATTATGATGCCTATTTATTTTGTTTATTTTTATTTCAGACCACTATTGTTTTGAAGATGAAGAAGGTCTGTGTTTAAAAGAAGTGTATTTAAAATCCCTCTTTTTAGATGAGATATCTTGGTATTTATAATGGGGGGCATGGAACATTATGAAGCGGTCTAAATTGGTAGACCAACTTTAGGGGGTCATTGGGACCCCAAAATTGGCCTTTAGGAGGGAGTGAAGGGGGGGATTCTGAAATCCACTGCCGCTTCAATATACCTGTATATATTCATATCCTAATTAACTTCATAATCAAAACCTTAATTAATATTTATCTTCCTATATTACCTATATTATTATAATGATTCTATCCAGTTATGATTTTGTTTTAGTTTCTTGTTTTCTAAAGTGTGTATTTGGTCTCTGAGGAGTGACTGAGGGTCTGGCCTAGAGATGTGTGATGTGTCACTAAACACTGGCAACAAGGTCGTGTGTTTAGATTTTTGAGGTATCACATACCCCTAACATGTCAGGAGTGCAGTAACAGCGTTTGCTCACTTAGCCCGGCTTCCAGATATGAAATATAGAATTGTCTTTCATTTAACTTATTATGTTTTATTTCTTTTATATTTCCTTTTACTGCAACACTAAAGACTCAAGATGAATATTGCCTGTACTATTGTGTGTCCCTCTCACTGAAAGAAAGCACATGTTATCAGTATGTTTTGGTAAGAACTAGTTAGAACTGGAGCTTAATCAGCTCCAACCTTGGAGAGACTGTGTATCTGTGTATGTGCGCAATATTCTGTTACAGATCAGAATGGTGTTCAATGGGCACCCTAAGAGATGGGTGGACTTGTTGTTCTGGGCAAGCTGGCGCCTGCTCCAGATCTAGAAGGTCACTACGGGCCTAATTCTGGGTGAAAGCATCAACAAGTGACACGTCAGTGGAAACGTGCATCAGATTAACTGACTCGAGTGGAAATTTACCATGACTGTGCATTGTCTCTGAGCCAATCAGAACCATCCACATCGCAGTAATGACGTGGATAAGACCTTGAAAATGGTATAACTGTTGGGACAATTGTATGTACGATAGGGCGAGGCAACGAGACGGTGAGAGAGGGAGCGCGGCCTACGAACTCCTTGTTAGACTTGAAGCTGGCTTCTGCTTTTGATACTGCAAACTATTCTTAAGTAAATTTTTCTTTTATTTAATTGGAATCCTGACTCTGTCTTCATTTCTTCACTACTGGTCCTGGGTCATAAGCTGTTAACCCCTAACAACTCCAATCGTTGCAGTCTGTCAGTCATATAATATATATGAATGGGGTCAAATTCTATGAGAGTTTAAAAAAAAAACATGCACAGACTAGGCTTCGAATTAAACCCAGCGGCTCGTGGCGAAACATTGATGTATTACAACACGAAACAATCAGTTTGTGCGGGAAAACAAACCTCAAATACAACACTATTTCCAACAGCCTTGAACGCATATCACTTCCGGTAACGGAGGTCAATACATGATCTGGCGTCATTTATGTGCACAGACATCACTTCTAGTATGTGAGGTCTCTACATGATCTGCCGTAGTTTACCCAAGTGGCAGAAGTTATTTCTTGCGTGTATATGTCACTTATTGTTTACACATTGCACAGTAATTGCGCAAGTGTTCCTTGCCACTGTGAAGACGTACAGTAGATCATCACAATGCCAGATGATTTTGAGATATCAACAGAACACATGGATTTTAATAACACATGGATTCGTCAAGCCTCAAAACAGACAGCGATCTCTTAAAAATTGGTGGTGTTCTTGTAATAAGTGTTGTGAGATGGCAACAAAAGTATAGAGAATATGTTGTCACGAATAGAACATAGTAATGCCACACCTGCAAGACACCGACAAGGACGAGGACAGTGAAAGGTAAGGTCTGTACACATAAACAACGCCAGATCATGTACATTGATTTCCGTTACCGGAAGTGATGCGTGTTCAAGGCTGTTGGACCTAGTGTATTGTATTTGAGGTAAAAAAATATAAAAATACTGTTCGGTTTCTCACACAAACAGATTGTTTCATGTCACAAGCCACAGAGTTCAATTTGAAGTTGTCTTGTTTTTTTTTTTGTTTTTTTTTTACTCATAGAATTTGACCTCATTCACATTTTGTTTGTGAATTTGACATAATTCACATTATATGACTGACAGACTGCAACGTTTGGAGTTAAAAATCTTTATTTGTGTTCTACTGATGAAACAAATTAACATACATCTTGGATTCCCTGCATGGGGGTAAGCAGATTAGCCTCAAGTGAACCTTTAAGTTAATGATCTAGTCAGAAATTAGGTCACCTTTTAAAATGAGCCTGTCATAGTTCCCTCTGTCATATAATATCATTTTATTGCTAACATTTACATCATAAACATCTGTGAAACTTTTAATTGTGATTTAATCCATATATTTGTTATAATATCTTGCAGTTGGCCATGCTTGAGTACACAGACCTCAAAATTAAGCATGCAAAAACACAACAATGGCTAAATCAAGAAGACATCTAAAGTAAAATACCAAGTACTCTCAAGTGCAGTTCTTCTTTAGTTACTAGAACTTGTGTGTAAGTGAACTAAGCACTTGTTAGCACACAATACTATTTCACTTTACTTGTTTTTTAGGGCAATTGGTTTGCAGGACCAAAAAAGTCCTCAGCTTCAGCATCTTCCTAAAACATTATGAATGTTATAAAGTTGGCAACATTGTCTCTAACAGTTGCATTTCTCACAAAGACAAATGAGGTTTCAATCTGTTTAATTGCTATTCATGTCATGGTTTAATTTCTCACTCTACACTGTCTGCAGACAATGGTAGTTTCTATGTTGCAAAGTAAAAAATAAAAAAAAGTCTTATAAACACTTATTTGGTAATGTCTGACAGGATACATGCTACAAATATTGGCAAATATTTTTGGCATTGGAATATCAGTTAAGGTAAAGATAAGAAACAGCATTGAATTGTTTAAATGAATGCTGAAATAAATTGTGTAATTTGTGTCTGTTAAATGAACGTGATTTAATATGTTGGTTTTTATGCTTTTCATCCTTGTCAATTACAGTTACCTCCTGGTAATTTAACATTAATTGCTTTTTTAAGTGAACACTTTTTTATGTTGAGTACTAAGTTGCCATGTGTTAAACCAACACATTTTATATTAATTATTTTTAATATTAATTTCCTTTAATGTGTAATATATTTAATTAATATCTGGTAAACCGAGACTGGGATTTTCTTGAATCATGATCACAGTATTTATAGAGAATTGTGCAAAAGTGTTCTATGGGCATACAGGTCAGAGGAGAATGGCAAGATTCAGTCTCACAGCAGCTGAAATTTCACAATCCTACAACAAATCCTTGAAGAGCACCTCTGAACACATTGAAGCTTTGACTGAAGTGGATGGGATTCAGCAACGATTAACTAAGAGGTCATAGTGGCCACAGGCATAACAAAACAGTCCAAGAGTGTGAAGAAAATAAAAACATTAAAATATTGCAATGCCTCAAAGGGTTCACCCAAAAATGAAAATTCTGTCATAATTTACTCACCATCAAGTTGTTCCCAATTTTTTTTGAAGAGTGTTTTGTAACCAAGCAGATAGAGCAACCAATGACTAGCTACCCATAGTCGAAAAAAATAAAAATAAAATAAAAAAATAACACTAATGTGGTTGTCAGTGGTTGCTCTATCTGCTATCTCTATCAGAATTTTTTTTTTTTTCAGCAGTTCAAAGAAACTCATACAGTTTTGAAACAACTTTAGGGTGAGTAAATGATAACATAAATTTCCTTTTTGGGTAAACTATCCCTTTAAAGTTTGATCAGTTAACGTGACACTATTAGACCCCTTCTGGTAGATACTGTAACTACACCATCTTGACCCAAAAGCATCTTGGGTCCAGATGCATACAGGATGTCTGGAAGACTGAAGTAATGCTTCTGAAAACTCGGCTTCGCCATCAAAGGAAAATTACAGTTTCAAATAGAAAACTGTTATTTCAATTGTAATACTATTTAACCAACATTACTATTTTCAATGTATTTTCAGTAAAAAATAAATGCAACCTTGGTGAGCACAGGACACTTTTAAAGCATTTTACTACAGTACAGTGAGTGAGTGCAGTGTCATTAAAAGTAAATTTCTGAGCAAAGATGCTAAAGCCAATCCAAGCAGCTGAAACAGCTGAATCACAGTTCAAGGTTGATCAGATACATGTGTTTATAGACAGAGAGAAACACGCCATAGCACTGAACTCCACAGCAGTGAAGGCCACAGATAACTGCTGCGTTACTGTATGTTTTCCAAACTTTAGCCAATTATCATTGCTTTGATGGTGAGTCATGGTTTTCTCAGACTTATTTTTTGGAATATGCACAGGATTGTTCTCATGAGATTATTTGTGTGCATGCCGTACAGATTATTTAAACAAATGTCATGAACAACTTGTTTTGAGTTTAGTTCTAGGCAAACTTAGTTGTACATTTTCTGCCTGTTTGTTTTTGTAGTTATAAAGTACTAGTGTATATTAGCAGTTTGACTCTGTTAATGAGTGATTTTAATGAACTTTGATTCTTTGCTTCATCTGTTTTTTGTTTTTTTTGTGATGGTAATGGTGCCTCTTTAAAGGCAATGCAGTTCAAAGTTCAAAGATGTAGCGAGCTTCTATATAAAATGAATAACTATAACAACAAATAAGACTATACCTTGATTCAGGTTCCCATGCAAAAACGAAATATTTCATCGTAATTGCTTAGGTTTGACTAAAAAGCTGTACTGTATTGCAGTATCAGGACGGAACCTTCAGTTGCGAGAACTAGAGCGAATCGGACTGTTTTGGCAGACGCACCGCTGCGCTCAGGAAAATTCAAACAGGTAAAAGCTGCCGTTTATTAGAATATCGCTTTTTATGTTTTTGCTGAAGGGCTTGTGCTGTTCTGGGGATGGTATAAGTGTTTGTTTCCTCCGCTTCATGTGTATATACAGATAGATCGCATGCTGCCCGTAAAGACCTTGACAGCTGATTAATATGACCACTGCTGCTGTTTAAAATGCTTTTCTTTCTTTCTTTTCTGAACTTTAAAAGTTATCTTTAAGGTTAAATGGGAGCCTTTATCAGAATAGTTTCGTGCTTTCATTATTACTGCTGTTTTTATTGTGGCTCTTTTTTTTTTCGTGTGAAAATAATGTGCCACTTGCCTGGAAACATTTCTGTGGAAATTTGGTGTAACGTTAGTAAGCTTATAGTTCTGGTCAAGCCCAAACATTTATCAGTTTAACTCTTTAAGAGTTAAGAGTACTGACATGAAATAAGATTGCTCATTGACAGACTGATAGTTTATGAGGATTCAGTTATTTAGCAATTTTGCAAATTAAATAAATACATAAACATTTCCAACAATACTTCCATTCAAAAGATTGGTTCAGTAAGATTTTTTTTTATAAAGAAAAAATAATACTTACATTCAGCAAGGATATGCGTTACATGAACAGAAGTGACAGTAAAGACGTGTTATGTTACACAATATTTTATTTCAAATAAATGCTGTACTTTTGAATTTTCTATCAAGAACCCTGAAAAAAGAGTTCAACATGATGATAATAATAAATGTTTCTTGAACAGCAAATCAGGATATTAGAATGATTTCTGAAGGATCATTTGACACTGTAGACTGGAGTAATGATGTTGAAAATTCAGCTTTGCCCACAGGAATATATTACTTTTTAAATAATTATTTAAATAATTATTTTCAATTGTAATTATATTTGACAATATTGAATTAATTTTAATTAAATAAATGTGAGCATAAGAGACGAGATTTATTTTAAAAACATTTAAAAATCCTAACGATCACACACAAACTTTTGAATGTATGCACAACAAAAATTATTTCAGACACCTTCAACATTTTCTCACATTACCACAGTTTATTCACTACAGTTTGTAAAAGTAAGATTATTTTGGACTGTCAGAGGCAGCTGGGGGAACTGTATATAAATCAGACCTGGAGGAACGTTTTACAAATAACGCTGGACTCTACTCACCCAAATTTGAGAAACTTCCTTCAGGCATATTATATAGGGTACCCACAGCAACAATAACTATTTTTATGAAATCTTTTATTACAAACCCAATTCCCAAAAAGTTGGCACACTGTACATTGTGAATAAAAAAGGAATGCAATAATTGACAAATCTGATTAACTTATATTTTATTCACAATAAAATATAGATAACATATCAAATGCTATTCCAAATGTTGGCTTGTTTTGGATTTCATGAGACCACATTCCAAAAAAAGTTGTGACAGGTAGCAATTAGAGGAAAAGTTAAATATATTACATATAAGGAACAGCTGGATGACCAATTATTAGGTCAATTGGCAACATGATTGGATAAGAGCCTCTCAGAGTGGCAGTGCATCTCAGAAGTCAAGAAGGGGAGAGGATCACCAAGTCCCCGAATGCTGCGGCAAAAAATATTGGAGCAATATCAGAAAGAAGTTTCTCAGAGAAAAATTGCAAAAAATTAGAAATTATCATCATCTACAGTGCATGATATCATCAAAAGATTCAGAGACTCTGGAACAATCTGGAACAAAAAGGTCATGATCCTGAAGTGCATGAGTTTCCTCTGGGCCAAGGCTCTTTTAAAATGGACTGTGAGCAAAGTGGAAAACTGTTCTGTGGTCAGACAAATACAAATTTGAAGTTCTTTCTGGAAAACTGGGACGCCATGTAATGTGGACTAAAGACGACAAGAACAACCCAAGTTGTTATCAGTGCTCAGTTCAGAAGCTTGCATTCTGATGGTATGGGGTTGCATGAATGTGTGTTCTTTACAGGTCAATTAAGAAGCCATATCTAAAAATGATCCAGAAGTGCATGAGTTTCCTCTGGGCCAAGGCTCATTTAAAATGGACTGTCTGTGAGCAAAGTGGAAAACTGTTCTGTGGTCAGACAAATACAAATTTGAAGTTCTTTTTGGAAAACTGGGACGCCAGTTCAGAAGCCTGCATTCTGATTCTATGGGGTTGCATGAATGTGCGTGGCATGGGCCACTTACACAAAAGCACTATCAATGCTGAAAGGTATATCCAACTTCTAGAAGAACATATGCTCCCATCCAGACATTGTCTCTTTAAGGGAAGATCTTGTATTTTTTAACATGACAATGCCAGACCACAATTACAACATCATGGCTACGTAGAAGAAGGATCCGGGTAGGGTACCAAAATGGCTAGCCTGCAGTCCAGATATTTTACCTATAGAAAACATTTGGCACATCATAAAGAGGGAGATGTGACAAAGAAGACCTAAGACAGTTTAGCAACTAGAAGCCTGTATTAGACAAGAATGGGGCAACATTCCTATTCCTAAACTTGAGCAACTTGTCTCCTCAGTCCCCAGACGTTTGCAATTTGTTATAAAAAGAAGAGGGGATACAACAGTGGTACACATCGCCTTGTCCCAACTTTTTTGTGATGTGTTGATACCATGAAATTTAAAATCAACTTATTTTCCCTTAAAGGGGGGGTGAAATGCTGTTTCATGCATACTGATCTTTTTACACTGTTAAAGACTTGGAATCCCATACTAAACATAGACAAAGTTTCAAAAGTTAAGGTGGACGTTTGATGGGAGTATTTCTTTGTCAAAAATACTACTTCCGGTTAGTCATAAGTTTCGGCAAGTTTTTTGAGATCATGCGTCCCCTTTGACGTTAATGGGGGCGGAATTTCCTTGTATGGGCCGTACGGACAATTCTACCGGAAGAGCGTGAGAGAGAGAGAGGGAGAGAGCGAAAGTAACAGGCTACGCCCATCAAAGCGCTGGCTCGTAGGCTGCTGCACAGGTGATGTGCACAATTACAATGTCACCAAAAAAGTGCGTTTTTGGTTGCCAGACCAAGACAGTCCTGCACAGATTCCCCAAAAACCCCGCGTTAAGGCAACAGTGGATGGAATTTGCTTTTCCGGATCAGCAACTGAGTTGCGCGAATGTTTATATCTGTTCGCTGCATTTCGGTGCCGACTGTTTCATAAACAAGGCCCAGCTCGACGCCGGATTTTCCGATCGCCTAATGCTGAAGGATGGAGCAGTCCCAACGATAAAGGTCCTAACGTTAGAACCGCAGGCGGTGAGTGAGACTGCTTCAAATGTCTGTGTTTTTGCCTATGCCCATCAAGTAGCCCAAACATGATCACGTATAGTTAATTGATCAATGGAGCATGCGATGTTTAGTGCGTGTACATTTGTTTAGCTGGCCACTATATGTGTAACTTTATGTTTGTGTATTGTAAAAGCACTCCAAACAACAATACACAAAGAGTGGGGAAATATGTTGAACTAAATAAGCGCGCTTCTTCATTCAAATGCGCTACTATTCCGTGTCTTTCTATGTAAACACTAACTTAGCCTGCCGTGCAAAACCAGTCCGCTTACTAACGTTACAATTGTCTAAACCACGCGTAAACACACGTGCACAACTGCACTTCCCACATGTACACCTTCAAAGACAAAAATACGACGATATAATTCAAGTATAAATATGTAAATAACACAAGCCGCTAAGCATATTATATAGTTAGTGTATAACTTGTACCACATAGAGACGTCCTGCTCTAGTCGTTTTTGCTGCTGCTCCTGTTCAACTGCAGCCTCTGGGTCTGATTCCGGATCATAGATGTATGGCTGTATCTGATTAAAAGCCATATTTTTATTTTGAATAAAGTTTTTTTCCCGCTGTTAGGGATGACACAGCTTTACGACGCACTCGACTCAACACAATAGCAGCAGCGCGCACACGCACATGTCATTATTTAGCTCCGCTCACACGATACGCCCCCACCCGCTCGGCTTTTTTCGGAAAGACTCGGAACAGCGCATCTTTCTTATATAATTATAAAAAAAATAAAGACTTTTCGGAGATATGCAGGATGCAATGCTACTCTATAGGTACTCAAGATTGACATGACACTGACTGAAACTGAGTGTTTCACCCCCCCTTTAAAATTATACATTTTCTCAGTTTAAACATTTTATATGTTATCTATGTTGCATTCTGAATAAAATATTGGCATTTGAAACTTCCACATTGTTGCATTCTCTGTTTTTGTTCACAATTTGTACAGTGTTCAAACTTTTTTTTGGAATTGGGTTTGTAAATTAGTGATCTATGATTAGGTCTATGTACACTCTAAGGGTTGTATCTAAAGGTAATTTTACTTAGTTACCTTATTTATGGTCTTACTAAGACCATAAATAAGATAACTAAGTAAAAGTTTGTAAGATTTGTAATTAGTTTACATATTTATTTTATGTTTTTTGTTTGCTGTATTGGTCAGATGTATTGGTGATATGTTTTTTTTATGTTTTTGTGAGGCTGAAGATGATTTTCCATATGTGTGGACAATAAAGATTTCTTATCTAAAATAGGACTCACAGTTAAGCTGTCAGAACCAATTCATCTTTATAATGTCAGATAACTTTGATAGAAAGGTATGTAATGGATTGCAATCAACCAATCAGTTGTCAGCGGTTACATTTAACTGCACAGTTAGATAATACCAATTTAGATTAACCAAGCTTCATTTTGTTCAGACTGTGGTCTAAAATGTTGCATATTAAAGGAAAAACACTCAAGCAAAACATGGTCAGGTCAAAGTGTCTGAATAAATTTGGTCCTGAATTGTTATCAATTTTACTGGTTTGCTATGAAGAAATGTTTGGTATAATTAGTAATATTACCAGAGTACGTATGTGTATTGAATGTGAAGTGTTTAATAAGTGTTTTTTTTTCTTCTTTTTTTTCCGTCCCTGCAGTTTAGGATGGCTCAAGCAGACAGCAGGGCTGTAGCTTTGGGAGTTTTGGCAGGGGCTGCTGGGATCAGCTTGGCGATCGTCTACTTCCGGAAAGTTGGAGCAGGTGGTGGCAATGTCCCACACCTGAGCACTAACGCAGATTACACAGGAGGCAGTCTGGGTTTGCAGACGGGCCAGGCGGAAGTGCTGGATCGGCTCGGTGCTCTGATCCACTGTGTGTCTGAGCTCAAAGAAGAAGTAAAAGCCCTGAAGGATGCGCTTCCACACCTGCAGGACAACATCCGAGATCAGCTGAGGGGCCGAAGCGGGGAAGAAATTGGTGCTCGCAAGGCAAGTCCACTACATCGAACACCCGCCAGGAGAAAAAGAGCAGGTGTCCCAGATAGAAGTGAAGGACAAAGCTCGGAAGAGGCAGAGAGTGAAGGAGGGTGAGTTTGCTGAGATCCTTTTTTTTTGTAGAATGCCAGGAAATGCTTCTACCTGACAGATGTTTCTTAAAAGAATAGTTCACCCAAAAATGAAAATAATTCTGTCTAGTGTTGTCAAAAGTACTGACTTTGGTACTAAGTCGGTACTGAAATTTTAAAAACACTTTGAGCGCTGTTAAGCATAATTGAAAACACCTCAGATTAGCTCATCGCCTCACGCTCATCAAATATGTCTGTGATTGGCTTCAATGATCAATGCTTTAATGACACTCTTCACCAAGCTATTACACAGATACAAGGGCCCTGGTCAGAGAGGGGGTCCGTTCGGCGCTATTCAGGGGAAAATTTGGTGCCCCTTCCCATATGTTGTTTCAGACCTGAGAGATTTCTGGACCTCAATTGAAAGTATATTAAAATCTGACTGTTCAAACATTTATGAAGGGATTACAAAATGTCCATATGAATTGAGTACTCATATTAATACATTCAATTATCAATGTTTGTATGTGACTTTAAAGCCTAAATTAAATATTTCCATCATATTATAAAGGAATTGTGTCTCTTCAGATGAAGGATTAAATCACTCGATTCTTAAGGATTTATTTTACAATCTCTTAATAAACGTTTTGGAATGTCAGAGTTTTGGGGAAGATTAATAATGGAGAACTAACCTGACAAGCCAGACCCACATCAAGATGTTTAGTCTGGAAACTTACCATTGACTGGGCTCAATCCGAGGGGCGGGATAAACGGTTGTCTTTCAAACTCACTCTGCACGGCGTGCACGCCAACCAGAGCAACGAAGGTGAAGCAGAGCTAGCTGACAGATTAATCTTTCGCTGTATCCGGTCGGCAAAACTTAAAACACATCTTCCCTTCTTAAGAATGACTTCAGTGCCGTTCTTTGTAATTTTCTCAGAGAAAAAATTAAAGGACGACTCCGGTGAATTTTTAAGTTTATCTTGATCATTGTATCTTTGTTAGTACAGTCTATAGAAGAAAAAAAAACAAACCGGATTGGTGCTTTATATTAATTAATCTGGAATGCTAAAAATAGCTAAAATGGCAGCTTTAGAGGCATAACGTAAAGGGTGTCTTTGTGCCTCTTTACAGACACAAAATGCAATTAAAATGTCTGTCCAACATGAACAGGGCCCTTACATAACAACGAGATGCGTTTAGCCACTTAGCCATTGTTTAAATTCACCTGTTTTAGGCAGCTAGCTGTAGTCTCGTGCTGAAGTCCCTTGGGAACTCAGCGGTAGCCGGAAAAAAGGCAGTCCAGTTGGGAAGAGCGTCTTATTTTAAATTACTGTACATTTTCCCTCAAGCCGTGTGTGCCCAAAAGGAAGGATAAATAAAGTTTACATTACCTCCACAGTGGTTGCACCAATCTTTAACCATGGAATGGCATTTTTCTTCAGTCGGCCCCGCTGTGTTGTGTCTGTGTAAGTTAGTCAAGTGTTCGCACAATTCGGAAAGGTACAAACGCGAAAAATTTCTTCACCCGTGAGCCCGATCGGATCATCACTCTAGTGATGTCCGGTTCACGAACGAATCGTTCTTTTGAACTGGTTCTTTTTAGTGACCAGAACCAGTTCACCAAATCAGACTGAATCGCTCTAAACGGTTTGCGTCTCAAATCAGCACTGATCACACAAGTTACTTTAGTTACTCACTTTCTGACATGAGTGACAGTCCCTCCGAATATAAATAAACTGATGTCTTGAAGTATATGTTGTAACTCAGTTCACTGAACTGAGTCATATTTTGCTGAGAGATCTGATGAACTCACGAGCCGCTGATACTGAGCATGAGCGAGAAACTGAACGAGCAGCGGTCCTCAGGATCAGCAGTACAGAATCGAAAACTGTTTCTCTCGGACACGTTCAATACTGAGGACCGACGAGCCAATGAGCAGAGCCTCTTCATAAACACAATACTCTTCTCGACTGGACTATTTTTCCAGCTACAACGGCGTTCTCACGGGACTTCAGCGCAGGACACAGCTAGCCGCCTAAAACAGGTGAATTTAAACCTATGAGGCGACCCGCTCATCACTAGTTCAGGGCTATCATGGTTGTCATGTCAACAAATGCACTCTGATGTAGCATGACAGAGTTTACGACAGTAGTAGAGGACAATATTTTTTCCCAACTGTAGGAGGACCCCGAGAGCAAAAGTTACCTAGTGCAGATTTAATTTTGAGTTTTAGGAGGATTAGAAGTGTGCACATCGCTGCGGCATGAGTCAGGGAGAGAGATGAGAGCACTCCAGATCATGTGTAGTCTGTACAGACGAGGTAAACTCCGCTGCCTCCAGTCATTCATTTCAACGATTGTTCACTAAATTCAGCATTAAGCACTTTACAAGTCTGTTCCAGTCTCACTAAATTCTGCTCCTGAAGCCATTCAGAAATAATCTGTTTTGTTTTCCATAGCATTAAACTTCAGTTCTTGTTATTTTTTAGCACATTATGTTCTTCAGCACTTCAGCATTTCCCAAAAATGATTTGTTGTTTTAAGCTACTTGGTTTGTGCAATTTTACCTCCACAGCCTCGAAGTGTAAAAATAAAGGAAACCCTTGAGGCATCTAAAGAAGGTTTTGAGCATTTCTAGACCATGACTAGCTTTTGTGTTGCTCGGTTATCATGTTTTTGAGCAGTCAGGATGTGTTTTAACACCATAGTGCAGCGCAGAACGTTGATTCAAGAGCGTGTGTAATTTGGTCCTTGGGCCGCTTGGGCTTCAAAGGACTGTTCATCTGTCAAAACGGTTTCCTCCTTTCTGTCTCTCTGTAAAGCACCGGCAGATAAATCTAAAAGAGTGACTGCTGATTTATCACAGCCTAAGTTTTACTGTCTCATGTAGGAACTTGTAATTCTGTCAACGTTCCTACATTGCTAGAGTGAAATCACGTCACAGCTCGCCTTAGTTGTTAAAGGATCTTAATACTTGAATGTTTAAACCGATGCCATTTATTATGTTTGATTGCTGTAGATTTAGGAAAAGTTATTGTTTACATAGACGCAGACAGGTCAGATCACTCCAGCTGGTATAGGATGGAAATGAGTGAATGCTCTTTAATTAACTGCTCTGCAAAATGGACTGTGACGTTGTTTATCTGTGACTATTGCATTGCTAGAAAGGAAATGTCAAGACATTGTTTTTGGAGATCATTGAGGTGTGACATACAGATGCTCAGACCTATAACAACCTTGTATTTGTACTTAAATAATAGTTTATTTGTGACTAAATGTGGCGTTTCACTTGTGGATTTGATTTGGGCTCGGTACGATTTGTTTCAATGTTCAAAATAGTTATTTTATACCGACCAAGACTGCATTTATTTGATCAAAAATACAGTTAAAATAATTTAATTATCTATTTCCTGTGATGCAAAGCTTCATTTCCGTCATCATTGCCCCAGTCTTCAGTATCACATGATCCTTCAGAAATCATTCTAATATCCTGATTTGGTGTTTAAGAAATGTCTTATTATCAATGTTGAAAGCGGTTGTGCTGCTTAATAATTTTGTGTAAACTGATGCTTTTTCAGAATTATTTGAGGAATAGAAAGTTAATAAAAATAGCATTTATTTGAAATGGAAATGTTTTACAACACTATAAATGTATTTTACTGTCATGGTTGACCAATTTAATGTGTCCTAGCTGAATAAAATAATTACAAGATATTTTCTTTCAACAAAAAAGTCTTACTCGCCCTAGACTTGAAAGGAATAAGGATTCGAGGAATAAAGACTAGTTTGTGGGTTGAAACTCCAGGGGGCTGCAGCCGATGGAGTCATCTGAATGTGTGCACAGCCACTGAGCGTTGGGATGGTAACCATGTTCCCCTGAACAGCTCTGCTTTTGAAAGTGTTTGCTTTGTTTTGCAGTCTTGAGATTGGACTTTTAATTAGTTGAATGGAGGTGTTCAGCATAACAACAACAACACAAAATTCTTCACAAATCTTCTCTCTTTAACTGGTCTATAAAGCCATTATAGATACCATAGAAACCATGTTTTTTTTTTCTTTTTTCTTCCATGGTAGTGAGGTGTTATGTTTTTGGACCAACTGTAATTTTCATAAGAGTAGAGTTCCAACTCTGTAAAAATATACTTAAACTTTGTCAATGAAAATAAATGTACATCTGCATCCCAACACCCCTTAGACACTGATCTAAACCAAGCCCAAATATAATTTTGTGCACGGTGTCAGATATTTTTACATTATGATAATTATTATGGGGCATTATGTATTCCCAAGATTTATTTTGTTGTTGGAATTAACATTAAGGACTTTAAAGGAGTAGTTCATTTTAAAATGAAAATTACCCCATGATTTACTCACCCTCAAGCAGTCCAAGTGTATATGGTTTTCTTCTTTCTTGTGAACACAATCAGAGTTATATAAATAAATATCCTGACTCTTCCAACCTTTATAATGGCAGTGATGGGGTTCATTGAGTTTTAAGCTCAAAAAAGTGCATTCATCCATAATAAACATGCTCCACATGGCTCCGGGGGTTAATAAAGGCCTTCTGAAGCTGGGATTTGTAAGAAAAATATCCATATTTCCAACTTTATAAAGTAAGATATCTAGCTCCCACCAGACCGCCTCCCGTATTCAACCCATGAAAAACTGGCTAATGTAGCGTAAGAGTTATGAACTGCGAAAGGCGTTACACTTTCTTTGCAAGTTGAATACGGAAGGCGGTCTCATTTTAATGATGTTGATTATTTTATCATCAAATTTTTTTGAGTGGGCACTAGCTTGATCAGGCACTAAATGTTCCTCGTTCATTGTGTTAGATCTACAGTATTGTAGACTGCAGACAGTTCTGGATCACAAATGAAACCAGAGATGAGCTTCAGTGCTGGAATGTGCTGATTTATCTCCTGATCAGCAACGTTCATTAACACCTACACTGAGAGAACATGCGGAGCAGACAGAAAGAAAGACTTTAGCACAAGAATGGGAGGATCAATGAATGAAAACACACAGAAAGGCAACCCCCATGTGTCCTTTTCCACAATTGCATTGAATACTTTGACTGAAATGTTGGCTCCACTTCAACTGCAGGTTGGACACTAGAAAATCATAAATCATTTGGGAGTGTTATTTTGATTCCATATTCATCAGGGCTTGGAGAATGAGAAGAGAACTGTTTGAGTTTTATATCTCCTTTACTTTTTGCAAATCAAAAGTGTAAGAACACCTTTACTACTATTAGTATACACTATTCACTATTGTTAAAATGCTGTTTCATGCATCCTTAGCTTTTTACACTGTTAAAGACTTGGATTCCCATTCTAAACATGGACAAAGTTTAAAACTAAGTTGGACGTTTGATGGAATATTTCTGTGTCAAAAATACTCCTTCCGGTTTCTCACAAGTTTCGGAGAGTTTTTTTCGAGTATGGGTTGCCTTGACGTCAATAGGGCGGAATGTCCTTGTATGGGCCGTACGGCTTTTCTCCCAGAAGGGTGCGCACGCGCGTGAGCGACCAGAGCGAGAGAGCAAATGTACGCCCATAAACGTTGCTGTCACTGCAGTCACAGGACTTCACGAAATCAACAGTTACCAAAGAAGTGTGTTTTTGACGGAGCGGTCCCAACGATAAAGGTTTACCCTCCTGCTTTGGAAGCAGGCTGTGAGTAAAACTGCTTGAAATGTCTATGTTGTTGGCTATCGTCGCGTAAGTAAACATCATTAAAGAACACGATCACATATAGTTAATTTATCAATGGAGCATGCAATCTATGGTGTGTTTAAATACATTTGTTTAGCTGACCAATATAGGTGTCAGTTTGTTTATTGAACCACCCCAAACATAAACCTAGGGGACGTTCTCACAAAGCGTGCTTCTTTCTAACGGTTACTCCATTGTTGTTCTATGTATAACGTTATACACTAGTCTGACGTGCAAAACCGTTTTGCTTGCTACTGCTAAGGTTTAGTCGCATCCAATAGTCCATAAACCAAATCATGTCATCATATACCACGAGTAAACACACACAAATGTTGACAAGCCACTAAATACAGTACATACCACAGAGACGGACGTCCTGCTGTTGCTGCTTCTCCTGTTCAGTTTATTTCAGCCTCCGGATCTAATTCTGGATCATATCTGTATTAGTTGAATCTGATTGATAGCCATGGTTTATTTAGGGTAACGTTTTCTTTTCTTGAGGATGTCACAGCTTTCAGACGCTCTCATGCAATAGCGCATCTCGTGATTTTTTTAGCTCCACCCACACGATACGCCTCCATCCACTCGTTTTTTTCCGGAAAGACTCGGTACAGCCTATCTTTCTTTTATAAATATAATATAACTAAAGACTTTTCGGAGATAAGAAGATTGCAATACTACTCTATAGGTACTCAAAATTGACATGAGATTGACTGAAACTCAGTGTGTGTGTGTCCCCCCCCCCAAACTTTTTACTCTAAGCATAAAGTACTTGTTTTTGTAATATGCAAAAGCATATTACTCGGCTTCAGTTTGTGTTGTTGCTTGTTCGTCAATGGTGTGATGATAGGACATGGTTTTCATTGCTTTGCAAAGATAAACAAATCAAAAGCAGAGAAGTAATGCAAAAGCAAACCTCTGCGCTAATGATGTTGGTTAATGTTTGTCTTGATGATGCTTCAGATCTGATTGTGAAGCCAGATCCTTGACAGTTGTTGATCTTTGCTGAGGACAGATGTGAGACGTGCTCTCAAACAAACATTGTGCTCTTGAACCCTTACAGTTCTGCTCATGGTGGCCACACAAAGAGGGAGATAAAAGATTGGCATCATAATAATTCTTGTTGAAGATTCTGTTTTTCCTGGGTGTTGGCTGCATCCTTCAATCCAGATTGAGGAAAGACAACTTCGTTCAGATTCTGGCTGTGCCACATTGCAAAAAAAAAAATAAACTCTACGTTTTGGAGATAGGGGTCAATGTAGCTTTAAGATCACCAAAGTCTACATTGAGATATTTTAGTGCACAGGGTATTGGTTTCAGTACAATAAGTTATGTTAAAATAAAAGATTAGTCTATCATAATAATATATTATTTTAGTCTGAGATTGAGATCTGCCAACATTGTTCGCTATATGATAAATTAATATAAGCTGATAACATCACTTTTCTCCACGTTTTCTCCAGAACGACTATACAGCCAAATCTAATTTTGTTGCAATATTGTCCTGTTTAACACTGTGAAGCTGCTTTGACACAATCGTGATTGTAAAAGCGCTATATAAATAAAGTTGATTGATTGAGGTGCACACACAACACGTTATTGCATCATAGACTCTCTGTTCGTTCCGGTTAAATCACAAAATAAATTAATAATGTGTCACTGCTCTTGATACAGAATCACTGATCAACACTTGGTTTTAATAAGAAAAAAATGATGCTGGATTTGAACCCAGAACCGAACCTCAGACAAGCTCGCTGGAATTCCCATGTCATTAGAATAACACACCCCTATATATTCAAGTCTCTGTCTCCCCCACGCCCTCATTTTACGCCATGGACACACCGAAGACGGTAAAGAAGCGAAACTTCTCTGACGTGGAGATCGAGACCATCACCAGGTGGAAAGGCGCCCACAAAAACAAAATATGGACCCAAATTACAAGTACTGTTATTAGTGTGGGGGTTGAGAAGCGCACCCCAGCCGTTTAAGGAGCTGTTTGGATGAGAAATTACCTATCACAATGCACTCTTTTGAAGCCATTAGCATTTAATTTCATATCACGTCACATGTATTGGGGTGTACAATAGTGATGATGATGTGATGTGGAGTACCATTCATTCACATTAATAATTGCATGACAATTTGTAAGATTCTTCTTCTTCTTCTTCTAATTCTTATTATTATTATGATTTTTATTATTAATGACGCTTATTGTTATTTAGAAGAAGAATGTTGTTATTATTATTTATTATTATTATTATTTAAAAGAAGAAGAATTTCATTTTTATTATTATTTTGTCAGTCTGAATTATTCAGTCCCAGTCCATACGCAGCTGCCGGGCCTAACGTCAAAACGTGCGTACGCCACCTCCTGAGCTGCCGTAGGATTTGAGCGTGCCGTACGACAACGTCCTTAATTGATAAATCTCAAAGTCACCGTGGATTTGGGTGTACGCTGGAAATTTGGTGTACGCACTTTTGATAAATGAGGGCCACTGTACGTACGTTGTGTGTTAAATAACATTTAAAAAATCTGCGCCATTGCCTTTGGACCAGATTTTTGTTGGTCATTTTTTGTTGCAGTCTTTTTAAGTTCCTCAAAATAGCAACACGCCAACAATACACCTTATTACACGGCTCTGTGAAATACTTGATTCTGATTGGTCAATCGCGCATTCCAGCGGTATGTTATTTCCAGATAACGCCCGCTCATATGGGTACTACGAGTTATCTTGACCGGTACTACTTCTATGCTTAACGCTGGCGCCATCTTGTGGCTTAAGCAGCCGTGGGTAACAATGGAAGACTTCAAGGCAGGTTTCCTTTATAACGTTTTTAATATATATCTTTTTCTTACACAAACGCATTGATTCGAATTAGAAGGCTCTATTAACCCATCGGAGCCGTGTGGAGCACGTTATTTGACGGACAGCTGCATTTTTTATGGACTTCAAACACAACTACAACTACTGCTTGGATTAACGTTAGCCTGGACTTTTTAAATAACTCCGATTGTATTTGTCTGAAAGAAGAATGTCATATACACCTATGATAACTTGAGGGTGAGTAAATCATAGGCTTGGTTTCATTTTTGGGTGAACTAACCCTTTCAGCATTCATTTTCAACATTTATCATATGGCAAATCTTCAGCAATAGATAAAGGCTTAAAGCAGGTTGGAACTGTTTTCCTTCGTGGAAGCTTTGCGTAAGAGCTAATAAAATATTTAATCTCGAGACAATATTTTGTGTCTAATAATTATTTATTTGAGACTAGTAGCCGTGTAATAAGCGGGATAATGTACACCCAGCCGGTTGTTATCGCAGAATAAACCCCTTCAGAGTGATGCAAGACTCTGTCCTGATCACTCTGTCGGGGTTTATTCTGCGATAACTGGCTGGGTGTACATTATCCCTTACTTAACACACCTTTTTTTCTGACCAGGGCGAACAGATGGGCATTTCAGATGAGTGAATTTGCTATTTAAAAAACGAGGTGCTGGACGTGAAAATGATAACTGCATCGGCCTGAAACAAGTAAAAAAACACTTGCGTTGCACCTGGTTGCCTGGTTTATGATAGGGCCCATGGATTTAAATGTTGCATGCGATGCAAATTTTTTTACATCTTCCTCGGTTCCTCAGTCTTGTTTTTCAATGCAAATATTTAAATATTCTTAAATCAAGATATATTTACTTAAAGGTAGGGTAGGTTAACCTGACAAGCCAGACCCACATCAAGATGTTTGGTCTGGAAACTCACCATTGACAGGGCTCAATCCGAGGGGCGGGATAAACGGTTGTCTTTCAAACTCCCTCTTGCACGCGATAGGATAGCACTACAACCAACCAGAGCAACGAAGGTGAAACAGAGCTCGCTGAGTGATTAAACATTCACCGTATCCATTCGGCAAAACTCTGAACACATCTTCCCTTCTTAAAGGGGTACTTCAGCGCTGGGAAGATGAATCTGTATTTAAACTGGGTCATCTGGGAGTTTATTGCGGATCAAACAAGTCTAGAGTCACTCGATTTTTATACTCTCCTTTTCAGAGTACTTACATTTTAAATATGTATTGACATATAAAGAAAGTTTAAACAAATTTGGACAAAAGTGTTTTAGATCATTCTTACCTACCCTACCTTTAAGATGCAAAATGAAGAAAAAGTTAATTTTTTAAAACAAATATATAAACTTGTTTTCCCTTTGAATTAGGCTGATTTTTGTGAGCCTATTGCTAGGTATTTGTTTTTGCTTTAATCATAAACATTTTGATGTTATATAACATGTTATATAATTTTGAAAGTATTGGAGATCAGAAATCGAAACTGTTACTAATACAACTCTGCTCCCTAGACATTTACATTTACTGACATGTTGTGTTCAATGTATTCCCTAAAGTGATAGTTCCATCCAAAAATTAAATTGTGTTAAATTGAGTTTTTTTCCCCTCTGCCAATGCCGCTTACTGAGAGAAATAATTTATTTTGGTGTTTATTGCTTGTGCTGCTCAACTTGAGTTCGTTTTTGGATATGACTCACAATTATGTCTGTATGACACTGCAGAAGAGAGAACGGCATTGCAGAGGTAGAGTTTCCAGTATACTTTTAGCAATAATGACATGACATCACTTCAGACAGACAGATGAGAGTAGCTAAAATGACTCCCATCTCTGGCAGTTAATGTGTAACTATAGCCCCTGAAATAAAAACATTGTGGGAGAGTTAACACCGAAGGAGATTAGAAGAAAGCTCAATCACTGGTGTTCCAGTCAGTGTTTCTTCGGTTCTTGGGGCTGCAGGTGATTTCCTTTGACTGTCATGAGCGACCTTCGTGTATGTAACATTGAAGTGCCCTCGGAGGTTCCAGCTCCAACACATCCCTGCAGGAATATATCGCTCGCAGTCTCAAATGTTCTCACGAACAGCAAATGACGCAAATGCTATAGGTGCCAGTTCTTAATGGAAGCCTTTTATGTTTTCACTTTTTCTCAAGCCTTTCATTTGTACCTTAACCTGTAATTAATGTTTTTACGCACTCATGTCGGCTGCTGAGAGTGTTAGTGCACACCTACAGTCATTGAAAAGGAAAGCATTTTTTTTTGAAAGCTGTCAAAGTCAGGCAGACATTGCATGCCTTGTTTTAAACAGAAAAATAAACAGCTCTCACAGTGTTTTTATATTAAAGCCTGTAGGTGTATTACTGAAACCGGCAATCCCAATAAACCGTTAATTACCCTGCTTCACTTGTGTGATATTTTGCATGCAAACACTTTATGAATGCATATCCATTAATGGCTGCATCAGTGACTCCCTTATGTTTGTACATTTATTACCTAATTTATTTATTTCTTCACCTTCTGTCACTTGAGTAGGAAAAAACACAGGTTGAAAGCATAAAGCAAAATCTTTAAGTTCTTCTTTTTAATTCTTACCCACCAGCTTAAAAATATATATATTGGCTGCCACTGCAAGCATTTTTTTAAATGTTTTTTTTACGTTTAAATGTTCATAGCAGAATATTTTGTTGTATGAATATCTGAACACGCAATATATCAAAAGAAAGAACACGCCCTCTGCTGCTTTGAAACACAGCTATAAAGTTTTATTCTAGCTTAATGCATGTTTTTATTTATCAACACCTGAATGTAAAAAAAGCAACATTTTGAGCAAAAGACTACATCCAGATGGGATTCAGAACCATCATCAAAACATAGATGGAGTAGATCGAGTCCATCAACACGCCCAAAGCTTCACAGTCCTGTAGCTTGTCCTGGGTCAACATTTCAATCAGTAACATTAAGCAGTTTTGATATACAGTACAGGCCAAAGGTTTGGACATGGACACATTACTATTTGTAATGTTTTTGGAATAATTTTCGTCTGCACATCAAGCCTGCATTTATTTGATCAAAAATAGTTTTTTTTTTATATTTTGATATATTACAATTTAAAATATTTGGTTTTCAATTTATTATACTTTAAATTAGGGCTGACGATATGAACAAAATTTCATATCTCGATTTTCATGCCAGATATCTCGATATCGATACAATACGATATGACTACGTGTTCGGTGAAAACCAAGCATTTCTCAGAAAAATAAAAAGATTTAAGCCTACATTTCAAAAATTTGTGTCAGAAAATGTATTGTTTTTAAGCCTCTCGCTCGTACGATCACACAGGTGTAATCAGAGACTGGTCTCTGGAGCATATGATCAAGTGCATCACGATCAACTGCTAAATCCAAATGTTGAATTTAGCCAGAGACAGGCGCGCTCAGAGCTGTCATATATCACTTTTCAGTGTTTTCAACCACATACTGTTTATGTTAGGTTTCAAATATATAAATTCACATGAGTACTAAAAAAACTATACATTTTAGAGTTCATAAAATAGACACTGATGTCAATGGAAGAGGTAATAATAATCCTTTCCATTATAATTCGACACGTTTTATTCATATCAGATACACACATTGTGTAAGTAACTTTAATGTTTACTCTATATTATTCCCAGTTCACCAGTCACTTACTTTTAAGTATTTCGGGAGAAATGGATGAATTCACATGTTGTTAACATAGAGGTTGTAAACCCAACAGATCTGATTCTCTGAACTGCGTATGTGGCACAAACTAACACGGCGGCGCCCATCGCGCATACAGCTCAACTAACGCGATCGTTATAAAGGTGTTTAAACAACAATATTCTTCCACTTGCATGTATTAGACAATTGGAATATCAGATATTTCATGCCATAGCTAACACATTTGTGAATATTCTGAATAAAAAAGGAAAATGACAAAAGCAGATCATCATTCATTCAGCGCCGTTGCTGCTGCACTCATAAAACTGATGTTTGTTGTGACTGCCAGAGTTGTATGCAGGGCGAGCGCGGAGAGGGGAAATCTATAACGTCTATATCGTTTCATTTTTCAATAGTAATATCTTGAAAGTTCATATCTAAATATAGATACTAAAAACGATATATCGTTCAGCCCTACTTCAAATTATCATTTAGTTCTGTGATGCAAAGCTGAATTTTCAGGATCTTTACTCCAGTATTCAGTGTCACATGTGACATTAACCACTAGCCATATCACCCTGTAGCCCAAGACTGGTTTCCCACTGAAGCTAAGCAGGGCTGAGCCAGGTCAGTACCTGGATGGGAGACCAACTAGGAAAACAACTAAGTTGCCGCTGGTAGAGGTGTTAGTGAGGCCAGCAGGGGGCGCTCACCCTGTGGTCTGTGTGGGTCCTAACACCCCAGTATAGTGATTGGGACACTGTACTGACAAAGAGCTCTGTCCACCATGGCCTCCTATTAATCCCCGTATCTTGATTGACTTCATCACTCTGTCTCCTCTCCACCATTCAGCTGGTGTGTGGTGAGCGTTCTGAGGAAAGTGGCACATATTTGTGTAAGAAAAATATACATATCCAAATATCCGCTATGCAAATAGATTTACGGCGAAAGAGTAACCCTTTACCCTAAACGCATGTGTATTGATGAACACAGAAGTGCAGAGGATGGAGCAAAACAGAACACTGGTCATGAATTAGAAATTTAAAACTAGAATATTTAAAGAGAAATGGCAGATTTTTGATACAAGAGAAGAGGGGCTTGAGTTTGTTGCCCAGCTCTATGCACGAGAGGTGTCAAAGCTTGCGATGCTTCTGTACATCGCATCAGGGGTTACTCTTATAGCACAAGTCGACTTACTTACTGCTGACCGTCGGAAACTAGTTATTTTAGTCTATAAAGTTTTAAATATGGATATTTTTCTTTTTTTTGGGTGAACTATCACTTTAAAGGTGCACTATGTAACTTTTGACGCCAAGTTTGAGTGCAGAATCTTGGGACATGTGGTCTTCACCACACAGCCAGTGGAAAAGACTTGACAAATTTCTGCTTTTCTGGTCATGGGTATGAAGGTAACGCAGCTCTGTTGAAAATTATGTTATGATGTTACTTTGTGTGTTTGCTCGGCCGCTGCTATAACATGTTGCACTGCAGTGGGAGTAAAGCGTTTCTGCCAAATGAAACTCGAGGGTAATATGACGCAATTGACAAGCGACTCCCTCTGATGTCCCAGTTCCTTGGTTAAAATAGCAATTTTCTCACAATTTACAAATAGTTGGAAACATTTGGGATATTGTAAGTACTTAATTGAACAAAATATATAGGCCTTGTGTGTTTTAGATATTTTACTGAAAATATTTGACATAGTGCACCTTTAAGTAACAGCAGCCTAATAAACCTGCATCTCCCACCCCTACTTTGGCATAAATTGTCTGTCATTGTTTTTCTTTTTTATTGTGTTACCTTGTAAGGCTACATTTTAAAATAGGGAAATTAGTTTGGCTGTATTGCTCAGTGTCTTGAAATCCAACATGTAATATTGTGATATTTCGTGATGTGATACGAAAACCCACCTTTTCAAAAAACACTTTTCCCGTTGTATTTTGAACGCAAGCAAGTTATTTGGGTCAATTTTGATTTATAGAGTCACTTCAGTTTCACTTCAGCTCCAAGTGAAACTCTAAGTGTAAAGTGCCATGACATCCTTGTTGTCAAGAATTGAGATTCCTGTAAAACATAACTAAAGGTTTTCAGTCTCATTCATGCAAAGCCAGTGCCATCACAACAACAGAGACATGCTCACTGTCCTCTTTACTGTCATGCTCACAGGTATATAACCGCACTGACAGATTCTGAGGAAGAGGAAAGTGGCGATGAACGAAAGCCATTGCAGGAACCAGAGGATGAATTCATGGCTCTGATGCAGAAAGCAGACCGACTGCACAGTTGTAATGGTGCAGAGAAAGCACAAGGCCTGAATATTCTACTGGAGAGGAAAGAAGAGGTATGTAAACTTCCTTTTAAACGTTTGGGGTTTATGTTTTGAAATAACTTAATGCTTTTTTTCTGCAATGGTGCATTAATTTGATGACTTGTGATAGTACAGAAATGTATAATAATGTTATAAAAGATTTCTATTTCAAATCACCGATCAGGTGTTATATTGTGTTGGTCCTACTTTTGCTGCCAAAACAGCCCTGACCCATCAAAGAATGGTCTCCACTAGGCCCCTGAAGGTGTGCTGTAGTATCTGGCACCAGTATGTTAGCAGCATATCCTTTAAGTCCTGCAAGTCGTGAGGTGGGGATTGAGATTTTGGACGTTTTTTGGCCAAGTCAACACCTTAAACTTATTGTTGTGCTCCTCAAGCCATTCCCACTTTGAGCGACAGTAGCTTGTCTGTTTGATTGGACCACACGGACCAGCCTTTGCTCTCTAACTGCATCAGTGAGCCTTGTCCCTGACCCTGAAATCTAAACCCTTGGCCATAACCCTGTCGTCGGTTCACCACTGTTCCTTCTTTGGACCACTTTTGATAGATACTGACCACTGTAGATGGGGAACACCCCACAAGAGCTGCAGTTTTGTAGATGCTCTGAACCAATCGTCTAGCCATCACAATAGGGCTTGGGCACCGTGACGTCATTACTTGGCGTGGCGGCGATGTTGATGGCCTCCTTTACTGCTACTCGGACTACTGCACACTGTTTATAGACGTACTCCTTCTCAGTTGTGTGTCTTAATTTGATTATGTTGCCGTTATTTCAACTATGGTAAACCATTGCTGCATTTTGGGGTGTAAGCGCAACACATAATCGCCATGGGAAAAAAGGATTAACTTTCCACTGCTTTCCTGCTTGGAGGCGCAACCACGGACAAGAAGCAATAACAGTACGGTGTGCAAAAAGCAAGAATTGTCACACAATCAGATGTTTTTCAGTGTTTATTTGCAAGTAGTGCAACCTGAGAACACAGAATGCTGCAGTACAGTTGAAATGCTTCAAAGTAAAAGTAAAAATGGACACAGAAAACGGGGTGCAATTTCTTATATAACAATAATAAATACACTTTTTAAAAATAAATTCTTTCAATACTATATAAACAAATAAATAAATAGGTATCTATAAAATAACAACGGACACAGAAAATGGAGGAAGTGCAAAATATACTAAACAATGACATTGCAATAACGGATACAAATAAAAACAGAGGTAGTGCAATTTCTTATGTAATAATAATGATAAAAATACGTTTCAGTTACACTTTATTTCGATAGTCCACTTTAAACATTTTACTAACTATGTACGTTTTCAGCAACATGTCAACTAACTCTCATGAGAGTATTAGTAGACTGGTTATATGTGTTAGTGTTCGGGTTAGTAGAATAAGTTGAATTGTAGTTGCAATGTTACTTATAGTCAGTAGAATGTCTGCTGGGGACCAACAAAATAAAGTTTTCGTTGTCGGTGCTCCACTCTTTATTGGGAATTTAATCTGGATCCAAAACAATAATAGTTCCGATTTTGTCCATATAACGGTCCCTGCCTTCCCTATTTAACATATCCCGGTAAATTCCACATCCCTTTCGGGATTTTAACATGTTTTTTTTTCCTCCCAACTCTGCTTCTCCTCGTTTTTTCGACTTGCTGTATGTTTACATTCATGACCTCAATGTCCCAGAATGCAACGGTGCACCCAAGCCCTATTAGGCCGTTGTCAGACTCTATCAAATCATTATGCTGTCCATTTTTCTTTGAGGAAAAAATATTCACTTGCTGCCTAATATATCCCACCCACTAACAGGTGATGAAGAGCTATTCAGTGTTGTTCACCTCACCTGTCGGTGGTCATAATGTTTTGCCTGATGGTGTATGTTGTTCTTTTGAACTTTCTATATTTATCAGAGTATCTCAATAAAAATGAAGCAGCATAACTGCATTCAACACTGATAATAATAAGAAATGTTTCTTAAGCAGCAAATCACCATACCATATTAAAATGATTTCTAAATGATCATGGGACACAGAAGACTGGAGTAATTATACAAAAACCACAGCTTTACAGCTGGAAATAAATTACATTTTAAAATATATTCAAATAAAAAATATTAAATAAATAAATATTAATGTTTTTACTATATTTTTTTTATCAAATAAATGCAGTCTTGGTGAACAGAACATATCTTATGGACTCCAAACTTTTGAATAATAGAGTATGATGGCTTTTGGTTTATTAATAAAAGTTAATAGACATGTCGTGTATGCTTGCAGTTTGATCAGAAGTGGCAGTACCTTTGGCGGTTGTCCAGAGCCTATGCAGATGCACATGATTTTGCCGTTGACCTCGCAAAGAAGAGGAGCTATGCTGAAAATGGTAATCACAGCTTTTATGATTACGGGTTGATATGTTTTTAAATGACTGTAGACATTTGTGCTGGATTTTCATGATTTGACATAATGTTTAATTAAACTTAAACTTAAATGTAGTCCTAGCTTTTATTTTCCATGAAATATTATTGAATTATCATAATACGGTGGCTTTTCTTAGCAAATGTTAATTCTAGGGGTGTCCCCGACTAAGGATTTACACATTCAAATCAGAATTTTCGAATCTCTCTATGGTCGACCGATAGTCGAATCATCTGTGTGCGTGTAAACCATAGACCGGAAAAAAATAAACGGTATAAACGGGTTGGGAAGGGCAGGACACTAGTCAGCAGGAGGCTAAGACTATTTTTATTTTACTTTACAGACGGCACACAGCCACCGCTTTTAATAAAGTGATCAAAACTATACACGACACATTTGTAAATGAACCGTTCTCTCATAACATTTAAAGGCCGCGATCGAAACACAGAACATCACACAAATATATAAAAGAACATTTTGATAAATAAACCTAAAAAAATACCTGCCTAGAGAGGAAAAGAACACTTTGAGTGCGTTTATATGCACGTTCTTAAGCCGATTGTGCCTTTAGGGGGTCGCACACCAGACTGAGGCTCAGCGCCGGCTCCAGGCTCCAGGTGGACTGGGGCTCTCAGGTATCTCACACCAGGCAGACGTGAACATTACGCGCCGCGCGAGAGCTCAATTTTGAATCACTGCACGATGAGTGTATCTTGTAGTACAGGGTGAAATCAGTATATACATTCACGATTTGAGGGAAATATACATTTATCGCCGCGGACAGGTGTCGAATGCCGCCGTCGGTATATGTGTTCGAATGTGTTCGACACGTCTTTATAACACTAATATTGAGCACACCCATATTGCCAAAATGGTATAATCCTTGTTTCATAACACCCGCGAAGATTCGACCATGAGATCAGTGGTTGAATCCGGTCCTGCATATCGATGCATCGAATCTTCGACTATTAGGGGTCACCCCTAGTTGATTCATTAAATTTATTGGGATTTTTTAAATTAATGTATTAATTAATTGCTATATAATTTGATTAAAGCAGATTAAATCATTAACTAATTAATTTATAACCCATCTTGACTTATTCACAAAAACATAACCAACCACCTAGAATCGGGAAGAAGAAAAGTTTAGGCTGTCTTGAGGTTATAGAGTTCTGTTTGCCCTGCATTTGCTCATAATTTAGCCGCACTTTCCATCCCTTTCTGTTCTTTTTTGTCCTTTTCTCCTTGATAATTAGATGTCACACAATAGCAACTCAGTCCATGTGTTTATGGAGGGACAGGATCAACTAGTTCAATTTCTGATCCTTCTTTTCTATTGTGTGTTTAATTGCTGTTCTCCAGTCACTTCTCTGTATGAAAGCTTCAATAGCTATGTTTCCATCCAAATTAGCAAATTTACCTTATGCACAAAATTTAAATACATCATAAAGCATTTGTAGCGTTTCCATCCCATGTGTTCATGAGAACAAATTTGTCACTTTTTTGGAAAATGGCAAAATATCTGTAATAAAAATGGAACTGGGTGCAATCGGGGAAGCCACTTTGGCTTGTTTATCCCACATCATAAATGACTTGCGTCTCAGAGCATGCGGATGAAATTCAATAAATGCTGTCATGTTTTCTTGCATTCGGATGTCTGTGCTCAGTTGCTCAGTTGTTCTCAAGTGATTTAGCTATCGGATTCTCATTTTCTTGTGGTCATGAAGCCACAAGCCATATTGAGGAATTTAAACCAAGCTAATTTAGCTCTCAAATATGTACCATCCCACTTTACTTAACAAACATAAATTGTACATATTTCATTAACACTGATGAATAACAGTATAAGGCGAGGGTATTATTAGCAGCCCCAGACTAATATTTGCTAATACAATAAAAAATAAGTAGTATTTTGGAACTACATTTACCATGATGGTAAATGCATGAACTGTTAATAAACATATTGCCACTGATCCTAATAAATATAGATTGAAGATCATACCTGCATGTAAATCCTTCCCAGCACGATGTACCAGTTACGTAATTTATTGATACTTTTTGGTAATTTCAAGACATGCTAAATGTAACTACTTTGCGTGCTTGCAATTTGCTCTATATATAGTGAAGTATAGAGCTTGTCCTCGCAGGTGATACTTTTTATTTCATTATAGTCATCATTCTTCTGTCATCATCAAAGACTTTCATCATCATTCTGATGACAGACTTTGGCTCAGGCATTTCAGAATGATCAAACCAACATTTTAGATGCTGTGCAAAGAAATGGGTCTGCTGGTTAGTCAAGTTGTCCAGCCAATCCACTGTTTAGGCAAAGTCACGTCAGTGTTTTTGTTGTACATTGAGAGATTTATTTGGTAAATGTGTTTCCATTCTCGTTTTTAGAATTGATTTGCATCTTTGCAATTTTTTTATGCAATATCCCAAACTGCTCATAAAAATAGGTGGATGGAAACATAGCTAATGTCAAAGAGTTTGTAAGCATGCTGCTATAGAGGGTATACATGTGATGTCACCATAGGCCAAAGTGACTACGGTTATGCCACCTGAGTGGCAAAAAAGACCGTGAGGCAGCATTGGTTTTCAGCCTGAATGCTGCAAAAAACACACAAAACCAGGCCTGGTGTCAGAGGGGGGGCTTGGCCGTGGACCCCACGGACACCCATGTGCCCCCTTCTGACTTGATAATAGCGTGTCATTTTTAACATGGAATTTTGTCACTCAAACCACTACCGCCTACTTCTTCTTCTGCTACAAATTGCTTTTAGAGGGGAAAGCTGCCCATAACTGCTGGTTTAGGGTCTGCAATAGCATATTATTAGCAAAAAAGAGTTGGCAAAAGATCCAGTGTTGGCACTCATCCAATTATTCAATTTCTAACGTGTTTCCGCTTTGGTGAGTAATGTAGCCAATCACAGACATGTTTGTTGATTTTCCACAATGCAGTGGCCAATCACAGGTGTTGAAGTTAGAACCGACTCACCGCTCGAGTAATTGTCCAGTGCTGAGTTCTGCACGTGCGCCAATCCTCTCTTAAGTGTAGACATCATGTAAATAAAAGATTTGTTGTGTAGTCAGCTTCACTGATTCACATAAGCCCCGTTTCCACCAAAATTACCCGGAACAATTTGTACCAGGAACTTTTTTACAGGAACTTTACTCCCCCCCAGACCTGCAGCTGTCTGCGTTTCGACCGCGATAAAGTTCCGAGAAGATTAGGCAAATTAGTCCGGTGATGTAACGTTAGGACTGCACGCGACTGCTCCTTCAAATCAGTGAAGGACATGTAATCATTTTTAAGTGTACCGATTGAAAGGACTGTTTACATGAGACGTTATCTAAACCGATCTGATGTTTACATGTGATGACTTTCAATCGCAATCATTTTGTCACATGCAGTTTGTCTGCCGCATCAAAAATGTCGCCGCTGTTTTCTCCAGCAGCTAAATGTGTTAACTGTAGCCATAGCAACTCTTAACGGCCACCAGGACTAATACAGTATTATTTATATCTATTTGTTGTAAAGTGTAATAATCATCCCAGAGAAAAAAATCTTCTGTCAGGCGCAGTTAAAGTAAAAACTGCCCGGGGCAATATACGTTGTGTCATTACTCCAACATTATCTTCATAACTCACGAAATAAAAAGTTTACCCCTCAGAAAAATTTACTTTCCTCTCTTGTCAACATGAGCGCGGCGCGCGCCGTGACGGCGTCACGTCATGTAAGGACACACCACACTTAAAAGTAATCGGTCAGGTCGTTTACATGGTGAAAAAAAATTAATAACGAGTATGGAAGAGATTCAAGCTGTGCTGCTTTTGCTGGTTATGTATAGGTTTACGAGGTAATTAACAACGACAGAAAAGAGCACTAATATGCAGATTCAGCAGCATGCAGCATATTCAGAAAGCTTGTAAAGCTAGATTTAAAATGACAATATATTATTATCAGCTATTACGGACATTGAACGTGAGATGGCTGAGACGACCGCGCGCCACCAGACAGAGAGCAAGACTGATATTTATTGAACGCAGAACGAACCTCGCAAAAGACTTTTAAAAATGCCTGTTGAACTTAAAAATGCTGCGTGAGCTCAACCAATCAGCATGTTCAGCGCCCAAGTCCCGCCCTCGAAAGTTCCTGAACTTTGAAAAAGTACTACCTCGCGAGCAGGGCCGTTTGGAGGGGGAAATATTTACCCGGAACTTCATTTATACCCTGGTTCCTGCGGTCTAAACACACGAAGTACCACCCAAAGTTCCTAGTTCCTGGGTAAAGTTCCTGTGGTGGAAACGGGGCTATAAGGAACTTTGTAAGGTCGCGTTCATTAAATGAGTGACAGCTTTTTGTGATTGTGTCCTTTGAGCCCTGTCTAGGGGATATAAAATAATATATTCAGAATTTGAATAAAACATTTGTTTTCCATTCTTGACAAGCTGCCACATACATTCTTCAATACATAGGCCCATCCGCATATAAAGAAGTGTGACACAGTTTTTGCCCCCTTGTTAAATAGTATCAAAGATGGCTGTAAAAAAATAAAAATAAATCTGCATTGTAAAAAAACAAAGCTAAAATCTAACCTTTCATTGAAGAAAAATAATTGAAAGTGGAGGGTAAATCCCATTGTGAAACAAATGGTTTTCTCTAAAACATGTTGGGAACAATTATTTGTCCCCCTTTTATGAAATACTTTTTACAACCTCCTTTTTCCAAGACAACAACTCTGAGTCTTCTTCTATAATGCCTGATGAGTTTGGAGAACACCTGACAAGAGATCAGAGACCATTCCTCCATACTGAATCTCTCCAAATCTTTCATATTCCCATTTCCATGTTGGCGTAAGATTTCTAGCACAGGCTGTCAGTGCTTGAAATTTAGATTTTTTTATCTGGTGGTTTCTGATCGAATCCATGATGCCATGAATCTGAACAAGATGTCTATTACCTCTGGCAGAGAATCAGGCTCACAGTATTAAAGATACAGTGGAGTAATTCATTTTACACAAGGTACATTTTTATCCCTGTGTGCACCAAACCTATTTTAAGTGTTTGCTGTTTGTTGCACCTGTCCATAGAACATTTGAAAAGTAACTGACCCTACTGAACTTCAATCGAGAGGGTTTATATCTATGGTCAGATGAAAGTTTTTTTTTTTTTTTCTGCTTTTTTAGCAGCAAACACTTAAGATGGGTTTGGTGAAAACTCATAAAAGGTTAGATTTTTGTAAGTGTTTTTCTAAAATATCAAAAGGATTAACAATGCAGATTTATTTTTTTTGTTGTTGTTTTTTTACAACCATCTTTGATCATATTTAACAAACACTTTCACACCACTGTACAGTATTGTTCAAAATAATAGCAGTACAATGTGACTAACCAGAATAATCAAGGTTTTTCGTATATTTTTTATTGCTACGTGGCAAACACGTTACCAGTAGGTTCAGTAGATTCTCAGAAAACAAATGAGACCCAGCATTCATGAAAAGCATGCTCTGAAGGCTGTGCAATTGGGCAATTAGTTGAATTAGTTGAAAGGGGTGTGTTCAAAAAAATAGCAGTGTGGCATTCAATCATTGAGGTCATCAATTTTGTGAAGAAACAGGTGTGAATCAGGTGGCCCCTATTTAAGGATGAAGCCAACACTTGTTGAACATGCATTTGAAAGCTGAGGAAAATGGGTCGTTCAAGACATTGTTCAGAAGAACAGCGTACTTTGATTAAAAAGTTGATTAGAGAGGGGAAAACCTATAAAGAGGTGCAAAAAAATGATAGGCTGTTCAGCTAAAATGATCTCCAATGCCTTAAAATGGAGAGCAAAACAGAGAGACGTGGAAGAAAACGGAAGACAACCATCAAAATGGATAGAATAACCAGAATGGCAAAGGCTCAGCCAATGATCACCTCCAGGATGATCAAAGACAGTCTGGAGTTACCTGTAAGTACTGTGACAGTTAGAAGACGTCTGTGTGAAGCTAATCTATTTTCAAGAATCCCCCGCAAAGTCCCTCTGTTAAAAAAAAGGCATGTGCAGAAGAGGTTACAATTTGCCAAAGAACACATCAACTGGCCTAAAGAGAAATGGAGGAACATTTTGTGGACTGATGAGAGTAAAATTGTTCTTTTTGGGTCCAAGGGCCACAGGCAGTTTGTGAGACGACCCCCAAACTCTGAATTCAAGCCACAGTACACAGTGAAGACAGTGAAGCATGGAGGTGCAAGCATCATGATATGGGCATGTTTCTCCTACTATGGTGTTGGGCCTATTTATCGCATACCAGGGATCATGGATCAGTTTGCATATGTTAAAATACTTGAAGAGGTCATGTTGCCCTTTGCTGAAGAGGACATGCCCTTGAAACGGTTGTTTCAACAAGAAAATGACCCAAAACACACTAGTAAACGGGCAAAGTCTTGGTTCCAAACCAACAAAATTAATGTTATGGAGTGGCCAGCCCAATCTCCAGACCTTAATCCAATTGAGAACTTGTGGGGTGATATCAAAAATGCTGTTTCTGAATCAAAACCAAGAAATGTGAATGAATTGTGGAATGTTGTTAAAGAATCATGGAGTGGAATAACAGCTGAGAGGTGCCACAAGTTGGTTGACTCCATGCCACACAGATGTCAAGCAGTTTTAAAAAACTGTGATCATACAACTAAATATTAGTTTAGTGATTCACAGGATTGCTAAATCCCAGAAAAAAAAATTGTTTGTACAAAATAGTTTTGAGTTTGTACAGTCAAAGGTAGACACTGCTATTTTTTTGAACACACCCCTTTCAACTAATTGCCCAATTGCACAGCCTTAAGAGCGTGCATATCATGAATGCTGGGTCTTGTTTGTTTTCTGAGAATCTACTGAACCTACTGGTAACTTGTTTGCCACGTAGCAATAAAAAATATACTAAAAACCTTGATTATTCTGGTTAGTCACATTGTACTGCTATTATTTAGAACAATACTGTACATGCGGGATTCACTCTTGAAATGGTGATGAATGACTGTGATAAATAATTATGTATTTATCAAAATCAGGCACCTATAAATGTCAGGAAAACACTATTCTTGGCTGCATGTCAATATCCATGGATCACTGGATCTTTTATTAGTTGTAAGTTTTATATTGAGTCCAACCTTTAGTTTAAACTGATAATAGTTTATTTTACTCGCATTTTCACAGCATGCAGCAGCTCTTCTGCCACTCAGTCCTGAGTCGTGTTCCGGCGGGAAAGTGCCACCGATGCATACCCTCTATTTAAACCTTTAGATGAAAGTATTGTTAGCCTTGGTTAAGTATCTTGTTAGTCCAGCTGGGAGCAGGTGTTTGATCATCTTCTGCAAATCTTCTGTGTCTTCATCTTGTTTATTTTGTTAAATTTTTTATTTTAGGAAAAAAAGTTGGTGAAGAGGCAATATCCATCAATCCACTGTGTGCAGAAGGTCATCAGTGGTGAGTTCATGTATCAAATCAATGTGTTGTCCAATTAGGCAGTTTTACATAATTTTACAACTGTGAGATTTTTTAAACGGGTTAAATTGGGCCGGGGTTGAGCTCATCAGTGTTAACCCACCAGTGAACTTTCGTCGCACATTTTCAACAATATAGGCTATATGTTTTTACACCTTGCCAAGCAATGATTCAAAGTGTCATCTTTTATGCCATTAAATAATGGACAAAACAGCATATAAACTGTAGCAAGTGGATTACAGCAGTGAGCACAGTGACAAAGCTCACACTTAAAATATATACCTGCAGAAATAACAAAACACAAACTCTAGCACAAAAAAATATGATTGTTTAAATAAAAGAAGACGGTTGTGATATTAATGTTGAACACTAAAGGTTACACACATTTTTTTAAGCTTCATATTTTTCCTATCAGTTTCCATCGCTTTGAATCGCTTTTGCCGGACATCACATGTACAAACAGGAAAACAGGTCTCATTGCATCCGCTTGTCTGAGAAAGTTTTAACGGCAGTACGAACTGACGGCGCTATCTATGGACTTTTAAGGTAATCAGCTAGTCTAGCTACTATAGCTATTCTATTTAAATATCTAAATGTTAGTTGGAAGAATAAACATAAAACACTTTTAGATATCAATAGGATCTGCAATTGTGATTAACACTATGCTCATCTTTGCTCGCTCCTTAGAAGGAGACTCTATAAAATGTTGTTTTATTTAATAAAACACATACAAAAGACCTAAAAAAAGAAGCGGTGAGACCAGTTTAAGGAAGTGTATTGCGCATAACCTCTATTGAAATGCATTGATCTAATTTATTTATAAAACCAAGGTTGTACAGTATGGTTTTACATAATTAGTGTAGAAATATGTGACAGGCTTATAGATTATTAAAGGAATAGTTTACCCAAAAATGAAAATTTTATGTTAATCTGCTTACCCCCCAGGGAATCCAAGATGTAGGTGTGTTTATTTATAAGGAAAGAAAACAAATTAAGATTTTTAACTCCAACCATTGCTCGTATAATGCATGTAAATGAGGTGTTTTTATATGAGAGCCACTATGAGGGTAAAAAAAACATAGACATACGAATCCACATTAAACCCTGTGGCTTGTGGCGACACATTTATGTCTTAAGAAACAAAACGTTTGCTTTCTGCGAGAAACCGAACAGTATTTATTTTTTACTTCATATTAGACAAATCTCATCTAGTATTCACCAGCGCCATTACTTCCATCAAAGAAGGTCAAAATCCCGGCGCGATCATAGAAATAAATAAATATATAGGGTGAATTCAGGTTGGTTGGACAGTTTTTGCCATGAGATGACTTGTAAAGAAATGTCCCAGTCACCCTGAAATCACCCTATAGAATCCTCATTAGTGCCTGTGCGAATCAGTCGAATGAGGCATCTATGTAAATATATCTATGATCGTGCAGGGATTTTGACCTTATTCGACGGAAGTAATGACGCTTGAAAACTAGATGAGATTCATCTGATATGAAGTAAAAATGTACTGTTCGGTTTCTCGTTTCATGTCTTAAGACATCAATGTGCCGCCACGTGCAAAAGGCTTTAATATGGAAATGTATGTCTGTGTTTTTTACTCTTATAGTGACCCTCATAGAATTACACCCCATTGACATGCATTATACGAGCAGCGGTTGGACTTAAACATCTTCATTTGTTTTCTACTGAAGAAACAAACACCTAAATCTTGAAAGCCCTGGGGGTAAGCAGATAAACATCAAATTTATGTTTTTGGATAAACTGTCCCTTTAAATGTTTATTTAAAACTTTTTTTTTTTTTTAATTGCTAGACATAATTACAAAATTGCTGTCTATTTAAAATGAAGATACAATTTGACTTTTTGAGGAAAGTACACACACATATATATATATATATATATATATATATATATATATATATATATATATATATATATATATATATATATATATATATATATATATATATATATATATATATATATATATATATATATATACTTATAACGACATTTATATACTGTTGTGGTATGAATTAAAAAAGAAACGTACAGACAGCACTTTCTCATATTACATGACACCAGCTTATAAATACACACAGCACGAGATTTATTTATTTTATGTAATTTTTTTAAAGGTACAGTACCTTTACCACTGCAGCTCACTATGTGCCCTCTGCTATTTTCCATATGCTTTTTATCAAAAGAAATGGGTTATTTACTGTAAAGTGGCTGATGGTTTACCAGGCACTGCAAGCAGACACGACTAATCGATAATCAAATTTGATTATATTTTCATCATTGATGATAAACGATTTTATTGAGTAGTTGTTGCAGTCCTACAAAAACTTTAAACTTGGTTTTTCCTATCTGGTATTTTTTTATGGTTTCACCTACCCATTTAAAATAATTCCCACCCCTCCCGTACCTCTCATAATTTCAAGTTGGTTTCAAGAAGTTTAGAAAATCTATCCCCCATAAGTGAAACATATTTACATTCTTGTTTGTAGCACCTGGGCTCCTGTGTGTGTTTGTGGGTGTCTGAATGTATATGTGGGTGTGCTTGTGTGTGGGTGTCCTGCACCGGAGGTTTTTCAGGCCTGCCCCTCTGGATATACTCATCTTACAAAACTCTTGATAGCATCACCACACCCCAGGAATGTAAACACATGCAAAGACAGCCCCAAGTAAATACACACCTACTTAATTGCAGTTGCTTGACGTTTTTGTGTGTTTGCATTATTACTGTATATACATTACTGTTCAAAGTTTGGGGTTGTTTTCTCAACTTTGATAAGAACAAGAAATGTTTCTTGAGCACCAAATAAAAATAAAAAAGGCTTTCGTGACCCTGAAGACTGGACTGTGATATATACATCAGGTGAAATCAAAGAATGAACTGGTATAATGCCATTTCAAACAAAATCAGGCCAACGCTTGTTTATGCCGATGCATGATTTTTAAACTCATCAGATCACAGCTCCTTTCACAATGCATACAGTGTTTCCCACACATAGACTAATTTGTGGCGGTCCGCCACAGAATCAATACAAGCCGCCACATATTGCGTTTCGTCATTCATTTTTTTATGCTATTTAAAATACGCACGAATATTCGTTCAGCTGCATTTCCTTAGCTCTCCCTCCTCCTCTCGCACGTCTCTCACACTCTCTCACACTTACTCTCTCACACACACGCGGTGCATTGTATTTGACCGTAAGTCAATAAAACGAGCCGTTGAATAACAGAGTTGCGACATGCGTTCAATCAATACATTTGAACATACAACAGCTTCCCTATACAGATATTTGCAGCAATTTTTAGTAAACTGTACAGCATAGTGTGCATTGATTATTACATCAACTGCATTTACAATGTCATTTTAAAATGGAGAGTGATGGAGATGCAACAATGTAATATAATGTTATGCTCTTGTATTTAGCCCTGAGATATTCCTTACTATTAGTCAAATGTAACCGTACACCTTAACTATTTTTCAATTAAATAAATGTTATTAAATAAACTATATTTTAGTTTAGTAATATTTATTTATTTGAGTAATAAAAAATTTATTACTTTTTCTTTTACAATTTGTATTTTTTTTATTTCTGGATGATTACTAATGATTTTACATTAATAGTGGCTAAATATTATGGGAACTTGTATTTTCAATGGAATACAACAATTTAAAAGATATTTGTGACCTTTTTGTCTCACGATTCTGACTTTATCACAATTGTGAGTTACAAAGTCAGAATTGCAAGATATAGACTTTTTGTTAGAAAAAAAAAGTCAGAATTGAGAGTTTGTATCTTGCAGTTCTGACTTTAAAATACTCAATTGTGACTTTATAACTCTTTGTGAGATAAAAAGTCGCAATGACCATTTAATTAATTCTGTGGCGGAAACAAGCTTGCATAATAATATATAAGTCCCACTTTTAAAGTTTTTAAGCACTAGTCAAAAATAATAAACATGATCCCTAGTAATAGCACTCTATGTGTTGCATCATAGAGACTTGTCAACCACATAGCAACACCCTGGAAACCACACAAGAAAATAAACAAGTTTTTTTGTTGTTGCAATGAACCTTAATTAAAAGTCTCGATAGGATGCAGGGTTTGTGTCCATCTACAGCTCTTCTTTGTATGTGAAATTAGTTCGGTTGACTGGGTTTGACATTTATTTAGTCAGATTACCTGAGCTGAAGGTTTCTGTCAGTGTCTCATGGTTTAAGTTGGACTTTTATCCTTCTATTCCACGTCACAGCTGGTTTTCCCTGCACAGAGAACAGCAGTTTGACCTTGAATGGCAATGGCAGCTCTTTTCATTGAGACTTTACTGAATGCTCAGCCCAAGGTGATGAGAGAGAACTTTCTGTTCTGAGCCGAGAGGTGAAAGGAATCTGTTCTTTCTGTCGATCAGTTTAACTCTTAGACCTCTTTGTTTGTGGTCAGTTGCTCGGGGGATTTCTTTGCCCATGAGGAAAATACTGGTTAAACTTACATAATCTTCTGGCAGACACAAGTCTTAGTGTTCTGCTGACTTTTTTTTTTTCTTCTTCTTTTCTTTCTGTGCGGTGCATGTTTGTGTATGCATGAGTGTGTATGAGTCTATATAATATTTCAACTCACCGAAAGTACTCAAAGCAACTGTCAGAAACAACCTATGGCCAAACCACACTTTTCTTGTACAAATCTCTTTCTCTTCTAGTGTCATTTTTTTTGTTCTTTTCTCTGTATCTCTCCCCCATCCTCCCCAAACACACACATTTCAAGATAGAATAAACTTTACAGAAGTTTCACTCCAGAAGACTGGAAACTGCCTGAAGCTCACAAACCTCCCCGACCTGTTCTAATTCACGAAGAACTACACTAATAGAGTAATAGAGTACACAAACATCAGCTTGTTTTCTTTAACACTCTTGTGGTCGCATTCCGTCCTTCAATGAACTTGAACTCATTTGAACTCATTCACTCAAACTCTTTTTAACTCTGAAACTAGATTTGCATTTCCTCAAGGAAATAACAGTGCTTGCAAGGCAGCAAAGGAATAAAGTTGTAGGTACTGGGATTTGGTTCTGCATGAACAACATGCTGCATCTGCCTCCTTATACTTGACTATCATCAATTGTCTACAGTGAGCATGCAACTTGTTTGAACTTTAAAGGAATATTAGAGGTTAAATATGTGCATGAACGCACCACTCACAAGTTAGTATGCATATAGATGCTAGATAGAATGTGTTCAAAAATGCACATGCTTGGGGTGTGATGTGATCACGTGCCACGAGATCTCACTATATTAAAGCGTGACTATTTCCCGTCGGGTTAAAAATGTGTGTTTTGGCAATCCCTTTACATCCTTTTATATTGGTCTGTCTTTTGCTCAAAAAATAGAACTAAAGTGACATTAATCACAAGATGATTAGTAGTTTAACCTGTTAACTGTCACTGGCCCAGTGGTGGGCCCATTTGCCACTGTATGTTTAAAACAATTATATCCTATATTTATCCTAATCTAATGTTGACAAACTATATATCATCCAAACTTACGAACTCAAGATTTATCCTGCTAAAACCGCGTTACCATGGAAACGGTGCTCTAAATTATTCTAGCGGGCTCCTCCCCAAGTGGCGTCGTCATGTTTCATATTTATTTAACTATTTTAGAATAAAAACCTTTTCTTATCTAGACAAAACACATATCGTCGGAAAGGCCCGAGTCTCACAGTTCTATATCTGAAAACTGTTTTGTGATATTTGGACAAATATATTAATTTGACACAGGAAATTGCATTTTAAAAAATCTATGGAATTTTAATGACAACCGGTGGCTATTTGTGGAACAGCGCCTAAACAAAATTAATTCAATTTTTGTGGTATCAACTTCAAATTAGGAAAACAAATTGACTAGACATATGGCTTTGATTTGATAGTAATTTTTGAGTAAAAATTATTTTATGACATATTTTATATTAAATATGAAATATCTAGTACAGTATATTTGATTTACAGTAAATTTAAACTTCCATAACTTTTTTATACTTTACTTTTTTGAAGTGATTTAATTTGAGCAATACTCTGCTGACTGTCTTCTTTAAAATGATACCAAACTCCAAAGCGTTCTTGAATTGCAACCATTTAAGTTTGGATAGTGAATTTTCATGTATATTTTCAAAAAGGGGGATGACAGTTAACAGGTTAAACCCTTAGATGCATGGCTGCTTTGCCAACCATTCTTCTGTATTTGGGTCTTTACTGACCTATATCTAACACAAATTGATATCTACCTGTTCCAATAATATGAAACTTCTGTAACATTTACAGAAGAATGCAATAAATCATATTTTGTTACCTTTTGGAGCTTGTAGGGGTTCAGTTTGAGCAGATGTTTTATAGCATCATCACTGTCCTCATCAGAGCTCATTTCCCAGTACATTCAGCATCTGGCTCATATGATAGATGGATGGATGGACAGACAGATGCAGAGATACATACATTTGTCATTACAAATGTACAAGTACACTGCAACAAAATGTCAATTTGTGGCAAGCCTCCGGGCCGCAGCAAGTGACAGAGACACTAATATTTGATTGCATTCAGTACTTGCTCTGCAATTTCAAGCAATTTCAAGTTTTGCCGATTATACTTTCTACCGCTTCATTTTCTAAGTGAAACATCACTTCATCAGTGTGTATCAGTGATGCGCGGGTCAATGTATAGACAACCCGACCGTCGTTTTCAGCTAACCCGCCCGCAAATCGGACCGCAAAAAAGAAAATATTGTAACGTTACCCGACCCATTTCCTGACCCGCATTTTTTAAAAGTAGTAAATGCTCCCTGGCATAAATATCCATTAATTAGGCCTGAGGAGGATACATGTTTCAGGCCCAGACGTGCGCTCAGAGGTGCGGCAGCGAGAGCAGGCAGTTCTTGTGGATGCCCATCATTGTCCATTTCAGCTGTCTAGAAGAAGCATATTATTGATCAACGCAATGTTTATGTTCATATTATTGATGAATGCAAGGTTTATGTTCATATTATTGATGAACGTGATGTTTATGTTCATATTATTGATGAATGCGAGGTTTATGTTCATATTATTGATGGACGTGATGTTTATTTTTCGACCCTGCTTGGAGAATTCATCAGCAGGTCAACTGAGAGAAAGCCCACTTTTGGAAAAGTGTAAACCCCTTAGGAGCACAAATCGCAAACTGTTCTGTTCCTGAACGCTGTATGATATAGCCTAGTGTTGTGTAATAAAGGCTTCATTTATTCATTCATTTATTTTGTTTCAACAATTAAGATGCTGCATGTGTTTATCCAGTCTAATCGAAGTGTGCATCTCTCCCCCTACTTTCCCAACAAAGATCCCACCCTGGAATGTATACTTGAGTTTTATGCATGGTTTTTCACGTGCATATGATACGCACTTTCCATCCTACCCAAGAGCATGTCATATACACGCCATAAAGTGCGTATCATATGCACGCGAAAAACTGAGTGGCATATGCACGCTAAAACTCATTTTAGCGTATAAATTCCACGAGATTGCACACTCATACTAACTGCAGGGACCCGCGGGTGGCTACAGGCACCCACTCGTTTTAGATCAACCCACAACTCACTGGTGTGTATTAGGACATTAATGGAAAAACGGGCATTCTTTTATAATTTTATTATTTTTATATCGTTTATAATGACTATAATGAGGAATACTAAGAATTTGAATGTCTAACTAAAAATTATGAGGAGGAGGGAAGAGAATGACGCCCTGGGTTGCTAAAGACCCGAGGTATGCATTTAAGGGTTTAAACATTTAAAAATGCACCTGCATTGTTTTGCATTTTTTAACTTTCATTCGAATAAAAGAATTAGTAGTTTTCCAGTCATATATTTCGTAATTGAAGCTTTCTTACAAATATTGCTAAAATATTGCCTTGTTCTCGTGAACCCAATATCATGTATCGTCTTGTATTGTGAGTGTATTGTCACACCCCTAGCAGATGCATATCCAACGCATATGTCGACTTAAAAATTAGGAACATCACAAGCAATTTACAAGCATCACAAGCAACTGCTATTAAAAAAGTTTGAGGTTGGTAAGATGTTTTAAATTAAAAGAAAAAGTATCTTATGCTCAACAAGGCTGCATTTGTTACGTTAATGATACAGTAAAAACAGTAATATTGAGATATAATAAAGATTCCTTAATGAATAGAAACTTTACATTTATACTGTCACCTTTGATCAATTTAATGCATCCTTGCTGAATAGAAGTATTATCACCAGCAGCCATATCATCCTGTAGCCCAAGCCTGGTTTCCCACTGAAGCTAAGCAGGGCTGAGCCAGGTCAGTACCTGGATGGGATCCCAACTGGGAAAACCCGGTAGCTGCTGGTAGAGGTGTTAGTGAGGCCAGCAGGGGGCGCTCACCCTGTGGTGTGTGTGGATCCTAACAACCCAGTATAGTGATGGGGACACTGTACTGTCAAAGAGCACTATCCTTCGGATGAGACGTTAAACAGAGGCCCTGACACTCTGTAGTTGTTAAAAGCCCAGGATGTTCTTCAATAAAGAGTAGGGGTGTAACCCCAGCATCCTGGCCAAATTTGCCCATTGTCCTCTGTCCATCATGGCCTCCAATTAATCCTCATATAATGATTGGATTAATCACCCTGTCTCCTCTCCACCAATCAGTTGGTGTGTGATGAGCGTTCTGGCACAATATGGCTGCCGTCGCATCATCCAGGTGGATGCTGCACATTGGTGGTGGTTGAGGAGATTCCCCCTTCTATTATGTAAAGTGCTTTGAGTGCCTAGAAAAGCGCTATATAAATGTAATTTATTATTATTATTATTATTATTATTATTATTATTATTATTATTTATTATTATTATTATTTCTTTCTAAAAACTCTTACAGACCCCAATCTTTTGAACAGTTTTTTATATTACATATTGAAGTACTTTACAATGAAAATGTTGTCATATTTCCATCGGGAATACCAAGCGACATTCTGAGTATTATTAGATACTGTGCACAGTTGTAAAAATAAACGGGATTTAATAAGTTGCTTTAATATCCCAATAGCTGTATAGCATGTCGTTTTCTGTTTAATAGAAGAAAGTAAACTATGAATTTCTTAAACTTGCTGGACAAATCTGGGAAAACCTAGACATTCCAATACATCATTGCTTCGCAAGCATATCTGCTGCTGTTTTATTTCTAGTGGTATTGTCTGATGCAGTAATTTTTTGATACTTTCTTGTTCACAAAATATCTACTGGAAAACTTTTTTTTTTTCTTTTTTTTATCGGGGATGTTTATTCATAATGTCTCTGTGAAGGGAAACCCCAGATTCCTAGAGTGGGGAAATGTATCAGGCGTGTGACAGCAGACATTCTACCAATGGCTTCTATTGCTTAGCTGTGGTTAAATGTTCAGGCCTCTGGGCATTGCCAGAACATGACAGCAATTAATATAAACACTTCACAACCCAATCTGTGAAAGGAGGGGGAAGGAATTAGCCCCGGGAACATTGAGCAACCTTCTCCCCACCTGTACTCTCTCTGCCAGCAGTTGTTATTAGTAATCACTTCTGGTATGTCTTTTTGTTGCTTCAGTTCAAATGTATGCACTTCATCATGTTTTAGACACATAAAAAAACAATTTATGGTGATCTCTAATTTTATGGCAATGCAGTGGCTTTTTTTGGTAAGTAATCATGATAGTATTATTGGTTTGGGCTGTTTTTACTTGTTGTTAGCTCTGTTCGAAAAGCTGTAAAGTGTTACCCATGTATCTTTATAAACCCCTTTCATCTTGGGTAGCTTATTTCACTTAACTTGTTGCAGTGAATTTTGCGATTACTTTATCCGTGAAGGATATATTTGATGCTGTCTTGGAATTTGGCCAAAATAAAAAACAGCACAATGTTAGAAACCGCCTTTATGTCAAAAGTGTGTCTATGATTACTTTAAAGTGCTGTCTATGTATAGGCAGCACATTTGGTTTTGCAATAGAGCTGTTGATTTTAAGGTAATCAACCCCCAGAGATCTCATCACAAACTTTGTGGTGTTCCGTTGCGGTTGGTCCATCCTATTTTTGGTGTAGGGAATTGAATTTAACAGTCCTCCTTTGCACCATTATGTTACAGTAGCCACTAGTCAAACAGAGAAATTGCTAAATCTTGCTCAAGTGTTTGTTTGCTTTGGGAGGAAGAAAGTGAAATATGTTCTTAAACTGTCTGTCCTGCAGCGATGCCAAGCACGAAGAACAAGGTGATGCAATCTTCGTTCTCAATCATCCTCCCTTCTAAACAGATTAACTGATGGTACATAGTCAGATTTTGAAAAAATGTAAAAAATTTGCTGTGAATATTGTACGTGCTTTTTAGCAGAAGCTGTGTATAGACTTTCTATCATAATGTACAGCGATCAGGCATAACATTATGACAAACTGGCAGGTGAAGTGAATAACACTGATTATCTCTTCATCACGGAAGCTGTTAATCAATGGGATATATTAGGTAGCAAGTGAACATTTTATTCTCAGAGTTGATGTGTTATAAGCGGGGAAGATGTGCTTTGAGTGAGATTGACAAGGGCCAAATTCTGATAGCTAGACGACTGGGTCAGAGCACTTCGAAAACAGCAGCTCTGCCAAGGCTCATTGATGCACATGGGGAGCGAAGGCTAGCTCATGTGGTCCGATCAAACAGACAAGCTACTCTAGCTCATATTTCTCAAGAAGTTAATGCTGGTTCAGATAGAAAGGTGTCAGAATACACAGTGCATTGCAGTTTGTTGCGTATTGGGCTCAATAGACGCAGACCAGTCAGGGTGCCCATGCTGACCCCGGCCCACTGCCAAAAGCGGCAACAGTGATCACGTAAGCATTAGAACTGGACCATGGAGCAGTGGAAGATGTGGCCTGATGTTTTTTTTTTTACATCACATGGATGGCCAGGTGCGTGTGCGTTAATTACCGGCGGATTACATGGCACCAGGGGAAAAAGGCATGGGAAAAAGGCAAGCCGGCGGAGGCAGTGTGATGCTTTAGGCAATATTCTGCTGGGAAGCCTTGGGTCCTGCCATCCATTTTGACACGTACCACTTAACTTTTTGTACACCCTTTCACTGAAACAGTGTTCTCTGGTGGCTGTGGCCATCTTTCAGCAGGATAAATGCATCTTGCCACAAAGCAAAAATTGTTTAGGAGTAGTTTGAGGAGCACAACAACAACTTTTAGGTGTTGACCTCCAAATTCCCCAGATCTCAATCCAGTCAAGCATCTGTGGGATCTGCTGAACAAACCAATTTGATCCATTGAGGTCCACCTTGCACCTTACAGGACTTAAAATATCTGCTGCTAACATCTTGGTGCCAGATACCACAGCACACCTTCAGGGGCCTAGTGGAGTCCATGCCTCAGCGGGTCAGGAATGTTGTGGCAGCAAAACGGGCAAGAACTGTACACCAATCTGTTATGCCTGTTATGGTGTATAGTTCTTACATAATTTCTGATCACAGACATAATTTAGTAAACACATAGGAATTTCCCATTGTATTTGTGCATATCTAGTTGAATTGCTATTAAGTGATAACCTGGCAAACGAAATTTCTCCTCTCATTGTTTCAGCCTTAGTAAATGTGATTTGGTTTCTAGATATACATCATAAACTGTATGGCCTTATTCAAAAGTTGCACACAGTCAGACAATCAGATTAAATCTTGCAAGATTGAGATGTTCAGTGAACAGGCTGTGTGTGGTCCATGCGGCACAATCTTGACTTCATCAATGATTTAAAATGCTCTTGCAGTCTTTTTGTTACTTGGATCCCTTCCTGCATGCATTTAATTTTCATTTATTTTGTCATGGATTTGCAGTCTAAACAGCAAGTAGAAAAACCATAAGTCCCCCGTACACACACACACACACACACACACACACACACACACACACACACACACACACACACACACACACACACACTCAGTGTAACCGAGTATAGTATGTCCATCCATTATGTTGTGTCTGTGCTAGTATTGAGTTTCTCTTTGGTGAGCTCAAAGTCAAAGCCTTTTGGATACAGGCTTTGTCCCCCAATCAAAGCCCTCTCACCTCCTGTGGCAGTCATGTGACCTCTTCACCCCTTGATCGTGCATATAAAAGGTGTTTGTGCCTGGCTCTATTGTCAGACTGTGAGTACCAGCAGGATTTACATCGCTATGGTGGAAAAGCTTTCCTGTAGCTCAACCAGTAGAGCGTAGCGCTAGCAACGCCAAGGTCATGGGTTTGATTCCCAGGGAAAGCAAGAATTGAGAATTGACAATAATGTAAAATGTGTACCTTGAATTCAATGTAAGTCGCTTTGGATAAAAGCGTCTGCCAAATGCATAAATGTAAAAAGCTTTGATCACCTCTCAACCGGCCCCTCAAAACACTATAACTACATAGCACACGCACATCAGCCCTTTGACTTCCTTCCTTCCTTCCTTCCTTCCTTCCTTCCTTCCTTCCTTCCTTCCTTCCTTCCTTCCTTCCTTCCTTCCTTCCTTCCTTCCTTCCTTCCTTCCTTCCTTCCTTCTTCCTTCCTTCCTTCCTTCCTTCCTTCCTTCCTTCCTTCCTTCCTTCCTTCCTTCCTTCCTTCCTTCCTTCCTTCCTTCCTTCCTTCCTTCCTTCCTTCCTTCCTTCCTTCCTTCCTTCCTTCCTTCCTTCCTTCCTTCCTTCCTTCCTTCCTTCCTTCCTTCCTTCCTTCCTTCCTTCCTTCCTTCCTTCCTTCCTTCCTTCCTTCCTTCCTTCCTTCCTTCCTTCCTTCCTTCCTTCCTTCCTTCCTTCCTTCCTTCCTTCCTTCCTTCCTTCCTTCCTTCCTTCCTTCCTTCCTTCCTTCCTTCCTTCCTTCCTTCCTTCCTTCCTTCCTTCCTTCCTTCCTTCCTTCCTTCCTTCCTTCCTTCCTTCCTTCCTTCCTTCCTTCTTCCTTCCTTCCTTCCTTCCTTCCTTCCTTCCTTCCTTCCTTCCTTCCTTCCTTCCTTCCTTCCTTCCTTCCTTCCTTCCTTCCTTCCTTCCTTCCTTCCTTCCTTCCTTCCTTCCTTCCTTCCTTCCTTCCTTCCTTCCTTCCTTCCTTCCTTCCTTCCTTCCTTCCTTCCTTCCTTCCTTCCTTCCTTCCTTCCTTCCTTCCTTCCTTCCTTCCTTCCTTCCTTCCTTCCTTCCTTCCTTCCTTCCTTCCTTCCTTCCTTCCACACAATAATGAGACTCAACATATAACAATAATGGTAAAGATAAATTGGACGTTTGATGGGTATTTCTGTGCCAAAATACTCCTTGCAGAGTAGGAAAGGTAGTGTTTTTTAAAAAAAAATTGTATTTTTTTTTTTTTGAGTATAGCCCTGTGCAACATCATAAAGGGCAGGAAATCCTTTTATGGACACTTCTCCCAGAAAAGAGTGCGCACACACCAACCAGAGCAGGATGGAGCACACCCATCATTCGGGTAACATAAGTCGAGAAGGACATCGTTTTTTTTAACAATGTCACAAAAGAAGTGCGTTTTTGGTTGTGAGGCAAATATAACCTTGTTCAGCTTTCAGTGTTAAGTGTTAAGGAAACGACACTTGTTTTTCAAGTGGGTGGGTGGGTCCTGTCCGTCTGTCCGGAAAGAGTCGGTACAGCTTATCCCTCTTTTATAAATGTAATTTAAAAAAACATGTTTTAGATATGAAGGATGCAATGCGACTCAAGATTAACATAGGTTTGGCTGAAATTGTGTGTGTTACCTACCAGTCTGATCTGCCAGCAATTTAATTTCGCCCGGCAACTCATTAATTTCTACTGCTTCTGTTACACTCTTTGCGGGAACCAATCACAGACTGGCTTATCCAACTGGCGCACTATTGGCCGTGAATCACGCCTCTTGTGGTCTGATTGGTTGAAAGACTATCCAATTGCGTTCAGTCTTTTGAATTATTCTCATTTATCACGTCTCAAATACAGAGCAGACTCCCCAGACCAATGTTCAATCTTAAATTGAGCTTGGTCTGGTGATAGCCAGACATCGTGTTACCGCCTTTTAACTTGGAATATACTGTCATTTTACATTTCATTTTTTAACTGTGTAATGTTAATTTATGATGTAAAATAAAACCTAATGAACATAACTGATGAGAAAAAACGAAAAAAAAGACGAAAGTGTCACGTGTGACACAGGGAATTCCGGGAATATTAATTTACGTGTTTTTTTTTCACTTTATATTATACAATTACATTGAAAGTACCCTAGCATTTTTACATTATTTTACCGTTAAAATCACAATCATATTTTAGTGAGAGTTTCAACAGCCCTGGTTCAGTTAATCATTATCTTGTGTATATACAGGAAAATATATACAGGATGAGGAAAATAAGTATTTGAACACCCTGCTATTTTGCAAGTTCTCCCGAATAAATCATAGAGGTGTCTGAAATTGTCATCGTAGGTACATGTCCACTGTGAGAGACATAATCTAAAAAATAAAAAAAAATCCAGAAATCACAATGTATGATTTTTTAAAACTATTTATTTCTATGATTCAGCTGCAAATAAGCATTTGAACACCTGTCTATCAGCTATAATTCTGACCCTGAAAGGGGTAAGTTCACCCAAAAATGAAATTGATGTCATTAATGACTCACCTTAATGTCGTCACACCCGTAAGACCTTCGTTAATCATCGGAACACAGTTTAAGATATTTTAGATTTTAGTCCCACAGCATAATGCAGTCAATGCCCACTTTATTGTCCATGTTCAGAAAGCTAATAAAAACATCATCAAAGTAGTCCATATGTGACATCAGTTGGTTGAGTAAAGTCTCTTGAAGCATCGAAAATACATTTTGGTTCAAAAATATCAAAACCTACAATTTTATTCAGCATTGTCTTCTCCTCCATGTGCCTCCAAAAAGAATCAAACGGTTATTGAATCAGTGAATCGATCAATGATTCGGGTCGGCAATGTCACGTGATTTCAGCAGTTTGGCAGATTGACGCGAACCGAATCATTAGAAAATGGAAGAAGCAAAACATGACTGTAAATCTCCCGCAGACTGGGGCTCCATGCAAGATCTCACCTCGTGGGGTCTCAATGATCTAAAGAAAGGCGAGAAATAAGCCCAGAACTACACGGGAGGAGCTGGTCAATGACCTAAAAAAGAGCTGGGACCACCGTTTCCAAGGTTACTGTTGGTAATACACTAAGACGTCATGGTTTGAACGGAAGGTTCCCCTGCTTAAACCAGGACATGTCCAGGCCCGTCTTAAGTTTGCCAATGACCATTTGGATGATCCAGAGGAGTCATGGGAGAAAGTCATGTGGTCAGATGAGACCAAAATAGAACTTGTTGGTCATAATTCCACTAAATGTGTTTAGAGGAAGAAGAATGATGAGTACCATCCCAAGTGCACCACCCCTACTGTGAAGCATCTGGATGGTAGCATCATGATTTAGGGGTGTTTTTCTGCACATGGGACAGGGCGACTGCACTGTATTAAGGAGAGGATGACCGAGGCCATGTATTGCGAGATTTTGGGGAAAAACCTCCTTCCCTCAGTTAGAGCATTGAAGATGGGTCGAGGCTGGGTCTTCCAACATGACAATGACCCGAAGCACACAGCCAGGATAACCAAGAAGTGGCTCTGTAAGAAGCATATCAAGGTTTTGGCGTGGCCTAGGCAGTGTCCAGACCTAAACCCAATAGAGAATCTTTGGAGGGAGCTCAAACTCCGTGTTTCTCAGCGACAGGCCAGAAACCTGACTGATCTAGAGAAGATCTGTGCGGAGTAGTGGGCCAAAATCCCTCCTGCTGTGTGCAAACCTGGTGAAAAACTACAGGAAACGTTTGACCTCTGTAATTGCAAACAAAGGCTACTGTACCAAATATTAACATTGATTTTCTCAGGTGCTTAAATGCTTATTTGCAGCTGTATTATACAAATAAATAGTAAAAAATCACACATTGTGATTTTTGGAATTTCTTTTTTTTTTTTTTTATCATGTCTCTCACAGTGGACATGCACCTAAGATGACAATTTCAGACCCCTCCATGGTTTCTAAGTGGGAAAACTTGCAAAATAGCAGGGTATTCAAATGCTTATTTTCCTCACTGTATATGCCCTCAGTTTAATCTTCTCATTGTTCAGTATTTGATTGCCATTTTTCTTTAACCTCTTTTGTGATTAACTTAACAAGACAGAGGTGCACAAATCAATTGGTAAACGAACAAAGCAGGAAAACAGGAACACTGAAACACAGGGGATCAATGAAAAACTTAATATAAATAACAAACCTGACAATTCATAGCATGAAAATATTGTTAAAAATGTACTAAAATGTACAAATGCTGAATTTTTGTAGAATGGCTACATTATACGGTATATGTTGTTTAATGTGATATATTATTAATATTATTAATAGTAGGTTATATATGAGTCATTATAATTAATTAATGAAATTTTGGTTCAATAATATTCATGTATTAGTAATTGTTCTCTTTCCTGTTCTATTTTTCTCTGTGCAGGTATGCTATACTCTGTGGACTTCTGACAGAATATGAATCTATTCAGAATAAAATTAAAAATGGCTACCTTTTTAAGGTGAGATTAAGAACCTTTTTACCCTGGTTTGTGAACATTTGTGTTTTACCCAGTGTTCTAGATGTTCTCATGTTTTAATTGGATTGCTAACATGTAGATATGTAGAGAAGAGTTTAAAAGCAGTGAATGATACTGTAATATTAACATAAGGTTATTTCAGTTGATTTCAATGGTCATAAATGTTGATGGGAGCATAACCTCAGCTTTGTGAGAGTTAGTGTTCATAATCTTATCTGAGACAAGAGAAAATGGAATGAGGGTACCACACTCTCTCTCACACACACACACACAAACACACACACACAAACGTATTTCATAAGACCAGATCAGTGTCTGATACACGTAGCATTTTATCTTAGCTGTCAGATAGATTTCCAAACACCACACACCTGCAGAGCACTGGCAGGTGAGCTAGCAGTGAAAGAGAGGAACTGAATGACAGATGCGTGTGGTGGGTTATTCTGTGTTCGTGCGAGACAGCTCAGGAGAAATATTTGTGGTATCTCAGCTGTAGAGATCAGCTAAAAAGACAAGTCATGCCACAATGAAAGAATCTCTCTCTCTCTCTCTCTCTCTCTCTCTCTCTCTCTCTCTCTCTCTCTCTCTCTCTCTCTCTCTCTCTCTCTCTCTCTCTCTCTCTCTCTCTCTCTCTCTCTCTCTCTCTCTCTCTCTCTCTCTCTCTCTCTCTCTCTCTCTCTCTCTCTCTCTCTCTCTCTCTCTCTCTCTCTCTCAGGATCATCTGCATAAAGCGATTGAGTTGAAACCTGAAGATCCACTGTCGTATTACCTGCTGGGCCGCTGGTGTTATGCTGTGAGTGACAGAACATTTGGCATATTTGTGACATTGTGGTAGTTAAAGCCTATATCAGGGTTCTCACAGTCATAAAAAAAAAAAAATGTGTCTGTGTGTACTGTGTCGCCTCTCATATACAGAGACACGATGTTACCTTCACTTTAGACAGAACCGACTGTGTTTATATATTTTAACCTTATGTGTATTTGACAGTATTAGAGCAGTAAGACTACTCAGTCCATTAATCACGTGCTTTTGACAGGCACGCGCTAATTAAATGTTTAACCGCCAAGGCTTTAAAACACGGCTAAACACCCCCAACAGTAGCCATTACACCTGTCTTTAGTGTCACGTGACCCTTCACAAATCATTCTAATATGGTGATTTCATTCTCAAGAAACATTTCTTTATTCTCATCAATGTTGAAAACTGCTTTGCATTTTTATTGCTGCTTTGCATTTTTGTTAAAATCAAGTTTAATTTTGTCAGGATCCATAAAAAATAAATATTTTGTTACGTTATAAATGTCTTTGCAAATGTTTTTGGTCAATTTAATGCGTCCTTGATAAATAAAAGTATAGTGACTTTAAAATCTTTAGCGGTAGTGTGCATTTTTATCGTGAGTGCAATCTGTGTAAAAAGGAAAGTATGTTCAGAAATGTTCAAAAGTTGAGTGCTGCAAAAACAATTTTTAAACATATATTTTCTCCTTAAAATAAGATCATGAATTGTTTTATGTCAATAGCCTTTCAAATAAATCAACTTGTTTTTCAAAGAACATTTCTTGAATTAGGTATATCTGTTAGGTTGTTTTTGTTATTTTTGTTGCTGTGAATTGGCCTTATTTTCCATCTGCACATTGATAAGCTGAGTTCTTATGTATGAATCTGTTGTGTGTGTAGGTGTCGCAATGTACGTGGATTGAGAGGAAAATCGCTACTACTCTGTTTGGTGAGCCACCCAGTGCCACGGTCCAGGACGCCCTGCAGAACTTCCTCAAGGTGGGACGTGCCTCTGATTACCTGTCCACACCAGTGATTGACTGTGTAACAAGCCTCTCTATTTAACAGCCAAACATTTGATTAAATGTCTGACGTGTTTGTTGTAAATATTTAGCTGCCTGATATAAGAAATGTTTCTGCATGCCACAAAAGACACTCCAGGCGTAAAGGGTAAAACAAATAACAAATATATATCACCATACTTCCCAAGTTGATCGATAACATTTAGAATTGCAAAAGTTTTCTAAGTGTTATGTTTAAATAGACATCATCTAATTAAATATACACTAATTTGCATACATTTCTAGAACAAAAATCTGAAAATTGGATGAAGCCGGTTTTAAAGTTCAATATTTCTTCTACATATTAGCGTCTTACTGAGGGGGATCTTGGATATCTCTTTGTATCACTATATATCATAGAAAATACTGTCAACAGCCAATCAGGAAATTTATATATGAACAAATCCCTCTGCAAAAACCTTCAGGATAGTGCTGGGCGGTATACAGTTTCATACCGAATACCAGTATTTGTTTTTGTTATGATATGAATTTTGATTATACTGTAATATACTGTATACTAAGCAATATGTAATATGTCGCCTAAGCAACATTCGGAACGCGGGGCAGCGTGACACTGTTTGAGAGGAGTCCCTTCTTTACTGTTGCACTGTTGTGAGAGCACAGCTTAGATCGCAAGGCTGTATCCGAAATCGCCCTCTGAAGCATCATTTACTATTCCCTACGTTATCCACTAATACAGTTCACTTGAAGGAGTGAATGAAAACGAGTGCATGTATTCGGACAGCCGTTGTCGGCTGTACACTCGTTATTGCCTTTGCAATGTGAGATTGAATGAGTGCACTCAAAAACTTTCGGACACCACTACAAATGGCTGCCCCTTCAAATAATACCACATTTGATGTAATAGTAGGTTATTTCGGATTCAACCCTTGATTACAGCGGAGAATTCAGACTTCATGTTCCGCACGCATGAGAACGGTTTCTGCGTGGAGCGCCGTGATGAGATTAACAATTCTCATCACCGCATGGATCATATAATAATAATAATTAAAATAGATTTAATTTATAACGCACTTTTCATTCCAAAGAATCTATATATAGATCAGATTCAGAGCGGAGCAAGTGCGTTTAATTTCTTTATGGACCTGTTTCATGTCCTCTAGTGCTGTAAACATAAACTAGCATCGTGTATGCACATATATTTCATCACAACTTCTTCAAATGAAATGTATCCAAAGGACACACCCATACCTGTGATCACGACAGCAATGACACCAATTACTCTGCTACACAGAGGACAACGATGTTATGCGTGTCATTGAGACTGTAGTGTTCTTAATGTATTGAAAATATCCTTAGACCTTTTAAATGTTTTCCGCGTTTCTCCCCAATTTTGGCAGTTTGTTGTTATATAGGGTTAGATTTTTAAAATGCTTAAGGTGGACTCAACTCTGTTTTCTACTCTCTGTGGTCATATTTTAATATTCATGTGTCTGTAATGAGTGTGTTACATGGGCTGTGTTTTATTGGTTGTCTCCCCACAGCATAATTGTGCGGCCTTTGCAAACCTGTATTAACTCTATTGTGGAAATGTTCTACAATATTCACTCATGACAGTAAAATTTGGCATTCTAGTCAATCCACTGCAGTATTTCCTCTCACAGTCTGTATGTGGTTACCACCTGGTCATGTGTGTAGGGGAAAAAATGCAGTGAAACCGATATAATTTAGAAAAATACAATGATATAAATGTTTGGTCATACCGCCCAGCAGTACTTTAGGATATACACTATATTGCCAAAAGTATTAGGACACCCCTCCAAATAATTGAATCCAGGTGTTCCAATCACTTCCATGGCCACAGATGTATAAAATCAAGCACCTATGCATGCAGACACTTCTACAAACATTTGTGAAAGAATGGGTTGCTCTCAGGAGCTCAGTGAATATAAACGTGGTACCGTGATAGGTTGCCATCTGTGCAATAAGTCCATTCTTGAAATTTCCTCACTACTAAATATTCCACGGTCAACTGTTAGTGGTATTATAACAAAGTGTAAGCAATTGGGAACAACAGTAATTCAGCCACGAATTGGAAGGCACGTTAAGAGCGGGATCAGTGCATGATGAAGCGCACAGTGCAGAGAAGTCGCCAATTTTCTGCAGAGTCAATAGCTAGTAGGGCTGGGAATCGATTCAGATGTTCCGATTCGATTTCGATTCGCAAGCTCTTAAATTGATTCGATTTCGATTTTCGATTACGATTTGATTTTTGATTCTCAAACTCAAATGAATATAGATTTTATACAGATAATATAGGTATTTATTAAAAAGAACAGTGAACATAAGTTTACAAGTGGGTAATTAAAAAGAAATGAAGAGCCACAACCCTGTATATTAAACTCTTTTTTTTTTATTTTAGGTACACCTGGGTACATTAAAACAGAACCCATCTCTATATTTCAAATCCATACAATTGTTAAATACAATTTTGATGCAACTTTATTCTAAAAAATGTATCTGAGAATAATTTTATGGATATTTTGATATATTTATTCTAAAACATAAAAGGAACTTGGATAATTTTCAGCAATTTTCAGTACACAAGCTTTTCTTGCGATTTTTCCGCCTGTCATGTGTGCATTAACATTTAATACACCAGAAGCGCGTTCATTCCTGGACACAAGTAGTTTCCATGCTAACGGACCACAATACCTTAACGTGTTTATACTATAAATCTGTTTATAATATAAGCTATTATGCTTGAATTATTGGTCCTGCACTGTCTGTTGACTCAGTTTATTTGAATATGTCTATAATGGCTAACGTACGTGCTTAAGTGAATGCTCAAGTTTGACCATGATGCAAGGCAAGCATTCGCGTGTATGTGATCTATTTTTAGCGGTTTTGTGCTCTGTGGGGGTGTTGCAACATCTGGGTAGTGTCACATCAAATGGTTCCGCAGATTTTTAGTATTACTACAGTATTTCACCTCAGCTTTACAAAAGGCAACAACGCACCGGAAGCCTCCATTTAAGCACTGAATGAATGAATGACGTGCGCCTCTTGCTCCTTTATAACATCGCACAAGGCAAATGGGTGACATCTAGTGGAGAAGACTATAGATTTAAGTTAATCTTATGTTCAATGTTAGCGGAAATAAATATGGAAAAAAAATTGATTCATGGCCTTTGATAATCGATTCTGAATCGACCAGATTTTAAAAAACGATTAGTCAACAAATCGATTTTTTTGGCCAGCCCTAATAGCTAGCGACCTCCAAACATTGTGTAGCCTTCAGATTTAAGAACAGTGTATAGAGAGCTTCATGGAATGGGTTTCAATTCCCGAGCAGCTGAATCCAAGCTTTACATCACCAAGTGCGATGCAAAGTGCAGGATGCAGTGGCGTAAAGCACCCCCACTGGTATCTAGAGCAGTGGAGATGTGTTCTCTGGAGTGATGAATCACACTTCTCTGTCTGGCAATCCCATGGACGAGTCTGGGTTTGTTGGTTGCCAGGAGAACAGTACTTGTCTGACTGCATTGTGCCAAGTGTAAAGTTTGGTGGAGCCGGGATTATGGTATGCAGTTGTTTTTCAGGGCTTGGCCCCTCAGTTGAAAGGAACTCTTAATGTTTCATGCTCCTAACTTTGTGGGAACAGTTTGGGGATGGCCCCTTCCTGTTCCAACATGACTCCACACTAGTGCACAAAGCAAGGTCCATAAAGACATGGATTAGGGATTTTGGTGTGATGCCATTAAGGTTAATGTGAATGTAAAGGCAGGTGTCCCAAAACTTTTGGCAATATAGTGTAGATAGTTTAAGATTGGCTGATTTGAGATATATTGTATAGATATATTGAGATATATATTTATATATATATATTGTTTCGTTTTCCCTCAAGGTTTGCTTGAATAGAGCTTTCATTTACTGAGATACTTGGTCTCTTCGTGACTACTGTCACAAGATAAATATAAATGGTGGTCGGAGTCAGCTCCAATTGGGTGGCTCTTAAAGTTGTTACATTCTCTGCAACAACAAAGAAAAATGTTCTAACTCCTAGGGCTGGGAAATTACGTCATTTTGATCTCGCAGCCCTGGTTTGGGGCTTCTCGCAGTGTATTCTCGACACATCGTCTGAGCAAAACTTTTTCCCGTATAGTTGTCCGAGAACTACTGTGTGATTGGTCAGAAATTTTAGGTGGGTTAATGCAGGGAGACGGACATGTTTGGCACCTGCTTGTTTTGTGAAGTATGGATTGTCCTGGCCAGAACGAACTTTGTTCTTGTTCTTGCCACCTCAAGAAAACGACAATACTACATTCAGTGTTTTTACATAAGTTGATATCTCCTCTGATTTTCTCCTGTCTTTTGTATCTCACCCATCACTTATTTAAGGGGTCTGTGCTTAGACTTGTTGCACCCTGCCAAGACAACACACCATTCTGTAGTTATTCTGGAGTTATACAACAGCATGACTGATTAAAGGAGAGAAATACATTCACTCTTCGTCATTAGTCATTAATAATCCTATAATTATAGAAAAAAATGGAGCATTAGTGTATGTACAAATAACATAATGTCTTTTTATCCACACTGGATGATCTGTCCGAACGCAGCATTATATTCAACATGGCCGAAAGTATGTGGAAACCCCCTTCACAGTTATTACTGTGTAATATTACTGACTAGTGCAGAGGGTGCATACAAGCATTGATACAGCCTCGCATGTCCTTAGACAAAGTAAAATCACACAGTTTCACAGTGTGTAATTTAATCTAGAGGAAACCTGAAAATGATTTCTATTTCAAATCGAGTCAAATAATCCAGAAAATAAAATGCATCAGTTTCCACCAAAATATTAAGCAGCTATTTTCAACATGGATAATAATAACAGATGTTGAAGCAAATCAGAATGATTTCTGAAGGATTATGAAATCATTGAAGATGACACTTTAAAATGTATTGAAATCCAAAATAGTTATTTTAAATGGTAAAAATATTTCATTATATTAATGTTATTCATGGTATATCACTAAGCCATATTCAGACGGTAATTGTTTTTCGTAGGATCATCAGGTATTTTTATCATTGACAGGGTATGACCTGTGATTTTATGCCGACCGAATCCAGAATGTCAGTGTTTTTATCCTAACACCTGTGTAACAATCTCCGGCCGAATTACCTGTTTATTTTTACAGACTTTCACGTGAGAAACAATTACCATCCGAATAGGGCTTCAGTAGTGTGCATAAAAAACGCATTTCATTAACATAAAAAAAACCTCAACCTCAAAAATCTGAACAGTGATTTGAAGGATGCTTGTCTGCCCACACACTTTTGGCCATGTTGTTTATAGCCATGTTTGAGATTTTGAGAAAATGTTGGTTGGCAAAATGATAACCTAATTATGAAGAAACATTTGTCATTTCCAGTCTTGGGGATAATGGAGATTAGCAGCCCTAAAATATTGAAAATATTGGAAATGTCACAAACTTTTCTATTGATAAAATAACAGCTAAAAAAAGTGAATGTCAAATCATGAAAAGCTGTTTAACAAATTGTGTGTAAACCCTGAAGTTTACTTTTGTAAAAAAAACAAAAACATAAGCTGATATATGTGGCTAGTGCAGTGTTTATATTTTCTGTGATTATGCAAGTCTTGTAAATGTTGGCAGCATTATTTATTGCTCTGATTATAGAGCGTAGGTTTACAGCCTGCAATGGTAATTGTTAAATATCCCATTTAACACACAGAATGTTGAAGAATTCACCTTAGACGTTTGCCTGGCAGCAATGCAAGCCTTCTTTAAAGAGAGATGTGTTTTTCATGATCTCATTTAATTAACTACTCCTGAAATACAAAAACAATACTGTTACATAAACAGCCGGTTTTAGATTTCAACAGTCAGTAGACAGTAAATAAATTCAGTCTGACAGATTGTGTTTGCTTACTTTGTCCTCTGTTTGATTCTACAGGCAGAGGAGATCAGTCCCAAGTACTCAAAATTCAACTATGTGTTTTTAGCAAAGGTAGGAACTCTTTTGTTTAAGGTCTTGACTATTTATGATCAATATTACGGTAATGACATTAGAGATTTTGTTGGCTCTGTTCCAGACCTAGTGAGCTGTCTACCACCTACATAGGCAACTACTGTATCTTCCAAGGCAGCATCATAACTGAATTAGGAATTAAATAATACGGAATATCTGTCATTGTTGGGTGCAGAAGCCAAGTTTATTAACAATTCCAGGGAGATCCAGTGATCCATGGATTTTGACATGCAGCCAGGATTGGGTTTCCTGACATTTATATGTGCCTGATTTTGACTGCGGCAAAATAGAGAAAATTGAAATAAATATTATATAGGTAGGTCTAAATCTGGGTGATAACTTGTATCAATGTCATATTGATTCGTCATATCGTCCAGCCCTAACACTTTTGTCGAATGTAAAGTCCTGTTTCCACCAAATTACACTGATCGATCTGTCCCAGGAACTTTTTTCACAGGAACTCTTTTTCCCGCAGACCTGTTGCTGTCTGTGTTTCCATTGCAGTCTAAAGTCCTGCGCTCGACTTTCCAGTTCCCACTGAATTTCGTCCTTCGCATTTAAGCTTAATAAACCCTGAACCTCGTTGATGGTCCATCGGTTGTATTTTTTTAAACTCTTTTGTTGATTTGAATAGCTAACAACTGTTATTGACACGCAAGCAACATACTTTTAGGTTGAAATAAAATTCTGCGTGAACTCCACAAATCGGCTAGCCTGACAAGCCAGACCCACATCAAGATGTTTGGTCTGGAAACTCACCATAGACAGGGCTCAATCTGAGGGGCGGGATAAACGGTTGTCTTTCTAACTCCCTCTGCACGCCATAGGATAGCGCTACACCAACCAGAGCAATGAAGGTGAAACAGAGCTTGTTGATAGATTAAACATTCGCCGTATCTGGTCGGCTAAACTCCGAACACATCTTCCCTTTTTAAGAATGACTTCAGTGCCGTTCTTTCTTTTCTTAGAGAAAAGCTTAACTCCAAGTCTTCCAGAATCGCAGTCAAAGCTGATTCGAAAGACCGCCGCCGTTCGGCAGTTTCTGTGTTTACTAGAAGCACGCAAACGCAACTCGGCCGTCGTCATTATGGCCCCGCCCGCCGACTCTATACACGATGTGATTGGCCCGTCTAAATTGAGAGGAATACAGCTCAGAAGGGTATTGAGAGTTCCTAGACGACACTTGCGGGCAGATTAAATTTGCTGCCGCTAGGGTGCGTCTAGATTTCTAAGATGGAATTTTTAAGATGGAAAATATATAATTGATGAGTTGTCAATACAGTATATAGGGTATGACTTTACTAAATTTGCTTCTTCAGCTCCAATTAGTCTAAAATAATGTATTTTTCAGGTATGTTCAGCTAATGTGCGCTTATTACTATTTTTATGTCACTGATTTCACTTTTTGGTAATGAATGAAGTATAAATAATATATTTGCACTACTTTTAATATTTTTTTCAGAAAGGATTAAATTTGCAGTCCATAACTGTTTTGTCGCTGTTAAAAAATAAACAGTATGAGTACATAACCAACCATATCCTACATTGTGAGCAAAACAGACTTTGAACAGTGTAGTAGATAATTGATAACCTGAAAAGCCAGACCCATATCAAGATATTGGGTCTGGGAACTCACCAGTGACAGCTCAATCCGAGGGGCGGGATAAACGTTTGTCTTTCCAACTCTCTGCACACAATTGGATAGCGCTACAACCAACCAGAGCAACGTGAAGCGGAGCTAGTTAAATAGATTTAACTTTCGCCTTATCCGGTCGGCAAAACTCCGAACACATCTTCCCTTTTTAAGAATGACTTCAGTGCCGTTCTTTGTTAAGCTTAACACCAAGTCTTCCAAAGTCACGGTCAAAGCTGATTCGAAAGACCGCCATTCGCCAGCTTCTTTCTTTACAAGTAGCACCTAACTCTGTCGTCATTATGTTAAGCCCGCCCACCGACTCTATGCATGATGTGATTGGCCTGACCAGAGTTTGGTTTTTCAGAGTTTGGCAATGGAAACACAGACAGCAACAGAAGTCTATTGAGTTGCTAGACTATACTCGCTAGGGTGCGTCTAGATTTCTAGGCTAGATAATTGGGTAACACTTTAGTATGGGGAACACATTCACTATTAACTACGACATTTTCCTCAATAAACTTCTAATTTACTGCTTATCAATAGTTATTAAGGTAGTTTTTGTAGCATTTAAGATCATGTACTGGGTAGGATTAAGGGATGTAGAATAAGGTCATGAAGAATAAGGCATTAACATGTGCTTTATAAGTACTAATAAACAGCCAATATTCTAGTAATATGCATGCTAATAAGCAACTACTTAATAGTTAATAACTGAACCCTAAAATAAAGCGTTACCAACAATGGACATTTCTCCAATTTCTTTCATCTTTGATGTATCAGTTTTTACACACACATGCTGTCTACATAGGCAGCTCACTAGGTTTTAAAACTGAGCCAGTAAAGCCTTAAAAGAAAATGAAGAACATTGTAATGGTTGACTGTAACTGCACCTATATCACTTTTCTCTTGTCAGTGTTACAAAGACTTGGGTCAGAGGACACATGCCCGACAGATGTGTGACACTGCTTCTGCGATGAGCATTGTGACCAAAGAGGTGTTTTTTCTTATTTAGACTTATTTACTTTGAGCCTCTTGTCGTTGTAATTCTTTGTCAGTAACTGAATTATTTTTGCTCCTTCTCTAAAGGACGAAGAGGCACAGAAGGAATTGGACTCTCTTTTAGCCTCACTTTAATAAGTCTCCAACAGAAGGGAACAAAGGCTATCTGTCTCCATCTCTTTGGATTCAACTGTGACTGGACTGTAGCTGTTTACCCACAAACCAACATATGAACTACTTAATGTTGGCGGGGCACGGGATTTATTGTGCTTCCATTATAATGGACAAAATACTGTATATGTTTTACACCATGGGGTCTTTTTTCCCCCCTAGGAACATTTTAGACATTAATAGTTACAGTCTTGTTCAAAATAATAGCAGTACAATGTGACTAACCAGAATAATCAAGGTTTTTCGTATATTTTTTATTGCTACGTGGCAAACAAGTTACCAGTAGGTTCAGTAGATTCTCAGAAAACAAATGAGACCCAGCATTCATGAAAAGCATGCTCTGAAGGCTGTGCAATTGGGCAATTAGTTGAATTAGTTGAAAGGGGTGTGTTAAAAAAAATAGCAGTGTGGCATTCAATCACTGAGGTCATCAATTTTGTGAAGAAACAGGTGTGAATCAGGTGGCCCCTATTTAAGGATGAAGCCAACACTTGTTGAACATGCATTTGAAAGCTGAGGAAAATGGGTCGTTCAAGACATTGTTCAGAAGAACAGCGTACTTTGATTAAAAAGTTGATTAGCGAGGGGAAAACCTATAAAGAGGTGCAAAAAATGATAGGCTGCTCAGCTAAAATGATCTCCAATGCCTTAAAATGGAGAGCAAAACCAGAGAGACGTGGAAGAAAACGGAAGACAACCATCAAAATGGATAGAATAACCAGAATGGCAAAGGCTCAGCCAATGATCACCTCCAGGATGATCAAAGACAGTCTGGAGTTACCTGTAAGTACTGTGACAGTTAGAAGACGTCTGTGTGAAGCTAATCTATTTTCAAGAATCCCCCGCAAAGTCCCTCTGTTAAAAAAAAGGCATGTGCAGAAGAGGTTACAATTTGCCAAAGAACACATCAACTGGCCTAAAGAGAAATGGAGGAACATTTTGTGGACTGATGAGAGTAAAATTGTTCTTTTTGGGTCCAAGGGCCACATGCAGTTTGTGAGACTACCCCCAAACTCTGAATTCAAGCCACAGTACACAGTGAAGACAGTGAAGCATGGAGGTGCAAGCATCATGATATGGGCAAGTTTCTCCTACTATGGTTTTGGGCCTATTTATCGCATACCAGGGATCATGGATCAGTTTGCATATGTTAAAATACTTGAAGAGGTCATGTTGCCCTATGCTGAAGAGGACATGCCCTTGAAACGGTTGTTTCAACAAGACAATGACCCAAAACACCCTAGTAAACGGGCAAAGTCTTGGTTCCAAACCAACAAAATTAATGTTATGGAGTGGCCAGCCCAATCTCCAGACCTTAATCCAATTGAGAACTTGTGGGGTGATGTCAAAAATGCTGTTTCTGAAGCAAAATCAAGAAATGTGAATGAATTGTGGAATGTTGTTAAAGAATCATGGAGTGGAATAACAGCTGAGAGGTGCCACAAGTTGGTTGACTCCATGCCACACAGATGTCAAGAAGTTTTAAAAAACTGTGGTCATACAACTAAATATTAGTTTAGTGATTCACAGGATTGCTAAATCCCAGAAAAAAAAATGTTTGTACAAAATAGTTTTGAGTTTGTACAGTCAAAGGTAGACACTGCTATTTTTTTGAACACACCCCTTTCAACTAATTGCCCAATTGCACAGCCTTAAGAGCGTGCATATCATGAATGCTGGGTCTTGTTTGTTTTCTGACAATCTACTGAACCTACTGGTAACTTGTTTGCCACGTAGCAATAAAAAATATACTAAAAACCTTGATTATTCTGGTTATTCACATTGTACTGCTATTATTTTGAACAAGACTGTATAGTTGCAATACACAACATGGCTGGCACCTATTGACAGCGCTGTGACTATCATTGGCTGCCATTAGAATGAATTTCACATTAATGTTATCTTTAAATACCCAAAACATAAAGGTTTATGTCATCTTTTACATTTTGTAAAAATGCCAAGATAAAAATATTTATAATTACAGTACTTTGTGGATTTGTTTGATAAAAAACCACAGGAAAGATCTAACCAGAAATTAAAAGCGTCCAATTCATTATGTTTTAATTTGCCTTTTAGGGACATTTTTGTGTGTACTATGTAATCAGGATTTCATCCAAAAATATAAATGTAGCTACAGATTATTTCATAAAAACAGCATGGCTATACAGTTATACTTGTGGAATCTAGTTTACTTCCTAATAATAATAAGCATCTGAAACAAACTTTTGAATATATTTTGGAGAACATTCAATAATTTGTCAGAAAAGCTGCTAATATTAGACTCAATGCATGCAAAGCTAAAATTATATATATCATATATATTCAACTTTTTATAGCATGTTGCTCCCTCTAGAGATGCAGTCTTTTACAGTATACAATATCTGGATTGAATCACTTATGAGGTCTCTTTGTGGAATTATTATTATTGTTTGTTTTTCAGTATGATGTAGAAGATAACTTGGATGACTGGTGTACATTTTAATTCATATAATTTTTTTTGACCAAAGATAATTGTGAAACCTCTACAGCTGAGAAATTATGGGGACCATTTAAGTGGAAGATATATTTTTTCCTCTTGTTTAATTTTGTTTTAATATAATTTTTAGTGTTTATATGATCCAGCATTAAGAATGTAATAATTGTTTGTATGTTTACATGATTGCACTTGTTCTGTATGGTACATTTTAGATTGTTGGTGATGTGTACAGAACATTGATACTGTAACCGTGCATATGAAGATCATCACTTCATCGCTGCTGCTCTGTACAATATACAATAAGGTGAATTCAGACTGTGTTGTACGTTTGTTTTTTTGGGGGTTTTAAAACAAGTGTTAAAGATCAAAGTGCACAACCAAAATGTGTCGTCTCCTAAAAGAAAGATTAGATTCTGAACTAGCCGAAAAGAGTCAGCAGAGATTCCAGTCTCGCTTCCTGTTATATACTAGTCTCAGCCTCAGACCGTTGGCTGAACGTCTGATGCGTATGGCACGCTTAACTGGAAACACTTTAGGATTTTCAAAGTCGTCTTCTGATTGGTTGAATTCTAGGTAGGAATTCCGGGAGATGTGTGTTGTGTTGTTTAGCGGTCCCGCCTGGAAACAAAGCTAAACCCACTCATGGAAGAAAATCATCATCGTGTTTACAACTGTGTAAATGCGCACTTATCAGGATCAACTAAACTTTGGATTTTCAAAAGTATGTGAATTATGTAATGTTCACGGCATAGACTCTGTTATTGAAAGGACATTGACATTTTCATCTTCATTGGCTCCCTTTGACCTGCCCTCAAACATTGGTTTGAGGGCAGATCAACAAAAAACACAACTTTTCTAACCCTCAGATAGGGTTTGAAAAGTTAATTTTTTGCTGTTGACATATCGAGAAGATGCTGTTTTCAGCACGGCGAATCCACTTTCAAAAGAATGAGGACTCGTACGGGAATTGATATGGAAAAACCGACGTCATTGTTTGTATCACTATGTATCAAGCATTGAGGAAGTCTCCGGAGCTAAAAATTCAGATATGGTAATAGGCGTCTCGTTTTTGACAAGTGCTGTAAACGGTAGACCAATCACAACAGAATAGGCCAGCTGACCAATCAGACGACAGTAGGCTCACAGAAAGGAGAGGTTTAGAGAGACTAAATCTTTGATTCACAGCACTGAATATTTTTCAAACTCGGTTAAGTAATGTGCAATGTATATTATGAGAAAATCACTGTTTTTAATCTTGGATTACCTTTTTTAGCAGCATCTAGTGGTGAGGTGAATTGCAACCGCTTACCCCTCCCTTTTGAAGCACATCGAAGGCTACGGTGGCTGACGCAGGACAAAGGTGTCGTCTGAGACAGCAGAGAGTAGCTAGCGCTCTATAGAGCAGTTTGTCTTTAAGGGGAACCGAGGTGTATGTAGATAGAAATGGCTCATTCTAAGGTAATAGCAGCATAATGGTTCATTATGTAAATTCTTTATACACCACTGAAAAACACAGTTCACACAAAGTTCACTCGTACTATTTTTGCTAAATCGTAGGTATTTGATGAGTTGGCCATTTCTGATAATTTTGTACAAGTGACCTAACCTCAAACCCTGCCCCTAAACCTACCTGGCCGTCACTGCCGTTTTTTAGACAAATCATTTGAATTAATACAAATTAGCCACCTCGTATAAATACATAAAAATTTGTTGAGATAGCATTGGCATGTTATATTTCATTTATGTAAATAGTTCATCATAAGTAGTACACACTGCACCTTTAAAATAGCATAATAGGCAGACTTTAAAATATTTGAAATTTTGTTGATTTAGTCATTTTTATTAGCCTGACGTGGTCATACTCAATTCTATTCCAAATATGAGTCTGAAACTGCTTCATTGGGCTGTGATTATGAGGCGTGTTTCATCCGAACCAGGAAAGACATCGATTGGATAGACCTTCAACCAATCAGAGCAACGAAGTCCGCGGGTTGAAGCGACTATTATGTGATATATAGTGCAAACCCATGAGTGTGAATTTTTGCAGGCAACCATGCCAAAATAACACACATTTTACCCCCCCAAACGCCATTTTTTCCCCTGAGAACCCCCTGAGAAGCTATTGTTTAGGGCTAGTAGTTGGCGGGTTTTGTTGTAAAAACTTGGCAACCCCGTCTGCATGTGCGCTGAAATCAGGCTGGAATACACGATCTTTGCCAGTGTTGTAAAATAATTTAATGATACACAGAGTACTTACCCAATATGATCATTATTTCTGAGAGAAATTGTGAAGGTGAATGCATATACAAACAAGCTCTCCGTTTAGGATTCAAACAAATATAATCCAAGCCCCTTTGATGACGTGCATGATTACGTTACTGTTGATCATCTGTCCGTCATCGTCTAAAGCCCGCCCTGGTGATTTCATATGTCCGAACAGTTTCTGTTCGGGGATAATTACTCCTCTATGGAGCGAGGCCAGACCGAACTGCTCAACCTAAAAATGTAGGTGTTGGGGCTGAGTTCGACTGGCATCCAGGCTACATTTTTATCAGTTTTCTGTTTTTGTTTTTTTGTTTTTGTTTTTTCTAAGTATGGAAATGAGCAGAAATGAATTGTTGCCATATGGCAATGATGTACCATAAAGGCTTAATAGTTGATTCTGTTGAGTGGCACTAAAATTACACTTCACTTTTATCTTCCTAAATGTAGGTCAGGTAGTTTTCAGTCAGTATTATGCCTGTGCACTCTTGTCCAGAGAGCAGCCAACGATAAGCAATGCCAGGAAGACATGAAGAAAAGGGGCTGGTTTTCAGGTGTTAAGGGTGATATTATAGGGCATGCATAGTGACTCACCCATCAGTTGTAAACAGAAGTAACCTTTTCATGTCTGGACACCTGAACTAGTGCTGGGTTAATGAATGTCTTCAGCAGCAAACAGCTTCTGATCAGACTCTGTACTGACCTGTTTTATGTGAATTGACATCATGTAATGAAAAGTAACTGAGGCTTTAAAATTGATTATTTGTATTGTTTCTTACTTGTTGGCGGATTGGTTATGTTTTTGAAAGAAGTCTCATATGCTCAGCAAGGATGCATCTTTTTTTGTATTATTTTATTTTTAATCTAAAATACTGTAATATTCTAAAATAATATTAAAAAATTAAATAAATAATTTATATTTAAACATTTTAAATTATAATTTATTCCTGCCGTTTTAAAGCTGAATTTTCAGCATTACTCCAGTCTTCGGTGTCACGTGATTCTTCAGAAGTCATTCTAATATGTTGATTTGCTGCTCACAAAACATTTATAATAATCAATCTTGAGCAAATTTGTGTTGCTTCTTTAATATTTTTGTAGTTTTTTTTTTTATTAGGATTTTTTGATGAATAGAGTTTAAAAGAACAGCCTTTATTTCATAGCATTCACTTTTGATCAATTTAACACCTTTCAAAACTTAAAAAAAAAAAACTCTTCCACAACATCTGAACGTTACAATATATCAAGTAGAGAACACTGACGAGTCTGACTGGGATGAAAAAGTTGAATTGCACTTGGGACAAAAAACTGTCCCTATAGCCTACACTGTAAAAAAAAATCAGTAAAAATACAGGTCCTCCAAATTAGCATATGTGATAAGAGTTCATTATTTTCCATAATGTAATGATAAAATTAAACTTTCATATATTTTAGATTCATTGCACACCAACTGAAATATTTCAGGTCTTTTATTGTTTTAATACAAACAGAAGAGCTGCTTCCATCATCAAAGACCCCTCCCATCCCCAACATGGACTGTTCACACTTCTACCCTCAGGACGGAGGTACAGGACTTCCAGAATAAAAAACTCTTTTTTTCCCTCTGCCATAAGACTACTAAACAGCAAATAGGAGTCTACAATCACAACATCACATGAACAATTGTTTACATACTGCACTACCTCACTTTACACTGCCAGAACTGCACTACCCCACTTTACACTATAAGGACTGCACTACCTCACTTTACTACTTTACTCTTTAGTACTTTTACATTTTTTATATATTTGCTCTTTTATATTTATATATTTATCTTATTTTTTTATTTTATTTTACTTACTTGTGTGACATTTACCATGGACGGCAAAGTAAGAATTTCATTGTACAGGGAAACATGCTTTCTGTCTGTACACATGACAATAAACACTTTGAATCTTGAATCTTAATACTGATGATTTTGGCATACAGCTCATGAAAACCCAAAATTCAATTCTTAAAAATTTTTTATTATTATATTTCATATAATATCATATCATATAATATAATATATAGCATATTTCATCCGACCAATAAAAGAAAAGTGTTTTTAATACAAAAAAGTCAACCTTCAAATAATTATGTTCAGTTATGCACTCAATACTTGGTTGGGAATCCTTTTGCAGAAATCAATGCGGCGTGGCATGGAGGCGATCAGCCTGTGGCACTGCTGAGGTGTTATGGAGGCCCAGGATGCTTCGATAGCGGCCTTAAGCTCATCCAGAGTGTTGGGTCTTGCGTCTCTCAACTTTCTCTTCACAATATCCCACAGATTCTCTATGGGGTTCAGGTCAGGAGAGTTGGCAGTCCAATTGAGCACAGTAATACCATGGTCAGTAAACCATTTACCAGTGGTTTTGGCACTGTGAGCAGATGCCAGGTCGTGCTGAAAAACGAAATCTTTATCTCCATAAAGCTTTTCAGCAGATGGAAGCACGAAGTGCTCCAAAATCTCCTGATAGCTAGCTGCATTGACCCTGCCCTTGATAAAACACAGTGGACCAACATCAGCAGCTGACATGGCACCCCAGACCATCACTGACTGTGGGGACTTGTCACTGGACTTCAGACATTTTGGCATTTCCTTCTCCCCAGTCTTCCTCCAGACTCTGGCACCTTGATTTCTGAATTACATGCAAAATTTGAGCAACAGTCCAGTGCTCAGTAGCCCAGGTCAGGCGCTTCTGCCGCTGTTTCTGGTTCAAAAGTGGCTTGACCTGGGAAATGTGGCACCTGTAGCCCATTTCCTGCACACGCCTGTTCACGGTGGCTCTGGATGTTTCTACTCCAGACTCAGTCCACTGCTTCCGCAGGTCCCCCAAGGTCTGGAATCGGTCCTTCTCCACAATCTTCCTCAGGGTCCGGTCACCTCTTCTCGTTGTGCAGCATTTTTTGCCACACTTTTTCCTTCCCACAGACTTCCCACTGGTGCCTTGATACCGCACTCTGGGAACAGCCTATTCGTTCAGAAATTTCTTTCTGTGTCTTACCCTCTCGCTTGAGGGTGTCAATGATGGCCTTCTGGACAGGGTCGGGTTAGCAGTCTTACCCATGATTGTGGTTTTGAGTAATGAACCAGGCTGGGAGTTTTTAAAAGCCTCAGGAATATTTTGCAGGTGTTTAGAGTTAATTAGTTGATTCAGATGATTAGGTTAATAGCTCGTTTAAAGAGCCTGTTCATGATATGCTAATTTTTTTAGATTGATATTTATAGAGATTTTGAGATTTGAGATTTATAGCCAGCAGCCATATCACCCTGTAGCCCAAGACTGTTTTCCCACTGAAGCTAAGCAGGGCTGAGCCTGGTCAGTACCTGGATGGGAGACCAAATGGGAAAACCAGGTAGCTGCTGGTAGAGGTGTTAGTGAGGCCAGCAGGGGGCGCTCACCCTGTGGTCTGTGTGGGTCCTAACACCCCAGTATAGTGATGGGGACACGATACTGTCAAAGAGAACCGTCCTTCAGATGAGACGTTAAACCGAGGTCCTGACTCTCTGTGGTCATTACAAATCCCAGGATGTCCGTCGATAAAAGAGTAGAGGTGTAACCCCGGCATCCTGGCCAAATTTGCCCACTGGCCCCTGTCCATCATGGCCTCCTAATAATCCCCATATAATGATTGGATTAATCACTCTGTCTCCTCTCCACCAATCAGCTGGTGTGTGGTGAGCGTTCTGGCGCAATATGGCTGCCGTCGCATCATCCAGGTGGTGGCTGAGGAGATTCCCCCCTTCTGTATGTTAAGCGCTTTGGGTGTCTATAAAAGCGCTATATAAATGTAATGAATTATTATTATTATTATTATTATTATTATTATTATTATTATTTTGGAAATTTGGGGTTTTCATGAGCTGTATGCCAAAATCATCAGTATTAAAACAAAAGACCTGAAATATTTCAGTTGGTGTGCAATGAATCTAAAATATATAAAAAGTTTAATTTTTATCATTACATTATGGAAAATAATTAACTTTTATCACAGATGCTAATTTTTTGAGAAGGACCTGTAGGGCACAATGTACTGTATAAATATGAAGGAATTTTCCATATTGTTTTTTACAGGTATTTTACCTGTAATTTGAATTACACATTGCATTAGTTTGTGTTTTATGGGTCAATGGAAAGTTTCGTAAAATTACTGGTTATGGTACATTATGTACTAAAATGTAATGTTCATTTTCCATTTTTATTTTTTACCGTGTACATTAACTCTTTCTAGATACAGAATTTTCCATTTTATTTGTGATAAAACGCTTTCCTGCCAGCAGATGTAAAATAATGTAATCATCAACATTAAACATCATATAAATCAAAACAGCCTTATAATGTTACTGAATGAAATGTGGAGCCAATGTGGAGCCTGGACACCACACCATCACTAACTGTGGAAACTTTATGCTGCACCTCAAGCAACGTGGATATTGTGCCTCTCCTCTCTTCCTCCAGATTTCCAAAGGAAACGCAAAATTTACTTTCATCAGAGAACATAACTTTGGACCACTCAACAGTCCTTTTTGTCTTTAGCCCAGGCAATACGCTTCTGACGCTGTGTTGTTCGAGAGTGGCTCGACACAAGGAATGTGACAGCTGAAACCCATGTCTTGCATAAGTCTGTGCCTAGTTCTTGAAGCTCTGACTCCAGCTGCAGTCCACTCTTTGTGAATCTCCCCCACATTTTTGAATGGGTTTTGTTTCACAATCCTCTCCAGGGTGCAATTATCCCTATTGCTTGTACACTTCTTTCTACAGAATATTTTCCTTCTCTTCAATGCTCTATTAATGTGCTTGGACACAGAGCTCTGTGAACAGCCAGCCTCTTTTGCAATGACCTTTTGTGTCTTGCCCTCTGTGCAAGGTGTCAAGGCCGTCTTTTGGACAACTGTCAAGTCAGCAGTCTTCCCCATGATTGTGTAGCCAACATAACTAGATTGAGAGACCATTTAAAGGCCTTTGCTGGTGTTATGAGTTAAAGGTCCCATTCTTCGCGTTTTTTTGAAGCTTTGATTATGTTTACAGTGTGCAATATAACATGAGTTAATGTTTCGCGTGTAAAAAAAACAGTATTTTTCACGCAATTTACTTATCTGTACACCACTGTTTTCTCTGTCCTAAAAGCGGCCTGATGATTTCCTTGTTCTATGAAGTCCCTCCTTCAGAAACACGTAACGAGTTCTGATTGGGCCAGCGCTTCCCCTGTTGTGATTGGACCTCAGCTTAGCGCACTTTGCCCGGAAAGGTCCCGCCTCTTACCATAACGGGGAGATGCAAGCGCTGAATGTGCGCTCTTCTCCACGTGGGAGAGCAACAAGACCAGGCCCCCTTTTTTGCGTGTTCTTGTGGGCGGAGGGTTAGTCCACAAACGGTTCTAGTGACGACATTACACCCCTGCACTTCCTGCTGTAGTCCAAACCGGCCGTTCGCTGTAGGCTTTGAAAAGGAACTTCTGTTAAATAAAATATCTCGCTTGGCATTGAACTTTGAGCTTTATAATTTTACAGGTATTATTTATGCTCTAACAGCAACATTACACACTAACTAAAGTTTGAAAGATGGAATCGTTAAGAACGGGACCTTTAATAAGCTGATTAGAGTATAGCACCAGGTGTCTTCAATATTGAACCTTTTCATAATATTAAAATTTTCCGAGATACTGAATTTGGGATTAGTTATAATCATTGTCAGTTATAATTTTTAAAATTAAAAGAACTTAACATTTAAAATATATCAGTCTGTGTGTAATGAATGAATATAATATACAAGTTTTACTTTTGGAATGGAATTTGTGAAATAAATCAACTTTTTGGTGATATTCTAATTTAATATGACCAGGACCTGTATGGCATGCTAAGATATTCATAAAAAAATATATTTTATGGGCTATTACATTATATTAAACATGGTCAAAAACAATGGAGGTGTCTGGCAACTTTAAAAAAAAAAAAAAAAAAAACACTGGCAGGGAAAGAGATATATAAGGAGATGATTGTGGACTACATGAACCAGCCAAAGAAACCTTGTCCAATGAAATGGTCATTGGTCGAAGACGTGAAGGGGTTGTTACCACAACACAGATGAAGAGGGCAAAGTCTTTGTATAGGATCCTTTAACTTCATTGTGATTTTTTTCTGTACATTTTACCACCTCTGTATGTGGAAGTATCATATAACAGGACAACTGTTCATCCTCTGGAACTGAAAACCATCTCATAGTCTCTCATTACCTGATGTTTGTAAATCTGTTCTCTCACATACAGCACAGCTGAAGGCCATGACCTGGATTCCTGGAAGTCTCTTCTAGATCTGAAGCGGAGAAAGCAATGAGGCTGTCATTAAATGCTTGAGCTTTATGCAACTTAGAGAAAAATGCCAACCAACCGCTATGCTCTACCTTAAGTATTTCAAAATCTTTTGCAGATGCAACACTTTAGGATTCAGTGCATAAATTACATGCCTATAATTGATGTATTACAAAAGCAGTTTAAATGCTTTTATTGTTGTGTTTGCCAAAAACACTTTATAATAAATACAGTAATAAAGTACTTACAAGTCATCAACAACCTATTGGTTTATAGTTAATTCATAGTTAATATATTGTAGTCTCTACATTAATATACTAATAGGCTTTATACAAACAGTGAGTTCTTAAAGGTGCAGTGTGTAGTATTTATGAGGATCTATTGACAGAAATGCAATATAATATACATAACTATGTTTTCAGTGGTGTATAAATGAACTGTTATGTTTTATTACTTTAGAATAAGCCATTTCTACATACAACGCGCTTACCCTTACAGCGAGCTGCCATTTTGTGCCGCCATGTTTCTACAGTAGCCCTAAATGGACAATCTGCTCTACAGAGTGCAAACATTATTCATCCACGCTGAGGAGATTTGTCGATGCAGAACACACATAAAGAATAAAACTCCACAAATAACTGCAATTTCTGGTTTCAAGCGGAGATGGGGACAAGGAGACAACTTACGGACTGCAGCTTTAATTGTTCTCTGATATCTACATAGAGGGTATGTGGCTTATTTAAGGGCAAAAATTATCCAGATACAGTTTTACAGGTCCATTTACAACCCTATAAATTGTTCCTAGGATGTAATGCTCTGTTTTTGCCTTATTTGGAAAGGGTCATGAATATTAATGTTGAGCTCTGCTCTGATTGGCTTATTTCAGCAGCTCACAGGTCAGAGCAGTTCAGCTGTTCAGCTCCTGAGTCCTGACAATCCTCACACAACACAGTTGTTAAATAACACTTTAAAGGGATAGTTCACTTTGAAATTAAATGTTGATTTGTTTTAGCTTACCTCATGGGTATCCAAGATGTAGAAGTATTTGTTTCCCCAGTAGTTTCAATTTTGATCATTTTAGGTCAAACCGTTCTTGTCTGTGCCTCACATAATGCAGGTCTATGGTCACCACCTCAAAGAGCATACACAGAGAAGTCCAAATTAAACAATCCCCCATCGTAAGTACACACAGATGGCCTAAGACACGAAACGAGCAGTTTGTGTGAGAAAACGAACAGTATTTATATTGTTTTTACTTCTAGAAAAAAAAAAATTCTAGAATACTAAACAGTACCACTCAAGATATTAATAACATGATAGTAAAGTAACACTGCTGTTAATGTTACATTAAAGGTGTCATGAACTAGCTTTTTTATTTTTTATACTTTTGTGTTGTCTTTGGTCAACTAAAGAGGTTTGTGCGGTTTTTACATTCAAAAACATCATAACCAATAAGTAAAAGGCTATTTTCTACACTGGTTTTGATGGCCGTGCGGTACTGGAGACTTGAAAGTTAACGCCCATGGCTAGGATTGGAGAAGATTTGCATATTTAATGAGCTGTTAGTTTAGTTCACACGAGGGAGCGATTTGTCAGGAAATGAAGGACCCAGATGCAGAGTGAACAATGATGGTTTATTAACGAGACCGTTCAACAAGACACAAGAGGGAAGTGGATGAGTGACAGTCCAAACACCAGGACAGGAGACAGACCCCATGACGACCGGCAGGGGGAAAGACCACTGAGTCCAGTCCGGGAGACGACAAATGAGGACAGCTTGGGAGGCAACACTAGGCAGGGCGACGGTGGAACAATACAGGCAGAAACACCAGGAACCTGAGGCTTGATGCTCTCCCACAGAATCCTCTCCTGTCTTGGTTGTCAGTCAATGGAGACAGCAGCCAAGGAAAGCTCAGGACGGAAACAAAAAAAGGACACACACACACACACACACACACACACACGACAAGACCAGACAACAAGAAATAACAGCCAAACAAACAACTAAGACTAAATTAAACAAAACCTAAATAATAACTGGAGCTAGAAAACGAGGAATAATTAAACAAAACCCAATCTCTATAAATGACTGAACTAAAAATAAAAGGGGAAAACTGGAGAGAAATAAAATAAAAGGTAAGCTATCCAAAACAAAAACAAGAGAAAAATAAAGTCAGAAACTAACCTAGACTAAAAATGCAGGAACAAAGGAAAAAAACAGAAAATAAACCAAAAGCTAGAAAGAGACACTAAACCTAGAACAGGCTAGACAAGGAGCTAGAGACATGTATGCACAAGCAAACACAACAAACCAGCAAAGACATGAGGGAAGGTAGCACAATATAAAGGGACCAGAGCACATGAGGAACAGGTGAGCACAATTAGTGAAACAAGGACAAGACCAGACTAAACAAGGGGGCGTGGTAACAGCAAACAAGGAGGCAGGACAAGAGGAACACATGACAAACACAAAGAAAGACGTTAGGTGTGTTCGGCTGCGGCTGGATGGATGCGATCGGCGAGAGTAGCCGAATGCAGGCGGGGAGGAGCTGCAAACGGAGACGTGAAGTCGGACACTTTCTGCTTCCCGTGGTGACGCTTGCAGTGCGTTTGCAAACTTTATCACAGCTGAAGTGAATAAATACAATATTTCTCAAATACATAGATGTTTCAAATGACATTTTCATTCAATACTTTATGTACTGTTTAATAAAGCGTCTATTTGGACAAGATTAATGTTCAACATATAAACATACACTATCAATGAAGTGTTGTCAACGGTTTTTATCAGTTTTAGTTTGATAAACATGATGATATAACATCGCGGCTACATGAAAAGAGGTTTTACTGTTATAAATAAATGATTTGTGAGCATTAGCATAAAGTAAGGTTTTAGAATATACACGAAACGCACGGGGACATTCTAAAACGCTTAACGTGAAAAACGCTTAACGTGGCTTAATGCACTAAGACAGTGTTAAAAACACACCAAACTCAGGAAATATCATATTAATGAAGTATACTATGCACAAAAAAATAAGGTTAGCCCAGAATATGAACACAACGCGTTTTATTACACATTAAGTGTTTTTCTCCCATAGAAAACCATTATAAGAAAACGCTTAACGTGGCTTAATGCACTAAGACAGTGTTAAAAACACACCAAACTCAGGAAATATAATATTAATAAATTATACTATGCACAAAAAAATCAGGTGAGCCCGTGTAATTAAACGTGTTGCGTTCATGTTCTGGGCTCACCTGATTTTTTTGTGCATAGTATAATTTATTAATATTATATTTCCTGAGTTTGGTGTGTTTTTAACACTGTCTTAGTGCATTAAGCCACATTAAGCGTTTTTCACGTTAAGCGTTTTAGAATGTCCCGACGCAGGGGTTCGCTGTCATGCGGTGAATCGGCCAATCATGGATCAGCTGTGTCGTCATCAGAGCTCTTGCATCCACCTGCAGTCCCCCTTGAGAATCTGCAGCGGCTGCATCAGCCGGCTGCTCTCGAATCGCTCTCGCGGTACTTTGTTGACATACGTCACAATCACGTGCTGTCGGCGCTGTCTCAAGTCGGACAACATTTCTAACCGGCATGCACTGCTTCAAGTCTGCTGCCGATCGGTCTGCGCATCGCTAGGTGAAGTCGAACAAGCCTATATACGTGCTTGCATATATATGTATATATACATATATATGTGCTAATACACAACACAAACATAGAAACATTAAACAAAGACAAAACAGACAAGATTGCCAGGGCAGAACCCTGACAGGATTGTTTTGAAAGCGGCAACCGGAATGATTCTGTCAATCACAGGGGCTCGTATACGTCTTTATCAAACAAACACAATGATTTATTTCTCATCCACCCGCGATTGATTGGAATATTATTTCGGTGTTACATCGGTCGATATTTGCGTGAACCGTGCACACACAAACAAACACACATGCGTGCGTGCATGCACGCCCAGATCAAGAAAGGAATATTATTTAAGATTTATCGGCCTGCCGACAGGCTTACGTTTTGGTAGCCCGTCTGGAAAACACATAGCCCAGGTTACATATAAAAAAGACGTTTTACTCACATAAGTTTGTTGCACCGATTCCTGCCGGATCCAATATAGAAGGCACAACATTGTGTCTGCAAATCCAGCACCTGTTTACTGCTGCTGGCTAGTGATCCGATGAGTCGGTGGGCGGGGCTATCTGTAGAGGCGTGTTTTGTTGCGCAATGACGTAAGAATGAAGCACACGATCGTTTTCTGGGCCTGGTGTCTATAAAAGCTTTTCTTTGACTAAAGAGAAGTTTTCAGCTCTGAGACTTACCAGATATTCTTATATTACCATGACCTTTTATATATCAAAAGCTCAAGGGAAAGTTGATTTCTCAATTCATCACCCCTTTAACATTTCCTATTTCGCTGCATCTTTATTCTTATTTTTGTATTACTGAGTTTCTCATCGTAACTTTGCACTCAACTCCTTGGCAAAAGCAATTCTGCCACAGTCCCACTGTTACAGTGAAGTGTGTTCTCTTTTCTTTACCAGGGCCTGGAAGGGGAGCAGGCGGCTGTTGGCGTATCAGTAATCAGCTGGCTTTATCTGGACTTGTCACGCACTCAAAGCTCAGCTGGAGACTAACCCCAGATCAGAACAGGATGTGCTGGGAAAGCAAGATAAAGCATTTCACAGGGAAGGATATATCCGACACACTTTCCTTATATTTTAATTTCCCGATTGAGTGGATGCGTGCAGATATGATGTGTGTAGTAAAGTTAGTTGGGTTATTTTGTACTATTTTCCTAGGATAGTAGGGGGCCAATTATTTTTATACAACATGAAATTTGCCAGTTTTGACAGATTCGCGCTGTGTCTAGTGGAAAGATGAAATCGCTGCCCAAACTAATTTACATTTATAAAGCATTCACTGTCATAAAAAGCTTGAGTAATGATATATACATTTATTTATTTGCACTACATTTAATTACAAAAACAGTAACCTGTATGTAGTTTAGAATTCACAGAGCACCCGAATGTCAGAGCTTATACGTAGTAGAAAAATATATTATGTGTTGGTATCACATAATAGGAACTAAATATCCTCAATTCAGGTATAAACTTACATATCAATATTTTGCGCACACACACACACAAAAGAAAATATATATAGTATATCTAATACAGTTCAGCAGCCTATTAACATCTAATGCTATTACAGTAAAAAAAAAAAAAAAGTTTTACAGTAGATCAAACATTGCTATTACAGTTCAGAAATATTTTGCAGCACTGCATTTAGAAGTACACAAAAATGAGTTACCATAACACATACTATGCAGTTAGTTAACAAACCCTGAAATTCCCCTTCAGGATTCCCCTGAATAACTAGAAGGGACCCGAGGGACACAAAATATTTCCTTTCTGCCAACACAGCATCATGTGCCAATCACATTCAACTTATTATAGACATAGATGCCCAGAATAGTTTCATTGAAGACTTCCTGTGACCCACTGCCAGAATCTCCAGACTGGGAAGGAGGCTGGAACACAATGGAAGTGGGCTGTGTTAAACCCACCTATGTTTATTTGGCAATTGCAGATTGATGCTAAGTCAGCAATGACAAGGCACAGACCTCAACACTGCTGTAGTGAGAATGAGGAAATATTATAAAGGTGCACAGTGATTATGAAGAACAATAAAGTGCTGTAAGAGTATACTGTACAGATATGAACATTACATAGTGACCTTCACAATGCAGCACAGGGCAAGTTTGAGCTAAAACAACAACTCAAAAGAAAAAAAATGCAGTCATGTAAAATATCAACAGGACAGCTTAAAGTCAAAATAAACAGATAAAAGCAATCATGTCCCATTTTTTAAATGTATTGTTTCAATCGGAAATACATTATTGAAGTAAAATGGGTTGCAAACAGAGTTTCACATTGACTTTAACCTTCCGAACAAAAAGGGTTGGCGTTAAAAGATTGAAGCGCGATGAGTCTTGCATGCTATTTACCGACTAGAAGAACTAGAATTAGTAACATACAAATCTATCGACTGAATGCATCTAAAAGCCACCGTGCAATGTTCTGTTGTGTAGCTTTTACTTTGCTGTTCTTGCAAAATATATCATAAATCAGTGCATCATGTAGTTACAGCAATGCATGGGTGTGTTTTTATTTTTGTAGCTCGTTCTGAGCAGGAAAAAGTTTTGCCTGAGTATATGACGTCTATAAATATATTGATATGTGAGAGATTCTTCAGTGTTTGTTTTCTTATCCACCTTCATTTGCCAGAGTTTTTAAGTTGTGTGCTTTGATTTCACTTCACTCTTGAGGTCTTTGACTCTTTTCTCTCTGAGTCGAAGACGGTCCTACCAAGCTGTCCAGCAGTTCAGTGCTGTCGCGGAGCGCGACGGACACTTTGAAGGCTTTGGGTTTAATCGTGAGCCCATACTCGTAGTCCATGCTGGGAATACTTTCTGCTGCAAAGCTACACTGATGGACCAGCAAGGAGGTGAAGAGGAAGAGCTGTATCTTGGACAGATCTTCTCCAATGCATCTGCGCTTCCCCACGGAGAAGATCATCACGTTGGTGGTTAAGTCTTTGTTGAGCATTCCATCCTCTTCCAGGAAGCGCTGTGGGTTGAATACCTCTGGTTGATTCCATTTGGTGGGGTCATGGTTCAAAGACCATTGGTTGACGAAAATGACGGTATCTTTAGGGATGCGATAACCGTTGATGGACGTGTCCGTGGTCGTGCTGTGAGGGATTGTTACGGGGAGGAACGAGGTGAACCGCATGACTTCATATATGAAGGCCGTGAAGTAAGGAAGATGAGGCTGGTCTGCAATGGTTGGAAGGCGACTGCGATCCACCACTCTGTCAACATCATCCTGAAGACGTTTCTGGACTTCTGGATGTCTGTAATGTAAGCGAAAACCTCTTAGCATTTAAGTTTCCCAGTCAAGTTTCCCAGTCACAAAATATCAGATTTGTGAAGATTACGCACAAAATGTAATCAGTACTGATTACAAATTACATGAAAAAAAGTGTAGCTGGTAATCCATTGCAAATCTATATTTAAGGTAATTTAATCGGACTACTTTTAGATTACTTTTAAATGACCACCGTGATAGCCACAAGGCCAGTGTGTATGTCTGGGCAATTCCACAAGCCTGGAAGACCTTCTGATCGTATACAAGCGGAAGGAAATTTTAGAAAGAAAAAAATTAAAAGATAAAAAAAATAATAGTAGGGAGAATCAATGATTTGATTCAGTAATATTTGATTTGATCAGTAATTATCAGTAATATATTTGCTATGAATTATGATCAATTAGGTCAATTATGATCTAAGTTATTCAACTAAATACACAAACAGAATTTATTAATTAGGTCTTATTTAATTCTATAAACTATAATACTGATCTGCCAACATTGTCGCTATATGATACATTACATTTTTTCTCCAGAACGACTGTACAGCCAAATCAGATTTTGTTGCAATATTGTCCTGTTTAACACTGTGAAGCTGTAACTGTTCTTAACATGAATATGAAGATTTTGTTTTACTATTATTTAAGCATGGAGACTACCAATAACTTATTTAAAATTCATAACTGTTTGTAGATGGAGATTCTGCTTAGATTATTTTTTCAAGCTTCACCTAATGATGTACAGACAACAATACTTCACATACAATACACAACAATGGTGACAGCCAACAAATAATAAAGCATTTATACAACACAATCCAACAACACAAACGTTTAAAAACGAAGCAAAAATAAGTTCCGCAGCACAGATAAAACCAACAAGATTCAATAAATTCCACAGCATCATTAATGCCGCACTACGCTGGGTAACATCATAGTATATTCACTGCAGAAATACAGTATGATTTACAGAAAATTGTGTTTTCCAATACTGTAAATTCACAGAATTTGTATTTTATTTATTATCTATTTTACAACTGTACTTTTACAACTGTACTTTTATTTTACAACTGTACTTGTGCGCAGTTAGATAAAAGAAATAGATTACCTACTGTCGAAGTAATCTAATGATTAACCTGGAATATACTGAAGTTTCACACTAAAATGTTTAACAGTGAATAGAAAGACCTAATGTAGCCAACTATCTTGCATGAAGCCGTCATTGTGTTTTGAATTTCACAGAGTGGCCTACATGTTTAAAAGTGTTAGTGGGTCAGATTTCATTTTGTATTGCTGTAACCTGCCCTCATTATTTGCTGCCAATACCTGCACGGAAGAGTTACATAACTCATGAAAGCTGTTTGGTGTTATTGAGATCCGTCTGTCTCTTGTAAATATGTTAGTTGTCGCTCTGCACTTATAGCTAAATAAATACATTAAATAATAAATAGCAATGCATAATGTACAAATGGTCGTTTCAAACCAATATGTTCTCCTTTTTTTCTCGGCAATATAAAAGAAGGGATATTGCAACGGCTCTTTTTTACGCATTGCTCGTGAATTTATAGTGTCAAGCAGAGTATTTAATGTTGCTTTTTTTCTTTTACTTTTTGGAAGTTCACAATATAAATCATTGTCCACTGAGGCTGGTTATTTATTTTCTTATATTCCCAAAAAAGCTATGTTATGAATTAAAAATAAAATAAAAACAATGTTAGGCATATTCTAATTTTATATATATATATATATATATATATATATATATATATATATATATATATATATATATATATATATATATATATATATATACTAGTAATACAAATAATAAGTAGCCTAGTAATAAGAGTAAATTACGTCATCATTTTCATCTCTATGGTAGACAAAAAGCATTTACCTGACTAGTAACAGAATGATCCACTGCAGAGCTGTAGATAGAGTGTCTTGACTGGCTCCAAAAATATCTGAGATGGTCGGTGGCACGAACTCCTTACCCAGTCCTTTATCCACAGCCAAGATGAACGCGTCAGTCATGTCACGGACGAGGCTCAATAACATAGTCTTGCGGTGCTCCACCACTTTGGAATCGATAAACTCGTAAAACTCCTTGTTGAGTGATTTAAACTGCCCAAAAAGAGTTTTGATTGGGTTTGGGAAGTACTGCAGCCATGGCATCACATCCACGATGCTTCCAGCTCCGACTGTCTTGGTGAACTGATCATTTCTGCCCACCACCTGCTGGAACTCCGCATCATCAAACGAGTACCGGCTCCCGAAGCACACGGCGCTCATGGTGTTCGCCACCGACACCACCAAATACCGATGGGGTTCGAAGTATTGCTGCTCACGAGTTTTAGTCAGAAACATACGGATGAGCTCTCCAATCTCGCACAAGATGTGCTTCTCAAGCGTTTGTTTGGTGTGGATGTTGGCTGTGGAGAAGTTTCTCACGGTGCTAAGGGCGATCTTTCGATGCACTTTCCACCACTGACTGTAGTTACCGAACGCCATACTTCTCCCACCGGACACGAACCTGAACGAGGAGAAGTCGGGTCTCCCGGCAAAATCGACGCCTTTTTTTATGAGCGCCTCTTTAATCGCATCTCCGTTCAGAACCACCACGTTTCGGCTGCCCAGTTTGATCTGAAAGACGTTCCCGTATTTCTGAGCCATCCGGGTGAAGTAAACGTGAGGACAGGTACCAAGCTGAGCCGCGTTACCGATAACCGGCCACGGGAAGGGACCCGGTAACTGCCACCGAGCGGGTCGCCGCCAGATCATGAGCATTAAACACACCAGCAGAGATAGTAAAGCACTACGCAATGAGAGCTGAATGAAATCACCCACAACCGCCAGAAATTCCATTTCTGATTTATTTGCAAATCTGTAAATCTCTCTAAAGTGGTTAAATACAGTTTACCTGTTGAGCATCAGATTGCTGTCTAAGTTTCCAGCGCTCGCGGCGTGTCTGAGTGATTCATATGAAATTATAGAGTAGGCCTATAAAGTTACAAAGAGGTGGTGTGATGGTCGGTCTAAGATGGAATGAGTTTATCCAAGAATTTATCCACGACTAAATAACATCACAAAGAGTCTCCTCCTTTACTCCTTCTCTCTCTCTCTCTCTCTCTCTCTCTCTCTCTCCTCTCTCTCTCTCTCTCTCTCTCTCTCTCTCTCTCTCTCTCTCTCTCTCTCTCTCTCTCTCTCTCTCTCTCTCTCTCTCTCTCTCTCTCTCTCTCTCTCTCTCTCTCTCCGAATGCGTGATTTCAACTGCTGTGTCTGTATCTGTCTATCTATCTCGCGTGACAAAATGTATGGTAAAAGTAACTGCTGCAGTAATAACCTGCAATCGTAATTTTAATTTACCTAAATAACTGAATTGGGGGGTTATTGAAATAAAAAAATAAGCTTCTTTTGCGGTGAAACTTTTAACAAGGCAAAACGTAGGCTACTTCCATGGTAAAATAAATGAAAGCTATCCAGTAAAAGGGTATAGATAGTTCTAATAGTACTAATATTTTTGCATAATTCAGTTCAGTTTTGAGCATGATGGGGATGTTTTTTCTCTTTGCTTTCTCATGTTTGCGACTTTACTAGTGCACGTCAGAACAGATCGTATAAAGAATGGTGATGTGTGCTGAAACAGTGGATCAAAACTAATGATTGACAGGACAATAGTGTTCTTCCTTCATTACTGTAGAAAAGGTAACAATGGAAAAATGGAAATGTATGCAATGCTGGAGATTTTTGATAGTAATTTCCTCTTTATGTTTCCACCCGTTGCCACTAGGAGGACCACATGCCCATCCAGCACCGAATTATATGACACTTAAATTAATTAATGAAAGGAAAATAAAGACCTGAATGTATTTGTTTGTAATAAATTTAATATATTCTATTTTTCCCCGTATGGTTTATTTAAAGTATTGGGATGCCGAAAACATATGAAGGTCACGAATTACGATCCATCCACCCACAAAGCAGAGGCACAATTTTAAAGTTTGCTAAACAGCTCAATTCATGTATTCCGAGTGAATCATGTTTAAAATTCCAAGTTTTGGGTTTTTTATGGACTATTTGGAGGTTTGTTTGTCTGTATATGAAAACTAAATATTAATATATTTAATACAAATTATTATTATTATTTTAATATTAGTATAGTATATTATTATAGTGCATAAAGACACATTACATATAAATATATATTAATAAAAACGAAATTCTCATCAAAAATTATGCCGAATGAGTGCATTGGCATCTCGAGTGTTCAGTACCACGGACAGCGCGCGAGCGGCGCGCACAGACCACGTCACGTCAAATAACATTTTATTGATCCCAGAAGCCTGACTCTTTACATCTATGAGGACTTGATAAGTTCAAATTGACTATTATAAAGAATAAAATAGTAGACCATAAGACATTGCTCAACTGTGCTAGTGACCTGTGCATCGTTCACGCATTCGTTCATTATGAGCTAATTAACATTTCATTATTTTCCACATTTTAAAATAATAGAAAAATCTAAACTATTTGTCTCAACCAACTTCATGAATGACATTCCGGGTGCTTTGTAAACAGTATGAGTTCATGTGTGCTTGACAATGGTTAGCTTCGTTCCTTGACTATCAGGTGTAGGCTTATGTTTTAAAAGTTTAATTTAGTCACGACAGAAATGCTGTTGATAAAAATATGCTGATGTAAATTGATACGCAAATATTGTAGTAGCCTATAGCGTATACGATTGAGTGTAAAATTTGGTGTAAATATCTGTCTATGGTGAAATTAACGTTTAGTATGAACATAACCTAATGGTGTTGTTTATTTAACCCTTAGATTAATCACATTGAAAAAAGAGAGAAAATAATTTAATAATTTAAAACCATCCCTACTAGGCGTTATTATTGCTTAAGCATTTATTTCGTGTGTCAGAAGAAAGAGAGGGGCTTTCGGGAGCGCGCGTAAACGTCACATCTTTTTTGATTTTCCTGGCTAAATGTCATTACTGTGTTTTCTCTCATTGGCGATAAAAAAGAGATAAATACATATCCTTTGCTTCTTTCAGATCAGAGGATAGGCCTATCTTGCAACATTCTTAATTCACTGTGAATTAACATGAATATCAACAATTTTCTTAGTTATAAGAAAGGTTAATAAATTATGTAAAAATATATTGCTCATTGTTAGTTCATGATACGTAATTCACTACCGAATGTTAAAATATTGTGTAAACATCCGTTCAACAGTGACACCATTAACGTTTTGTATTTGGTCATATTTATGTGACGTTTTAACAGATAATAATGTGAGCTATGCCTATGTTATGTGTTTGATTCTTCATTTTATGTCATTGAAAATAAATAATAAATCGAAAATCATCCCTGCTTAGACAAAGCAGGGCCTGCAAACTCGAATCTGTCACCCAAGCTTTAAGACACCTCCTACACACAGAAAGAGAGAGAGAGAGAGAGAGAGAGAGAGAGAGAGAGAGAGAGAGAGAGAGAGAGAGAGAGAGAGAGAGAGAGAGAGAGAGAGAGAGAGAGAGAGAGAGATGTAAGGGTATGTGTGTGTGTTTGTTTGTGTGTGTGATTCATTTATTTTGTTTGCATTACCATTTAACATATTTAGTTATATAATTTTATATTTCTTTTTTAAAATATACTTTTGATATTTTTACTTTTATTATTAACAAATCTGGGGAATTATATATTTGGAACAACATCATTCAAAATTAATCAAAATCATAAATTAATTTTCTTTTATACATTAGATTCAGTGCATAGTTAGCACTGAGATTTTCTTTAAAATGTAAAGTGCTTTATAAATAAAATGTATTATTATTATTATTATTATTATTATTATTATTATTATTAATATTATTATTATATGTCACATGTTACCTTTTGGGGGGAAATTTGAACATTTGGACTTGTGGTCACCCTCAGAACAAACTCCGGACCCCCAAGCTTTTTTACTATATCAAAGACCCATGCGGGCCATGCTGAGTGAGGCCCTGACACACACACACACACACACACACACACACACACACACACACACACGCACACACAAGCAACACTGTACTGTACTCCAGGGGTTTCCAGGTAATTGTAAAGCTGTATGTTGTCATTTTTATGTGCATGTTTTATACAGTGCTGGAGTCAGTTTGACAGATTGCATCCTGTGGAACTCTTATACACAGGTTCTATATGAATCCTTAAAGGATTCTGTCAGGTGCTTCATATAAGGGCTTCCCGTCATGAAATCATTTGATGGATTTAGTTGTAATTCATTAATTTTGTTTTAATTAATACAGCGTCATCAATGTCCGTTACGAGAACTGCAACTAGCAATTTGCCAGCACGTGCTCGCAATCGTGGATAGTAGCTAATGTAGCCTACAAGACATGATTTTGTGCCCCGATACACTCACCACAAGGTTATTTTCTTTCCTTGCTTAGGGCTTAAAAAACAAACAAACAAACAAAAAGTTGGAAATCCCCTTGCAGCGATACTGTTAACGAGCATCGCGACGTCATCCACATTGCTAAGAGTGACGTTTAGATAATTATGTAGATAAGGTAACAGTAGGCTAATGTTTCCATCCAGTTGTTTTTATGGTCTCCTCTCCACCAATCAGCTGGTGTGTGGTGAGCGTCCTTGCGCAATATGGCTGTCGTCGCATCATCCAGGTGGGTGCTGCACATTGGTGGTGGTTTGCCTAGAAAAGCGCTATATAAATATAATGAATTAGTTTTATTATTATTATATGTCTAAATTCAAAATGTGCATAAAAGCATTGCCTGGAATATTCTGTTAGTATAATATGACATAACCATGTTTTACTAAATACTGCAACACAGAAAGTCACATGAGCAGAGGGACAAAATGAACACTAAGTGGGATAACTGACATTTAAACCTGATTTACTTTAATAGTTAAAAACGTACTCGGTTACTTTCGTAACCTCGGTTCCCTGAGAGAGAGGAACGAGTATTACGTATGGGAAAACTCCTTTTCTCGAGAATATGAAGCAAAACTTTAATAAAGGTATCCATGTAAAGCGCAGTGCCGCTGAACGGCCATAACTCAGCGCGAGGAGCGCTCTGATTGGCCGGGCCACGGCAACTGCATGAACCTATGGTGAGGCGGCTGAGAGGAACGAGCCAATGGGGGGCGTTCCAGAAGCCCGCCGAAAAAAGGTGCTTATATTTGCATACAGGAGGCTATATAAAGCCCTGATTTCGCCATAGGTGTCAGGTTTTTAGATCGACTGAAGCGATACCTGAGAAGCATAAACACGGCACGGAACGTAATACTCGTTCCTCTCTCTCAGGGAACCGAGGTTACGAAAGTAACCGAGTACGTTCCCTTTCGAGAGAGGTTCCTCGTATTACGTATGGGAACACAATGTAAAGCGCCGTGTGTGCTGACTGACCCAGTATACCCAAGCACATGTAAATAACCCCCGAGACACCGAAGAGGCGGCTATAAGGGGGGATGAAGAACCGGAAGAGTCGGTTCATTTGAACGGCTGATCGGACATAGTCGGATCTTATGATAAATGAAAGTGCTTAAGGACTGATGTGTACAGGCCAAAACTAAAGGCAATCTGTTTACCAGGGTCAAGATAGAGCCTAAATGGAGAGAAGCCCTGCTTGTAGAGCTGGAACCTCCAATTTATAGAATCTGATAAAAGTGGACGGAGAGGCCCAGCCTGCCGCCGCACAGATATCTTCCAAAGAAATGCCACACGACCAAGCCCAAGATGAGGCCATGCCTCTAGTGGAGTGGGCTTTAACGCCTATAGGGCAAGTCAGGTTTTTAGACTCATATGCCAGCGAGATAGCGTCCACTATCCAGTGTGAGAGTCTTTGCTTCGTGACAGCACAACCTTTAGTGCGGCCGCCGAAGCAGACAAACAGCTGGTCCGACTGCCTGAAGGGGGAGGAGCGCTCCAGATACAGTCTCAGAGCTCTGACCGGGCAGAGCAGATTCGCGTCCTGTTCACCCTGAGATACGGGTAAAGGAAGCAGAGTAATAACCTGTGCTCTAAAAGGGGTAGAAAGCACTTTGGGTATAAAACCATGTCTCGGTTTAAGAACAACTTTGGAGTTGTTGGGCCCGAACTCGAGACAGGACGGACTCACTGAGAGTGCGTGTAAGTCACTCACACGTTTAACCGAGGCCAGAGCCAGCAGAAACGCGGTTTTGAGTGATAAAAGCTTTATGGTCGCGGTCTGGAGAGGCTCGAAGGGGGGACCCTTCATAGCGTCTAGAACCACCGTGAGGTCCCAAATAGGGACCGAAGGGGGGCGAGGGGGGTTCAATCTCCTGGCCCCTTTAAGAAAACGTACAATGAGCTCACTTTTCCCTAGTGAATGTCCCGCGACCTGAGCGTGGTTAGCTGCTATGGCGGCGACATAAACTTTGAGCGTGGAGGGGGAACGACCCGCGTCCAGTAGCTCTTGGAGAAAAGCGAGCACTTCTGTTATTTCGCATGAGCGTGCGTCGATATTTCGGACGGCACACCAGTTAGAAAACACTGACCACTTCAGAGTATAGAGCCGCCTCGTCGAGGGGGCTCTAGCTTCCGCTATAGTGTTCATAACTCTGTCAGAGAGGTTTCCCGATACCAGTTGATGGGCCATACGTGGAGGGCCCATAGTTCGGGACTGGGATGCCAGATCCCCCCCTTCGCCTGCGTGAGGAGGTCTTTCCTCAGCGGAATGGGCCATGGGGCTGTGTCTGACAGCTGGATCAGATCGGAGAACCACGTTCGGTTCCTCCAGAGCGGGGCTATTAAAAGCACCGCGGATGCTGTCTCCCTGATTTTCTTGATGGTTTGTGGTAGCATCGCGATCGGGGGGAAAGCATACAGCGGGAGACTGGGCCAGACATGGGCCAGGGCATCCCTGCGTTTGGAGAAAAATATTGGGCAGTGAGTGTTGTCTTCTGAGGCGAAGAGATCCACTTTCGCTCTGCCGAAGGTGTTCCAAATTAAGAGAACCGTTTGCGGGTGAAGAGACCATTCCCCTGGGGGAATGGTTCTCCTGGATAACATATCCGGACCCACATTCAGAATACCTGGCACGTGAGCCGCCCTCAGGGAGCTCAGGTTGTGCTCTGCCCATAAAAGGAGATGCTTCGCCATGCGGTGAAGGGAATATGATCTCAGGCCACCCTGGCGGTTTATGTACGCTACCACCGACATGTTGTCTGAACGAACCAAGACGTGGTGGTTCTTTATATGTGGAAGGAAAGCTCTCAGCGATAAGGCGACCGCTTTCATCTCTAGACAGTTTATGTGCAGCCGCTTCTCTGTTTCCGCCCACAGGCCAGAGACCGGCTTGCCCTCGTGTAGGGCTCCCCACCCCCGAGTGGAGGCATCTGTCGAGACCACTTTCAACTTCGTGACTGTGCCCATAAGCACGCCCCTCCGATACCACTCTGTCCTCGTCCAAGGAGCCAAAGTTTTGACAACGCTGTGGCTCACTTTGACGGGAAAACGGCCCCATTTCCATGCATAAGGAGGGACACGGGCGCGTAGCCAACGCTGGAGGGGACGCATGTGTAGCAGTCCCAGCCTGAGCACTGACGATGCCGAGGCCATAAGGCCGAGCATTCTCTGAAAGTGTTTCAGGGGAACGCGAGTTCCGGCTTTGAATGAAGTCGCCATGTTCTGGACGGATAGCGCGCGCTGTGACGTCAGCCGCGCGTTCATGAGTCTCGAGTCTAGAACAAAGCCCAGAAAAGATATCTTTTGAGTGGGTGACATCGAGCTCTTGGCGATATTGATCCTGAGACCCAAACAGTCTAAATGGTTGAGGAGCCAGGATCTGTGTGTTAGTAGTTCTGCTCGAGACTGGGCTATCACTAGCCAGTCGTCGAGGTAGTTGAGCACCCGCATCCCTTTCAGCCTGAGCGGGGCTAATGCCGCGTCCATACATTTCGTAAACGTGCGGGGCGCCAGGGATAAGCCGAATGGCAGGACCGTGTACTGATAAGCCTGCCCCTCGAAGGCGAATCTCAAGAATGGCCTGTGGTGGGGGGCTACCTGCACATGAAAGTACGCATCTTTCAGATCTATCGTGAAAAACCAGTCCCCAGGGCGAATGTGCGCGAGGATCTGTTTCACCGTTAGCATTTTGAACGAGCGAGTCATTAGAGCTTTGTTCAAATGCCTTAGATCTAGGATGGGCCTGAGCTCTCCGTCCTTCTTCGGAACGAGAAAGTATCGGCTGTAGAAGCCCGACTCGCTTTTGGAAGGGGGAACGGGCTCCACCGCTCCCTTCTTTACCAGTTTCAAAATCTCGGTGCGAAGCACGTGACTGACGCTGCTTCTCACCGAGGTCTCGACCACGGCGCGAAAGCGCGGGGGCCTGCGAACGAACTGTAGCGAGTAGCCCCTTTTTACTATGTTCATAACCCAATTTGATACCCCGGGCATGGCTTGCCAGGCCTGAGCCCGACACGATAGCGGCTGGAGCCGGCGCGGATAAGGGTCGCCTACTAGAGGGAACTCGGTAGCGCTGCCATTTTGTGCTTGAGACATAGAGGGGGTAGTGCTTATGTGTGGCGGCGTGCACTGTGGAGTGGGCGCCGGGACATTTATAGCATGGGTGGGAGGGGTGAATGAGTGTAGGAGTGCAGACTGATGTGTGGGCACATTTACTACAGAGAAAAAGCTCTTTTTGAGATTTATTTGGGTCGCCGTGATAACGGCGTTTGTGTGCAGGCGAGTGCGTTTGACAACGGGCTCGTTGGCTGCTAAACTGAGGTCGGCAGTCACCTGGGTGCAGGGAACTGGGAGACCGGGAGGGAGAGATGGGGGTCCGGCCGAGGCGAGACCTGACCATCTCCTTTTTATCCCTGCGGCTAGGACGGCTTCGGAGGCTCGGGGTTCAACACAATCCTGGGTCGAGGTCCCCGGCGTTCAGGCCGACTGCTGCGGTTCGCGGAGCGGGAACGTTGGCGCGGTCCAGAAGAGGAGCGAGGCCGGGAAGGTGGCTCTGCCGGCTTAGCGGGTTGAGAAGGCGGGGGTCTACCTCGAGAGCGTCCCTGGCCTGAAGACGAGCTGGAGCGCTTAGGCAGGAAATGCCTCATAGCCTGCGAAGCCTTCTGCGCTTCAGTGAAGCGCTCCGCGAAACCCACGACTGACGGGCCGAAGAGACCGGTAGTGGAGATGGGGGCGTCCAAAAAGGAGGCTTTGTCCGCGTCCTTCATCTCGGTCAAATTCAGCCAAAGGTGCCTCTCTAAGACCGTCAGGTTAGCCATATTTTTCCCGATGGCTTGTGCAGTGGCTTTAGTGGCGCGAAGGGCCAAGTCCGTCGCGCTGCGGAGGTCCTTCAAAACATCGGAGTCGGGGACAGACTCATCCAAGGAGCGGAGAAGTCTGGCCTGGAACACCTGAAGGATAGCCATGGTGTGAAGGGCCGCGGAAGCCTGGCCAGCGGAGGCATATGCCCGGCCAGCGAGAGCAGAAGTGGTGCGGCAGGGCTTGGACGGGTGCTGAGCCCTGGACTGCCATCCTCTGGAGGAGGAGGGCGGGCAGAGGTGCGCGGCGACAGCCTCCTCGAGGGGTGGAAGAGACTCATAGCCTTTTTCCTTAGCGCCGTCGACAACGGAGAGCGCTGGGGAAAAAGCGGATCTGGCGCGAGCAGAGTAGGGCGACTTCCACGACTTCGTAAGCTCGTCGTGTACCTCAGGGAAGAAAGGCGCGGGCTTCTGAGGAGAAGAGAGGCGGCGGCTTTCCAGGAACCACTCGTCCAGTCTGCTGCGCGTTGGCTCATCGGGCTGGGACCACTCGAGCCCGAGGTCTTCCACGGCCCTGGAGAGCACGCGGATGAGTTCCGCGTCGACGTTAGTTTTGGCGCTCGTGGCGGTCTGCGTCGAAGCGGGGGGCTCCGAGACAGAAGCTGACCACTCGCTACCAGAAGCGGCTGTGGAGAGGCTGTCCTCATCATCCTCTGGCGACGGGCCACCGAAGGAAACCGAACAGGCCGCTGCATGAGAGGGACGCTGTTCCTCCTGGGTGAAGGTGACCGGCGATGGCGAGGCACGCGGGGAGTCATCCGGCGTGCAGTCGCCAGACCGTTCCGGCAGCCTCTGGTCGCGGCGTTTCTTGCGGCGCGGCCCAGCGGCAGGAGGAGGGACCTGGTCGAAGGTGGCGAGGCGAGCCCGAAGGGTCTGCAGCGCCATCTCATCGCACTCGGGGCAGCCGCCCTGAGAGAGTGCGAGCTGCGCGTGGTCCCGTCCAAGGCATGCCACGCAGATGACGTGACGGTCGCCGCCAAGGAGAGGAGCTCTGCAAGAGCCGCAGGAAATGCGAGGCATTTGAAACAACGCCCCGCGCTCTTTTAGGAGAAGAGAGTATAAAAGGATACGATCGCCGGATGGCGTAGCTGGAACGGCAGAGAAGGCGGAGAGGGAGTCCGTCGTCCTCAGCTGCAGGTTCCGCTGGTGCCTTTTCGACGGCGGTTGCTTCTTCCGGAGGTCAGCGAAGGTATCGCTGAAGGAGATAAAATCTGACACCTATGGCGAAATCAGGGCTTTATATAGCCTCCTGTATGCAAATATAAGCACCTTTTTTCGGCGGGCTTCTGGAACGCCCCCCATTGGCTCGTTCCTCTCAGCCGCCTCACCATAGGTTCATGCAGTTGCCGTGGCCCGGCCAATCAGAGCGCTCCTCGCGCTGAGTTATGGCCGTTCAGCGGCACTGCGCTTTACATGGATACCTTTATTAAAGTTTTGCTTCATATTCTCGAGAAAAGGAGTTTTCCCATACGTAATACGAGGAACCTCTCTCGAAAGGGAACTCTGACAAGGCAAACTTCAGGATGTGTTACAGAACTAAAGAGCCTATAGGTTGATCATTACTGTGACACATGAAACGAGAAACACATCTTGTAATTAGAAAAAAAGCAGCCTACCGATTAAGTTATTTAGGCTACTTACCATACTCAAAAACTGCTTTCCATACCTGATCGAAACGATGACGAAATCATGTGATATTTGGCAGCTCCGTCAAGGGTTGCCTGCTGAACATGCTGTCATAGCTTGGAATGCAAATATATTCAGGGCTCTGAGAAAATTTTTACTTTCGCCCACTTTACTTTCGCCCCCTCATTTTAGCTTTCGCCCCCTCATTTTAGCTTTCCTCTCAACTTCATAACAAAAAACAAACAACAAAACTGACCACGATGAAAAAACAAACGTGATGTGGATATGTTTGCCTAATTAAAATTACACTTATAATAGTTTCATTAAAAAGTATATACTGTGGAGGCTTTATTTTCGCCACAGAATAAATAAAAATAAAAAAGGTAATTGCAACTTTGGAAATCATGAAGGGGTCTGAAATTGTCATCGTAGGTGCATAGATTTACTGTGAGAGACATAATCTAAAAATAAATAAATAAATAAATAAATAAATAAATAAATAAATAAAATAAAAATCCAGAAATCACAATATATGATTTTTTAACTATTTATTTGTATGATAGAGCTGCAAATAAGTATTTAAACACCTGTCTATCAGCTAGAATTCTGACCCTCAAAGACCTGTTAGTCTGCGTTTAAAATGTCCACCTTCACTCATTTTATTATCCTAAATCAGATGCACCTGTTTGAGGTCGTTAGCTGCATAAAGACACCTGTCCACCTCATACAATCAGTAAGAATCCATCTACTAACATGGCCAAGACCAAAGAGCTGTCCAAAGACACTAGAGACAAAATTGCAGAGGTGGACAAAGTACACAACTTCATTACTTGAGTAAAAGTAAAAGTACTTCTGGTCAAATTTTACTCCATTGCAAGTGAAAGTTGTATGAACAGACTTTTACTTGAGTAAAAGTACAGAAGGATTTGTTTTCAAAAGTACTTAAGTATCAAAAGTAATTTTCCTTTTTAATGTCAACACATTATTTTATTGTTGTTGTATAAAAGCACATTATGCCATTATAATGTTTTGAGCCAGTCAGTGATGCTTCATCTGACATACTAGCATACGACTAACTTAAACAAATTCAAATACTTCTATAAAAATTACAAAGCCCTTTACAAAGCGGCTGTCACTTTAAGGCCGAATGCAAGGATCCAATACATTGATATACATCTGATATTCTCCTAACTCTTTAGGTTCACTTAAGACATAATCAACTTTGTTTATGTGAATACTCGCCAAAATCAAAATTTTGACATCCGTCTTCTTCCATTTTGCTATAAACTATAAATCTGTTAAAAATGCTGTGAAATCATTGAACTTCACATGACCCTACAAGAGTGATTCCTGATAGGCATTCTGCAAAAACCCAAACACCTTTTAAAGAAGAAAAAATCCTTCACTGATTTTCAAAGCTGCTAAAGAAATGACTTTCGACTTTGATAGAAATGGAGTAAAAAGTACAATATTTTTGTTTCAAATGTAGTGAAGTTAAAGTTATACGTTTCCAGAAAAAGTAATACTCAAGTAAATTACAGATACTCAAAAAGTGTACTTAAGTACAGAGATTTTAGGGAACAACCTCCTTCCCTCAGTTAGAGCATTGAAGATGGGTCGAGGCTGGGTCTTCCAACATGACAATGGTCTGAAGCACACAGCCAGGATAACCAAGAAGTGGCTCTGTAAGAAGCATATCAAGGTTCTGGCGTGGCCTAGCCAGTGTCCAGACCTAAACCCAATAGAGAATCTTTGGAGGGAGCTCAAACTCCGTGTTTCTCAGCGACAGGCCAGAAACCTGACTGATGTAGAGAAGATCTGTGCGGAGTAGTGGGCCAAAATCCCTCCTGCTGTGTGCAAACCTGGTGAAAAACTACAGGAAACGTTTGACCTCTGTAATTGCAAACAAAGGCTACTGTACCAAATATTAATATTGATTTTCTCAGGTGTTCAAATACTTATTTGCAGCTGTATCATACAAATAAATAGTTAAAAAATCACACATTGTGATGTTTTGATTTTTATTTTTAGATTATGTCTCTCACAGTGGACATGCACCTACAATGACAAGTGCAGACCCCTCCATGATTTCTAAGTGGGAGAACTTACAAAATAGCAGGGTGTGCAAATACTTATTTTCTTCACTATATATATATATATATATATATATATATATATATATATATATATATATATATATATATATATATATATATATATATATATATATATAGTGAAGAAAATAAGTATTTATTTATATATATATATATATATATATATATATATATATATAATATTTATATATATATATAATTGCGAGTTTATAGTTCACAATGCTGACTTTATATCTAGCAATTGCATGTTATAAAGTTAGAATGGTATATATATATATATATATATATATATATATATATATATATATATATATATATATATATATATATATATATATATATATATATATAGTGAAGAAAATAAGTGTTTGAACACCCTGCTATATATATATATATATATATATATATATATATATATATATATATATATATATATATATATATATATATATATATATACAATTCTAACTTTAAACATGCAATTGCTAGATATAAAGTCAGCATTGTGAAATATAAACTTGCAATTCTGAGAAAAAAGCCTGTATTTTTACCCCTTAGTATTGAACTTTAACTCGCAATTGTGAGAAAAAAAGTCAGAATCGCCTGTTTATTTCTCACAAATCAGACTTTATATCTCACAATTCTGACTTTATCACACAATTCTGACTTTATTTTGCACAAATCTGACTTTATATCTCACAGTTCTGACAAAAGTCTCACTTATCTTTTAAAATGTGTCATTCTGTGGCAGAAACAAGCTACCATACAATACAGATCTGGCTATATAAGACTAGTTTGAATTAATGCCTTTAATTTGCACATATTTTGTGATCTGTAGATGAATGAAGGCCTTACGGATTTGGAACTACATGAGGCTGAGTAATTAATGACAGAATTTTTGGGTGAACTAACCCTTTAATGCATTAATTTATTTTAACAAATAAAACCTTATTGTAAAGTGTTACCAATTTTTCATAGATGTAACTTACATTTAAGGCATTTAGCATGACACTACACTGCCATTGAAGTGACTCTATATGGTTGCATATTGTAGTGGAATGTTTGAGTGAAGTAATGATGACCTAATCCCCTAAACACTAAGAACAGGAAAAACCTGACACCTTTTCTTATTCTAAATATTCATAATTCCTGCTGATTTCTGATTGGACAAAAGTAGTATGATATATGGAAATGGAATGTACAGTGCATTCGTAAAGTATTGCAGCACTTTTACCACATTTTCTTATGTTATGTATGCCTTATTCCAAAATGGATTCAATTTACATTTGTTTCCATGAATTCTACAAACAATACCCCATAATGACAACATGAAAGAAGCTTGTTTGAAATCTTTGCAAATGTATATATATATTTAAAAAGAAATCACATGTACATAAGTGTTCACAACCTTTGCTTGATACTATGTTGAAGCACCATTGTCACCAATTACAGCCTCAGGTCTTTTAGAGTTTGATGCTACAATCTTAGCAGACCGATTTTTGGGCAGTTTCTCTCATTCTTCTTTCCAGGACCTCTCAAGCTCCATCAGATTGGATGGGGATCATCGGTGCACAGCCATTTTCAGATCTCTCCAGAGATATTCAATCAGTTTCCAATCTAGGCTCTGGGTGGGCCACTCAAGGACATTCACGGAGTTGTCAGGTAGCCCCTCCTTTGTTATACTGGCTGTGTGCTTAGGGTCATTGTCCTGAGGTCCAGAGATGGTTTTCATCAATTATGTCTCTGTACATTGCTGCATTCATCTTTCCCTTGATCCTGACTAGTCTCCCAGTTCTTGCAACTGAAAGACATCCCCACAGCATGATGCTGCCACCACCATACTTCACTGTAGGGATGGTATTGGCCAGGTGATGATTGGTGCCTGGTTTCCTTCAGACATGAAGCTTGCCATTCAGGCCAAAGAGTTTCATTAGACTAAAGAATTTAGTTTATTGTGGTTGGAGAGTCCTTCAGGTGCCTTTTAGCAGAATTTTTTATTGTGCCTCGATACAATCTTGGAGGTCTACACACAATTCTTTGACTTCATGGCTTGGTTTGTGCTCTGACATTCACTTGTTAACTGTGGGGCCTTATGTAGACAGGTGTGTGCCTTTCCAAATCATATCAAAGCAACTGGATTTACCACAGATGGACTCAAGTTGTAGTAACATCTCAAGGACGATCAGTGGAAACAGGATGCTCCTGAACTCAATTTTGAGTGTCATGGCAAAGGCTGTGAATTTTTTTATTTAAAAAAATATATATATATATAGTAGTGTGACTATAGGCCATATTTCCAACAATTCAGGAAAATGCACAATATTTCACTCTTTGTGCTTTGTCACGACTATGTGCACATTAAAAAAAAGGTGTGTGCTTGACACAGGCTTATCTTCTTTGCTCAGTCAGAACAGTCAGCTTCTGGAGGAAACAGACTAACGGGAGAAATCGCCATGGGGCGTTGAGTTGAGTGCCGTAGTCACGCACAGGCACTTTATCATGAGAGGTGACATGACGTTAGACACAACTGGAGCTGCCTGCTCAAAGCTTATAACTTTTTTTCTGTGTTGCTAAAGGCTAAGCTGATTAGATCTAAAAGACAAGTTTATTTACAGTAAGGATGAGCCTGAGAATGCTACCACTTCAAATATTCAAATGTTGTGGACATTGAAGAGAAAAATCTGTTTTGCATTTATTTTGCACGTTTTTACTTTTGAGTGAAATGTTGTGCATAAATGTGCAAAAATCATCTGCAATCAGGCTAAATATAACTTTAATAATTAAGAACAAAATAAGTATTAAAATACCAATTCTTTATTTCTTCCTGCACAAGCGAAAAGGTTTTTTCCCTGTCACTGTCTGCGTAACTGTAAACAGTGTGAAATGTGATATCATAGTCGTGTTGCTGAATGGGAGGTCATAAAAGTTCATTTAGCAAAGAATATTGTACTTCCTCCCCTATTACAACAACAGTTTGTGTGGTTTTGCACCACGAGAAAATGACAAATGCTCTTTCTTTATGTTTGCATAGCTGATTTCAGAGCCTGAGATGATTTGTGAAAATACATTTTCATTGCACACTATTGGCATAACAGTGAAAAATGTACATTCATTTTATTCTCAATATTTGATATGTCCCTTTCGGTTTTATTGACAGCACCACTGATGATTTGAGAATATTCCAAACATCATCAAGCAATGAAATCGGCATTGCTTTCATTTGTTTAATAAATATAATGTGGAATCTTAAAGATGCAGTAAGTGATTTGTGAAAAACACTGTTGTAGATATTTGAAATCAACCAAAACAAACACACCCCTTCATTGCTCCGCCCCCAAAATACATGAAGATGCAAGAGTGGATGTTTTTCTTTAACATAGCTGAAGCAAAGCAAATTAATGCTTTGTGGAAAATAAAGCACAGATGATGAATGTAAAAAAAAATAGACATAAGCCGCGTTTCCACCGCAGGAACTTTACCCAGGAGCCAGGAACTTTGGGTGGTACTCGGTGTGTTTTTACCGCAGAACCCAGGGTCTAAACGAAGTTCTGGGTAAATATTTGCCCCTCCAAACGGCCCTGTTCGCGAGGTAGTACTTTTTCAAAGTTCAGGAACTTTCGAGGGCGGGACTTGGACACTGAACATGCTGATTGGTTGAGCTCAGGCAGCATTTTATTTCAACCGGCATTTTTAAAAGTCTTTTGCGAGGTTCGTTCTACGTTCAGTAAATATCAGTCTTGCTCTCTGTCTGATGGCGCGCGTTTGTCTCAGCCATCTCACGTGCAATGTTCGTAATAGCTGATAATAATATACGTCATTTTAAATCTAGCTTTACAAGCTTTCTGAATATGCTGCTCTTTTCTGTCGTTGTTAATTACCTCTTTAGTAAACCAATACATAACCAGCAAAAGCAGCACAGCTTGAATCTCTTCCATACTCATTATTAATTTTTTTACAGTCTATTTTTCACCATGTAAACGACCTGACCGAAGAATTTTTCGGTTGTGCTTGGTATGAACATGCAATGGGAGTCAGGCCTGTATTCTGTTACCAGTAACCATAGCAACAGGAACCAAATTAATATCAAAGATTACGATGCCCATAAAACTGAAAACTTTTATCGCGAATCGCCAATTGAGCTGCTATTTTAACCTTTAAATCTTTATTAACCAACAAAAGCTAAAGCATAAACACACTAGCTGGACATTTTAATCATTACTCACTTTGAGTGCTTTGCAAACTCTCACACGACACGCATTTGAGTACATAGAAAACAAAACTCACGAATGCCACTGCAGGGGAGAACAGTGACTGTATCTTGAACTTTCAGATGGCACACAATTTGCAGCTGTATCCATCACTGTAAGTTACCAAAACCACACATTAAAGCCCTTATAGCAGAAAGAAAAAAGCCCTGGCTCCATCGTTTAGCATTAGACAATCTGCAAATCCGGAGTTGAACTGGGCCTTGTTTATAAAACAATCATCCCGAAAGGCAGGGAACAAACAAAAACACTTACGTAACTCCGTTGTTGCTCCGAAAAAAAAAAAAAAAACTCCAGCCATTGTCCCCTTAACGCTGGGTTCTTTGGGAAACTGAACAGGGTTGTATTGCCCTGACAACCAAAAACACACTTTGTGAAGTCTGTGACCTGTGCAGCACAGCCGTCGACTTCCCTAAAGCAGAGCAAAGCGTGTTGACGGCCATTTACATATGAAAGCGCAATATAAATGTCTCATTCATTTATTCATTCATTCATTTGCTCTCTCGCCGTTTCTGGTCTGGGAGAAGTGTCCTTACAAGGTAATGGCCCTCTACACACAATTGGATAGCGCTACAACCAGTGGTGGAGGAAGTACTGAATCTCAGTACTTAAGTAAAAGTACAAATAACCAGAGCCATACTTAAGTAAAAGTAGAAGTACTACAACGACAATCCTACTTAAGTAAAAGTAAAAAAGTACTTGATTTTAAATGTACTTTTAGTATTAAAAGTAAAAGTACTTGTCTAACAATTTATTCTCTTAATGAATTAAATAAAAAATAATTAAAAAGAAGAAAACAGTATGGGCTGTGGCGTTTTAATTAAGTTAGTTTTGGGTTAATGTGCGTGTAATCTGTTGCCCAGTTTACATTCTGACTCACAATTTCAGGGTGATTTGCAGAGTTAAATATCAATATTTTCATCAGCTTTGATGTATTTAAATCTTCATATTTATTTGGATAATCTTAAATATAGGATATGCTTCAGCTTTCCTTTTATATTCTTAAATTTGATCAATAAATTAAATTAGAATAACGCTATATGGTTGTTAAATTAAATAATTTACACTGACAAATTACAACTGCATTAAATGATGTTGAGATTGTTTTAACTATATTTTTAATACAATAAGAAATGTTGGAAAGAATGTTTAAACATTAAACGAAACTACCAGTAGGTGGCAACAGGTCTTGATGAGTGAGTCATTGAGTCGGTTCGTTCAAACGGCAGATTCGTTCATGAATGAGGCAGTTGTTTACGAACAGGTCTTTGAATCTTTGATTCAACCGATTCATTCAAACGCTGAATCATTCATTAACCCACTATTGCTGTGAGATGCGTTGTGGTTCTGATGTGGAAATATGATCTGATCTTGGAATTATTTTTGCTGCTGTAATAGAACAAAAGCAGTTTATATTGCATCTAAAATGTAAGTGACTAATTTTATTTGATTGTTTAAGGAACTGTCAGGAAATCAGTGTCACATTTTCAGTCGTGATGGTATTCAGGAAAACACACTCTTGGTCGTGTCATGTGAGGTTTTTTAACTGTATTATACATTATAAAATATAAAAACCTTCACATTTTGAATATTTACTGCAGTATGTTACTGAGATTCTCTGTACGAGCGGCGTTGGTTTGTTTCCATTTCTCCTCGAGAGGCTCCGCGATTGTCAACAGCGCAACCGTCAGTTCATACATTAGCCTATTATTATCCATTTATTATTCTAACAAAGCTTAATCTCGAGCCCTGAAACTGATCAGAAAATGTAACGAAAATTTAACGAAACGCTGTAGAAATGTAGTGGAGTAGAAAGTAAAATATTTGCTGCAAAATGTAACGAAGTAAAAGCAAAAAGTATGCACTATTGATTCTACTTAAGTAAAGTACAGATACGTGAAAAATGTACTTAAGTAAAGTAACAAAGTATTTGTACTTCGTTACATTCCACCACTGGCTACAACCAACCAGAGCAAAGTGTAGCGGAGCTAGTTAATGTAACGGATTCACTAGGGCTGCAACGATTCATCGAGTAACTCGAGTTAATCGAATCAAAAAAATCCTCGAGGCAAAATCATCTGCCTCGACGCTTCGCTTAGTCCATTTAACTACACACAGATGTTGCAGAAAGACATTTTTTGTGTAAGGACTCGGAGTATGAGCGGATTGCGGTTATATCCGCGGTTCAGGTGCATAAACATCCCAAACATTGCAGGTGGATGAGAGAAATCGTTAATATGTTGATTTTAATAAAGACGCGGAACTCTCATATCACGCTAAAACGCAATGAATGCGTGTCGTTCTTTAACTTTCGTTTTCAGCTCATGTCGAGATCAAAGACCGCAATGCGAGAGAGAGAGAGAGCGGGCGGGCATCAGCACATCATATCTGGTCATATCATTTAATATCGCTGTTTTTAAATGAAGACAACTGTGTGTTAAGCTTCAGGATGCGACGCTGAACATTTAAGTTTCATTTGCGGCAGTTCACGCTTCAGCTGAGGAGATAAGAGCAACTCCAAACACATGAACGCGATTTAGTTTGCAGCTTTGCACGTGGATCACCGTCATTGTGATGTGTGTGAAATCTTTAATGAGACTTTATATATCCTACTTGATAATATCTTCGAAATGCACCATTAGATGTTCTCAATACTAGGCGCAACAAATATTAGAACAAGCTGTAACGCGCGCGCGTGTGTGTGTGTGATGAGCAGCGCTCGTGCTTTCAGAGCTCAGAGCTGCGTGCTTTCATTGATTTGTGTAATTTAAATAATTATCACACTTTAATCATATTTATAGCTACTAACTTAAAACAAGCTGTGTTACAATGATGAATGATAGCTCAAAAGATCAGCATGCGTGATGTACTTTAACTGAATTAAACATATCTCGCGTTTGATCACGTTCTAGCGGTTATTCCTCCGTGTGATGTATAGGTTGTCGACCCTGGTTTATGTAAATGTAATTTTGCCAAAATATTTTTTTTGTTTTGTTTAGCAACCTACTTCAATGTAGCTAATATGTGACGATAGCATTGCGCTTAACACGGAGGATTTGAAGTTGTGACTATCGGGTGCTGGTGGATGTTTTGTTTCTAACAGCTGATTCGGTGACGATAGAGCTGATCCGCGCATCTCTTATTCCAAGTTAACCTGTCCAATATGTTTTGCTCCAGTAAAGGAGTAAATAAGACAGTAAATGCTTATGTCATGCCTGAGCTGAAGCTGATACATGAAAGTTAAGTTGCACAACATAAATACAATGTTTAGTTATTTATATTATTTATAGAATATTTATAGAATATTAGAATATTTATATTATATAGAATTTATAGAATATTTATATTATTTATATTGTTATTTATATTACTACTATTTAGATTTATTGGTTGTAGGTTTAGTTTTAGATTGAACTATGTTTACCTTTTTAAAGTAATTTGAAATAGATTTTTATTTAATATAATATGGCAATTGTATGCATTAAAATTGTTTAGTTTCACAGTTATTAATGTATGCAATTTCAGCAATAAAACTTATTTTTTCTAAAAAGAAGACAAATTAGATGTTAATTTTAAGATACCCGTCTTATTGTCTCTTATTGCTCTTTAATAAAGAAAAAGTAATTATTATCCGATTAATCAATTAATCGATCGATTAAGTGGTAGATTAATCGATTACAAAAAGAATCGATAGCTGCAGCCCTAGGATTCACAGAGGCAGGATTCAATAGCAAGTAACTCAGTTTATTTGTCAGAATGTGTCACAGAAGACAGAACTCAGAACACTGATGAAGTCCGGATAAGACGGAGCAGTGAGAGAGGCTCTGTTGGCGACACGGGCAGGCTGTGAGCAGCTGTGACTCGAGAGATCGGTACAGGCAATCCGGGAAGGGATCCAGCGTTTCACAGAAGGGGGAAACGACAACCGACACGGAGACACAAGGGGAAACATCCAACAACGCTCTGACAAAGACAAGAGAGAAACAGAGAGACTAAATAAGGTGAAGGTGATGAGTTGCAGCTGGTGCAGGTGACCAGCCACAGGTGCGTGATGAGCCAATCCCAGGCTCCGCCCTCACCTACATTCAACACGCACCCAAGAGTGAGACAGGGAATCCATGAACCGTGACAGTTAATAGATTTAACTTTCACTGTATCCGGTCGGCAAAACTCAGAACACATCTTCCCTTTTTAAGAATGATTTCAGTGTCGTTCTTTGTTCTTTTTTTCAAAGAAAAGCTTAACTCCGAGTCTTCCAGATTTTGCGGTCAAAGCCAATTTAAAAGACTGCCATTCACCAGCTTCTTTGTTTACTAGACAAGAATAACACACACTCCTCCGCAGATTAGCTTTCAGCTTAATCTACGCTCGCTCTCTCCCTCTCGCCTATCCACTATGGTTTCATCTTCACTTCCGCAACCTGTTCAGTTCTCAGAACTGGACAATAACAATGCTACTGACACTCTTTGCTCCACTATAACATCTTGCATAGACAGCTTTTGCCAGCTTTCATCCGGACCAGCTCGCCCCACCCCACCTGCCCCCTGTCTGATGTTCTCTGTGAACATCGCTCTGGACTCAGGGCGGCAGAGAGGAAATGGCGGAAATCTAAAAACTCTACTGACCTTACCTTGTATCAGTCTCTTCTCTATAAATGTATCCACTGCTAAACTCTTTAAAACATTCTCATCTCTTCTTTGCCCCCCCCTCCTTTATCGACTCTTACAGCTGATGATTTTGCATAATTTTTCACAAACAAAACCTCCTTCATCAGGAGCCAGTTCTCCTCCACAATCTGACACACACATCTCAACAACTGACACAAGCACGCTTCTATCCTTCTCTCTGCTCTCTTAGGCAGATATTTATAAACTCATCCTTTCCAATCACTCTACTACCAGACCAGTATCCCTTCTGCCTTTCATGGCAAAGACACTTGAGCAAGTTGTGTTCAATCAACTCTCTATGTTTCTTGAACAGAACAACCTCCTGGACAACAACCAATCCGGCTTCAAAAGCGGCCACTCGACTGAGACTGCACTACTCTCGGTGTGTAACCACCAGATCCTCCTATCAACTCTTAAGAAGATGGGTATCCCAGAAACTGCTCTCCAGTGGTTCAGGTCTTACCTCTCAGGCAGGTCCTACAGAAGAGGTGAAGTGTCTAAGTCACATCATCTAGCTACTGGGGTTCCCCAGGGCTCAGTGCTTGGGCCACTTCTCTTCTCCATCTACATGTCATCATTAGGTTCTGTCATTCAGAAACATGGCTTCTCCTATCACTGCTATGCTGATGACACTCAACTCTACTTCTCATTTCAACCAGATGATCCTACAGTCAGTGTTCGTATCACTGCCTGTCTGACAGACATTTCTGACTGGATGAAGAAGCATCACCTTCAACTCAATCTTGCAAAGACAGAATTACTTGTTGTCTCAACCAACCCATCACTTCATCAAAATTTCTCCATTCAGCTCAGTTCATCAACCATAACTCCTTCCAGGACAGCCAGGAACCTTGGAGTTGTGATTGATGACCAGTTAAACCTCACTGACCAAAAAACATCTACTGGTCCTGTTGATTTGCCTCATACAATATTAGAAAGATTAGAACTTTCCTATCAGAACAGGCTGCACAACTCCTTGTTCTCTCCAGACTGGACTATTGTAATGCTCTTCTAGCTGGGCTTCCAGCATGCTCTATCCAACCCTTGCAGCTGATCCAGAATGCAGCGGCGAGAGTGGTCTTTAACGAGACAAAGAGATCGCACGTCACGCCTCACTGGTGCTTGCCTATAAAGCAAACACTGGCTCTGCACCAATATACCTAGACTCAATTGTTTGGATTTACACACCCTCCAGAAGCTTGCGTTCTGCAAGTGAACGGCGCCTCGTGGTTCCATCCCAAAGGGGCATGACATCTCTCTCACGGACCTTTTCCTGGACCATTCCCACCTGGTGGAATGACCTGCTCAATTCGGGCAGCTGTAGTCTGTAGCCATTTTCGAAAAGCATCTTAAGACACATCTTTTCCAACTGCACCTGACCAATAAAGACCAGCACTTAACTATCCAATTAAATTTTTAGTTTTTTTGTCTAAAAAAAAAAAATAAATGTTTGTGTACAGTGCTAACTGTGTAACTGTTACAGCACTTGAATGTTGTTGCCCTTGTTTGTTTCATTGCTTCTATTGCTCTCCCCTTTTTGTAAGTCACTTTGGATAAAAGCGTCTGCTAAATGATTAAATGTAAATGTAAATGTACAAGAAGCACGCGGAACCTCCGCAACTCTGCCGTCATTATGTAAGCCCCGCCCATTGACATATACGATGTGATTGGCCCGACCAGAGTTTGTTTTTTCTAGCTCGCAAATCTATGTAGAGTTGCTAGAAGACAGTCGCTGCAAATTAGATTTCCTGCTGCTAGGGTGTGTCTAGATTTCTAGGCTAGGAAGGAGAATTTTTGGCACATAAATAATCAAACGCCCCAACTAATTTTTTGAAACTTTGGCCATGTTTTGCATGGGAATCCAAGTCTTTAACAGTGTAAAAAACTCAGAAATAGCTTTAGACCACCCCCCCCCCCCACCCCCCGATTTCTGATTAAAGCGATTTGTAATTAAAAAGAAAGAATGTTTCTTTTTAATTACATTTTTTCACTTATTTTTTTCTATTATATTTATTTATTTGTTTGAAAGAAAATTCCCATATCCATCCAAAATATATTTGAGTGTGTTCTTTTGGGCCCTCATTGTGCGTGACCGTAACTTTTTTATAATAATATTTGCTGAATTTACCCATCCTGTATCCTGTGATACAGTTGTGTAGTCAGACCATATGATTTCCCCTCTTTGTTTGTCCTCGTTACACTCACACTCCTACAATCACATCTGCAAACGCATGCAAGCAGGATATTTGTATTTATCAGCTTCGCTCTGTGCGATGGTGTCAGAGAGTTTAATCCAGAGCATCACCCTGCCACTCTGTTACGGCCCTGTTTCCCACATTACAGCACAATGACCCTTATGACGCCACAGTCTCCTCAACCTCCAGTTTCCCAGGAAAATGATAAAACCCTTTCTTTCCTCCCCCTACAAAAGCGCAAAAACATACTAAAACGATTGAAACGGCAAACAATGCTAATGAGTCTTCGAAGGATCCTAACGACCCCACAAATTAACAACCAATTGAGGTACAGCTTCCATCAGGCTGCGCGGCTTTTTTTGTCTAGCCAACTGTTGCGGAGGCCCTTGCCAAAGCGAGTTACTAGTCCGTGAAGGCGTCTCCCTCTTCCTGACACTAGGAGGGCATTTTTCCACCAGAAATTTGAACTGTCACCCATGTCAGATTTACACTGTTTTTGTGTCTTTTCTCTCCTTTCTCTTTTCATGGAGGGAACGTTTGCAACCGATGTCTATAAAGGGGCTCTTTGGGGAGAATGTGCAGGAAGCCACATGGTGGTACGTGATCAACCGCATGACTGCGCTTTAATTTCAGCCCACACTGATTCTTTTCAGTGGGCGTGATTAACTAATGCTGTTTTTTTATTATATTTTTTTTTATTTGAGAACACATATACAGTAAGCAATGTACACACTGGAAAATCATTACAGTAAGTTTAATCCAGACTTGCTGTGACATTTCATTATTGCTAATAAAACATTAAGTGTATTGCATAGCCAATACATTTTACTGTGTTAAACTGTGCTTCAGTGGGTCACTAATCATGTCAATCTGATGAGTTTGTGATATTGTGATTGACCAAATATCCCAAAAATGTATATTAAGGGATGTAACCACCATTTATTAGATTAGTGGCTGATCTTTATGGAGTGCAGATTACTAAAATGTTGTATTTTGTCTACCCCAATACATTTTAGTATTGTGTACATGCAAAATAATTTTTTCTCTCTGTTTTTTATTTTATTTTATTTTATTTTATTTTATTTTATTTTATTTTATTTTATTTTATTTTATTTTATTTTATTTTATTTTTTATTATTTATGTCTGTATTAATGTTTTATATGTTATTTATTTATTTTGGTTTGGTTTTGACACTGTAAAAATAATTTTAAAAATAAGTTACCTGGTTGCCTTACAATTTTGAGTTCATTGAAATTAAAAATTGGAGTTAATACAATGAACATTTTTGAGAATCGACAAACTTTATTCAAATATTATTTGAAGGATTTTGTAAGCATATTGGGTAAATGTTTGTGTTTTATTTGTGATTAAGCAGTGAAACATGCCAAATGTTGTTATTTTCATGATTTGTCAAATGTTTTATTTGGTTCAGATACAATAATATTTTGAGGGTCTATTTATTAAACTAATTTTATTTCAATGAACTCAAATTTTTAAGGCAACTAGGTTACTTACTTTTTTAAGTTAAACCAACAATATTTTTTACAGTGCAGAGTGGCATGAATAAATTAAGTGGTTGGATTTTTATATTAAATGCAAGTTTAAATTTATATTGTTGTGGTTTTTGTTATCATTTATAGTTTTGTAATTTTCATAAACCTATGAATTTATTTTCGTGAAACCAAAAAGATATTTGCAGAATGTTGCGTTAATGATGTACTAAAAAGGGAAATGTTTTTCCTTTGTGTTTTTTATTTTTTAATTATTATTTCGTATGGGCACCAACATTGTAAAAACAATCCCGCTCACACTAGTCTGACGTGGTCATACTCAATTCTAGTCAGAATTTGAGTCTGAAACTGCTTCATTGGGCTGTGATTATGAGGCGTGTTTCAACCGAACCAGGAAAGACATCAATTGGATAGACCTACAACCAATCAGAGCAACTAAGGCATTGTTAAATATTAACATAGTTCAACTGCACTGTGTTGCCAAGTCCGCGTTTTTTTCCCCGCGGGTTGTTTTCTATGTCCGCAGGTTGAAGCAACTATTATGTGATATATAGATCCATGAGTGCGAATTTTAGCAGGCAACCATGTCAAAATAACACACATTTTACCCCCCAAATGCCATTTTCCCCCCCGGAGAACCACCCGAGACACTATTGTTTAGGGCTGGCGGGTTTTGTTGTAAAAACTTGGCAACCCTGTCTGCACGCGAGCTGAAATCAGGCTGGAATACACGATCTTTGCCGGTGTTGTAAAAAAATAAAAGAATTTAATGACAGACAGAGCACTTACCCAACATGATCATCATTTCTGAGAGAAATTGTGAAGGTGAATGCATATACAAACAAGCTCTCCGTTTAGGATTCGAACAAATATAATCCAAGCCCCTTTGATGACGTGCATGATTACGTTACTGTTGATCATCTGTCCATCATCGTCTAAAGCCCGCCCTGATGATTTCATTGGTAAGAACATTTTCTGTTCGGGGATAATTACTCCTCTATGGAGCGAGGCCAGACCAAACTGCCCGACCTAAAAATGTTGTGGGCAGGGCTGAGTTCGGCTGGCTACGTTCAAACGGATCTGCAATAATGATTAAAAACGCTGTAATCTGCTGCCAAACCAGTAGTTGGCGATATCACTTTATAAAGAAAAGCTACGTGCCTATGGACTAAAACAAGCAACACGCATGCTCATGATGTCATATGTTTTCAAAAATGTGCATGTTTAAAGTGTACATGGAGACAATAGCACTATCGTTTTCATAAACTTGCACTGGCAAACTGTTTTTAAAAGTTTGCATTTCCAGGACCCCAGAAACGCTGTTGTCGTGTAAATGGTTGGCTAAAACACAAAAAGTTTTCCATTGAAAACGGTGTCTTGTAAACGGCCCCTCAGTCACAATTAACTGTCTTCATCTTTTTCCATACAGTCTAAATTAGTACTCTTTTTTTTGTTAAATTGATGAAGTCTTAGTGAATTTTGGTCAACATGAGTGTGAAATATCCCTTTAATGCTGTTGCTTAAGTTCATTACATCAGTTTTGCCCTCCATATCAAGCTGTGTTTAGTTGCCAATGTTAATCCTATTGTGATCCAGTTTTTACATGTCAGTGGACTTCAACTCTCTACCTCCTTTATTTTATCCAACCTCCTTAGAAGAGATCAAAGGTCACCAGTGCTCAAAGAGAAGTTCTGTCTCCACACTACGAGACATGACGGCAGTGTTTTCATTAGCAGTTAATGATGACAGACAGTCATGCATGAGTGACACCAGCCTGCAGTCACGCAAGGCCTCAAAGACGGAAGACACTCCATGAGGTTTTTTTTTTTTTTTTTTTTTTGTCTTGTCACGAAGAGCACAGACCATCGTAGAACATAATTCTAGGAAATCAAGTCACCATGATATAAGGAAGTGACCAACTTTATCCTGCTCATATTCTTGGCATTCAAGTTTATTTCTGGCAACTAGTTACTATAATGTTTCAAGGTTTTTTTATAGTAGTATTGTTAGAGGTTATTAATATCATCTGACATATTACAGATCAGACAGTTCACAGAATGTGGACTATGTTGACCGTGCAGGCATTAAAAAAAGTGGTAGAACTTTTTAAAAATCATTGTACTTTTGTTATTTTGTTTAGACATTTATTGCTTTATTATAAGAATTGTATTGTGTTAGTAATTATGTTGTAATATTTTGAGTGTTATTTATTTATTGTTTTGTTTTTCAGTGTTCAAAACCTATGACTTTCTTTCCATGGAACACAAAAGATGTTCCATGATTTTTAATTTAATTTAATTTAATTTAATTTAATTTAATTTAATTTAATTTAATTTAATTTAATTTAATTTAATTTAATTTAATTTAATTTAATTTAAGATCAGATCAGATCAGATCAGATCAGATCAGTGCTGCGTTCCAGTTGGTTTTTATCATGCCCTTCACTCGCAAACTTCCCTCCGTCTCGTTCACTCGGATGTGCGTCATTGCTCACGTTGCATGAGTGCCCACTACTGGCGGAAACTTTGCAAGGGACTGAACTGGAATGCCCTAAGCCCTTGATCACTTGGAATCCACTTTGGAGTTGATTTATTATTATTTTTTTTCCTTTACGAAATTGTTTAATGCAGCATTCTATATGTATATAGATGTGTTTGGGTTGTTTTAAATGTTTTTTTTTTTAAATATCATAGAGCTGTTTGTGGTGGGGTAAATTAAACGTGATATGTGGTGACGTCACATTCGCGTTGCATTGTGGTATATGAAGCTGCCTGAAGTGTACATATGAAGTAGACTCGCTCACTCGGTCAAAATCGAGGGAGCAAGGGTCTGTCCATATAAACTTCCCTTGTCCACTTCACGAAGTGGAACGCACTTCAAAATGGCGGCAGGGATTCCCCCAAGGGGAAGTGCTTAGGGAGGTTTGCAAGTGCGTGTCTTAAAGTGGAGTGGAACGCAGCACTGGTCAGTTCAGTTCAGTTCAGTTCAGATCAGTTCAGTTCAGTTCAGTTCAGATCAGTTCAGTTCAGATCAGATCAGATCAGATCAGATCAGATCAGTTCAGTTCAGATCAGATCAGATCAGATCAGATCAGTTCAGATCAGTTCAATTCAGTTCAGATCAGTTCAGTTCAGTTCAGTTCAGTTCAGTTCAGATCACTTCAGTTCAGATCAGTTCAGATCAGATCAGTTCAGTTCAGTTCAGTTCAGATCAGATCAGATCAGATCAGATCAGATAATTTCAGATCAGTTCAGTTCAGATCAGATCAGATCAATTCAGTTCAGTTCAGATCAGTTCAGTTCAGTTCAGTTCAGATCAGTTCAGTTCAGTTCAGTTCAGTTCAGTTCAGTTCAGTTCAGATCAGATCAGATCAGATCATTTCAGTTCAGTTCAGTTCAGTTCAGTTCAGTTCAGTTCAGATCAGATAATTTCAGTTCAGTTCAGTTCAGTTCAGTTCAGTTCAGTTCAGGTTAATTTCAGTTCATTTCAGTTCAGTTCATTTCAGTTCCAAACCTATGACTTTCCATGTAACAAAATATGTTCCATGATTATTTATTTATTTATTTATTTATTTATTTATTTATTTATTTATTTATTTGTTTGTTTGTTTGTTTGTTTGTTTGTTTATTTATTTATTTATTTATTTATTTATTTATTTATTTATGTATTTATGTATGTATGTATGTATGTATGTATGTATGTATGTATGTATGTATGTATGTATGTATTTGTTCGTTCGTTCGTTCGTTCGTTTGTTTATTGTTATAGATAATGATTTATTAGTATGTTATTCCTCTCCAGACATTGCAAGGTAATGTGATTAAGTAAGTGAAAGAGTATAAATATATTGCCATTGTTTTTTTTTTTTTATGAAACATTATATTTTGTCTCTCACATAACTCAGTTAAAGAAAAAATAATTAAGATAAAGTTTAAGTTTTATTATAGAAACAAGTTTTGGGTTTTTATTTAATGTACAAAAGAGATTCGTTTCTGATACTTTTTTTGTGTGCCTGTACTTGATTATGGTGATGTGTTGACCAGTTTGCTTCTTCTCATCTTCTCTCTTCTTCTCTTCTTGGGTGCCATTTATCATAGTGTTTTAAGATTTATATCAGATTTTAAACCTTTAATTCATCGTTCCACTTTGTAAAACAGAGTAGCTTGGCCTTCTCTTTCCATTGGAAGGAAAATACACTGGTATTGATAAATTGATGAAACTATTCTGGGCCGTTTAGGTTTTGCTTATTCAACAGAAGAGTGTTGGGAAATATTCCCTTCGATCTCGAAATTGTTATACTCTTTCTGTTTCTGTTTCGTTGATATAACTGAACTGGGGAAAGGGCCTTTTGGGTTAGAGTCCTGATTGGAATCTACTGCAAATGAAATTGAAATTACAAACTCTCGTTGTGCAAGTGTGTAAGTGTTTTTAATACTTGGCCAGGAGGAAACTCCTGAGAAAGAGATGTTTAATCTTTAAGCTGGATGAAGAAAGGTAAATATATATATATATATATATATATATATATATATATATATATATATATATATATATATATATATATATATATATATATATATATATATATATATATATATATATATATATATATATATATATATATATTATGTTTATAAAAATATTTATTTATTTGATTATTATTATTATTATTATTTATTTTTTTTCAGTGTTCCAAACCTATGACTTTCTTTCCATGAGGGACAAAATATGGTCCATGATTTATTTATTTAATATATTGTTATTATTATTATTATTATTATTGTTATTATTATTATTATTATTATTATTATTATTATTATTATTATTATTATTATTATTATTATTATTATTATTATTATTATTACATTTTTAAAAAAAATAGTGTTCCAAACCTATGACTTTCTTTCCACGGAACAACAGATTTTCCATGATTCCATTATTCATTCATTTTTTTTGTGTGCCAAACCTATGACTTTCTTTCCACGGAACACAAAAAATGTTCCATGATTTATTTTTTTAACTGTTCCTTGGTATATGTCTGATGAAGGTCATGAGAGGTAATACATTTTTTTGATATCTTCTGCAAGTATCGATAGTGTTCAGAATTTCCTTTAACCTTTTATATTTTCATTTTTTTATCCTCTTTTCTACACACCTATCTATTACCAGCAGGTGTGCGATGGTAATTGTCGATTAATTGGTTCAACTGTTCCTTGGAAAATAATTCAACAGATCTCAAAAAGTAGGCTACCAGAGCATTATGCAGAGAAGATTGTCCGTCGCGTGCAGAGAGGGCAGAGATGTGGTAATTATTTCTGCACTGGCATGAATTCTGTTTTTTTAGTGTTATCTCGTTATTTCTGTCTAGCTTTTGTTTCAAGGAACTTGCGTGACATTGTACAAAGTGAGGAGGAGGAAGAAAAATCCCCTCTTGGCAAGACAAGGCTACATGGTGAATGTTCCCTGCAGCTAGTAATATCTGAGGCTCTGCCTGCCCTCACGGTATTGTTTCAGGGAGGAATTCGTATCATTTCCTCTGGACTTTTTTGTTGTCATTAATACATCATTCTTTTTTTATCAGATAAGATTTTGAGATTTCATCACCTTACTTAGCCTTTATATGCATACACTGACCTTTGTGTGCTAAACAGTTGCTAATGTTGTTGTTGTTGTTGATGCTCTTGTCTGTTGTGGTACCACACCAACAGCCTCTAAGAACAATGCTAGGTGAGTGCTGAAATCGCACGTACACGTTACAACCAGTTGGCACAGGTCCACGCCATCCCAAAATGTCCAGAGCTCCCAGTGAAAACAAGCCACTTCCTCTCCACCCATACCCCCCTTCACCGGCATGATAAATCCACAGTCTTGCAGCAATGGGAAATCTGGCTCCAAGATAAAAGAATGAAGAGTTTTACGGGAGGACCGAGCCGTAGACATCAGAAGAGACAAAACCATAGGTTCCAAAAAAATGATTGGTATTTCCCAAATCATCTTTAACATCACAGGATTAAATTACATTTTAATAGAAAACCATTAGTTTAAATTTTAAAATTTTATATACTGTTTATACTGCATTTATGATTACAGTTTTTCTCAGTCGCTTTGGTACGTTTCTCAGATCAGAATTGAAATTCTCAAAACTACCTGTTCAATTCTCACATCATTGTGTCTCTTGTGCACATCAAAAAAGCAGTTTCTCGTTTCTTTGAACAAGTTGCAAATGCTTTGCTACATCCATGCAAATTAGTGCAATTCTCTGTTGTTTCCTACATTATCAGTTGCTAATGTCATGTTGATCAAAATGTATTATATTGGGTCTCTGTCACCCCCCTCAACATTTAGGCACAAGCTCATAGCATAAGTCTTTACATGCAAAATGGTTGAACAAGTTATCATAATATGTCAAGAATATTTATACATTTCCATTAGACGTTCACATTTCTGGTTTAGTTTTTTTTCTTTGTGCTGTGCAGTGCTGGCTTTTTTTTCTTTCTGTTTTGCGATGAGATATTCTGTCAACAAATGACAGTACAAACAGTAAAAGTGTAAATGTGAATCTTTTCCATTCTCTTGCAATTCCACTCAAACATACACTAAGATGTAACTTACAATTGACAATAATTGTCATCAAAACTTTAGCCGTAGTTTCCATCAGAACATCCCTCCAGAGTAAACTGTTATATTGACAACATGACTAAACAATCTGACTGTCTTATCCGTACACGATGACACAAGGACTTGTCATTCTGATGGCACTGACATGTTCATTGACACAGATATTTACTTTTGAGAGATGAAGAAAGGATTTTGAGGAAGAGAGTGGCTTTTGCAGGTTATCCATTGTGTTCTGCTATTTGTACAAATTGTTTTGAGAAATGCACTTTACTGTTTTGCAAATTATGAGTTTGATTCGAGAAATGTACCAAAGCGACTGATAAAAACTGTAAATAAATAGAGCCCAGGTTAATCTAAGAGACTATTGGAAGCATTTAATTTCAAATATTTGGATGTTAAGTCTTTGGAGATGTGGATTAAAAGGTAAAAGTCTTGAACTGACGGCACCGTGCAGATGGCAGATTTTACAGTTCTTTATTGCATGTTTTTTTAATGCATGTTTATGACAACTTTCATTAAGTGTCATTCACTCAGTTTTCAATGCAAAGATGGCATTATTTGAGATGTCTTTATGACAACTTGACATAAACCAATACATAACCTGTCAGTGTCTTTGTCATGACAATTTGACATTACCAGGACAACATAACCTGTCATGAACATGACATAGCCGATTAGCAAAAAACTTAAGGAACTACTTATCTTTAGGGGTTAACATTACATTAAACTGTCATGTGGTTAGTTTTGACATTGGCTGTCATGAGGCCATAATGTCATGATTTTTTTCTTTATTGAATTTGTCATTAAGTGTCAATACTCTCAAATGATTTTAAAACAGTGTCATGAATATTTTTCTTGACCTAATCTATGGAGTCAGAGAGGAAATTGTAGGCCTACTGAGTCATTGAAAACTCACCCTAAAATGATCGCGTGGCGGTGGCAGCACTGGTTAGGTGTACACTTTGATGAACGCTGGCCGAGCCTCAGTCAGGTTAGCTTGCTTTAATGTAAACTGTGTTAGTAGTAAGAGAAAAAAAGCTCACAACAACATTATTTTGGGTTCAAAAGACTTTATGTAAAGGTGCCCTAGAATGATTTGAAACAATATGTTAAATTGTTCTCTGATATCTACGTCAGAGGGTATGTGGCTTATTTAAGGGCACAAATTGTCCAGATACAGTTTTACAGGTCCATTTACAACCCTATAAATTGTTCCTAGGATGTAATGCTCTGTTTTTGCCTTATTTGGAAGAGTCATGAATATTAATGTTGAGCTCTGCTCTGATTGGCTTATTTCAGCAGCTCACAGCACAGCAGTTCAGTTGTTCAAAAGGGGGTCTATTCTCGAATGCCTGTTCATATGTTTAAGACATTTGAAATGGCCTATTATCTGACCTTCTGTTGAAGCTGGTGGAGGAAACTTTTTTTTTTTTTTTTTTTTTTTACATTATGAACTGAAAAATATGAATGACACTGTTATTATTGACATTTTAATGACAAATTAAACTTGTACCACTGAAAATATTAATGACATTTTAATGACAAATGCAATAAGGTTGTTATGTTGTCTTGGTAATGACAAAGACACTGACAGGTTATGATGTATTGGTTTATGTCAAGTTGTCATAACAAATACATCTCATAATATCATCTTTGCATTAAAACATACATAGTTGAGTGAATGACACTTAATGACAGTTGTCATAAATATGCATAAAAAGTCCTTCATATTCATGACGTGTCATGTCATGATTATGAAGGTGTCATGTCAGTCGTATGCACACCCCTTCAAGTAAAGTGTTACCCTTTTTCTTTTTTTTTCTTTTCCTGTTTTGGTTAAAAAATAATCTAAAATCAATTTCTGAGGTACATAAACATCCAATGTTCAATACTATTTCCATACCATAGCCCAATTCCCAATGGTAATAATGTGTAATTTGAGAGGTACTGGCAGCTTTCTGTGGGAAATTCGAGTATTGGCAAAGACGAACGGCTCGAATTCTTCTGAGCCAGACTCCTTCTGTATGTATACAGACTCTGTTTACATAAAGAGGGGTCAGACTCGTAGTAATATTGAATGTGAGGATGCTGCAGGTGCGGATATAGCCTTTTCTCACAGCAGCTGAAATAATTTAATTTATCATTTTGAATCCAGAAAGGTCCAAACGACAATCATCAGAGACAACTGGAGATTCATCCGTAGTCAAAAGCAAGATTAGATTAGACTGTACAGAAATTGAAATCTACAGGTAATGCTAATACAAACTAAATACACTTAGTCACCTAATACGGATGTTGTTAAAATTAACAGTTTGAGAACAAATTATAATAATATTAATAATAATTTGCATGGTTTGATGTGAGCTAAGCAATCGTTAGATTTAATCTCCACTGGTAGCTGATTTATTGTTATGCTTTTTTCCCTCAGTTGGTCAGAACAAAATTGGCTGACAGGTTACTTACATGTTCGGATGACATTTTCCGGTTAAAAGTTTTATTTTGGTCATACTTCCAAGATATAGAATCTGTAATTCCAAAGTACAGCAGACCTGGCACACTGACAGGTGACTGGGAGGCACACATACTCCTCAAAACATTAGATTCCTCGGGACTGAGGAGATCTATGTAAAGATGTTCATTTTGCAAATAACTGCAATGGCAGGTTTCAAACAGAGATGGTGACAAAGAGGCAAAACTTATGGACTGTAGCTTTAAATATTTGTTTAGTTCACAGAAAGCTCTCTCCATTTTGCTGTAGATCATTAAACTGGCACTGCCTCAGAAGTCTGTCCGCAAATCGTTTCTTGAGGTATTTTCATGTACAAGCGCTGCCTGCAAAGTCATTTTCTGATTAAACAGTCTACTTTTTTGGATATAGCCATGACCAAAAACATGATTTTAAACTTCAAACTATACCATATTTATCCACGGTGGTGTAAAGTATTTAAGTAAATGTAATTATTTACTGTACTTAGATTCAAGATTAGATTTGTTTCATTACACACCAAGTACAATGCAATGAAATGTGTTTAGAGCAAGCCTCCTAGCCACATCTATTTAAAGAGCCGCAACACACTCTCCAGAAAAAAATGCAGTTTTAAGCATTTATACACACAAAAACACAACATAACACAACACAGCACACGTGGTCACGTGATGGAATTTTTTGTTTGGATTGGTTGAAGGAGAAGAGAGGGGGATGGGGTCTGTGTAATGCACATGAGTAAGAGTCAGATACCAATGCTTGTGTTAAGTATCTATTTGGCAACTATGTACTCTTTACTCCAATACATTTGTAATGAGTAATTCAATGGCTCCACCGTTGAACGTAGAAAGCTGACTTGTTGCCTTGCTGTGCTATGGTAGGATCTGACCTAGAGTTGACAGCCATGTTATCTCGGGCAGCCGTGAGCCTCGGGCTGGTGTGGAACTCCGCCCTGTCACGAGTGCTCGCGGTTGGGCGATTGGTTTTTGGGGGTGGCACCCGACACCTGCGGGCCCCGCCCCCAATGCCATTTCGCTTCCATGATGCACAGTTGCCTCAGCCTCCTCGCCGCTGAGGGCGACCTTCTGCTATGATACCCACGTCCGGGCCGGTAACACTGCCTCGCTGCCCAACCGAGGGTACGCCGGTGTTCTGTATGACCCCATTGGTGCACTCCCTGGGAGCCTGGCTTCAGCTTCCGGGACTGTCCCGCTGGGTCGCGAGGACCATCAGGCTCGGCTACGCGATTCAGTTCGCGTGAGCTCCTCCCCGCTTCCGGGGTGTCCGCTATACCATGGTGGGGCCCAATGCCCCGATCATGCGTGTGGAGATCGCCACCCTACTGGCGAAGGGCGCGATCGAGCTCGTCCCTCCAGCCGAGGTGAAGTCCAGCTTCTACAGCCCTTACTTCATTGTACCGAAGAATATCGGTGGGTTACGGCCAATCCTGGACCTTCGCGTCCTGAACCGATCCCTTCACAGGCTTCCGTTCAGGATGTTGACTGTGAAACGCCTTTTCGAATGCGTTCGTCCACGTGATTGGTTTGCAGCGATCGACCTGAAGGACGCATACTTCCATGTGTCCATCGTTCCGTGACACAGACCGTTCCTACGGTTTGCGTTCGAAGGGCGGGCATATCAGTATGCTGTACTCCCATTCGGGCTAGCTCTGTCCCCTCGCGTCTTCACGAAGATTGTCGAGGCAGCCCTTGCGCCACTCAGGCAGCAAGGGGTTCGTGTCCTGAACAATCTCGATGACTGGCTCAGACTGGGCCACTCTCGGGAGCGGGTGTGCGAACACAGAGACCTGGTTCTCCACCACTTAGCTTGTCTGGGCCTTCGGTTCAACTGGGAGAAGAGCAAACTCTGCCCCATGCAGAGGATCTATTTTCTCGGTATGGGGATCGGCTCGGTTGCCATGTGCGCGCAGCTTACCGGCGAGCGTGCGCAGTCACTGCTGACTTGCCTCCGTCAGATAGAGAGCAAGAGTGCGTTTCCACTGAAACTGTTTCAGAGGCTCCTGGGGCATATGGCATCTGCAGCCGCGGTGACGCCGCTCGGATTGCTTCATATGAGACCGCTTCAGCACTGACTTCGAGTCCCGAGATGGGCATGGCAGTCGGGCACGTTCCCGGTCCCAGTGACTCGGGCCTGCAGACAGACACTCACCCAGCGGTCGAACCTCAGTTTTCTACGGGCAGGTATCTCCTTAGAACAAGTTTCCAGGCATGTTGTTGTGTCAACAGATGCTTCCACTACGGGTTGGGGTGCCATGTGCAATGGACATGCTGCCGCGGGCTCCTGGACAGAGAACCAGCGCCGCCTGCATGTCAATTGCTTCGAGTTGCTGGCAGAACGGTTCGCCCTGCACCGCTTCCTAGTGTTGCTGAAGGCTCAACACGTACTAGTCAGGTCGGACAACACGGCTGTTGTAGCGTACATCAACCACCAGGGCGGTCTATGCTCCCGCCACGTCCCAACTCGCCCGCCATCTCGTGTGATGGAGTCAGAAGCGCCTGAGGTCCCTTCGTGCTGTCCATATCCCGGGGATCCTGAATCGTGCAGCCGATGAGCTGTCACGGATTCAGCCAATCCCTGGGGAGTGGAGACTCCATCCCCAGTCGGTCCAGCCGATCTGGGATCAGTTAGGGGATGCACAGGTAGTTATTTTACCTCCCAAAACTCGTCCCATTGCAGCCTGTACTATTCCCTGACCGAGGGCACACTCGGCACGAATGCACTGGCGCACAGCTGGCCGCAGGGCCTACGCAATCATGTCAGGGAGCCACATAATAATACTTTTGAAACAATTTAATTGGATTACTTTAAATGTATTAATTCCATGATGTTGAAGTTACATAAAAAATGATGTTTATTTAACTTAATTGATTCATTTTGGATGGATGTACACAATTAAATCATGTAAATCCAACACACTTTTTTCAATCTAGTTGCAGGAGATGAGGGCATGGGTGCAGCTGGTGATAAAGCTGGGTCCAACCAGCATGTCCAGTACAAGCAGGCTTTTGACTGTAAGATTACTTAACATGTTTCTGTTATATTTTTGAAGGATATTGTTTTATTATGGCTTGTTTGGTCACTTCACTCTTAGGTTAACTAAGACATTTTAAATATCTTGATTTATTGCAATATTCAGGTTTTCAGTTTTATTTTATTTTGATTTAAAAAAAATAATTATCAGTTTCTTGTTTTTCACAGGGATGTCTCTAGCAAGGCCCAATCCTGGTTTAAACTAAGCCCTGTAAAGCCCTGTTTCCACCAAAATTACCTGGAACAATTTGTACTAGGAACTTTTTTTTACAGAAACGGTTTCCCCCCCAGACGTGCTACTGTCTGCGTTTCCACTTCGGTCTAAAGTACTGTAAAGATTAGGTGAATTATTCCGGTGATGTAGGACGCGACTGCTTCTCCAATTCAGCGACGGACAATAATCATTTTTGCGCGACACTCTGCAATAATAGTATGAAGGAGATTCAAGCTGTGCTGCTTTTGCTGGTTATGTATTGGTTAACTAAAGAGCTAATTAACAAAACTGATACATATTCTATTCTATTCAACTGATACATGAAAACATATTCTGAAAGCTTGTAAAGCTAGATTTAAAATGACAATGTAATTATCATACAGACATTGACCGTGAGATGGCTGAAACGAACGCATGCCATCATACAGAAAGAGCAAGACTGATATTTACTGAACGCAGAACGAACCTCGAAAAAGACTTTTAAAAATGCCGGTTGAAATAAAATGCTGCATGAGCTCAACCAGCTTATTCAGTGCCCAAGTCCCACCGTCGAAAGTTCCTGAACTTCGAAAAAGTACTACTTCGTGAGCAGGGCCATTTGGAGCGGGAAATATTTACCTTGAACTTCATTTAGACCCTGGTTCCCCCGGTCGAAACACACCAACGTTTCTAGTCTGATTTGGGATCAGATTCTGACATGTTTATGGGCCAGGGTTTTCCAGACGGGCTATTAAAACGTAAGCCCATTCTTAAATAGTGTAATAACATTCCTTTCTTGATGTGCGTTGTTCACTCTCTTGACTTGACATTTGAAGGGCGCGCGCTGTGTGTGTGTGTGTGTATGTGTGTATCTATGGTTCGCGGTTATATTCATCGATTGGGCGGGCCAAGTAACGTAAAATTCCGAAAAAATGCGGGCTGATGCACGATTAATCGTGTTTGTTTAATAAAGACATTTTGCGAGCCCTGTGGGCATCTGGGCGATTAATTCCAGTTGCTGTTTCCCCCCTGACCACAGGGGAGCTGAAGCTCATTAAATATGCTTATTTTATCCTAGCCGTGGGCGTTTACTTCCAAGTCTCCAGTGCGGCACGCCCATTAAAACTGAGCCTCAAAACCAGGGCAGAAAATAGCTTATTAATTATTCATTATGATATTTTTAAATATAAAAACCAGGCAAATGTCATAAGTTGATCTCAGACAACAGTATATCAAAAAAAAAAAAAGATTTAACCGCTACTTAAAGACCCCTTTAAAACTACTTACCTCAAGCTCCATTTGCAAAATTGGCATGCCAAATTGCCCTCTTTTTGCCCCTTGCCATGACCACATGACCACCCATATGCTCTTCTTTCACTTCCTCTTATTCACACTGCACATAAAAGTCACAATTGCCAAAGTATCTTGCTCTATCTGTTTACCACTAGTGTGTACTGATGATGTTCTGTTCTTCAATACCTAGCTTCTTATACAATTCGTCATCATCTTATCATCAACGTACAATCTACACACGTCTTACCCAAGTTTACCAGGTCCATGCCATACGTGTGATTTGCAATGATCTTATTGGATTGCCGATTGTCTGTATAGCAGGCATAAGACTTTTACTCAAGTCATATTGAAACTGGTTAGATATAATAGAATAATTTTGGCTGCATCTCTGCTTTAACTTAAGTATGGTTTTCAGTTATTCTTTAGGTTTACACTTCTGCTTATCCATTCCACAGCGTTTCCTTTCAAATCACCGCTGAAAGTATGAAACAAGTGCACTGAATCTATCTGGACCTGTGTTTGTGTTGATGAGATTCACCGCAGCTGAACTGATACACCTGCACAAGCAGGCATTAATGAGCGTTCGGCTTCACTGGCTGTAAAATCTTTCTCATGTCCAACTGAGCTGTGAAGGAAACATGAGTCTCCTCTAACAGCGGGAGCCAGACTGCTCAACCAAGACCATCTCACACTGTTGACATAACATGGCAGGAATGTCATGAGCACTTATGCTGAAATCGGTGAATATGAATATTACAGTAGATGTCAAAGATGATTTTGCAGAAATGCACAAAAGGACAGTGACCTTCATCTAAACCCGCTGCAGACGTGCAGGATTTCAGAGTATGTGATAAACTGCCAGATGTCTTATTGGGATAATACTGATGTGTTGTTGTTGGATGGCAACTAGTGGATTTGCACGTTGCTAGATCAAAGATTCCGTATGCTGTGTATATCAGCTCAAGCACCTGTAACCCTGGTACGTGGAAATGTCCATTCTAATCCTTAAACGCGATTTCGCTTCTCTGTTTCTGATCAGATAATTTTAAGCTGATAAATTCCAGGAAAGTCCAATGTTCCAGTAAGCAATTTCATTCAAACAATGTGTCCAAAACAGTGTAAATATATATAGGGATACAGCAAATGATGACAAAATGACCGTGTTAAGCAAGACAAATGGTATAAACGTAATTTCACACTAAAGCCCCTTTCACACTGCGCGTCGGATCCGCAATATTCCCGGAACATTGCCGGGTCGCCTTCTGTGTGAAAGCAACCACGTCCCGGAATTGATTACCGAATTCGACCCGGGTCGGGGACCTAGTAACATTGCGGTATTCGACCCGGGACGAGCGCTGTGTGAACAAAAGCCGAAACAAATGCCGCAGCGTGTACGTAGTTATCGTGCGACTCCTAGAGCTTGTTTTTTCAATAATACAACCCTGCAGTGCCAGAAGAGTTAGTCAGTGTTTTAAACGCAGAGAGTGTTCGTATACAAAAGAAACTAAAATTAAACAAGCAGAAATGTGCGCAAACTGGACACAAGTCGAGACCACGGAGCTCCTTACTATCCGCGCTGAAGCTGAGATCGCTCGCCATTATACGTCACATCCAGATGTCACGTGTCAACTCGACCCGGGACCGTTACGGGTTGTGTGTGAAAGCGCACATATTACGGCATTTCGCTGGCAGTGTGAATGGACCAAATCTAGTGGCCCGGGAACAAATGCCGGGTCGCATTATCCGCGTATTTGCCGGAATCACAGTGTGAAAGGGGCTTAAGTGTGCAGAACGTATCATCGATCAGGCATGCCATTATTCGTAATATTGTGTTGTTGCCACTTTTGCTGCCAAAACAGCCCTGACCCAACAAGGCATGGATCCCGCTAGACCCCTGAAGGTGTGCTCTCGTATCTTCAAGATGTTAGCATCAGATCATTTAAGTCCTGTAAGTTGCGAGGTGGGGCCTCCAAGGATCAAACTTGTTTGTTGGGCACATCCCACAGATGCTCGAATGAATTGAGATCTGGGGAATTTGGAGGCCAAGTCAACACCTCAAACTTGTTGTTGTGCTCCTCAAACCATTCCTGAACCATTTTTGCTTTGTGGCAGGGTGCATTATCCTGCTGAAACAGGCCACAGCCACCAGGGAACACTGTTTCAATGAAAAAGTGTACATGGTCTGCAACAATGCTTAGGTAGGTGGTATGTGTCAAAATGGCAGGACCCAAGGTTTCCCAACAGAACATTGCCCAAAGCATCACGCTGCCTTGCCTTCTTGCCATAGTGCATCCTGGTGCCATGTGTTCCCCAGGTGAGCCATGCATCCACCTGAGGTAAAAGAAAACATGATTTTTCAGACCAGGCCACCTTCTTCCATTGCTCTGTGGTCAAGTTATGATGCTCACTTGCGCACTTTCGGCAGTGGACAGGGGTCAGCATGGGCATTGGGAAGCCTGGCTGGTCTGCGACTATGCATCACCATACGCATCAAACTGGGATGCACCATGTATTATAACACCTTTCCATCAGAACCAGCATTAACTTGAGCAATTTGAGCTACAGTAGCTCATCTGTTTGATTGGACCACATGGGCCAGCCTTCACTCCCCACCTGCATCAATGAGCCTTGGCAGCCCTGTCGCTGGTTCACCACTATTCCTTGGACCACTTTTGATAGATACTGACCACTGCTGACCAGGAACACCCCACAAGAGCTGCAGTTTTGGAGATGCTCTGACCGAGTCGTCTAGCCATGACAATTTGGCCGTTGTCAGACTCCTAAATAAACTTATACTTGCCCATTTTTCCTGCTTCTCACACATCAACTTTGAGGACAAAATGTTCACCTGCTGCTAGAGGTCTGCACGGGACTGTTTTCTTTTTTTATCCCGTTCCCGACAGGTTCTATTAGCACCCACCGCCTCCCACTTAAATCATTCTGTGTTTACCCACTTACTGCTTAGAATGATTTTCTTCCCGACCCAACCGATGACGCTAAATTTAGACATTCTTTCCAGATTTAAATTTCCCCTAAAGAAAGAGAGTGAGTGAATCGGATAACATATAAAATTTTGACTTACAATCTTTGTTATTTTTTGCTTTAATAATATAGATAAGAAATAAAATAATAAGATAAGAAATGTTTATTGAGCAGTAAATTAGCATATATTATGTAATTTGTCACGTGAGCCTTCAGAAATCATTCTAATATGCTAATTTACTGCTCAATAAACATTTCTTATCTTATTATTTTATATATATATATATATATATATATATATATATATATATATATATATATATATATATATATATATATATATATATATATATATATATATATATTAAAAAAAATTGTAGAATTTGTATAGTATTTTCCCCAGAACTATTTATTATTATTATTATTATTATTATTATTATTATTATTATTATTATTATTATTATTATTATTATTATTATTATTATTATTATTCTTAGTATTATTATTATTATTATTATTATTCTTAGTATTATTATTATATACAATCATTTTATTATTGTAGAGACTCATGTGAATGCTGCAAGGATATATATATATATATATATATATATATATATATATATATATATATATATGTATATATATATATATATGTATATATATGTATATATATATATATATATATATATATATATATATATATATATATATATATATATATATATATATATATATATATATATGTATATATATATATATATATATATGTATATATATATATATATATATATATATATATATATATATATATATATATATATATATATATATATATATATATATATATATATATATATATATATATATATATATATATGTGGTTAGATAATGTCATTGTCTCCTTTTTTATAAAGGGAGGAAATAATTACTGGACCATGACCCTTTTGTTTTGGTTTTTTGCATTCCTGAGTCCTCCAAATGTAATATGCTCTATTCATTCTGATATTTCTCTAATTAGATTGGTCATTTGTTTTGTCATTGTTGACTGCAGTTCAGTCCTTCTGTTGTGAAATGAAAAGGTCTCGGTGGAACAGAAGCTACCCCACAGTGGCCCCATAAAACAGAAAGCCAAATTCACCTCATCACAAATCCTCTGCACGTAAACACCATGGACGTGATTTGGGAGTTTTATCCTTTTACAAGGCCCCATTGCATTATAGTTTCTATAAAGCACAGAACTGATTTGATGTCAAGCTTTAAAAGCATCATATCATGAGGAATCAAATGTGTCAATGAGTTAATTTATCAACATTTTAAAATACTTCCTCAGTAAAAAAAATTTGGGTAGTTCACACAAAAATTTAAATTCTGTCATCATTTACTTGCTCAAAACCTGTATGAAAATCGTTCTTCTGCTGAACACAAACATAAGATATTTAGATGAAAATGGGGAACCAAACAGTTGATGGACCCCAATGAAAAAATAAATAAAATAAATAAATATTGTAAATATATGTAATTCCTGTGATCAAAAACTGAATTTTCAGTCTTCCAGTCTTCAGTGTCACATGATCCTTCGTAAAACATTATAATATGTTGCACAAGAAATATTTCTGATTATCAATGTTTAAAAAAATAAATAAAAAAGCTAGTTATTTTTGTTGATTTTTTTTATTTAAGATTGTGTAAGCATATTGTGCTTAGAGTCAATTATTAAATTTGTGATGATACAATTAAACATGCTAAAATGTGCAGACACAAAGACATTTTGAAAACAAGCAAAACTGTTTATGTTGAAGTCATTGTATGCTTTTTCTTGAACATTGTTTTTCCATGCATTTTATTATTATTATTTTTGCATAGTAAAATCAAACCTGTAGTTGTAGTTTGCCTTTTATATATTTTAGTACATCCTTGAATTCTGACAATGTTCATGTTTAAGGTTGGTCACCACCGTGACGGTTGCTATAGGGGTGTATTTGGTTGCTTTGTTGCTTCAGTAATCAAGAAAGGAGAGGTGTTGCCACAGGTAATCTGAAAAGGAGAATGGCTGGTTTGTCAGTCTGGATTATATGTGTCTCGCTGCACTTTGATGTGCCATGACCGTCTGAAGCACTGCAAAAACACTGCTTCCTGCCACTGGCCTGTGTGTGAGTGTATGTTTATACAAACTGTCTTAAACTGGAAAAGATTAGATATCGTGGAGATGACAGCTATGATCTATTTGCATTATAATTATCATGCTGAAAGCCATTCCAAGGATGATTCGCTTCCTCCTAGAAACACGAAAAGGAGACACAGCAGAAAGTTCACCCTAATATATCTGTCCTTTCAAAGAACTTGAAAAGTTCAAAAGAACAAAAAAAAAATTCACTTAATTTTGTTAAATTATTAACAATTTTAATAACAATGCATGTATTTTATTGTATTTAATTAATACATTTTTTTAAAATTATATATTTAGTACATTGAATATCAAATAAGCATTTAATAAATATTAATTAATTACGGTAATTAAATTAAATTAAATAATTGACTGTTGTTAATTTAATAAATTATGTAGTAATATTAAAAAATATATCTATATAATACATTTAATACACTTTTGAAAATGTTAATAAATATTTAAATTAATTAAAACTTTACTGCTGTTAAAATAGAGCATCTCCAAAACATCCTTGTGGGGTGTTTCCGGTCTGCAGTGCATCGCAGTTTGATATACGTTTGGGGCTGCATTGCTGACCCCAACCGACGAAAGCGCCAACAGTGGCAAGTGAGCATCAGAACTGATATACGGAGCAATAGAAGAAGGTGGCCTGGTCTGATGAATCACGTTTTCTTTTACATCACGTGGATGGCCGGGTGTGTGTGCGTGCGGGGAACACATGGCACCAGGATGCACCATGAAGAAGGCAAGCCGGCGGAGGCAGCGTGATGATTTGGGAGATGTTCTGCTGGGAAACCTTGGGTCCTGCCATTCATGTGTATGTTACTTTAACAGGTACCATCCACCTAAGCATTGTTGCAGACCATGCACACCCTTTTCATTGAAACAGTGTTCCCTGGTGGCTGTGGCCTGTTTCAGCAGGATAATGCGCCCTGCCACAAAGCAAAAATGGTTCAGGAATAGTTTGAGGAGCACAGCAACGCGTTTGAGGTGTTGACTTGGCCTCCAAATTTCCCAGATCTCAGTCCAATTGAGCATCTGTGGGATGTGCTGAACAAACAGCCCAAATCTTGGAGGCCCCACATCACAACTTACAGGTCTTTGAGGATCTTTTGCTCACATCTTGGTGCCAGATACCACAGCACACCTTTAGGGGTCTGGTGGAGTCCATGCCTCGACGGGGCAGGGCTGTTTTGGCAGCGAAAGGGAGAACGCAATATTAGATCATAATGTTATGCCTGATCATTATTACAATTTATCGATGGCTGATTTGTCAGCACTATTATTTTGGCTCATTTATAATAATTTAAAATCTCAATTTTAATGTGTTTCATTTTCTTTAGTTAATGCATTTTTTTAAATGTAGACATCTAAAAAGGAGTGACAAGAATATATAGATAAGTGACAACAGTATGATTATAAAATGAATTACAGATGTAATTACATGCAGGAAATTTAAAAAAATGGTAAGCACAATGTAAAAACATGTATGTCACAATAAGTGCATTGTATCAAATATTAATTTAAATGTTAGTACATAGTATTTAAGTCCTCCTAATATGGGCTCCTTGGGTGAATAATCATTTTTTTTAATTTAAATAAAACCCTATTTGCACTGCAGCCACAGTCTGACTAACAGCCTTCATGTGAATTTATGAATGACACGTGAAGGACCTTCCTCTTGTTTCCATTGATGAAATGCTTTTCTGATGTGTGAGAAGACAGCTGTATATGTGGGTGTGTGTGTGTCAGCCAGTCAGCTCTGTGGATGTTTTAACAAGACTGCACATTTAGTTCTTTGTAGTTTACACTAACTTATGCAATCATGTAATAGAACTGGTGTCAGTGTGAATGGAACACACCAGACTGGATTGGCCAGATGAGGGGGAAGAGGCAGTTTGCTCACACGCACACATCTACAAACACCCGTGTTACTCTCTGCAATTATCTTTTGTTTTATTCTGCGCTGGCCACTGTGACCATGCAAACAATGCAATGCAATGTGCAAGAAATAGCTAAGAGCTTGCACATTAGCTGCAGTGCTCTATTTAGTTCAAGCATGTGAAAGTACATGTTGTGAGTCAGACAAAACTGCATTGTTATTGCTCTTTGTCAGTGGACATAGAAGCTGATTTAGAGTTTCTGTTGTGTTTGCATTGTCTCTGTACTGCCTTTGGTCCACCCTAGCAACTCCTTAACAACCATATTCTCACGAAAGGTCCAGAGAGAGAGAGCGAGAGGAAAGGAAGCATTCTCTTCTTTTGAGTGTCATGGCTTTTGTTGATTTTAGATTTTCAAATATGTTTTATTGTCTTTCTGTCTTGGCATGTTTTGACATGACATCACAGAAAATTAGTGACTAATTATAAATAGTATATTTATGCAAACTCTAATTTATTCATTTTACAATACAGCTTTCCCCCAAAAAAATATAAATAACATATAAATATTGCACTATTAATTCTAGAAAAATCCACTATAATATATTGCTGATATGAGGAAGTACAATATTTTTTGCTAAACTTGTATGACCCCAGCCTCTTGTTCAAAAGCTACAATATCACATTTCGCAGTGTTCATACACAGTTACACAGACAGTGACAGGGAAAATACATTTCAATTGTGCAATAAACTAAGTATTCTCATATTTCTCTGTTGTTAATCATTAATCATTAACAAACATCCAATGTCGCCCATGCTGCTTGATGAGAACAACTTTAGGTTAATATGTAAATTTGTTCCTCGCGCTTTTCTCTTAATAACAAAATAAACACAACAAAAATGACATTTGTGCACTGTAAAAAAAAAAAAAAATCAGGTCTCCAATTGAAAATTTTCTAGTGACTGGTCACATCTAAATTTTTCAGTTGGCCAAATTGAATTTCTGTGATTTGATACAATTTAATTTACTGAAATTCAATTTGGCCAACTGAAAACAATTAGATGTGACCAGTCACTAGAAAATTTTCAAGTGGAGACCTGATTTTTTTTTTACAGTGTGATAATGCAGCAGTTGTGGATATGGATTAGCTTGCGCAACCTCTGCCATTCACCAGCATCATGTTGACAGACTTAATTAAAATTACACAGTTATGATAGTTTTAATATAAGTATATTTGACTGTAGATCATATAGATCTGGCTATGTAATAGCGCACATAAACATCACATTCTTTTGATTTCCTCAGCATTACGTAATTTACAGTTCCTGTGGAGAATTGTTTCAGTGGGCTATGCAGGAATATTTATGATATTTCCCTGATTGTGTGTGTGTCCTTGACCTTGAGACAACACAGAAATGAATGGAGCTGAAAATATTAGTGCACGCTCCTCAAATCGTAAACTTGTTTAGTATATTTCTAAAAGGTAATCAAATTTAATTGTTAAACATTGATTGCAACAGTTCACATTTTGAATGTATATTTTGTGTAATCTGATAAATTGTCAGAGCTGGTGCTGTCAAAATTGATTAATTACGATTAATCGCATGCAAAATAAAAGTTTGTGTTTCCATAATACACAGATCAGGCATAACAGTATGACAGGTGAAGTGAATAACACCGATTATTTTTTTCATCACTGCACCTGTTAGTGGGTGGGATTTATTAGGCATCAAGTGAACATTTTGTCCACAAAGTTGATGTGTTAGAAACAGGAAAAAATGGGGAAGCATAAGGATTTACGTGAGCATCAAAAGTGGACCACGGAGTAATGGAAGAAGGTGGCCTGGTCTGATGAATCACATTTTCTTTTACATCACGTGGATGGTCGGGTGAATGTGTGTTACTTACCTGGGGAACACATGGCACCATTGGAAGAAGGCAAGCCGACGGAGGCAGTGTGATGCTTTGAGCAATGATTGAATTTGGTTCTGCTATCCATGTAGATGTTACTTTGAAATGTACCACCTAACTAGCAGACCAAGTACACCCTTTCAAGGAAACAGCATTCCCTCGTGTTTGTGGCCTGTTTCAGTAGGATAATGCACCCTGCCACAAAAATGGTTCAGGAATGTTTTGAGGAGCGCAACAACGAGTCTAAGGTGTTGGCTTGGACTCTAAATTCCCCAGATCTCAGTCCGATCGAGCATCTGTGGGATGTGCTGAAAAAAATAAGTCAGATTATCCATGGAAGCCCCAAATCGTAACTTACAGGACTTAAAAGATCTGTTGCTAAGATCTTGGTGCCAAATACCACATTACGTGGGTCAGGGCTGCTTTGGTAGCAAAAGGGGGAGCAACACAATATATAGGTCATAATGTTATGCCTGGTCGGTATATATGAACGTGTATAATTATGTATAGGATTATTAGGAGCACCATACTAATACTGTGTTTGACCCCCTTTCACCTTCAGAACTACCATTAATTCTACGCGCCATTGATTCAACAAGGTGCTGAAAGCATTCTTTAGAAATGTTGGCCCATATTGATAGGATAGCATCTTGATGATGGAGATTTGTAGGATGCACATCCAGGGCACGAAGCTCCCGTTCCACCACATCCCAAAGATGCTTTATTGGGTTAAGATCGGGTGACTGTGGGGGCCATTTTAGTACAGTGAACTCATTGTCATGTTTAAGAAACCAATTTGAAATGATTCAAACTTTTTGACATGGTGCATTATCCTGTTGGAAGTAGCCATCAGAGGAAGGGTATATGGTGGTCATAAAGGGATGGACATGGTCAGAAACAATACTCCGGTAGGCCATGGAATTTAAATGATGCCCAATTGGCACTAAGGAGTGCCAAGAAAACATCCCCCACACCATTACACCACCACCACCAGCCTGCTCAGTGCTAACAAGGCATGATGGATCCATGTTCTCATTCTGTTTACGCCAAATTCTGACTCTACCATCTGAATGTCTCAACAGAAATCGAGACTCATCAGACCAGGCAACCTTTTTTTCAGTCTTCAACTGTCCAATTTTGGTGAGCTCTTGCCAATTGTAGCCTCTTTTTCCTATTTGTAGTGGAGATGAGTGGTACCCTGTGGGGTCTTCTGCTGTTGTAGCCAATCTGCCTGAAGGTTGTGCTTATTGTGGCTTCACAAATGCTTTGCTGAATACCTCGGTTGTAACGAGTGGTTATTTAAGTCAAAGTTGCTCTTCTATCAGTCGGCCCATTCTCCTCTGACCTCTAGCATCAACAAGGCATTTTCACCCACAGGACTGCAGCATACTGGATGTTTTACCCTTTTCACACGATTCTTTGTAAACCCTAGAAATGGTTGTATGTGAAAATCCCAGTAACTGAACAGATTGTAAAATACTTAGACCGGCCCGTCTGGCACCAACAACCATGCCAAAATATCTTAAATCACCTTTTCTTTCCCATTCTGGCATTCAGTTTGGAGTTCAGGCGATTGTCTTGACCAGCACCACACCCCTAAATGCACTAAATCAACTGCCATGTGATTGGTTGATTAGATAATTGCATTAATGAGAAATTGAACAGGTGTTCCCAATAATCCTTTATATATGTATATGTATATATGCCTGTATGTTGATAAGAGATGTGTGTGTACAATTTCAAAACAATACAATTTTCATTATGGCTGCAGAATGTTGATCAAATTATTATGAATTTGTGCTGTTAACCTATTTTGCATAATTATTTTACTGAATTGGCTACTAAAACAACACACTGGCCACGCATGCAAATAAATAACGCAAACAGCGGGCACAATTTATTCCTCACTCCCTTCCAATCTAAAAATGTACTGTTCATTTGCAATTTTCCTTGCAACTGACGACTAAAATAGATGGCTTTTAAAGAGCAAGTGCTTATATATAGACTCAAAGGGCATCAGATCATCAGATAATGACTTTCCATGCACACATTGCAACATTTGTGGAATGTTCTCCTTTTGCACGTTGCACTTTTATTGAATTCATGGGAAATCTTGTATCATTTCTTGCATCATTTCACTTATCCAGATCCTCTCCAGTTTCAGTTACATGTCCTATTATTCACCCAATACAGCAGGTTGTTTATTTTGGGCAGATTCTCATTCGTCTTGGGGTGAAGATTGCATGGACATGTTTCTGGCAGATGGTGTGATTTTGCTTTGGATGTAAGAAATGCCACCTATCCTGATAGTTTCTAGAGATCACTCTGGTGCCATTTTGTCTGTCTATTACCAAGCGATTTAGAAACTTCCTGGTATTTGGTTAGGTCACTCAAAAGCAAAGAGAATAAGGTGTTCATGGCAACAAAGAGGTAAATAAACAGCATGCTGATGATCCAGTGTCATTTTGATATTCATTAACACGCAAGGATCCCATTTTGTAGAGCCTCTCTTAGAGGATTCTTAGAGTTTCACTACACTGTAATTTTTTTTTGTTGGTTTAACTTAAAAAAGTAAGTAACCTGGTTGCCTTATAATTTTTAGTTTATTGCAAATAAAAATTTGAGTTGATACAATGAAGGAAATATGCTTAATAAATAGAAACTCAAAATATTTTTGTATCTGAACCACATTAAAAAAAAGATAAATCATGAAAATAGCACTATTTGGCAATTTTCACTGCGTCATTAGAAACATAAACATATTAAAGGTGCACTATATAGGATTTTTGCAGTAAAATATCCAAAAACCACCAGGCCAGTGTTATTTTTTTAGTGAGTTCTTACAATATCCCAAATGTTTCCAACTATTTGTAAAATGTGAGAAAATTGCTATTTTAACTAAGGAACCAGGACGTTTGAGTCACCTGTCAATGGCATCATATCTGCGTTACCCTCTGTTTCCAGTTTTATTTGGCAGAAACAATTTACTCTTAAAAAAAAAAAAAAAAATATATATATATATATATATATATATATATATATATATATATATATATATATATATATATATATATAAAATAATTATATATAATAATATTAAACACACTTACATGTATCTAATATGATAAACAGAGCTGCGTTACATCATAGTCATGACCGGAAAAGCAGAAGAACGCCTGTGACTGTGTCCTGTCCCGACGTCATAAAAGTCCCGCTGCTCGCGAGCCCTGTGTTGCGTAACAATCACTCCAGCGGCCTTGCTCAGCTCCACAACACTTGGCCCTGCTCTGCATCATACTACAGTAACGTTAATAATCACATCCATAAACATCATTTCTGCCTGACTCCTATCCCGATTCTTTTCCACTGGCTGTGAGATGAAGACAACATGTCCCAAGATTCTGAGCTCAAACTTGCCATTATCAAACTACGCCTTTGTTTTGAATAGGCGCCCTCTAGCAGACGGAAAAAGTTGCATTGTGCAGCTTTAAGCAACAACCCCATCAGGGCTAGAATGGAGAAAAAAAAATCCTTGGGAGAAACAGGCTCAGTCTGGTTTCCAGTTCTCCTCTGGTCGACGAGCAAACAGTGTATTATTTTAATTCTGGCTATATATATATATATATATATATATATATATATATATATATATATATATATATATATATATATATATATATATATATATATATATATATATATATATATATATATATATATATATATATATACTTATAAAAAATAAAAAAAACATTGCTCCACTTGTAAATTTTCTAGTGACTGATCAGATTCTTTTCAATTAGCCGAATTGAAATTCTGTGAATTGATGCAATTTAATTCAGATATTAAATTAAATTAAATAATTAAATTCAGCTAATTGAATTTTTTTTATGTGATCAGTCACTTGAAACATTTAATTTGGAGACCTTTTGAAAAAAAAAAAAAATTTACAGTGTAGGAATCCAAACATTCTTCTAGTTAATGCTGCCTATAGCAATCATTTAACTGATTTGAATAATATAAATTGATAATGTTCTATGTGTATGCCATAGTAAAGAGATGTGTGTTTTTAGTCTAGATGTAAACAGAGTGTGTCTTCTTCCCAAACAGTATTAGGAAGACTGTTCCAGAGTTTAGGTGCTAAATAGGAAAATGATCGACCGCCTGCAGTTGATTTAGATATTCTAGGTATTATCAACTGGCCAGAGTTTAGAGACTGCAATAGACGTGATGGAGTACAATGTGTTAAGAGCTCGCTTAAGTACTGGGGAGCTAAACCATTTAGTGCTTTGTAAGTTATAAGCAAGATTTTAAAATGTATGTAGTGTTTAATAGAGAGCCAGTGCAGTGAACCGGGCTCATGTGGTCATACATCCTGGTTCTAGTAAGAACTCGAGCTGCTGCGTTTTGGAACAGCTGCAATTTATTTATTAAGCGAGCAGAGCAACCACCCAGTAGAGCGTTACAATAATCTAGCCTTGAGGTCTTGAACGCATGAACTGGCTGTTCAGCATTTTGCATTGGATAAATATCGTGTTTAAATATATTCAAATAGAAAAGTTGAAGTTAGTAAACTGTTTTTACTGTATTACTTTTGAATGGAAGTCTAGGCCTGGGTGGAAATTTGTTCATTGTAGCAGACAAGATAATCATCAGTAGTTTATATGCCTCAGGGGAATATGATTTGTATTGACATCACTGTGTTTTAGGGAAAAAACATTCCCTACAAAAAAGAAATTCCAAAAGTCTAACATGTCACTCCAACGTAATTTTTTTTTTGACATTCATAAACCTTTTTTGATAAAACATTCATCACTGTGTGGTTTCTTCAGAAATGCGCTGGTGGTGTGACACAAGAGCATCATTGTTCAGCAGGAGTTCCCCTTATCAGGTTAAAGACATCTGTCATTAGATACCTCATTAATGTCTGTCTAAAGCTCATTATGAACCATAGACCATGAGAACAACATGTTCCTGGTGCCCTTTCCATTGCCTCAATGGCCATTTTGCCATGCCCATTTAGGTCAAACAAGCATCCAAAAATATTTTGGACAATTGGCGTTGTTGTGTGTGCATGATAGGTTTATCATTTTGCTAAATGTTAAATTATTTGTAAAGGCTGAATGTTCCTCCATGTGATATATTTTATCCAGTGGCTCCATATATATTTTATTTTTTTAAAGAAACTAATACATTTATTAGGATGCATTAAAATGACAGTACGTACTATTACCACTACTACAAATACTACTACTAGTACCACCACTACTACTACTACTACTACTACTAATTTCTTGATAATAATAGTTTCTTGAGTACCAACTCAACATTTTAGAAGGATTTTTGAAGGACGATGTGACACTGAAAACTGAAGTAATGACTGCAATAAATAATAAAGCATCCCAGAATAAATTTCATTTACAAAATATATTTAAATAGAAAACTGTTATTTTCAACTGTAACAATACTCTGCTCTGCATAACAAATATCGCTGTTTGGATTTAAATAGGCAAATTATTTCAATGATTGGATCTTTATTGCAGTGATTTTTATTGCAAATCTTGGTATATGTTTGGCAACAGTTCTTCGATGGAGGGTGTAGCTTTTAATTTCTTAAACAACCATGTAGGAAGACACACCATGGCCATATTCCTCAAGATTGATCAGGCTCAAAGTGTTTGAAATAATAGTTGGGAGGGAGAATGAATTATTTTTCAAATATGAATTGGCACCTCTGAGTCCAGACCTTGGATGTGCTGGGGGAGACTTTACAGAGTTCTTGATTCAAATAAATGCAGCCTTGGTGAGCATAATATACTTATTTTAAAAACATATGGACTGAACATAATGATCATATAGGCACTTGATATACTTGACCCCTGATCCGCACAATAAAATGAGAAGAAATTACAATCCGTACCTATTTAAATTGGTCCTGTGCCCTTATATGAAGTCTTGATTTAGTTTTTGGGAATATGCCTTCATGCTTCACCTATATTTCTGACATGTTTTATGTTATTAAAGCACCTCTCTGCCCAGTCTGGCTCAAATGCGCCGTTTAGTTCCGGTTTCAGTGAAGCTCCTCCTTCTAAAATACGAAATGTGCCGTGATTGGCTAGCTAAGTTTGGCTCAGTTGTGATTAGCATCTGTTAGCGGAGAAGTGTGTGTTTGGGAAATCTCACGCACTTTACCATAACTGTTCAGATGTAAATATTAAAGGTCCCGTGGCATGACGTTTTTATTTTATGAAGTTTTCAACATTAATATGAATTCCCCTAGCCTGAATATTGTCCTCAAGTAGCTAGAAATTTTGATCTGTTGTAAACCGAGTTCTGGCTGTCTTTCTCTGCCTTTGAAAAAATGAAAGCTCAAACAAGCTGATCTTGAATTTTCCTGTTATTACGTCATACCAGGAATGGTTACCTCCCTTTCCTTCATCCAGAGAATTTGGCACGCCCATGCCAGCGCTATATTTCTTTGTTCCCAAGAGATCATGGCTTGTGAATGAGCGAAGCATGGCAGTTGCTCCGTGTTTGGATGTACAAATGCATTATCAAATAATAATAAAAATCCACGCCATGGGGACCTTTAAGTATGGCGTCATTTTCAAACCAGTTCAAGCCTGATTCGGACTTAAGAATATTAACAAAGAAGAGGATTGTCCAGAACGGATTTCATGCACAGACTTTGCAAGCACAGATTTCACAGGACAATTCAGAGTGCTATGGGTTTTGTGCAGCAAAATGTGCAGCACACAGACAAATGTTAGGGTCATAATGTTCAGAAACAGTGTTTAAAATAAATGAAATACTCTAAGTTCATCAGCCTTGGAAGGTCAAACAAATGAGAGCATCTCTTTGACACAATATCAGCTCAACCAGACCTCGTCCACATTCCGTGGGTGTGGGTATTTAAATAAGTAACATTGTGACTTTGTAAAGCCTGGAAAAAGATTATCTGTTAAATAAAATCTCCCTCTGGAGTGGACTTTGAGCGTTGTAACTTTGCAGGTCTTTCTTATGCTCAAACAGCAACTTTACAAACTAAAGTTGAAAAAGCATAATAGGACCCTTTTAACTTTAGCTGCACATCGTCATTATATAAATCTTACAGTCTTTTAATGTGAATTTTTGACAGACCAAAGCCACTACCATAACTGCAGTATTATTTTATATATACTTTTCGGTATTGAATAAATTGTATTTATAACATATTATATTTAAATTATATTATAAATTATATTTATATCAATCAATTAATCAATCAACTTTATTTATATAGCGCTTTTACAATCACGATTGTGTCATGTTATATTAACTGAGCATGGTCTTTATTAAGGATGTATGTGGAAATTCTTTCTGGTCTGAACAGTGTTGATGTTTGTAATTGTATGTTGGGTTGTTTGGATGTGGAATGTGTATTTAATGACCATAAGCCCATCTGGTTTATTATGTGTTCGTAAACCTCTTACTCCATGACTCTAATGGAAACCTTGGCTCAGGCAATCAAAAGCCTGAGGAGGGAGAAAAAAAACAACCAGTGTTCAGCTGGTATGACTTCAGTGTTGACTGATATACAATCATTAATCATAAAGGATGCAGGAACTTCCTGTCTACATTCAGAATGTCTGATTGAGGGCCTCGTTCAATTCCGCTGGTCTAATTGTGCAGACACAGCTCAATGGACATTTATCCAGTGGCTATAACTGACAGGAACACAAGCATTATGTGTGTAAGCATGTTTGTTAAAGTTCAATTTATTATGTTCAATTACTATGACTGAGAGTGACAAAATCACTGAGAGTGACACACACATCAGTTATATTAAAAAGTTAGTTTTGAATAAAAAGCTTTCAAAATATTTTTTTTGCCATAATCCATATTTCATTATGTTACATTTCACCCCGGGGATATCATAATGTTACATCTCACCCCAGGGTATGTTACAACTAACCCAGACTATGGGGTGAATTGTAACATTTCACTCCTCGTGTTTGAAACTAAACCATGTATTTTCTGTTTGTGTTGCAAAGATAATAGTTATCTCATTTAATAGCAGACACTTGTAACTGTTACAACCATCCCCACTCTCCCCTACATGCATGTTTTTACATTATTCTTACATTTAAAAAAAAAAATACCTGCATGTAATTAATCTGCAATTATTTTCTAGTTACACTGTTGACACTTCCCTTACACATAACCCTATACCCTTAAACTTACCCACACCACCACACCTGTCCCAAACTGTACCCGTATCCCACCTCAATATCAGAAAAAATGTTTTGCAATACAATATGAACACAGTAAGTACATTGAACTTTTTATTATGTAAGTGCATAGTTAAGACCACCTACTATAAAGTGGGACATACGTTTTACGTTATACAGTTTTGATATTGAAACATTTATATATATATATATATATATATATATATATATATATATATATATATATATATATATATATATATATATATATATATATATAATCTTTATAAGACTACTTATATATTATTGTGTTTCAAATTATATGTATGTGTACCTTATGTAGTCACTGATTTGCATAGCAAGGTATCAGAATTTCATCTTTTTGCATGTTGTTTTGTCTCAGTTTGGGCCTCTGAATATTTTTTTTCTACACCCTTGATCAAGTATGAGCTCCATATTCTCACTGTATCACACTTTATCATCAATAAAAGCTTGATGTATCACATGCAATAGAAAACATAAAACATACTGTATGCAAACGTTTTAAAAATATTTTGTTTAAAGAAAAATGTCTTAATGGTGCTTTAAATAATCTGTCTCAACAGCGGCTTTGGACCCTACACTTTATGATGTTGATATAACATTTCACAAAATATAAATGCTTTCAGTTAATAATTCCATTGTACATTATTTATTTATTAATTGTTTATTCTGCAGCTGAAAGTGTGTGATTTTTTATATGTTGGTTACAAAATATCATTATTCATAAGGAGCAACTGTTCTTTCAAATAAGTATTATTTGACTGTCATTTTCATAGCATGTGAGTCTACATAATTTCAAACTTTTTTAAAAGTAGCTACAATTCATTTAAGGTGCAAAAAACAAAACAAAAAAAAACATAAATATTATATAGGTTTGTTTGTTTCTTCAGTAGAACACAAATGAAGATTCTTAACTCATGAGGGGCCATTGACATGCATTATACAAGCAACGGTTGTAGTTAAACAAATTTAATTTGTGTTCTACTGAAGAAACAAACACATCTACATCTCTGCCCTGCATCATGCCCTGGGGGTAAGCAGATAAACATCACATTTTCATTTGTGGGTGAACTATCCCTTTAATTACTAGTTACTAATTACATATGCAATAGTGTAATTAGTTTACAAATTACTCTCTCCAAAAAGTATTTAATTACCTATTACTACTTTCCAAATCCTGTTAAGTGATTCAAGGATATACATGAAATGGCTCTTTTAATCCATTCACATCCATAATATAAAACTATGTCAATTATTCTTATTAAATGACCAAAGTATAACATGTGAGAAGGAGACATAAAAACATGCATTTTAAATTGAAACTTAAAATTCTGATGTTAATTCCAGTATTGTATTATACATTGTTCTACAGTCCAATTACTTGTGAAGTAACTGTAATTAAAGTGGTGATAAATTGAGAAATCAACTTTTCGTTGAGCTTTTGATATATAAAAAGTCAAGATAATATAAGAATATCCTGTAAGTTTCAGAGCTGAAAACTTCCTTGTTAGTCAAAGAAAAGCTTTTATAGACACCAGGCCCAAAAAACGATCGTGTTCGCATCTTGAGGTCATCAACTGACGAAACAGCCTCTACAGAATAATAAACACGGGTAATTCAGTAGCCCCGCCCACCGACTCATCGGATCACGCTAGCCAGCAGCAATAAACATGCCGAAGTATGTAACATGCCGGTCTATGTAATACAAAAATAATAGTCCAGTCAATCGCGGGTGGATGAGAAATAAATCATTGTTTGTTTGATAAAGACGTACTTGAATCAGTCCGGTTGCCGCTTTCAAAACAACCCCTCCCTCATGTGAACTCAACTGACAGGGGAATAGATATGACAGGAGCTGAAGCTCATTAAATATGCAAATCTTATCCAATCCCAGCCATCAAAACCCAGCGTTAAGGAGACAGCCTCAAAACCAGTGTAGAAAATAGCCTATTACTTATTAGTTATGATGTTTTTGAATGTAAAAAAAAATACGAATGTCATTAGTTGACCTCAGACAACAGTATAATTTTTATTTTATTTTTTAAAAGCCAGTTCATGACACCTTTAAATTACACAACAAATAAGAGTAATCCCTTACTTTACTTTTTCAAGAGAAAAGTATAACTAGTTACATCCAACACTATTTAAAATTAAACGTTTTCATGTCAAAACAACATGATCATATTAGTGACCATGTCTGGCATATTGTGCTACTTTAATTATAAAAAATTAAAAAAAAAATCTAAAAATGACATTTTCCATGCCGAACTAATGCAATGCAGATGAGCAATAAAAGTAATTATTTGCTCATGTTTGATGAATCTGCTTGATATGTTAATTCTATTTCATATGGCTTTTATTGATAACCGTAATGCAAGATTTCAGCAATGCAATTTAATGATTTATTTTGACAATACAAGTTTTGACCTGCTGTTTCTAAACAGACATTGGTGTGAGCTGAGGCAACATTTCCCTGCTGAATACATGTTTTTTTTTTTTTTTTTTTTTTCATGGTTAAGAACAGGTGTGTTAAGACTTCTTCCAAACCACATAGTGTGTTTGTGCAAGGTGCTGAAAATGATGCAATATCAGCAGATCTTGTGTTACATAAATGACACATTGACCCAGAGTGCCACGCTACTGTTAACAGGTTGCTGCAGTCAGTGACTTGTTTTCAAATGAATGCATAAAATTGACAGTTTAAACAATCCCTGGAACATTAGGAACATCTGAATATAACATTTGCTTTTCTCATGCAATATATTTTTATGTGCGATGCGTGATGGTTCGCATCTAGAAGAATAAAGGAGCCATGCCCTCATGCGCTTGCTCGATCTCTTGTTGCACAGGTGTTATCTGAGATTTTTAAACATAAGGTGACCCAAACGCCATGCTGTCTGTGGGGGAGGCTTGTGCTGAACACAGAGATCGCGTGAGACTGCAGACATGACCACCCACTGAGATGAAAAGCAAAACAGAGCACTGTGTGTCTGGAGAAGAGCAGCTAAAAGGTTTCCAGTGTCAATTCTCATGCCCTTGAACACATGCATTCAATGCTTGAGTTTTTGAAATGCTTAATGCAAATTTGAGTAGATGACACTTTCAACATTAGGTAAAAGTGGATGTCATGCTTGTAAACAAACAAACAAATAATGACCAACAAAACTAAATTGCATCTCTAATTATAACTGATTTATATCACGATTAAAAACAATATTTTTATATTGTACTAATTTCACAGTTACTCTCCAAATTAATGTACACTGTAAAAAATTATATGCTCAATAAGTTATTAAGTCAGTTTAACATAATTTAAGTTGAAATAACTTAAACATCCAAGTCAATTGTACTGCAAAAGTTCAAAATTTGCCTTTTTTTACAGTGTAGAAACAACTTAATTATATAGAAACTGAATAAAGTTATTAAACACATTGCATAAATGATCAAATAAATATAGATGAAAGCAACAATTTTCTCTGTCACCTTTGTCCTTTGATTAACATTAATGTTCAACTCTTCTCAACTCTTCTCCAGTATGTATTTATACTTTCACTCAAGTAATAGAGTTGTGTACTTTGTCCACCTCTAGTCACGCATACAGGACATTCACAGACAATCCTTTCCCGTTTGTTTGAGGCGCTTAAATGGTTTAAAAGCATTTGCGATAAGAGAGTATAATGGTAATTTAATGTAACGCTAACTAAATTATGATTTAAAAAAACAAAAAACAGATGCTGTGTTAATTGGGTTAAATATTTGTAACTTTTAAACTGAAAAAAAAATAAACACTTGCTTTACGTTAATTTTAGACACTATACACTGTAAAAAATTGGGTCGTTAACTGTTTATTAGCAGTAAAACGATGCTAATAAGACTGTAATTTACTGCGCCTTGAGAACCCTTGAGCCTCACAGACCCTTGAGAATTCACATGATAAAGTTGTTTTGCTATGCCATTGTAAGATATTATATTCTTTACTGTAATTATTTTAAAGTCACTATAATGGTGATCAGTGTTCCATTTGCTTGGGATCTTGGACCTTGTATATTCATATTCAATTTCTAATCTAGCAGAAATGAGACAAATGAAAACATTCATTTAAACAATGTCAAGTTAGAATATAAAATAAGCTGATTGGCTGATTTTAAGTTAGTTAAACTATACTATTTCACCACAAAGATTTACCAACATAATTGTTTGTAGATGGATATCTCAAAATTGAGTTTTGCCAACTTTTGCCATGAACAGGATTGTGCCCCTTCCTAAATAATTAAAATAGCCTACTAATTGCATTTTTTATGAGTAAAAAGAAAATTATGACTAGTCAAAATGTCTTTTTATATGTCTAATTGTTAGAAGTAAAAGTTGAAATGGCTTCTTTTTTAATCCTTAAACAAAACGGGATTATTGCTAATCAAATCAAATCACCTTTATGCGCTTTTACAAGTCCAATTGTTTCAAAGGAACTTCACAGTGTTAACAGGAGGATAATGCAACAATGCTACATGGTAGGGCTGTAACGATACACCAAACCCACGATTCGGTTCGTATCACGATTTTTGACCCACGGTACGATACAAACCTCGATATGGGGGGGACAAAAAAGTTTTATTCTGTACAGTATTCTGTAGCCTATTTTGCCGTCAATACCATATATCTGTATGGTCAATAGGCTACTGCCGACGTTTTCTTTGCGGTACCAATAGGCAATATATATTTAACATGAAGTATAGGGCCTCCTGTACATCAATACCAACAGAAGCGCCGCGTCAGACACGCTTCTGGTGTGCAAAGAAAGAGAAAACGCCACGCAGCCGCCCCGCGGATGACACGCAACAGAAACGCCACGCTCACACCACATTGCCAGCCGGTTGGGGAAGCTTCTTGAAACACTTACGGCAAATTGTGTGGGTCTTGTCAACTACACGATTGCCATCCTTGTTCTCCACCGGGGAGCTGAAATGTTGCCATACTGCTGACTTAAAAGTTGGAGCTGGACAGGAAGGATAATTCTGGGAGTTGGAAGGGGTGTGTCGCGATTCTGCCTTCTCACATCGCGATACAGGTTCGTGGACCTGCGTATTGCGATTTCGATTTCATATCGCATATCGTTACAGCCCTACTACATGGATTGCTATATGCATCTCTCAAGACTTTCAAATGGAGGCTAAATCAGTGAACTGAGGTTTGTAAATGCTGCTGTGTTTGTTTTGGGAGCCATAACTCTCTCACACTTCCACTCCCTGAAACTTCTGTTTACAGAACGTGTTTTGGAAGGAACGTTACATGAACAGGAATTGTTGAAACAGAGACTGGCATCCGTGCTATGAGCAGAATCTACATGCGTGAGAAATGCTCCAATTTCTGATCATGCCTAGAACGAGAGCAGAATGCAATGACACATTTTTGCGTGTCAACGTTTGGCGCTCAGCCAGGTGTAAGTGCACGCAAGGTTACATAATGAGAGATACACGAGAGAGGGAGTGAGAAGTGTCATTTGAAGTGTCAGTTTAATGCTTGAAATAACAATACATGACACTTCCTCTGGATACACTAACTGCTCTCAATGTCTTCCTCTACATGCAAGCTGCACAGTAATCATCAACAGATAACAGATCTCTCGTGCACGGCTCTTTTGTTGTGTTTGTTTTAATACCAAGAACCCTGCAAGACATAACTACTAATTAAAGCATTTTAGAGTCCACTTTATACACAACACCGGTCTCAACTAAAAAATGCATTTTGGACTTACATTTAAACGACAATGTTTACACGTTTTGGGAGCCTGAAAACGCAAACTTTTGAAAACGGCTTTTAAAGTGCAAGTAAAAAAAAGAAAAAAAGAAAAAGCGAAACCATTATTGTCTTTGTGTAAAAAAAAAATAATAAAATAAAATAAAAAAACACATTTGTGAACATGGTGACATCATGCACATGCGTATTAAAAAGATAGATCACCCAAAAATAAAAATTAGATTTTTATCTGCTTACCCACAGAGCATTCAAGAAATGTGTTTGTTTCTTCAGTAGAACACAAATGAAGATGAAACTCCAACCGTTGCCGTATAATGCATGTCAATGGGGTGTATTTTTATGAGAGCCACTACGAGAGTAAAAAACACAAAGACATATGAATCCATATTAAATCCTTAAGAAACTAAACCAAGAAAACCACCGGTTTCTGCGGGAAACCGAACAATATTTATTTTTTTACCTCATATCAGACCAATCTCATCTAATATTCCCCAGTGCCATTAATTCCATTGAAGGTCAAAATCCTGGTGCGATCATAGGGGCCCGATCTCACGAAAAATGCATATAAATTACAAGTGTGCTATTTTGTGGAATGTCTACGCCAAAATGAGTTTTGCCGTGCATATGGTACGCAGTTTTTCATGTGATGATACACACTTTATGGCATATTATACACACAAACCACCTACCCCACTCCTACTTTTGATACACATTCACATGTATGCATGTTGGATCATAAATATTTTGATGCCTCATTCGACCAGTCAGTGCAGGCACTAATGAGGGATTTATATATATATATATATATATATATATATATATATATATATATATATATATATATATATATATATATATATATATATATATATATTAGGGCTGGGCATTAATTAATTAACGCCAACAATTATAACGTAGTTATTTATTATTATATTGAAAGGCCATTGCTCACTGCCTCTGAATACACAGACAGACAAACCATTGGTCACAGGAGAATACAGTGCTGTCTGTAGCCTAAGCCAAGGGCTTGACATTCTTTCTCTGGGACAAATAAAATATTAAAATAACCAGAAACGCGAGAATGATTCAGATTTTTTTGTTGTTTTTATTATATTCAATGTAAACAGCGATTGATGAGTGTATCTCTGCCTCTGGTACGTTAACAAGTCGCGTTGAGGCTCACGCTGCCTGTCTCTTTGTGAAAGACATTCGTGGAGAAATCAAAACAATTGAGCAGCAATATAAACTCACAGAAGAAACATACTGGGGTAAAACTGAGTTTTTTGTAGTTGATGATATTTATGATTTATGATATTGTTAATAACAGTCGACTTTGCAATCGTGAATTGTGTAGCATGAATGGTGTAGCCTAGTACAATAAACAGTAGCCTAATCAATATTAAGTTACTTACATTTTAGATCCAAACAACTTTTTTTGTTCCATTTCACCCATGATTTCACCGACGAAAATAGTTCCAGAGGAAAGCAACACTCAGCGTGGTGTTTTGTAACTAAATGATTCAGCGTTTGAATGAATCGTTTTAACGACTCAATGACTCACTTATGAAGACGATCACTTGCTGCCCCCTATTGGCGGTTATGTTTAAAAGTATGATTGCATGTTTTATTTAGAACATCAATCTTATAACATTATTTATTGCAGCTGTATTTTTTGCAGTTTAAATTATTTAATTTGATTGGTAACAGCCTATAGTGTCTTTACTATTATAACTGAATTTATTAATCCAATGTAAGAATTTAACATACACATACATTTAGATACAAGATTTTAAAAAATTGCCTTTATAATATTAAATAACGCCCTGGGGTGAATATCACAAATGTAGATTTAAGTAGGCCATGTTAAAGTTGACAGAACACTGATGAGAATATTACTACAGAATCAATATATGTATATCACCAATTTAACTTATTTTGATTAAATTAATGTTTAAGTTGATATTTACAAGAAATATTGTAACTGTTACTAACTTTTAACTGCTGTAAAATGCACCTTATTTGTTTTAAGTGTTTGCAAACAATATGTTATTGCACTTTTGTTCATTTAGCAGCACTTTTGTATTCATTATTGATTTTTGCGCATACTGCGATTAATCGTGATTAATCACAGAAAAATCATGTGATTAATTACGATTAAACACAGAAAATCATGCGATAAATCACGGTTAAACATTTTAATCGTTGCCCAGCACTAATATATGGTTATATATGATCATGCGGGATTGTGACCTTCTTCAATGGCAGTAATGGTGCTGGGAATATAGATGAAATTTGAAAAACACGGGTTACCTGGAACGCAGCATAAGTGTACCGCGACCAATTCATACGTATTTTACAAGGTGCCTAATTTGTATAAATTTGCATGACCTCACACATACGAATTTGTATGATTTGTCTAAACCCCAGTGACCGGTAGGTTTAGGGGCGGGGTTATGGGGATGTCATTTGTAGAAATACATACAAAATGGGCATACTATGTTAGCAAAAAATGTACGAATTAGCCACCTTGTAAAATACGTCTGAATTGCTGTGAGATCAGATTGCATAAACCCCTGCAATTTACCCTCTCTACCCATGCTGAGAGTAGCCACACGTGTAATTGATCACATTATGCACATTATGATCTAATGAATGTTCCACAATTTCACAACAGGAAAGTGTTGAAATACTTTTTGTCTTTGTTTTGAGCATAGGCTATCAATAATTTAAAAACTTTGGAGGATATGTTTTGTTTGAAAAGTGTGCTTTAAGGGGGTGATGAATTGAGAAATCAACTTTCCCTTGAGCTTTTGATATATAAAAGGTAATGGTAATATAAGAATATCCTGTAAGTTTCAGAGCTGAAAACTTCCTTGTTAGTCAAAGAAAAGACACCAGGCCCAGAAAACGATCGTGTTTTTATCTTGAGGTCATCGACTGTCGAAACACAGCCTCTGCAGAATAATAAACACATGTAATTCAGTAGCCCCGCCCACCGACTCATCAGATCACGCTAGCCTGAGTAAAACATAACTTGCAAAACATAACATAGTAAAACCCAACACAACATAAAATTGTCTTTTTTTTATATGTAATAGTAGTCCCTGGGCTATGTGTTTAATAAAAGGGCTACCAAAACGTAAGCCTGTCAGCCGGCCGATGAATCTTAAATAATTAAATAATATTCCTTTCTTGATCTGGGCGTGCACACACGTGTGTGTGTGTGTGTGTGCGCGTTTGTTTGTGTGTGCACGGTTCATGCATATATCGACCGATCAGGCGGGCCATGTAATACCGAAATAATATTCCAATCAATCGCAGGTGGATAAGAAATAAATCATTGTGTTTGTTTGATAAAGACGTATACGAGCCCCTGTGATTGACAGAATCATTCTGGTTGCCACTTTTAAAACAATCCCTCCCACGTGTGAACTGAACTGACAGTGGAGCTGAAGCTCATTAAATATGCAAATATTGTCCAAACACAGCCGTGAGCATTTACTTCCAAGTCTCCAGTGCGTCACGCCTAGCCTAGAAATCTAGACGCACCCTAGCGGCAGCAAATCTAATCTGCCCGCGAGTGTCGTCTAGCAACTCTCAATACCCTTCTGAGATTTAAATGCTAAACTCTTGCCAGGCCGATCACATCGTGTATAGAGTCGGTGGGCGGGGCCATAATGACGACGGCCGAGTTCCTTTTGCGTGCTTCTAGTAAACACAGAAACTGACAAACCACGGTCTTTCGAATCAGCTCTGACCGCAACTTTGGAAGACTTGGAGTTAAGCTTTTCTCTGAGAAAAGAACAGCACTGAAGTAATCCTTAAAAAGGGAAGATGTGTTCGGAGTTTTGCCGACCGGCTACGGCGAATGTTTAATCTATCAACGAGCTCCATTTCACCTAGCGCTATTCTATCACGTGCAGAGGGAGTTTGAAAGACAACCGTTTATCCCGCCCCTCGGATTGAGCCCTGTCAATGGTGAGTTTCCAGACCAAACATCTTGATGTGGGTCTGGCTTGTCAGGCTGTGTCACGCCCATCAAAACCCAACATTCAGAAGACAGCCTCAAAATCAGTGTAGAAAACAGCTTATTACTTATTAGTTATGATGTGTTTGAATGTAAAACCCACACAAACGTCATTAGGTGACCCTTAGACAACAGTATATATATATTTTTTAAAGCCAGTTCATGACACCTTTAAAAGAAATGCCATTTTGTTTAGATATAGGCCTATGTTTTTATCAAATGCAATGGAATGCATTTATTTTTAATAGAGTCTTGGTTTCTAAACACTTCATGGGCAACTGTTTATAAAGAACACTGTTCATGCAATTCATCCTTTTGAAAATAAATAACAAACCACAAAAACTTGATGTGAAAACTGTAAGTGTTCCTCATGGTGAGTGAAGAGCCCTGAAGGTGTGTGCATGCTGTGAAGAAAAAAAAAAGGTAGGCTACAGCAAGGCCATATGAGGTGAATTTGCACTGAGAAAATGCTGATAAATTGAATGAATTATGGGTAATATCTGCACAGCTCTGGTAGCAACTTGCTTCTCTAAGTGAACATTCCATGGCTTTGAATGTGTAATTATGTGGCAATGTACAATTAACACAGCTAATGTGATAGGTACACATATCTAATTTCGTACAAATGTAGACAAAATGACTGTAAGTTTTTTGTATTATATAAGATGCAAATTTGCAAATATAAATCCATTTTGTTTCACAAAAACAATATCAGCATATGAGTTTGGAACAACCCGAGGATGAGGAAATAATGAAAGAATTCTCATTTTTAGGTGAGCTGCTTCCAACTTTCAGGATGATTTCCCTGTTTTAATTCTCTACGCGGTCGCAGGACTCGCAGCATACCATACAGATGTTGTACAGATAGAAAGGCATTCAGTTTTATTTTACAGTAAAGGATATCTTTCAATCCAATAGCATAATTAAAAAGGCCACCGTGAGTTTCAGCCTTGGCCATGATGGACAGTGATGCGTTCAATTTTATTGTTCACTCTGCTGTAATGATGCCCTCATGTGGCCATTATTGTGATTGCATCTCAATTGCTTAAAGGGTTAGTTCACCCAGAAATGAAAATTCGGTCATTAATTACTTACCCTCATGTCGTTCGACACCCGCAAGACCTTTGTTCATATTCAGAACATTCAGAACAGATATTTGTGTTGAAATCCGATGGCCCAGACAGGCCATTGACATCAATGTAATTTCCTCAAGATTTGTAATTTCCTAATTTCCTCAAGACCCATAAAAGGCACTAAAATCTCACTACAGTGGTACAAATATTTAATGAAGCGACGAGAATAGTTTTTGTTCAGATCAGGCTGGGCTTAGTCTACCAAACTGCTGAAATCACGTGACTTTGGCAATATGAACCGCTGATTCGATACACTGATCCATAACCTTTTGAAGCTTTGTTTTGAAATCTACTCACTAGACTACATAGACCTCATGTGGCCATTAGACCTCATGTGGCCATTATTGTGATTGCATCTCAATTGCTTAAAGGGTTAGTTCACCCAGAAATGAAAATTCGGTCATTAATTACTTACCCTCATGTCGTTCGACACCCGCAAGACCTTTGTTCATATTCAGAACATTCAGAACAGATATTTGTGTTGAAATCCGATGGCCCAGACAGGCCATTGACATCAATGTAATTTCCTCAAGATTTGTAATTTCCTAATTTCCTCAAGACCCATAAAAGGCACTAAAATCTCACTACAGTGGTACAAATATTTAATGAAGCGACGAGAATAGTTTTTGTTCAGATCAGGCTGGGCTTAGTCTACCAAACTGCTGAAATCACGTGACTTTGGCAATATGAACCGCTGATTCGATACACTGATCCATAACCTTTTGAAGCTTTGTTTTGAAATCTACTCACTAGACTACATAAGTGATTATTTAGTTTTTTTTTGCGCACAAAAACAATTCTCGTCGCTAAAATTATTGTAGAGCCACTGTAGTGAGATGGACTTTAAAGTCTTTAGTGCCTTTTATGGGTCTTGAGAGAGGAAATGACACTGGTGTCAATGAAGGCCTTTCTGAGCGATTGGATTTCAACAAAAAATATCGTCATTTGTGTTCCGAAGATGAATGGAGGTCAATTTTATACTGTAAAAAATAAATACTACCAAAAAATACCAAGTAAAATGAAGAATGATTTCCATTCTTCATTTTGGGTAAAAAATTATAAAAAATATTTAATGTATTTAATATTTTTATTAAATACCCAATTTTTGGGGTATTTTTATTATTTTTTTAATAAAAATAAATATTTTTATTAAATTACCCAAAATTTCTTTTGGGTAAAAAATAATAATAATATTTAATGTATTTAATATTTTTAATATTTAATGTATTTAATATTTAATATATAATGTTATATTAGCTGACATAGGCTATATATAAAAGCTTGTAGTAGAGACAGTACTGCCTACTAAAAATTAGATTTTTCATTTTTCAATTGTGAGATAAGTGGCCTACTTTTAAATAGCCATTTTTACGTTTTATGTAGCTTTTGTTACTATAGCCTACAAAAAGTGCATTTGAGCAACATTTTCAGACTTTTTTTATTTGTATCTGCTAGTTGTAAATCATAAAATACAGTAGGCCGACTTGTCACGGTTAAGGAGGCAATGAAGACAGCACACCTCACACGTACACTATCATGAGACGGAATTCCACATTGGCTAGGGTAAGTTCAGACAACACCACAGAGGTTTTTTTTCAAAGGCCAAAACATGTAATCTGATAAGAACCTGAAAAAGTGCATGTTTATTGAGAACAAACCAAAGTTTTCACGTAACCTCATTCATAGCTGCCAACTCGCACGTCTTACAACATTCAGCTGCCGCTCAGATTTTCCAACTGATTATGTCCTGTGTATATTAGTAGCCAAGTGTCTAAGAAAGTCTTTCTCTCAAGGATATAAATACCCTATTGACTTGTGTTGCAGAATGTTTTACAATTATGCTACACTGTAAGCTCAAAATAAGTAATTGGTTTGAGCAGAGCCAACTAAAATTAAACAAAATAGTTCAAACAAAATAACTTACGAGTAGGCCTAGCCTATAGGAATTTCATAGACTTCCATTGATTTTATATCAGGTTAATTATATTTTCTATCTCCTAACCCAATCCCTAAACCCATCCAAGAAACATGGACAAAACAATAGATTTAAGTAAAAGCGTGCATGCATAATAAATCTAATAAATAAATAAATGCAAAAACACCGGAATACCCTAGGCTAATCATATTTTCCTCAGGAAAAAATAAAAAGCAAAACGTCTAGCCTGATCTATGTCAGTAGTCCTAGTCTTACAAAAAAAAGGAAAAGGAGAGTAACTTGTAACACAGTCTTAGCAGTTTATGCTACCGCGGCCCTCGTTTTTTTTCCTGTAGAACTACATCTCCCACGATGCAAAGTGAACACGGCGTCAAAAAATATCTGACGTCAGTAGCCGGAGTTCCGCGTGTTCGGTTCTGTGGTTAATATCCGACGAATGTGTAGCTAATATAATGGAAAGTCGAGGAGTTTTAACGATTATATTTGACTTGGATAACACGCTGGTCGATACAGCTGGCGCAGGACGAGTTGCCATTCAGAAGGTAAATGTATGCATAGTCTAATGCTGAAACTGACGCAAAAGAACAGCTGACATTACTATGGTAGCTATTTCTATGGTTTTTGGACACGTAGTACACACTCTTTGACGAGCAAGTATATGGGTTTCCAGGTTTTTTTGTTTTGTTTTTGTGTGTGTGTGTGTGTGTGTGTCTAAAAAACAACACCAACATAATATTCACTACTATGCACTTTTTATTAAAACAGGCTTACATATAAAATAAAATATAGGAATGGCATGCAATATGTGAATTAACTTTTCTGGAACTGAAAGGGAAAGAATGGGACACAATTTTCCAATATCTCTAAGATGAAAAAGGAAATCATTACAACATTCAGTACATGGAGGGTCAATGTCAATGAAGAATCAAAATTCACTCCTGGATTCCTATTTTTACTGAAGTACAGACCCATCAATGATAAGATGTGTTTGCCCAGCCTGGTAGAGCTGATGAGGAGAACCGATACGCAGGACCTCAGTTCTATCACTGTTTAAACAATTATTAGCCATCCATGATTTTCTTTCATTAATACATTTAGTGAGAGGCTCACTTTGATCATGTAGCTCTGTGTGTCATCAGCATGATACTACCTAGATATTTTAAAAGTTGGGCAAGTGGGAATAAATAGACTAAAAATAAGGATCCTAAAATTGAGCCCTGAGAGTTACCAGTAGAAACTGGACCAATACAGACTCAAAACAGCAAATACTCAAAATAAGACTTAAACCAGTAGGAATGGGATCAAGCATGCAAGTGGTGGTTTTCATATCTGAAACCAGAATTCACTCAATTTGAAAGCAGAGTACCTGAAAAACCTGACAAACTAGAGTAGGTAATAGTAGGAGAAGGAAGAAAAAAAAAAGACACAAAACATGATTATGAGCAACTTTGGTATTAGGTCTTTCCTCAGCCAGATAGTAGCTAGTTAAGCCTGAAATGTGCCCTCTCCATTTTTTATACAGTTACATTTTTATAATGTATATATACAGTTGATTTCTGTGTTCTTTATTTAGGTATATGAGCTGCTGAAGTCGACATCTGTGCAGGAAAGCCACATCAGAGACATCTGTGAGTGCTATTTACAAAAGCTCCATCATGAATCGTTCGACCCATCAGAAGGAAAAACAATAGATGATGTGAGGATCCATCACTGGTATGAAGCCCTACAGGAGACGCAGGGCACTGATCCCGATCCCGATCTGGCCACCAGCTGCTACTACACATGGAAGAACACACGTTTACAGGCGCTGACTCTGTCTCCTGAGGTTCGATCTCTCCTGGAACAACTGCAGAAAAACTACAAACTGCTTCTGCTCACCAACGGCGATGCTCAGACCCAATGGGAGAAGATCGAAACGGTGAGATGTGAGGGTCTCTTTAGTGTGGTGGTAGTTGGAGGAGATCACCCTGAACAGAAACCGGCGCACTCCATCTTCACTCACTGCTTCAAGTCTGCGGGAGTTCGGCCAAAGGACTGCATCATGGTGGGAGATTCTCTCAGTACAGACATCCTGGGAGGCATTAATGCAGGAGTGCGGGCAACTGTATGGATAAACAGTGACTGTAAATCTCTCCCGCAGGGCTCTGTGACTCCAGACTATACCATACCTAATGTACTGAATCTGCATGATGTTCTAGCTGAACTGATGTTGAAATGATGTCGAAATGATGTCTACCTATGTGGACCAAAATATGTATTTTTGTTTCCATTTTTAAGAAAAATGTCATGTCAGGTAGATAACCGTTTTTAAGAGATAGTTGATTCACCCAAAAATGAAAATCCTGTCATCAGTTCCTCACATTCATGTCATTTCAAACTCTTTGGAACACAAATGAAGATATTTTTAATGAAATCTTCCTTCCACTGAAAGTCTATTCACCTAAAACTCTCGTTTCAAAATGTTCAATAAGAGATTGTACAAGAAATCCATATGAATCAAGTGGTTAAATCTAAGTCTTCTGAAGAGACACGATCATTTTAAATGATGAACTTAATTTAGGCTTTTATTCACATACAAACATTGATCAGCGAACATAAACAGAAGCTCAACCGTACTTGACATCCGTATTTAGTCGCCTCTATATTATGGCAATTCCAACATGGCACACTTTAACCTCATTACTGGACACAATTTAATTTATGGAAAAAATTAATCATGGGTGATGTATGTCTTCAGGTATGTGTGTTCAGTAATCATGTGAGCAGATGGAGAAAACACTGGCAAAAATTGAATGTGCTTTAAATATATATAGATTAGATTTTTAGCCGAGTTTGGAATTTGCAGTCTAAATTTTAAGACAGTAACACGTCTAGCCGCAGATTATCTGCTTATACCATGGTCATTTGCGAGCCTTGACAACTTAAAGCTGTTATTGATGTTTGCAGCACAATATTTGACCGGAAGTGTAAGATTGACGGTTATTTTCATAAATTTCGATCAGTTGGATCAAGCATTCTGCCCGCTTTGAATAAGACACTGAGATAGTACGTAAGATTACATTTATTTGAATGAATGAATGAATTTATTTTAATGAATCAATTAGAGAGAGATACAGATGCATACCTGCGTCTGTCTCCATTAACAATGAATGAAGCTGCATTAATTTAATTACTTCAAAATATCGATGTACCCTCTCGATTCAGTAGCAAAGCCATTTCATTACTGAAAGTCTCCTAAATGTTTGTGTGAGGTAGACCAGGTACAGTTGCTTTTTACAGTTGCCAACCTTTTGCTTTTTCCGTTACCACACTAAAACTAGGGACTGAAAAGAAGTGATTTTTTTCGTATCTCATTTCCTTACTGGAATATTACAAATTGTTAACGTCCATAAATAGGCCATATTTGCCACAACTAGCTCATAAACTCAGGAAGCTTTTTGTGTAATGTCCTAACGCTGCCTAACCAATTAATTGCAAATGTAAAATACCTTTAAAAATGAGAATGCAACTGCTTTTTTCCATTCAGTATTTTATGTGATTATTTGTGTAGTTCAAAGTAGTTCATTTGTAAAACGTACAGTAATGGCAAATACAATATTTAATTTCAGTTCATCGTTTTAATAGTAACAGTTGAAAAGTTGAGTTACAGTGAACAACTTTGAACAAGCGCAAACAGCAATGTGACCAGACCACATGCCCCAGATAGTGCAAGCGATGCATCGTCCCCCTGGCCAGGATGTTGAAAACCATTCATCACCGACAAGACATTGAGTGTCCTCAGTATTTGTTTTTGGTCTTTGTCCCCCACCCTCTTTTTGTTGTATTATGATTCTCCTTTTGACAGCCAGGGAACACCTTTTTTTTCTTCTTCTTCAAGGCCACTCTTTACAGATGTGTCGGTGAGTATATCACTGGCCGTTTTCCTCTGGCGTTAACCACTAGACTTTTAGGGACTTTGGATATGACCTTACAGTTTCAGGTCAGAATTCTGGAACATGCTCCTGCTGAACATCAAAACAGACACGTGCACACAAACGTGTGAATATTTAATTTTTCTAAAATTGATGGACATACTCGAAGTTAAATCAATGAATTTCTCTTTAGTGCTGATTTCCTCCTCTTGTAAACATAGAGGGTAACTTTCTTAAAACCCTCTGAGCTAAGGGTCATTCTTGGCATAGGAATATCCAGGGATGGAACATGATATAGTGCAGCAGTGGATAACCCGCATAGAGATAGGAGTGCAGCAGTGGATGACCCAGGGAGAGATGAAGCCGGAGGGGTCTGTCAGTGAGAAAGTTGACTTCACTGAAGATATCCTTGTTGTACGGCTAGATCCCCGTGCAGTGAAATGCCTTCTTGACATTCTGATGCAACACAGCCAAGAGCAAGATTTTGTTGACCATCTCTGGCATGTAATAAATGGTGATTGTTGTAGGAGGCCTCCGCTGCCTCTTGTCCATCTCACTCTTTTGAGGTGTTTCTTTAGTGGCCCATAAACAGTTCTATCCAGTGGATGCATTGTGGGGGAAAAGACAATAGAACCATGCCATTCACCCGGCAGAAGTTGACAGCTCCAATTGATACATGAGAGGAGTGGTTATTCAACAGGTTGGTTGTCATCTGTTACCCTGGTATACTGAACAAAATGCTGGAGGAAGACAACAAAGTCCTGCTCCTACATTTAGGCACTTATTTGGGGTAAGATAGAACCCCCTCTCTGTAGATGTTACACTCCCAACGTTTCTCTCTCCCTTAGTGGCAACAATGTGTCAAGGTTTCTGGACTGTTGTTAGGCCTGTTTCATCTATGTTCCAAATGTCTTTTGCTGTGAATCCATGGCTCAACATGACGGTGATCATCTTATCAAAGATTGTTGCCACATTTGTGGGATTAAAACTGGTGGCCCAGCTTTGCGGCCTGAGGCCTTCTTATTGAAAGGTGTTGGTGCCTTCTCATGAAGTTTGAGAACTTGCTCTCACTCGCCATGCCATTTACAGCCCACGGTGCTGGAAAAGACAACTCCATAAAAGGCCAATTTGCGTACTTGAAACAATAAAAAATAGGTTAATAATGCAGTTACACTACTAAAATTAAATTGTTTTATTTTAGGATTTAATCATTTTAAATTTGACCAAGAAATTTAAGGGTATTTGTGACCCTGGACCACAAAACCAGTCATAAGGGTCCATTTCGTATTTGGCCGAGATACAACTATTTGAAAATGTGGAATATAAGGGTGTAAAATTTTGCTGTTGTTGTTGAGAAAATCACATTAAAGTTATCCAAATAAGTTATCCTTAGCAATGCATACGACAAATAATTTGTAAAATATATTTATGGTAGAAAATCTACATAATATCTTCACTGAAATGTGATCTTAATATCCTAATGATTTTAAAATCAATGCATTTAACCCATGCAATTTATGACTGTTAAATGTGACCCTGGACCAAAAAAACAATGCATTAAAGAACACATAATTTCTGTATGTCTTTGCTGGCTTATTTGAGCATTAAAATTGTGCTTAACATGAACTTTTACTCTTCAGTGTATTCCTATCTCTTTTGGGGGGAGCCCAAAGCCTATATGAAAACCCATATTGTCACAAACCTGTGAGACGTTCTTTCTTCCAGATAATGTGCGGAATGTTTTTAATGAAAGTCAGTGTTGTTTAAAACAGCTTGATTTGGTCTCCATTGCCGCAAAGTAGGCTATGACATGCCAGTGAACCGCGTGCCATTTTGGCGCTATAAACAGCAATGGCTCTCTTCCCTGATTTTGCAGCAGCCTAATATAAAATCTTCACTGGAGGAGATATCGCAATACCAAAAAATGTGACACTATATTTGTTGATGTAAACCGATGTAAACTTACGATATGATTCGCGACATATATTTAGTTTTATCCACGGCTCATACTTAAAAAAAAAAAAAAAAACCTTTCAGCATGTGCTCACCCTCATGAAAAATGTCATAAAGTCAACTTAAAATCAATTAGTCGAGAGGTGTAATCCAAATCTTCTGAAGAGGTGGACATTTTCTGAAGAGATGGACACGGATTTTCAAATGCGTGTGTAAAATGCGAGAACGAGTGTGCAGCCTAATGGAGACATCATTTAAATGTTTGGATCAACTAACTTTTAAGTTAACATAATAAAACCTGAGTAGTAGGCCTAACTGTTCGCTACAATCTGCTAGCAACTGTTTCTTTGTCATTTCAAGTTATTTATAATAAAGAACCTATTTTAGCCATAGACCGTAAAATAATAGTAGCCAAAAATTTTTAGCCAATCATCTGGTTGTAATGACAACAAATGGTCGCTTGCTGGTTAATGCCGCCCTCTGCTGTCTGGTTTAAAAATCATACTATGATGTCACAAAAACTATAACTGTAGAGGCTGGCAATAATATCTGTCTGATCATGTTAACATCCAATAGTTTGACTTTGTAAACACTTAATAGTAAAAAAAAAAAAAAAAAAATAAATAAATAAATTGGTAAACACTTTGAAGCCTAGAATTAATTCAGATTATTGATGTTTGTGTAGGCTATCATTCATGTGGAAAGAGGGCTGCATCTTTCTTGCGACGATTTTCAATTTCAGGTAAGAAAAACTACCACTTTTTAGGTTGTTAATAAAACTTATAATTAACTTCTTTAATTGCCACATTTCAACATCAAACTGCAACATTTGACTGAACGCACGAGATGACAAGTTGAAGGCAATCTTCATTTCAGGTACAAGTAGGATACAGTAAGTCAAATGTGAGGAATTGTGCAAATTCATGATTGATCATCATGTGATAAAATAACCAATTTACATTTAAGACCTCATAAGCATAAATGAGAATGATTTTCAATTTCAGGTTAGAAAATGTTTACCTTTTTAATTTTTAGGTTATGCACAGCACTTAACCCATAAATAACGCTATTGTTATTTTTTGTTTTGAATTACATTTTTGGCCTGACTGGGCAACTACAACTTGCTACAACTGGGCCATCATCTTGGTGGCTCTCAGGGTGAGGTCTATCATACTGTGGAGTTTCCAAAAGATCTCAGGGGAAGAGCCTTGCTTGTGCAAGTGCTTAAATATCTTGGCCTGGAACACTTAAAGGACAGCCACTGAGTGCAGGGCTGAAGCTACATGGTCTGCCACAGCATAGGCTTTTCTAGCGATGTTGGCAGTTGTATGGGAGGCTTGTTGAGGTGCTGTTTATTATTTAAACGAAAGATGCTATTTGAACTTGTGGCAGGGAAGAAGGATAGGTGCACACTGTGGGGCCAATCATTTTTTAGGAGGGGCCAGTACCCCCATGGCCCCACCCTGTCTATACAACTGCTAAAGTAACCATGTAATTTATTCTGCTATAATTACAAATGACTTTTTGATCAAGTCATAAAAAAACACAACAGACAAATCAGTTTTAAACCAGTAAGTTGTGTAAGCTCTCAAGACTTAAATCAGTGTAATTATTCATTAGTACTCGAGACAATCATTGTAACAAATGGTACTTTAATGAAATAAAATAAAATGTTACTAAATAGTATTATGAGTAATTACAACTAATGGGCGTTTTCTGGGGCTGGTTGGTGCTTCCTTAAAAGTACAAAAAAATAGAATAGAAGAGATGTAGAATGAGAAACAATGCGAAAGAACTCCCATTCATATGCATGACATTAACATTAGTCCTGCTACTGATACGAAAATACTGTCAATCCACTGATAGACATATTTATCATCTCATTTATACAAATGAGACAAATACTCTGCTTTTTTCTTCACATAAAACATTTAGGCACTTTATTTTCCACATATGCAAAGAAACTGAATACATCCCAACAATCTCACTTGACGTCTAATTTGATTTTAATGTTCATTGCCGCAAGCTCTGATAAGAAGTATCTGAAAACATAAGGAACGGATATATTCTCAATGGAGTCGCTCTTATTGCACAACAAGCAGATGGTTTTCCGATGCCGTGTAGCTGACCAATGAGGAGGCGGCTTTTCCAGAAGTGGTGACAGCATGCTGCCACAATCCATGCAGACTTGTGCCAAAGAGCGGTCTGAGCAGTTAAACAGCCGGTCGTGAAGCAGAAATGATGTCCCGTGAGCCAGCAAAGCATCCCGTTCCATCTCTCCGAACCGGATTCCTCCCTGGACGTTCCTCCCTCCCAGTGGCTGATTGGTCACTTTATCTCTTGATCCAGTAGTTCTCACCTGGAACTTGTCGGAGACCATGTGACGCAAGCGCTGGTAGTAAACCACCCCAATGAAGATGTCTGCCTCAAGCTCCAGGCCGCTGATGCCGGAGTAGAGCCGCTCCGTTCCATAGTAATTGTATCCCGCGGCTTTTAGAATCTTGCCAAAGTGCTCCAACGCAGAGCTTTCCTCTGAGAATGTGAAAGGTGTGGCATCGTGACACAGACCGTGAAGAGCCGCAGATTTTCCAGCCATGCTCTCGATGAGCATTCCGATGGTCATTCTAGAGGGGAAGCCATGAGGATTAAACAGGATGTCTGGGCACATGCCGCTCTCGGTGAAGGGCATGTCCTCTGCGGGCCACAGGCGGCTCAGGATTCCTTTCTGACCATGTCTGCTGGCAAACTTGTCTCCAATGGTGGGGTTCCTGGGAATGCGGGCTGTGATGCAAACGCGCTTGAAACGACCAGTGCCGGTGTCATTGCTGCACACCTTGATATTGTCGATAACACAGCTCTCCTGGTACCTGAGAAGAAACAAGCGTTCAGAAATTAATAAAACCTGACAAAAGGTTAGCCCCAGCTCCGCCCCACACATGCATAACCCAGGCAACGACAATAGCAGAATCTGTTTTGTTACTACTCCAGGTCGAATATTCAATAAAAAAAGTCACCCCTTCCATCACAAAAACACAAACTGTTCTCATATCAACTCGATAGTACACAAGCACAGCAGTCCAACTAACGGCATTTTACAATTAGGACCAGATTAGAGTTATAACTATATAACTTAGGAGCTAGGAGATAGAGCTACACGAGCACGATAGTCTAGCTAATGACATATTACAATTATGATATAATAGGGTTATCTAAATCATGAAAAGAGGAAACAAACATACAGTGAGGAAAATAAGCATTTGAACAGCCTGTTATTTTGCAAATTCTCCCACTTCGAAATCATGGAGGGGTCTGAAATTGTCATCGTAGGTACATATGTCAAACAATCTAAAAAAAAATCCAGAAATCAATATATGATTTTAAAATTATTTATTTAAATGATACAGCTGCAAATAAGTATTTGAACACCTGTCTATCAGCTAGAATTCTGACCCTCAAAGACCTTTCATACAATCAGTAAGAATCCAACTACTAACATGGCCAAGACCAAAGAGCTGTCCAAAGACACCAGAGACAAAATTGTACACCTCCACAAGGTTGGACAGGGCTACGGGGAAATTGTCAAGCAGCTTGGTGAAAAAAGGTCCACTGTTGGAGCAATCATTAGAAAATGGAAGAAGCTAAACATGACTGTCAATCTCCCTCAGACTGGGGCTCCATGCAAGATCTCACCTCGTGGGGTCTCAATGATCCGAAGAAAGGCGAGAAATCAGCCCAGAACTACACGGGAGGAGCTGGTCAATGACCTGAAAAGAGCTGGGACCACTGTTTCCAAGGTTACTGTTGGTAATACACTAAGACGTCATGGTTTGAAATCATGCATGGCACGGCAGTTTCCCCTGCTTAAACCAGCACATGTCCAGGCCCATCTTAAGTTTTGCAATGACCATTTGGATGATCCAGAGGAGTCATGGGAGAAAGTCATGTGGTCAGATGAGACCAAAAACTTTTTGGTCCTAATTCCACTAAATGTTTTTGGAGGAAGAAGAATGATGAGTACCATCTAAAGAACACATCCCTACTATAAAGCATAGAGGTGGTAGCATCATGATTTGGGGGTGTTTTTCTGCACATGGGACAGGGCGACTGCACTGTATTAAGGAGAGGATGACCAGGGCCATGTATTGTGAGATTTTGGGGAACAACCTCTTTCCCTCAGTTAGAGCATTGAAGATGGGTCAAGGCTGGGTCTTCCAACATGACAATGACCTGTTAAGCAATTGTTGACAATTAACTTGACTGGCACACAGCCAGGATAACCAAGGAGTGGCTCTGTATGAAGCATATCAAGGTTCTGGCGTGGCCTAGCCAGTCTCCAGACCTAAACCCAATAGAGAATCTTTTGAGGGAGTTCAAACTCCATGTTTCTAAGCAACAGGCCAGAAACCTGACTGATCTAGAGAAGATCTGTGTGGAGGAGTGGGCCAAAATCCCTTCTGCAGTGTGTTCAAACCTGGTGACAAACTTTTGACGTTTGACCTCTGTAATTGCAAACAAAGGCTACTGAACCAAATATTAACATTGAATGTCTCAGGTGTTCAAATAATTATTTACAGCTGTATCATACAAATAGATATGAATATCATAAAATTTATGATAAATTAAAATAAGCTGATAACATCACTGTTTTCTCCAGAACGACTGTACAGCTAAATCTAATTTTGTTGCAATATTGTCCTGTTTGACACTGTGAAGCTGCTTTAACACAATCGTGATAAATGCACTATATAAATAAAGCTGATTGATTGATTGATTGATTGAAATAGTTTAAAAATCATACACTGTGATTTCTGGATAGTTTTTTTTTTTAAGATTATGTCTCTCAAAGTGGACATGCACCTACGATGACAATTTCAGACCTCCTCCATGATTTCGAAGTGGGAGAACTTGCAAAAGAGCAGGGTGTTCAAATACCCATTTTCCTCACTGTATATTAGGAGTATAGTATCTTACTTGTGGGACACATTTGTGAGCTGACGCTTGAAACAGACAGTGAGGAGATTTAGATGCTCCATGCGGTGTGGAAATGAACGGGTCTTTTCTATCGCTGAAGTGAGCGACAATAAGATCGCAAATGAGCAAACAAACGAACATGACACACGAGCATATTCAAGCAAAAGCCAGCATATTAGTTCTCGGCTGAAGTCCGTTATACGTGTTGTGTGTTTTGAGTAATGACATAACCTGAGCCTCTCTTCTTACCATCAATAGTAGACTTGCCCCTTACCTGCTGATTGGCTACAAGTTTGTTATTGGACTCAGCCTGTGTCCGTTTTGTAAAACGGTTTTGAAATAACACTTACCCCACCTTTAAACCAAAAATTTAAATTAAACCTGTAAATATAAGTATACACGCTATATTGAAAATATATGTATAAATACTAAAATAGTATACAAAACAATATTAAAATGAATGACTATTATGACTATTTAAAGGACATTATTTGAAAAAAAGCAAGAAACTAAAGTGATGGCTTACCTGAAAATGATCACATGGCTCTGGCCGGTATTGAGATTGATGTAGCTGTAGTAAGGGTCTCCATACTTCAGCACAGAGCCAATAAATGGCAATCCATCTGCATCCAGTTTGTTCATTACTTCAGGGTCACTTGGCTTCACCCCAAACACAATGCCGTCTTCACCTTTGAACTTTTCAGTCAGATCTATGAGTTCAGACTTATAAATAAAACCATGAGCAAAGCCACGCTCCCATGAGGACTTATTGACAATCTGGAGAAAGTTCAAAAAGAATGAACAATATTAACAAATTCCAAAGAATGTCTGAGAATGTACTAACGGGAAGCTATGCTTACCATAGCGTCTTCCATATCGTAGCCAGAGTAAGAAATGACAGCCACTATTGCATTGGTGCCAATAGGATAATTGTCCATGTTGTAATGGTCGTACATCGCGGGTCTGACCAGAGGACTCTGGGGGGTCTGCAGGCGGTACAGTTTATTGTCGGCTCGTTCCTTATATGAATGCAGCGGGAAGCCCATGGTCTGTTTACCTACGACAGGATGTCAAGTAAGTTGCAGTGCATAGTTCATTTGTTTTCTGATATTTGCAGACATGTTATGAAAGATATAATCCAATAAAAACAGTCTTACTCATCTGGCACTGGTACATGTTTCTGGGGCTCTGGTTGTGATCAGAGAAAGGAATAAATTCTGCCACCACGCTCAACATGCTGTGAGGAAACAGCTCTTGATGTGTGGTCACTCCTTCCTCTAACTCTTCCTCGAAGATGCCCACATTTAGGTACGCCTGAAAAAAAAAGCCAAAACAATTAAAGACTTCTAGAAACCAGCTAGGTTATAACCTCATTTTAATGTGACATTTACATTGTACTAATGCTGGGTACACAACAAAAGAAAATCGGGCTGACTTTTTGCCGATTTCCCCCCTTACGACAATCCTAGCTGTGTCCCGATTATCTTGATGCTTCTAGAGATGATCTTATCAGATTTTCCTGTGGTGTGAAGCGTGTTAAGAGTGTCCGAACCTGCTCGGAAGAACGTCGGAACCATCCCTATCGCAAATCGTAAATATTCAACATATTAAATATTTAAAATCAGAAATCCTGATGTGTGGGGGGAACCCTGAGAACAAACACGCTCACACTTGCATAAAACAAAATAACATCCAATCAGAAAGCAGGCTACGATATCAACAGTTCTATTTAATTCTAACATATCTTCAAATATTCTCTAATAACATAAAATGGTTATGAACTGTAAGAAACTCAGACTTTAAAAACAATTATTTAAAATGTATTGAATAAGGCAATTTCAAAGAGAATAATATCTATTTTCCAAGAGACAACTGAGAACAACAATTATTAAAAAAACAGCAGGGCACTATTTCACCTAAACCCCTTTTTTTGCATGAATTTTCTGTTAAAATCATTTCAAACTAGCCTAGAAATCTAGACGCACCCTAGCCGCAGCAAATCTAATCTGCTGCGAGTATCGTCTAGCAACTCTCAATACAGTTCTGAGCTGTAAAAACCAAACTCTGGTCAGGCCAATCATATCGTGTATAGAGTCAGTGGGCGGGGCTTAACATATTGACGGTAGAGTTGCGCTTGCGTGCTACTAGTAAAGACAGAAGCTGGCTAATGCCGGTCTTTCGAATCAGCTTTGACCGAGACTCTGGAAGACTTGGAGTTAAGCTTTTCTCTGAGAAAAGAACAGCACTAAAGTCATTCTTAAGAAGGGAAGATGTGTTCTGAGTTTTGCAGACAGGATACAGCGAAAGTTTAATCTATCAACGAGCTCCGCTTCACGTTGCTTTGGTTGGTTTTAGCGATATCCTATTGCGTGCAGAGGGAGTTTGAAAGACAACCGTTTATCCTGCCCCTCGGATTGAGCCCTCTCAATGGTGAGTTCTTGATGTGGGTCTGGCTTGTCAGGTTAATTCCAAACACCATCATCGCAATTTCTTCCTGCATATCATCCACTTATTCTGAGGCCGGAAAAACACTGCAAGCGTGGCGCGAGCGTGGCGTGTCTGTTGCGTGTCAGCCGCGGGACGGCTGCATGATGTTTTCCATGCCTTTGCACACAAGAAGCATGTCTGATGCAGCGCTGCTGCTATTGATATACAGGGAAGGCCTATACTTTATGTATAATATCTTTATGTGAAGTATACATAAATATATTAAACAAATATATAGCCTAATGATACAGCAAAGACAACGTTGGGACTCGCAGTATACAGTCCCTGACAAAAGTCTTGTCGCTGATCTATTTTCTAGAAATACCTGATATTAACTGACTTTTAATTAATCAATTGGTGTTAGAAATAGCTCATATGAAAAGCTAAAACCCTCCCAAATGATGTTTAATGCACTGAAATAAATAATTTTCACAGAAAAAATATTTATCATTTAATCAAGACAGAAAGGTCAAATTTTGGCAAGACAAAAGTTGTCGCCTGTACAGAAATTGAAGAAATTTACTGCGAATACAAAAATATGTCAGCAAATTAATTTGTGGTGCTGTGAGATCCAAATTTAATATCTTGTATGACTTCCATGAGCTTGAAGGATCATCAGGAATAGCTAAGAAAGCAGTCTTGCATGCCTCCCAGAGTTCATCAATATTCTTTGGTTTCGTCTTCCATGCGTCCTCTTTCATCCTACCCCACATATGCTCAATGATGTTCATGTCTGGTGACTGGGCTGGCCAATCCTGGAGCATCTTGATCTTCTTCGCCTTGAGGAACTTTGATGTGGAGATGGAAGTATGCGATGGAGCACCGTCCTGCTGCAGAATTTGGCCTCTTTTATGGTTGGGAATATAAGAGGTAGCTAAGATTTCTTGGTATTTTAGACTATTGATGTTGCCTTCCGCCCTGCAGATCTCTCGCACACCCCCATACTGGATGGAACCCCAGACCATGATTTTTCCACCACCAAACTTCACTGTTTTCTGGGTGAATCTCGGACCCATTTGGGCACCAATTGGTCTCCTGCAATATTTGCGGCGACTGTGGTGTAATTCAACAGAAGATTCATCTGAAAAATCCACCTTCTGCCACTTTTCCTGCGTCCATCCTTTTAGCAGGCTGTGGGCCTTGGCAAATGCCACACGTTTTTTCAATTGTCTTTTGTTTAGTGCTGGCTTCCGGGCACTGATTCGACCATGGAGGCCATTTCGAGACAGAATCCGACAAACTGTTCTGGTTGACACAGGGACTTCAGGTGACCAGGTCTCGTGGAGCTCTACTGCAGTGGAAAATGGGCTGGCCTTGGATTTTCGAGCCAACAAACGGTCCTCTCAAGCAGTTGTCTTGTGGGGTCTGCCTGACCTGGGCTTGTCAAAAACGTCTCCAGTCTCTTCAAATCTTTTGTTTATCCTCTGTACTTGAAGCTGAGACACATTGAAGGTGTCTGCCACATCAGCAGTGGATCTGGTCTTCAGCCTCTTGATAATCAAAACTTAAGTCTCTGGGTGAATCTTAGGCATGTTTGCAGAGGTCTAGTTGCAGTTGATGTGAAGGTCTAGTGTACTGGGGTTCTTCTTATACACACTTGAGACCTAATTGATCCAATATTAGTCACAGGGGAAGCTCATATGACAAGGTGACAACACTTATATCTTTGCAAAAATTGACTCAATGGGCTTTACCAAGCTGTGAATATTAGAATACTTTTTGCAAGTTTAGTTTTTCACTGAAACATTATCACAAAAGCTGGTGGGATTAAAATGAGCCATTTCTTGTAAAAAAATCTTGATTAGAAATATATTTCAGCGGCACTTTAGGTCAATTTGTACACACGCGACAAGACTTTTGTCAGGGACTGTAGACTATAAAATCTATGGTAAAGATGGCAAAATAGGCTGCAGAATATTTAGTTCTGTATTGATGTGCAACAATTGAAAATGGAGATTTATTATTAATTTAAATTACAGTTATTTGCATTTGTCACAACCTTTCAAAAGACTTTCAAACCTCAAAATGTAATTTATTCATGTCAAAATGACATCTAAACAGCTTTTCCTATTCTATTTTGCGTGGAAACACACTTGAGTGTCGCGTGAAAAATAGGCGTCGGTTCTATTTCTAGCATGCACACGTTTTCGGCGCAGCTGCGTGTCACACAGGCAGTGTGCAAGCTCTAACCTTTTAACATGGGATCTGAAATAAAATGGAAACGCCACGCAGCCGAAGATGCTCACGCTACACTTGCAGCGTGTCACAGGTTCTGAAGTCTCGTGACATTTTGCAAGATTTCCTGTGTTTACAGTTGTGACTCTGGTTGAATATCGTTTGTGTGTGGTGTGCTGTCTTTGTCACATCATGGTACACCACACACACAATAAGAGCTAGGCCTGTCACGATAAATTTTGCAGGATGATAAATTGGCCAAGAAATTATTGCGACAAACAACAATAGTGGTTCTGAGACCATTTTCATCTTAAATAATGATAATGGCATAATAATGCAGGTACACATTTTCAAAGATCAATAAAGTTATTTCTAAAGACTATTTAACACTGAAAACATTTCAAACATCCATGTTACGTCCCAGGACATATGTGTATGTTTTATAATTATGGTGTTTGTGTCATTTATTGATGTACTGTATTATTGCCAATGGACCCAACTGCCTGCTGGCAATTGTAGTTTTTTTTAATGTGTGTTACAATAAATAAATAAATAAAACACCCAAAAATAATAAAAGCAATGGACTTAAATAAATACCGAAAACAATAAATAAAATGGATAAAAACTGTAACGGATGATTGTATTTTAGGTGGATATAAGGGGCCACCATTCACAAAACCCACGGTTCAGCTCATCACGGTTTTAGGCTCACTATTTTCAGTTCTGTGGTTCTTGTTGTTGTTTTTTCTTTTATTCGTTAACACACCAGAAATGTCGCAATTTAGGGTACAGTATAAAAAAAAAAAAAATGTCACATGTATTCATGCACAAACCATCTCCGAGGAAAGCTAGGTGAGATTTTGATACCGCAAGAGACAAGACATTGATGACATGCTTTTCATTTATTAAAAAAGGAGAATGTGTATTGCTATCTCTACAGGAACTTGTATGCCTTTTTAGCACACAAAGATTGAACTAAAGAATTAACTCGAACTAAAGAATTAATTGTCAACGTCAGTGTAGCTTTAAGCCTTGTTTATACTCGAAGAGTTCGCACAAGGGTGCACGCAGCAAAAATGACCAACGCGAGACCCCATTTCGCTTGCAGGTGTGTGCACGTCAAATTTTGTGTGCGGATCTGCAACCGAAGAAGCACGAGTTCCAGCATCGAGTATAAACACCTCCCCAAACGGACGAGGCACACGTTCAGTCAGAGAGAGAGGCGGAAAACAAACAAGAATGAAAAATGGAAATTATCGCAGTCGGAAAAAATATCGAGCTTTATTGACTATCGCGACAGGCCTAATAGGAGCAAAAGGGTTAAATCTAGGATTATTTGTCCCATCACATTTTGAAAATCTTATAAGATGTAAAAAATATCTTGGTGTGTACCCAGCATTTCCCAAACAGGTACCGAGTAATATATATTAACTATATATATGATATATGACAAAGCTTTGGAAGTCATTAAGTAGCCTGGTTGCTAAAGTGTTTTTAGCAATTTCTAATGTATTTGGGGTCATTGCCAGGACATGCCGAAGGTCATTGCCAAGATTTATAAACAAAACAAAAAGAACAATTCAGAAATGTTAAAAGGACCTATATGGGACTTTTGCAGTTAACCACTGCGGTACTCGAGTTTCACAAAAAAATAAAAAAAATAAAACAGCTCTCACCTGTTCAAAGGTGCCAATAAGCTCCTGTTTGCCCAGGCCAAGGTTCCGGACGGGCCGCACCATGCGACAGGGTGTGGTGAACAGATGGATGCATGGGTACAAGCTGGCTTTACCTGTCTGAGGAACCAGAACAATCTCAGTCCAAGGTGGCACTTTTTTCTCTCTCAGCACCTGCAGACGACACAAAAGTTAAAATGTATATTATAAAAAAAAAACTTTTAATATAACTTGATCAGGGATAAGAAAAATACAAAAAGAAACCAAATCCTGTCCCACCTTAAATCTGCGGAGAGATTCGATGACTGAGGGCGCCACTTCTTTTTCCACCCAGCCAATCATGGCTCCGTCCAGCATGACGGGATAACAGTCTGAATATGGCTGACCAGGGTTACCGTCTACAGTAGTCACACCTGGTGATAGATTTAAATTGTTTTAATAGTAAATAAGCAATTAATCCCATTGAATTGGATATTATATGTAGGGCTGCATGATTTGGGGAAGTCCCCCTCAACTAGGATAAAAAAAAATTGCAATAGAAAGATAGACATTAAAAAAGATGGACGACGCCCTTTCACTATCTTCTAATGACGAAAAGTGAAGCCGCCAATGTCTGAATATGGCACTGACATCTTGCGCTGATCTGGGACCTGAGTCTGTGCGTTATAAAGCAGGAAGTAGAGCATTGATATCAAAACCTGCCTACACTTCCACAGTATGTTAGCTGCAAAAGTCATTATGCTAGTGTGAAATAAACATTTGAGAAAATGTAGAAATTAAAGTTGAAGCTACAATCTCCTCCTGAAAATAATAGAAAAAAAAAATCTGTTGGTGCTTCAGTGACTACTTCGCTCAAAGCAGCTGTCAAGCATGACTTTTTGGGTTGAAAATGTTTTAAGCTCCAGGTATGCTGTGCTTGTCTTACTAACTTTTTTGTTTACAAGTATTTATTTATTTATTTATGCATCTTACCAAGTAAAAATAATAATAAGCCAGGGCTCGTAAATGTCTTTATCAAACAGACACAATGATTTATTTCTTGACTATTCATTTATTTTTTGACTATTATTTTTCTATTACACATAGCCCACAAGATCGGTCGATATAAGCGCGAACGTGTTAAGTGTCCTTCAGATGCAAAGTCGAGACCACAGCACAGAATGGAATATTATGAGATTAATCAGCCTGCCGGGCTTTGTGAGCTACTGCCCATACATGTCTGAGTCCAGTGTGCTAAAGGTATATTGTGTTAGACACTTACACATAAGCAAAACGATCTATAAAAATGTAATACTATTACATAAACGTGTTTGTATTACTCACATAACTGTGTTGCACAATTCCTGTCAGATCCAGCATCGACGGGAGATTTGTTTAAACAATCCCGCAGTGAAATTAAGTGAATATGTCTTCCCCACGTGAGCTGGAACTTAATTCTTTCTCCGCCAGCATTTTAAAAAAAAAGTTGCCAGCCACCGCCAGGGTTTTTGACAATTTTTACAAAAATTTAATAGCCCATAGAATATTTTGTTTAATGAATATCTGAGCACGCAATATATAAAAATAAAGAGCTAGCCCTTCTTTTAAACAAAAAACCCGTTTTATTCTAGCTTTATGCATTCCTTTTTTGTCAACACTTGAATATGGGTAGGTCTCATAAAAAAAAAAACTAAATTTTGAACAAAAAGCTGAGAAAATAACATATTTGTGAATGACTGTTTCCAGATCAGATTCAGAGCAATGATCAAACACAGATGTAGGAGATAGAGTCCATCAACACTCCTAATGCTTGCACAGTCATGTTACTCGTCCTGGGTCCACATTTCATTCAGTAACATTAGGCAATTTGTTTATTGACGATGATTACGTTATTTTTAATATGCGTATGATTACATGCGATCGCTCGTTTCACTGCCTTCCTCACGTGTTTTGATCAGGAGATTCATTACTCTCATTCAGAAGATGCGCAATAGCGCCCCCTAGCGCCCGACAGTGAAAACACGGAAAATTCCGTTTTTGGCCTGGAAGCGTTCTCTCACAAATAACGGAAATTTCCTTGTTTGGCGGGGAAAGAGTTAATTTCAAAATAAAGTTTAACCAAACATTCCTAATATTAGGATCAGAAGGAAGCTTATGTAGTGACATCAGCCAGGAATTCTTCCATAACCAGGAATAGTGCAATTTCTTGCCATCTTCCTCTGCATGTTTATTGTTGTTGGCTAGATAGCACAAGCCCTCCATAAGTCGGTGGGCAGGGCTACTAAATTAGACGTGCTGTAGAGGTGCGTTTCGTAGCGCTATGACGTAAGAATGAAGCTCACGGCCGTTTTCTGGGCCTGGTGTCTATAAAAGCTTTTCTTTGATTAACAAGTTTTCAGCTCTAAAACTTACAGGATACTCTTATATTACCATGACCTTTTATAAATCAAAAGCTCAAGGGAAAGTTAACTTCTCAATTCATCACCCCTTAAAAGCTTCTCTTTTTTTGCCTGTTCAGAATTGCTTCTTTTGGAAGATGATTGGTGCATGTTGCGTTCCAAAATACATGTTATAAGCGACCCAAACTGAGCTGATGAAGAGATGATTTGTGTGGAGCTGCATTTACTGTGAGTGCAGCCACTCTGAAAACACTGGATCGTGAGCTGCTCACGTGTAAAGCTCTGTGCTATTGCCACACTTCACTCTGAAACATGCAGTGCATCTATTAATTTAAATCACAGCCATTGCGATTTGATAATTATACTTTCCATATTGAGATTTTTGTTTCATCGACTAACCATGCAGACCTAATTATTTTATAACTTATTTAATAACTGCTAGAGTCAACTGAGGATCTTGTTTAACAATGATGTTATTTACCAAGAGAGCAGAGCAGGGCAGGCAGGGTGGTTTTGGGATGCACTTGTGCCACAATCTCACATTGGGCTGTCAGGTGGTTCATAAGGCCGCATGGTTCTCCGTCAGGAGTGTGTACCGGACATAGGAAACCCCAAGACTCTGGCAGCAGCTTCCGCACACTTGTGGTCCTTATCTTCGCGAAAACGGCTCCTCTGTGTACGCATCGGAAATGAGACAGGTAACGGATGAAGTTCAGCTTATCCGCCACGACACACAGTCCATTGTTTTGCACCATGCCCAGACCTGGGGTTAAGAAGACAAATCTGAATGAAGCACACTAAAATCATGCAACCGCACATTATGTATCTTACTTTATTCTATAATAAAGTGGTTAAGTGCAAAAACAGTTTCATACCTGTCTTGGACAGGAGGTTTCCTGTGGCTAACAGATACTCAAAGGGTTTGGTGAGGTCTGAAGTCATGTTGAGGTGTCTGGTTAAACTATCTGTGGTCAGCTCTCCTGATCTTTCACTTCTCTTTTCTAAGACTTGTTTCACCGACCCCAGCCAGCCTGTCATTTTTTCCTAAGGAGCATTCAGAACAGCTTTGGGAAAACGTTGACCTTCTTGAATGACCTTACACTTGCAGCTACACCAATCAGACATAGCATTATGACCACTGACAGGTGACATAAATAACAATGATCATCTCTTCATCAAGGCACCTTTTAGTGGGTGGATTATATTAGGCAGCCAGTGAACATTCTGTCCTCAAAGTTGATATGTACCAAGCAGGAAAAATGGGCAAGTGTAAGGATTTGAGTGAGTTTGACAAGGGCCAAATTGTGATGGCAAGACTACGGCAAGCATCTCCAAAACAGTAGCTCTTGTGGGGTAATTTCGCACTTCCAGTCTGCAGTGGTCAGTATATATCAGAAGTGGCCAAAGGAAGGAACAGTGGTGAACTGGCGACAGGGTCAGGGGCGCCCAAGGCTCATTGACGCACGTGGGAAGCGAAGGCTTTTGTGCGGTACACCGGACCTCGGGAACAATGGGAGAAGGTTGCCTGGTCTGATAAATCACTTTTTCTTTTACATCACGTGGATGGCCGGGTGCATGTGCATCGCTTACCTGGGGAACATATGGCACCAGAATGCACTATGGGAAGAAGCAAGTCAGCGGAGGCAGTGTAATGCTTTGGGCAATCTTCTGCTGGGAAAACTTGGGTCCTGTCATCCATGTGGATGTTACTTTGACACATACCCCCTACATAAGCATTGTTGCAGACCATGTACACCCTTTCATGGAAACAGTATTCCCTGTTGGCTGTGGCCTCTTTCAGCAGCATGAAAGATGCCCCCAGCCACAAAGCAAAAATGGTTTAAAAAAGGCACAACGAGTTTGAGGTGTAGACTTGGTCTCCAAATTCCCTAGATCTCAATCCAATCGACCATCTGTGGGATGTGCTGAACAAACAAGTCCGATCCTTTGCCGATCCATTGAGGTACCACCTACCAACTTTCAGGACTTAAATGATCTGATGCTAAAATCTTAGTGCAAGATACCACAGCACACCATCAGAGGGTCTAGTGGAGTCCATGCCTCGATGGGTCAGGGCTGTTTTGGCAGCAAAAGCGGAACACAATATTAGGAAGGTGGTTATAATGCTATGCCTGATCGGTTAATATATACACTGTAAATGCTGTTCTTTCAAACTTTCTATTCATCAAAGAAAAACAAAAATCATACCAACCCCAAACACTTGAATGGTAATGTATATGAAATGAGTATTGACAGGACTGTGCAAGAGAGACAGGTGATCCGATGGTAAAGGTGATCTTACTTTCAGGAACATGAGGTAGAGCTGGCCTGGTGTGAGAACTTCCTGAAACATCAGACTGTCAGGGTTGTCCTCCATACACTCCTGCTTGGCAAAGCTAAAGAGCTTCCGTGTCATCATACACAACATGTAGAACTTCTCCACATCTGACCTCAGATGAATACACAGACATTCACTGCAAACAGAAGGATAACCCTGTAAAAATTCCACATTTGACCAAATTTGATTGAAGATGTATATAAACAGCGATGATTTAATATCACCGTTTATTATTATTTTGTCACATCACCCAGCTCTACATCCAACAGTCTCAAATATATAAGAAATCCTAGGCTGCATCCAAAATCACATACTTCCCTACTAAATAGTAGGCGAAAAACAACATGACAAGAAATGTCAGAATTCACAGTACTCAAAAAGAAGTAGGGAAATGGATGACCTAATTCTTCTGGTGGGATTCTTAAGTGTGTATAAGACAGACACTTTCCTTTACCATAAGGCCACAGGAAAGGATTTATGAATGGCAGTGAAGCGACGCTTCTGATGCTGGTAGGTCACATGATAATGAAAAAAACAGTGAATGTAGTATGTCCAGATTATTTTCATAGCACACACATTCATACTATATAGAAAAAAAAATGTAGTGGTCTTGAAGTAATTACTTATTCAAAATTGGCACCCACTCAAATGTGTACTCAATTTTGCAGCCATATAGCTAAATTAACTGATTTTATTAAGTCAAAAATATTTTACATCACCCAACCTATATACATCAATTTATACTGAACAAAACAGCAGAACAAACAAAAAAAGATTGTAGGGTCTGTAACTACTAGGACTTACCCTAACAGGTAGTGAGCACACTGCGCGTGAGTATACCATTCTGGGAGGTTGAGTTTGACCCGGAAACGCTCGCCCAGGTAACTGAGCACCTTGGCTTTAGTCGTGCAGCCCTGGTCCATGACAATACGCAGCATTTCTGAAACGCAGCTCTTAAAAAAAGAGTTCTCCTCTTTACCTTTAATCAGCTCCTGGTAGATCTGGTAATCCGAGAAATCCACTAGAGCCTTTTGGGGGTGAGAGGAAAGGCATTATTATAAATCAGGCACCAATGTTCTAATGATTCTAATGTAACAAAAATATGTTTGCATAATGACTGCTTAACCTTGTAATAGGGCAGTAACACTACAATTTTTGTTCCAGTGACTGACATTTATATGTATGTGAATGTGGATAACCAGAAGCAGAAGCTCATGCGAAGAAAAGTATTTTGCAGCTGCAAATTTTACACATGAACACACGACCAGCAGAAGATTTATATGTCAGGTTGTACCAATTTTAAGCGTGCAGGTTTGCAGAAAAGTGGAATAGATTGTTAATTTGCTTGTGAACCGTTTTTTTTATTATGCATTTTTGTAATTATTAGAGCATGATGTGATGCCATATGACTGCTGCAGTGCGCTTGCATGTTCAAAGACAATACATTGTCCCAGGCCATCATCGACATCTATCCTGATTTCCCGATATCCTGATTTTTGCAATGTTGTTGTATAAGCTAGCCTGATGTGGTAATTAAGGGGCCTGTTTCAACCGAACCAGGAAAGAACTCAATTGGATAGACCTACAACCAATCAGAGCAACGAAGCGATGTCAAATGTTAACAGAGTTCAACTGCACTGTGTTGCCAAGTCCGCGTTTTTTCCGTGGGTTGTTTTCTATGTCCGCGGGTTGAAGTGACTATAATGTGATATATAGATCCATGAGTGCGAATTTTAGCAGGCAACCATGCCAAAATAACACACATTTTACCCCCCAAATGCCATTTTTGCCCCTGAGAACCCCCTGAGAAGCTATTGTTTAGGGCTAATAGTTGGAGGGTTTTGTTGTAAAAATTCAGCAACCCTGTCTGTAAAAAAATAAAATAATTTAATGATACACAGAGCACTTACCCAACATGATCATCCTTTCTGAGAGAAATTGTGATGGTGAATGCATATACAAGCAAGCTCTCCGTTTAGGATTCAAACAAATATAATCCAAGCCCCTTTGATGACGTGCATGATTACGGTCCTGTTTATCATCTGTCCGTCATCGTCTAAAGCCCGCCCTGATGATTTCATTGGTCCGAACAGTTTCTGTTCAGGGATAATTACTCCTCTATGGAGCAAGGCCAGACTGAACTGCCCGACCTAAAAATTGTGGGCGGGGCTGAGTTCAGCAGTAGTGTTATACTAAATGTTAAGTTGAAGTAATAAAAATTAAGAAATCCAAAATAGAAAAAAAAGGGAAAAATACTACGGAAATTAGTGCTACCATCAACTGTCTGGTTACAACATTATTTAAAATTAAAATGTTCAACGGAAAAATTAATTCATACAGGTTTCAATTGGAACAACACGAGGGTGAGTACATGACAATTTTCTTTTTCAGGTAAACTATCCCTTTGAGAATAGACCCAGACTGAAATGCACAGTTCAGCAAGTGAACAAGAAAAAAATAAATAAATTACAAACAGAAGCACAAATAATTAAAACAAAATTAAAATACAAATGAAATGAGTGCTTAAAGGTTTACAGGTAGGTCTAAGAGAATTTAGTGTGATGCCAGGATTTATGTAACACATGATTCTTTTATACATGGATCTTTGCGTGAAAAAAGGCAGCGGCTATTTGCACTAAATGCAAATAGCAATAGATAGTATTTATTTACACTAAGTGCAAATTAGGCTTGGGCGGTATCCAAATTTTGATACCGTCAAACCTCCTCCCTATTTTACCTCGGTATGAGGTATTACCGTGAATAATTAAAACATTATGATGTAAGGCTCAGACAGCGTCAACAAACTGTTGGCTTGGCATATATATATATATATATATATATATATATATATATATATATATATATATATATATATATATATATATATATATATATATATATAGGCCTATATTTTTATTTTATTTTTTACATTTGAGCCCCTGCCCCTGAGAAACTCTCTGCACGTTTTATGCTTACCGTTATGAGACAATTGTCAGACAATTGACTTTTTTTTTTGTGAGTCCCATGTCCACTTGATTTTTGTGGAGTTCATGCTTATTGCTTACATTGCCAGCTGTGTGACAAAAGGCTTCGGCAATATTACAGCATAGTCCGAGGGTGCGCTCGGTTTTTCATCCACGCAGCAGTGAGGATGGTGGTTTCGGATATGCGCCCTTAGGTTCAAGGTATTTCCATCTCTCGCGGTCATCTTTTTGTTGCACAATTTGCAAATTGCCTCGTCTGTATTTACCGTCAAAACCCAAAATACTTCCAAACTGCAGAAGTTGTGCTCTTTTTCGATAATAACTCAGTGCCCGACTCGCCGTCTTTTCCCCTCTCTCTCTCTCTCTCTCTTTCTCATCCACGCTGTCACAACAACGCATACACATATTTAGGCATTTAATAAATAAATAGTATTTAATATGTAAATAGTTTAATTAGTTCAACTTATTAAATATTTAATAATTAATTGTTGATCAGCAATATGTAAGTTGATCTGTTTTTTTTTTTTTTTTTGACGGTTTGACGGTATTGAAACTGATACCGTTGCTATTTTTAGATCCCGCGGTATACCATTTTACCGTATTACCGCCCAAGCCTAGTGCAAATAGTCTTTTGTTGTTAGATTAACATTAATGACACAGGCAGCAGCAGGAAAATTAAGCTGCCGTCACTTTAAAAGGTGTCATATTAATGCCATTTTTGTACTAGTTAAAATAATTCTTTAGTGTACGGATGGCGAAAACGAAACTTTTTCTTGACCGACCACCGAGCCTCATTAGCCGGTTGAAACCAGTTAACCGATTAGTTTAAAATATGCTGCGCTATTTGAAATAACAGCCGCAAGCCGCGCCTGCAATTTCGCAACTCTGTTGTATCTCTATGATCTCTCTGCCTCCGCTCTCATACACAAACTGTCCCGGCGGCGACACATCCCTTCCACTCGCGTCACTTTTTTAAAATCCTCTACAGCGTGAAACATGAGTCACGCAAGCGCGGCGCAGAGGAGCTTGTTTGTAAATGGAGGACAAATGGCTGCTAAGTTTCTAAATGGTTTGGTTACAAGGTGATCGCGTTGAAAATAAAGGCATTTGTCTAGCGTTAGAAGCTCATTTGAAACATTGTTGCGGCTCGTTTAAGAAAATGACAGCTCCGAAGAGACGCCGCTTTAGTTCGAGGTAGTGCTAACAATAATAAAGAAAGACGATCAACACCTTATGTGTTACCACTGAAATGTAGATGTAACATATTTCCAAATGTTAGCCCATCTTATGCGGAATGCACGCTTCATATTGTCGTCTGCCCTGGCTCTAACCTCGAGTGTTAGCCTGTTTACTTTTGGAAAACCTTGTGAGCGCGCAAACCCAAACGCTGTGACCTCGCGCCAAATGTTTTTATTGGTTTATTAAAGGGGGGGTGAAATGCTGTTTCCTGCATACTGAGCTTTTTACACTGTTAAAGACTTGGATTCCCATCCTAAACATAGACAAAGTTTCAAAAACTAATGTTGGACGTTTGATGGAGTATTTCTGTGTCAAAAATACTCCTTCCGGTTTCTCACAAGTTTCGGCGAGTTTTTTTCGAGTATGGGTCTATTTGACGTTAATAAGAGCGGAAGGTCCTTGTATGGGCCGTACGGGCTCTTCTCCCGGTAGGGTGCGCGCGCGCGTGACTAGAGCACGCTGTAAACAGTCTCTCAGCTGCAGATCCAGTCGTCCGTGAACGGCGCCGCGCTCCACTTTATTCCTATGGGTGACGTCGAGCGACTTCAACTCTTCAGCACAGCATTCCGGGAAGGCAGCGCTGCATTTGAACCGATTTGAACGCAGAAATGACGGGAAGCTTGACAACATCGTTTCAGTTGCGTCTCAAAATGGATTTACACACCACTGCTGTCACAGGACTTTACCAAATCATACCAAAGAAGTGTGTTTCTGACGGAGCGGTCCCAGCGATAAAGCTTCGACGGTGAGTTAACTTAAACTGCTTCAAATGTCTCTGCTATTGGCTACCGTCGCATGAGTAAACATCAGTAATAGACAACAATCGCGTGCTTCGTCATTCAAATGCGCTAACGGTTACTCCATTGTTGTTCTGTGTATAACGTTACAGTATGCTTGCTACTTCTAAGGTCTAGTCGCATACAATAGTCCATAAACCGAATCATGTCCTCATACACTGCGAGTAAACACACAGAAATGTGGAGAGGCCACTAAATACAGTAACTTACATACCACAGAGACGGACGTCCTGCTGTTGCCGTTTCTCCTGTTCAATTTATTTCTCCCTCAGATTTGATTGTGGATCATTATCTGTATTAGCTGAGATAGCGATGGGTTTCTCCACGCTTGAGGACGTCACCGCTTTGCGCCCTTGTCATTCTTTAGCTCCGCCCACACGATACGCCTCCAGGCGCTCGTTTTTTTCCGGAAAGACTCGGTACAGCCTATATTTCTTTTATAAATATGATAAAACTAAAGACTTTTCGGAGAAATGAAGGATGCAATACTACTCTATAGGTACTCAAGATTGACATGAGATTGACTGAAACTGAGTGTTTCACCCCCCCTTTAAGTACAAACAGGCGAGTTATGAAAAATTGAGTGTAAGGGATTTGTTCACGTCACACAAAAAGATTTTGGAATGAGACGGCTAACTGTTGTAGCGTTTAGTCCACTGTCTATAATAGCCTAATTTAGAGATCACTTTTTTTAACCGACAACTTTGATCGGTTTACGTTTAAACGGTCATCGGTTAACATCCCTACTTCAGAGTCTAAATTAAAGGTTTGTAATATACTTCAATTAAAAATTCTCTTTAGAATTGTAAGTAAAAAACTAATTTTACCTGGTCAAAAACAGCTCTGTTTTTAGCAAGCCATTTCAGCGCATATGGCTTTAAATGATAATGAGCTTTGCTTACCCCGCCCCTCTGTTCTGTGTGGCGCTTTGACACACACCCACGTGAAGTGCAGTTGTGTATGTAAGACTGAAAAAACTAGTAGATGCCGAATTGTCTGATTGAGGAACAAGGACTCTCTGAGAAAATAAGGGAGATTAACATCTGAACTGAACTGGAGACGCAAGTCTCACCTCACTATCAGCTAATCTACATCTTTCCCTGTTGACTCCCTCTCCCCCAATTCCTTCCCTGTCTCATGCTGAGATCACTGAAAATACACCCAAAATCTCTCTCTTACAATGTCAATCCACACGATACAGTATTATATGTGTTTGATATCATTTGAAATGTCTCAGTGCGACTGGTACAAAGATCTCATCCTCACAGAAGTTAACCAAAACATAATCAATGTTTTAAGAGTTTAGAGATATCTTGTCTTAGTTTGGTGGGCGTGCCTTTTAGCAATTTGGCCTTTACATCCACACAAGTCTTGATCAATGCAAATTCCCATTGTGAACTCGTGTTTACACTTGAAAGAGTTTGTGCATTTGTTTCTGGGTATTTAAGGGAATGTTACAAAGAGCTCAGGGCTTGACACTTTAAACCGGTCAGCCCGTAATGTTGGATGTCTCAAGATAGCCAGCATTATGTAGTTTTCAGAAGTCAGGTATATATTTCATGTTATATATGGATTACCTTTGAATTGACTATGTAATTGGCTTTATACATTTACCTGACTGTAAAATAAATTGTTACACTTTGATTGATTCTGACTTGCTCTGGAATTATTCAGGTTGGGTATAATTTCAACAAAGGGTTAAACGGAATAATTAAATGTGTACTTAAACTATTAAAAATGAATGACCAAATAACCAATTGGCATTCTAACCTAAATTCTAAATTATGATGAAATGGAGTCAGATAATGAGAAATTGGAATAAAATCCCGTTTTCCCCGCTGAAAAGACCGAACGCGCAGCGACCTTCACCCGCCGATCGTTAGCCTCCATTGGGACGATTTGGGCGGCCTTACATATTTTGGAGAAAGAATGGCAACGGGAGTCTCTGATGACACATTGTATCAATTTGAACCCGGAACAAGATGACGGCCTGGCGAGCTGGACGTTTCTGAATGGTTGGTTAACGTAATGTCACTTTGTTCTATCTTTGTATGCACTGGCAGGGTAACGTTAGTGTAGTGATATACGTATGCTATGTGTTTACTGATGTATAAGTTAGTTCATTAACAGATTGATGTAACAGATAATGGTCATGAAAAACTTTTTTCAATTGGGCTGTTTTTTTTAGCAGTCATGTTGTGCCGCCCTAATGTGCGTACAAAAAAATATTTCAAAGAGCGCACAAATATTACTGAATGGTTTAAATTCACTTGAATGAAATTGACATGCAATGCATATGATAATCTATTTTTTAGGCATGTTTACTAAGTTTACTTTAACATGTTTACTTTAACATTAATTAAATGTTCTAATTTACCTAAGGCCAACTCCTGGCTTAATCTAAGTTCTGTCTGTGAAACTGGGCCTAATAATACTAAAATAAACCTGGTAGTAAAGAAGGCTAATGTTAGCTGGTCATTATCACAAAAGAAACATGTTTAGGATGATTCGGGCAGCTTATATAAAAAAAAAACAAATAAAAAAAAACGTTTACCTTCAGAGCAAAGCCCAAGGGAAGAAAGAACATCTCTTTCTGGTAAATGAAATTCACCATCACTGTTCCATTTTCCAGATAGTGAAGATTCATATTAATGGCTGTGTGTTCGTCCTTTACAGAACGCAATGAAATACCTGCACACAGTTAATCCTGAAGTCAGTCTGTGTATTTAATAAATAATATTCAGATATTCATTCATATTCAAAGATTCAACACTCACCGTACTGAGTGTAGCCCTGTCCTCTGCTCTTAAACTTTGGTCTTGATATAGCAATGGGATAGTTCCGCCTTGGCATGATCAGAAGACGAATCGCCTTCTCTATGCCATTCACCACAAAATAACCGCCCATTTCCTGCAGGAAGAACGAGACTCACAAGTGTTATTTGGTCCAAAAGACAACAGTACGATAGTGATGTGTAACGTAGTTCTGCGACGTGTGATTTATACCTCAGCTTCTTCGTGATGTTCAATGAGTTCTTTAGGTGAGAGGCCATGAAGGTTGCAGAGTTTTGATTTGACCATGATCGGCAGCTGTCCCAGATACTGTTTGATGATACCTTTGGGAATGCCATTAACAGACCAGCTCAAGTCCACCTGTGAAAACACAATACAATGATATCAGTGGTTATCAACTGGTTTTGCTCCAAGACCTAGACTGTAAGACCGTGTCTTAGCCTTCAGTCAGCTGAATGTCCGATGCATAAGGCACACAAAATTGGAACCAATCGTCATATTTGAATTCTACAGAATTTCCAGGAGACGTGCGTGTCCCGTTCTTTAAAGCAGCCCTATTATGCTTTTTCAAATATTAAAGGGTTAGTTCACCCAAAAATTAAACTTGTCACCCTCACCTGTAAGACCTCCGTTCATCTCCAGAACACAGTTTAAGATATTTTATATTTATGTTTTTTTATATCTCACACTTGCACTATGTAAAATGCTGTATGTGTATATATGCGTGTGTGTGTGTGTATATATATATATATTAGGGGTGTAACGGTTCACAAAATTCACGGTCCGGTTCGATACGATACACTGGTGTCACGGTTCGGTTCGGTACGGTATGTTTTAGATACAGCAAAAAGAAAAAATTAGCAGATAAATTACCTTTTTTAATTATTTTTTTAATAAAACTAACAAAGTATGGATTTTTTTTTTACATTGAACAATGACGGAGTTATACTTTACCCATCTTCTATGTAGTTACAGGAATAAGACATTAGCTCTTTACATTAGCTCTCTCCACACTTTTTTCACACACTACTGCTTCTGTCATCCCCCAAATCCTCACTTGTTTGACTCTCAAGGGGGCATGTCTGAAGAACGCGGCTGTTCAGCTCCCATTCATAATGTAATTACGTTACATAATGCCGTTACAGTCAGGTAGCTTTGTGTAGCCCTTGACATCCAGCCTGTTGTCAGAGAAACCGCTATTGCTTTGGCCAATTGGTTCTCTGTTTGTGCTTTTGTTTTTTGGGACAAAGCAGGAATTACTGGCTGAAATGGGCTCGTGAAGGAACATTGTAACGGGGCTCAATTACTAGCATGTTCTTAAAACTCCGTCTGCAGTGCGTATGCGGTGCGTTTTGCACTGCGTATGCGGTGCAGGAGGCGCACACCCTGTTGTGCTTTCAAATATGCTGCGTTTGCAGTCCGCAACCGTTAACATGGGTACGGAAAAAATACGCACCGCATAGACTACGCACTGCAGACGGAGTTTGTGTGAAAATGGGCGTAAGGTCTCATATCCGCGGCTATAAATGGGCCACTCGCCGCGGTGATGTCTTTTGCCATTTGAATAAGTTGGAAATGTCTGTCTTAATGCTGCGGGGATAGTTTGTGGCTGTTTCTCCTTTTTATCGTCTTGTTGTCGGCGTAAATGAGTTGACATGGCATGAATTATTCCCGCTGCTGTACCATCATCTAGCAAATGCAACATACCGTTGTTTTTTTTATTCATCACTCTTGCCAACACCATCATAGCTTACAAAGAATCCAAAGTTCACCCAAACACCAGACCTGTTGGTTATTGGAGGATCTTCTATTTCTGGTTTGTTAAACGCAATAGCCATTTTGCCACGAGCATTCAGCACGTAGCCTACTGAGTAAGCGAACACCTGACTGAGCCGCCTAAAACATATTTGGTGTTTTTTTTTTTTTTTTTTTCTCACTTCGGCGGTGTCAGGGGTATTGCCTGTTATGTCGTTTTGGTTATTGTTGAACGCATGTTATTATATTTCAGACACTTTTTTATTTTTCCAAATCTAATTAATTAGTCAGAGAACCGTTCGGTACATAATGCGTACCGCGTACCGAACCGAAAGCCTCGTACCGAACGGTTCAATACGAATACGCGTATCGTTACACATATGTGTATATATATATATATATATATATATTTTTATTTTTTTTTATTTTTTTTTTATATAAACTGTATTTGCACTTCTGGTTGGATGCTAACTAGATTTCGTTGGCTCTGTACTTGTACTTTGTCTCTGCTCGTTGAATCTGAAGTTGAATCCAAATCTGATTTAGTCCGAGCACTTTTCTGTTCCTGTGAATGCACACTATACTGTCCATGTCCAGAAAGGTAATAAAAACATCTTTAAAGTAGTCATTGTAACATCAGTTAGTTAATTACAATCGCATCGAAAATACATTTTGGTCCAAAAAAACCCAACAACTACGACTTTATTCAGCATTGTCTTCTCTTCCTGATTTGTTTTAAATCCTCAAATAAAGATTAAAACGGTTATGAATCAGCGAATTGATTCATGATTTGGATCGCCAATGTCACGTGATTTTAGCAGTTTGACATGCGATCCGAATCATGAATCAGTATGTAAAGTCATAGTTTGTGATTTTTGGACCAAAATGTATTTTCGATGCTTCAAGATATTCTAATTAACTAACTGATGTCACATATGGACTACTTTGAAGATATATTATTACCTTTCTGGACAAGGACAGTATAGTGTGCATTCACTTTCATGAACGAACAGAAAAGCTTTCTGACTAAATATAAAATATCTTAAACTGTGTTCAGCAGATGAACAGAGGTCTTACGGGTGCGGAACAACATTAGGGTGTCATTAATGACAAATTTCATTTTTGGGTGTACTAACCCTTTAACCTTCATGCAGTGTGTAATATAGCAGTATGTAAATGTAAAAGGTCTCCAGGCTTCCAGATTAAATTTTACTGGACATAGCATATTAAACTATTTGAAATGCATAGAAATACATTTAATTATTTAAAAATAACAATTATGTGTCTCATTTGCCACTGCAATTAAAGCAGATACCCATTTAATGGTTCAAAAAGTAGATTTGTCATTGTGTTATTGATTAAATAGATTATAGAATCTGTGGGTGGTAAAAACATATGATTAATGCAAGTAACCATATATGTATATTTTATAGTATTTGTTAGCATTAAATATTTTCCCATCTATCTATCTATCTATCTATCTATCTATCTATCTATCTATCTATCTATCTATCTATCATCCTCAGACTTACCACTAGCTTCCCCTTATATGTGCAGTGCCTGCCTCTGCACTCGGCAGGGAACATTCGCAGATCTTTGCTGATTCCTCCTTTAGGAACCGCTGGAGTGTGAACGATGGCCTCCACAAACGACAGACTGATTCTGTTTCCCTTGTACATGAACTCCAAAGGAGGAATGGCCTGTACACAAACATATTTGACTTGTATAACCAGCACTTGCATGTAAGTGTCTATAGATAAACAACATGTGTATTAACATGTGGCGTGTGTGTGTTTGACTGCACCTCACCTCCACAACCCGGCATAATCCATCAGTAAGTGCCTGATCAAACGACTCAATGTGCGCCTTCACAAGCTCCTGCAGGGACACGCACTGTTTATCTTTAGGGTCACCGAAGCCTGCCTCTGTCAAATGCGTTAACCTTGGCTCGGACTTTAAATTACACCACTTGGAGAGATCCATATTGCTGAGAACACACGTGTGTGTTTGACAACGTGAACTCGTCAGTAGAGCGCATCACTTCCTGCTACACAACTTCAAAATAAAAGTATTTTTAAATCTACATTTAATGTAATCCCTATGTCCTGTATTTGAATACTCTCATTCTAATAAATCTTACGACTACATTCATTTGCATTCCCGCATTCTGACCATGCTTTAGGATATTATTTACTGTGCATTCTCGCTATCCTAAAGATTACAATTCTTCCTTAAAGGGATAGTTCACCCAAAAATGAAAATAACCTCATTACTCAAACTCGAGTCATCATAGGTGTAAAGGACATTCCTCTTTCAGGTGAACACAATCAGAGTTATATTAAAATTTTAATATACATTAATGTCCTGGCTCTTCCAAGCATTAAAATGGCAGTAGCCAAAAAGGCCAAAAAAAGTGCTTCCATCCAACTACTTCATACCGCTCCGAGGGGTTAAGAAAGGCCTTCTGAAGTGAAACCATGTTTGTGTATGAAAAATATTGATATTAAAAATGTACTATATATATATATATATATATATATATATATATATATATATATATATATATATATATATATATATATATATATATATATATATATATATATATATATATATATATATATATATATATATATATATATATAAAGTAATCCATACAGCTCTGTGGGGCTATGGCCTGCTTAAGTGAATTGATCAGTTTGTGTATAAAAAATATTGATATTTAAAAATGTACTTATTTACATTTTACACATATATAGTAATTATATATATATATATATATATATATATATATATATATATATATATATATATATATATATATATATATATATATATATATATATATATATATATATATATATATATATATATATATATATATTTAAGCAGGCCATAGCCCCACAGAGCTGTATGGATTACTTTTGCATGGGTGCACTTTTTTTCGGCTGCAAAATTTGGGCTGCCGTTCACTGCCATTATAAAGTTTGTATTCTTCTGAAAGAAAAATGTCCAATAAACTTAGGATGGCTTGAGGGTGAGTAAATGATGGGATAATTTTCATTTTTGGGTGAACTATCCCTTTAAGACTGCTCTTTAATATGCAGTAAACACAATCAAACATCCATTACTCTCTATTAAACGGACATCATATAATCCTGTGTTGTGGGGTAAAGAATATTTTCTAATGAATGGTTTAACCATAAATATAATACTATATAAATAATGTATACTTTCTGTCTTTTTAAAAGCTTGGCTTTTAAAACAATTTAAAAAAATAATAATAATAAAAAAAGAAGAAGAAAAAGAAGACAAAAGAATGAAAGAAAGAAACATTATTGTTTATTAAAGAATTAAATAAAATGTAATGGAAAATAAATTGAAATAAGTTTGTTTAATAAAATCACTAAGTATATCTGTCTTTTTGTTTTGTTTTTTTGTTTACTTTATGTCGAAGACCCCCACAGATGATGAACCTTTTATGAGTGACCCCCTTACTAAAATCCATCTATATATTTGTATCAGTGGCGATTTCTTTAAGACTGCAAGGGAAGCTCGGCTTCCCTTATTATGTCACAAAATTAATGGTCAAATATGTACTATTATATTAACATTTTATTGACTAAAAATGCGTTAGAAAACGTTCATCTCAAAGACGAGTTCGTTCAGAATCAGTTACATATAGCAGGTCGGCTGACACGATTTCCTTCTCATACATTCCCGCAGCGTCACAGTGCATTTCCCTATTGAAGCCCAGCGTCCATTGACTTCAATGGGGCTGCTTTAAACGGTTTTTTTCAGCGCTTCGAAACTAGACGGTCATTGGATAAACGCTGCGATTATGTCCCGCCCACGGACGCTCAGCGTCTCTGGGAGTGAATGGGGAGTGGGCTGGCCCGGACGCTGAGCTTCTGCGTGATGATTGGAGGGTCTGCATCTCCTTTTGACTGACAGCGATTCTGTACTATAAGGAATCACTGAAGCTATTCGCGCTCAGTCCCATCGCGGATTTCTCAAGTTCAGCCGAAATAAAAACTTCTGCAACCTATTTCTTTGATATTTGCTTGGCGAAATTGCTTGATTTTTATCATACATTTCACACAATTATACACCACATTCCTTGTTTCAGTTTTACAGAGTTTAATATTTTTTTAGATCGTTCATTCATTCACAGGGTAAAAGACCATTTTCTTGAAAAGAACGTAGGGTAGGGCAGAATTTACTTTTAAATAAATAAGACAATTGGCCAAAAATGAGCTTCCCCTCTCTGACAGACCAGTAGCCGCCACTGATTTGTATGTATGGAAAATTATTTAACATATTAGATAATTGGTAGTCACAGATACTTTTCTTTTGAAAGGCTCGTTTACACGTGCAAAAGGGACCACTCTTATTTCATCCTTCACCACACATATGCTCAAACTAAAGTCAAAGTAAAAGTCCTACTTTTGCGCAGTAACTCGCATTTTGCGTAAATGCAGCGCTCAGCGTATCATCTTGAACTCTCCATTTGGCCTTGAGGACGCTTGAAGATATTTAAATTATGAGCAAGTGATAATAACAAATAATACACACGATAATAATTAAACATGAGCGCGTCACACTCCTTCCATAAAGGTAAAGATCTTTTTCAATACGTTAACGAAAATGTTTTGTAGAAGTGCGGTAGAAATGGGCTATTTTCTCATGCGCTGTATGGTCTGTTTATGGTCGGAATTTAGCAGTTTAAAAGAAACTAATGCAATAAACTGAAAGGTATAAGATGTTATTCACAAAAGCATTTTAACAGGTTATCTAAATGAGCGTAACTGGCTGTATCTCTGTTTGTTTGCTCTCTGTGTCGTTGAGAATCTAATAAGCTATCTCTGGTCTCAATCTCTGGTTTCAGGTTTCTATAAATTCAATAAAGTTTCAATAACTAACATTGATTTAGTTGCTGTGACTATTTAATGCAGATTCAATGTTTAATGTTTCAAACAGTAGATTTGTCATTGTGATGTTTATTAGAGTCACAGAACAGCGTAAAATCTAGTAACTTATTTTAATTCAAGGTATTTAAAGTAACAGTATTCATATTGTTATTGGACTAAAATTATTTAAGTGGTAAAATGTGATATCCTACATTTTATATGATTACTAAGTAACACTATTAATGTTTTTTATTATATTATTTTTAAGCATTTGGACATATAACTTGAAATATTATTTAATCTTATGCAGGCATATTGCATGAGAATCTCTATGGTAAGATCTCTTCTGTCCTCCTCTAGCTGAGATCATCACTGCAGTTTCTGTGACATTTGGAGCTGCAGCAGTGGGAATCCTCATCTACAAAACATTGTTCGACAAAACCAAATGTGTGAAGCCTAAAGTGAACCTTGATCTGCAAAAAGACAACCCCAAAGTGGTACATGCATTTGACATTGAGGACCTGGGCGAAAAAGCCGTGTACTGTCGGTGCTGGAGATCCAAAAAGGTGAGAGAATGTTAAAACCTATGACAAACTGCCATTAGAAATTGTGTAGAAACGTTTATCTTTGAACTATTGACAGTCAAAAAACAGAAACAGTTGGATCAGAAATGTGAGGATTTGTTTATGCCTGCTTATTTTCCAAAGCAAGTTTATATCGCACATTGAAACCAATTTTCATGAAATCAGGAGAAATGTTTATTATGTACATAATACAGCTGGGTGTGATTTATTCAAGGATGTGTTTACCTTCAACCTGTCTGTTAGCATTCCTATTTCGATCATGCAGAGGCGGCTTCAACTGACGTTGACCTGCACCTTCAACGGGTCACAAGCTGTCGTTGTCTTTTGTTGTTTTAAAACTATGTATTTACCAGTCACCTAAATCTTAAATTCCACAAGACTAACTATTCTCTAGCCACAGGACCATCAAAGGCAGCAGGAAGGAACATCTAAAGGGAAAACATATGTTGGATGCAAGCAGATTTTTTTTTTTTTATCAGAAAACGTTTTAATTGCCATAAAAATAGATAAATATCATCATTGAAACGTTTGGGGTCAGTACTTAAAAAATAAAAATAAACAAATAATAATTATATATATAATTATATATATATATTATTTTTTATTTTTTTCATTTTTTATTTTCTTCTTTTGCTCACCAAGACTACATTTATTTGATCACAAAGTTCTTTAATGTTTTATTGCAATTTAAAACAACCATTTGTATATATTATTGCTGTGATGCCAAGCTGAATTTTCAGAATCATTACCCCGACTCTCTGGTGTCACATGATCCTTAAGATATCATTCTAATATGCTGATTTGCTGCAGAGAATACCGTTTCCATGAAAGGGTGTGCATGTTCTGCAACAATGCTTAAGTAGGTGGTACGTGTCAAAGTAACATCAACATGGATGGCAGCACCCAAGGTTTCCCAGAACATTGCCCAAAGCATCACACTGCCTCTGCCGGCTTGAATTCTTCCTATAGTGCATCCTGGTGCCATGTGTTCCCCAGGCACGTGATGTAAAAGAAAACATGATTTATCAGACCAGACCACCTTCTTCCATTGCTCCGTGGTCCAGTTTTGATGTTCACATGCCCATCGTTGGCACTTTCGGTGATGGACAGGGGTCAGCATGGGCACCCTGACTGGTCTGCGGCTATGCAGCCCCATACACAATAAACTGCGATGCACTGTGTATTCTGACACCTTTCTATCAGAAACAGAATTAACTTCTTGAGCAATTTGAGCTACAGTAGCTTGTCTGTTTGATCAGACCAGCTAGCCTTCGCATCCCCACGTGCATCATTGAGCCTTGGCCACCCATGTCGCCGGTTCACCACTATTCCTTCCTTGGACCTTTTTGATAGATACTGACCACTGCAGAACGGGGACACCCCACAAGAGCTGCGGTTTAGGAAATGCTCTGACCCAGTCATCTAGCCATTACAATTTGGCCCTTCTCAAACTCGTTCGAATCCTTAAGCTTGCCAGTTTTCCCCACTTCTAACACATCAACTCTGAGAACACAATGTTCACTTGCTGCTTAATATCCCACCCAATAACAGGTGGGGTAATGATGACATAATCAGTGTTATTCATGTCATAATAAATGTTATGCCTGATTGTTGTGTATGGTATTGAAATTGCTTTTGAATGTGCGCTTGCTTTTCATTTTTCCTTTTTAATTTTGCGATCAAAGTGATCTGCATATATGGACAGAGACTTGTATTAGATATACAAAGACAGTACACTCATATTACATTTAACAGTCCCTTTCATACAAGTAATTTCACTTGACAAGTTTCTCACAAGTTTCATATTTACCATTACAATCTGAAATTAAGAACTTCATAAATTGTGTTACTTGTACTCAAATGGCGTTAAAAAGCATACATTTCAGCTTGGTCCAGCCAATGCACAATGCACATGCAGTTAAAAGCGCTAGTGTCAAGTTTCTATAGGAACCGAAACTTCTAACAGAACTGAAGTGACACAATGAATTCACCAACTGCTACTCTTTTATTTAGAATTTACATATTCCAAGTGTGGGTATCTGCAGGCTGGAGTAATAGGTGTGACGAACGGTAATGGAGTGGAGAAAGGTCTTTATAATTGGTCGCGTCTGTCAGGGTGTGGGTTAGTTTCTATGTTAGCATTTCACCTTCAAGTGTTACTTTCAAGTGTCAATTGTATGCCCATTTCATAATCTCGCTGGAAGTAGTAGGCCATCCTGGGACTTTTCGCCTTCCTTTTTTCAAAATACTATATACTTGGACATACAACTCTGTTGGCGTACCATTTTTCACAGACTGTAGTAGGGAAGTATTTGATTTTGGATGCAGCGTCAAGTGTTCAGAGAGCACTTAGGACTGCACATGCAAATTGGCTGGTCTAGCCTGAAAAAATAGCTTTTTTTAAAGGAAGTGTATGTAAGATTGTGGCCAAAAATGCTCCTGCAATCACTATCCCCTCTCCCCCTCCCCATGACTCGAGGTTGCCAGATAGGCTGCAGGATCCAGCAGGAACGTTTGTAGCTGCAGCTGTGGTAACTAGAGCAGATCTGGCAACCCGGATACCGAAACACTTCTGACTTTGTGATTGGCCGATAGGTGGAGGGTGGAGCTTCAGGCCAAAACACAACATGTCAACATGACTACTGTTGTCAGTGATATCAGTATTTGAAATGAACATGATTTCTTAATGTCTAGTGACATATTTATGATTAATTGAAATACATTTCTTACATACAGTTCCTTAAATGTTATGTGAGCATAACACCATTTATGAGACAGTTGTCAGATTTCTTTGGTTCAAATATGAAATTTGGTGAGCAGCTTTGGAGAATTTAATGTTTCCCATTTTAAAGAGATGTGAGCTATACTTGCATGACTGACACAGCTGCCCGAGAGGCGTTTCAAAGATGGCCACCGAGTGAAATGACGCGTCTTGTATTGTATGTAGCAGAGTGAGATGCTTTCCGTCTAGTGTCCATTCTCCAACTAATCTAAATGTTTTTGTTTTATTACAATAAAAAAGCAAAATAACAGTGGTGGCGGTGAGATTCATTGGTTTTCAGAAACATATGTAATGCAATTTTTTCCTCTGGTCTCTTTCTTACAGTTCCCATACTGTGATGGCGCGCATGCTAAACACAATCAGGAAACGGGAGACAACGTTGGTCCTCTGATCATTAAACACAAGGAGGCCTGAGCATTTCCACTGTTCATGAAAGTCCTTTCTCAGTGATCGAGATTGTGTGTCTTTGCTTTACATGTGTGGTAGGAGCTGCAGGGATTAAATGTGTGATTAGCCTATATTATTCTATGGTTGTGTGTCAGCAATACATATCTATTTTCTCTTTTTATTGGCATAGACTTTATGCTATGAGAGGTGTGTTTAGCCCAAATCTCCACAACACCGGTCAGATTACTGTAGATGCACTACAGGTTAAAACTTGAATTAAAAAAACATTAATCTGAGTTTGAACTGAATCTTGTTTTGATTTAAGAGATATATATGAATGTGAAATGTGTATGGAAACCAAATGCCCACCTTCTCATTTGCTCTGTGTGTGCTGCCTTAACTGACCTTAACTGATCACTGACATTTCATGTATTTAAAAGTGGCATTCTCCTCTAATCTCTCTCCGTTTTTCAATCAGTCACTGAATCTGATATAGGTACTGTTTTGTCATTTAAAATCTAATTTGGTAGGCTATATTTAGCCTCCATCATTCAGAAAGATGTGCTTGTGGAAAGGCAAGATATATTTGTATAGCAGAAAAGAAAATGTTACATGGAGCAAAATCGTGTTTTGATGACCTAATCTTTTCTGTGAAATTATTGTATTTTTTCTCTATCAGAAAAAAAGTGCACTGTACAAGTTTGATGTTTAATAAACACTGTCAAACTGGCCTTGTGAGTTTTTTTTATTTATTATTTTTTATAAAACATTTCTCTATTTCACAGTTTGTGGGCATGAATACAATGCTGACCAATGAGAACAGAAAGGAACAGAAAGTCATTGCATTATTTTCAAGCCCTTCTTTAGATTATGAGTTTAATCCATGTCCTCCTGTGTGCCACTGTCAAGGTTTATATTGATGATATTAGTGAATTTCTATGACCATACATGTTCATTCTTGAGCACATTCGGGGCTTTTCAGGGAAACCATTGCTTTTGAGGTTACACCAGGGCAACAACAGCTCCTTGGTCTTTAAAAATGAATGATCAAATTTGTAATATTTTGTATTTGTCGTTTAAATCTGACTCATTTTCAAATAGATTGTTATAAATCAGCATCTCAGGAAAATGTTATGGTTTTTAATCAATCATTTTTGTATGACTTTCTGTTACAAAACTGGGCATTGATTTCATACATGTCCTCAAAAAGAGGACACTAGGACTTAAATCATGTTTCTCAGGCATTTTAAGAGACAAGTGAATAGGGAGAGAAATTACAGCCTATCATTGTTCCTAAATTAGATATTATTATGAAAATATATAAATGTTGCCAACTATCACTCCCATTATTGCACTTCTTTTTTTATTACATGTTGCTCCAAGATACATGAATATGCAAATTAGATAGAGTGTATACATTGCATTGAATAAGAAAACTCATGTATGCTCATTTTACCCATTGCATAAAGTAGCCTAAAACGTTATATCAATTTATTCAGTTATATTGCTCATATAACATAGTTGAGATCATAGTTAAGAATCATCTTTAAACATATATATATATAAGTAAGAACGCGACCTACGCCAACTTTGATTGGTGGACTGCGTGCTTACGTCACGACTCATTCAGTAACCCGAAAGACGCGTCGCGCTCCAGCAGTGAAGATAATCTAAAGACACATATGCGAGTGAAAAACGAAAACGTCTGGGCTACATACGCGCGTCTGAGCAAGTGAAAGATATATTTTGCGTTTTAAAAACATGTATGTGTTCGTGTAGAATAACTGCCAGATATAGGAAATCATGCACTAACAGAAGTTTTTCCAGTTTCGTAAAACTTAAATAAGTTGACGCTGAACGTGTCTGCATAGCAGATGGTCAAATCATGGACACATTATCGCGAACGCTGGAAAAACCTGGAAAAGACAATAAAAAGAAAGGGCCTGTAAAGCAGGTGCTCTTGGATGGATGTGTGCCCTTCTCTCATCAGGTGGCCGGACACAAATGCGGGATCAGTAACACTGGTCAGTTTGGTCTTATAACTTCTGTAATGTTCTTCATGTGATTCTCGTGTTATGCTGTAATGTTTTATGGGATTTAAGGAATGACGATAGAATGTGAAAATACATCGGAGTCTTGTTTGAATAAAGGGAGTATTCATCATACAGTTTGAATTGGATTAGGATGAACACCCATAATCAAAAATACATAGGCCTACAGGACCTAATACTATAGTATCAAACCAATTTTATTAGAATCCCATAATGATCAAATGGCATCCTACTGGATAAACTGCAATAAACCGCATTGATCAATAGGAATTTGACAATCCTAAAAGATTTTCTTCAAATTATTTTCCTAATGCTATACATGCCATTTTATCCCATTGGAAGTCACAATGGTCCTTTTTTAGAAAAAAGAAAAAGAAAAAAAAAAGAAGCCCATTAGGATAGGACTGTTGCTTTAAATTATTATATAAATTACAATATAAAAATCCTGCACATTTTCTACTGAAAGTAAATTTACTTTTGACCTGTGGACGACTTTGCACAGGTTTTCCTAAAATACTTGTTGGGTTGAGTTAGGTAAAATGTTAAAAGTATTAGATAACTAATTATAGCTTAGTTTAGGGTCACAGGATTTGTAGTCACATTTGTTTAACGTGGGATATCGCCATGGTGATTTCTATGAAAAGAAGTCAGATGATATCATTTCCTTTGTTGCAGTAACTCTTATGTGTCATTTGTGTCTCTGTCATGGGGATTTTCTGAATGAATGAGATGTGAGCAGTTATCTGATGGATTATCAGATTCTCAGTGGTCAGCACTTTGTCTTTTCTTGTGTTAAAGAAATAGTTCACCCCAAATAGACAGTTCTTTAGCACGTCTACATGTTCCAAACTCATATTGTTTTTAAAAGAAATATATATATATATTTATAGAGAGAGAGAGAGAGAGAGAGAGAGAGAGAGAGAGAGAGAGAGAGAGAGAGAGAGAGATTCATAATATTTATTTAAAAAATGATTTATTTACACTCTTATTTACACATCTAATTATCAAATGAAACCAATGAAATCATCAGGGCGGGCTTTAGTCGATGACGGACATGATGATCAACACTAAACAACACAAACACTCAACACTTTAGTGTTTGGGGACACTAAAATTATGATCCAAGTTATTCAACTAAATATACAAATAAAATGTATTTATTTGGGCATATTTAATTCTATAAACTATCCAAATTAAACTAGCCAAATTAAATTTTGTTGCAATATTGTCCTGTTTAACACTGTGAAGCTACTTTGAAACAATCGTCATTGTAATATAAATAAATATATAAATAAAGTTGATTGATTGATTAATTGATCAACAGTAAGGTAATCATGCACGTCATCAAAGAGGCTTGGACTATATTTATTCGAATCCTAAATGGAGAGCTTGTCTGTATATGCGTTGACCTTCACAATTTCTCTCAAAAAATTATGATCATGTTGGGTAAGAACTCTGTGTATCATTCCAGCATGCGTGCAGACAGGGTTGCCAAGTTTTTACAACAACACCCGCCAACTACTAGCCCTAAACAATAGCTTCTCGAGGGGTTCTCCGGGAAAAAATGGTGTTTGACGGGTAAAATGTGTTTTGTTATTATGGCAAGGTTACCATCTAAAATTTGCATATATATATATATATATATATATATATATATATATATATATATATATATATATATATATATATATATATATATATATATATATATATATATATATATAGGCTCAGGCTATGTTCAAATATATTAAAATAGAATTTTTTTTTTAATAATATTTCATAATACTAAGTTTTTATGTATTTTTTTTAATCAAATAAATACAGCATTGGAGAGAGAACCAAATAGTTCATCTAGTCCTTGATGTCCAAACCAGAAAATCACTGTTTCGGCCTAAACTTTTTGGTAGCCCCTAACTGTTACACATATTTTCTTTCTCAACTGTTTACATTCACTTAAGACAAAGCCAACTGTGTTTACAAGGATATTTTGACATTAATATGTGTGTGTATGTGCGCATTCAAACGCAAGAACTCTGTACTGCGTCTAATAAGAGGTGGCTATCTGTGTTCACGCTTTGAATGTCTGCGCTATAGTGCCACATAAGTTCTGAAAAATGAAATCAAACCACCTCGAACGCACTCAGGTGACTGGATGCAGGAAACCCCGCCCTCTCCATGAAATGTAATGGGACATAGACAAACTAAACAATCATATTACACTTCAAAAACAATTTTTATGACGCTGATGTAAGATTGTTCGTTTTTTACATACGTTTGTTTTTAGATTATTAAAGTTATTAGAGTATATAGATTATTTCGTTATTTTATGCTATAAAAACAGGGGTGTGACTTTATGATTGACAGCTGAGATTGACAGCTTTTCTGAGCGGAGCAGTGTGGCACCAATGGAAATGTTTTGGGAATTTTGGGAGGAGACTGGAGCTTTAACTTTAATTTCTACATTTCCATAACTGTTTATTTCTCACAAAGTTGTTGATTAGGCTTGAGTGTGGGTGGGATCTTTATATCATGGCTCCACTTCATGCTCTCTACTGCGCAGAGTTCAAGATGCTACTGCGCCTACAAGATGTCAGCACCGTATCCGGACACTGCAGCTTCACTTACTTCAACGGAAGGGAGTGAAGTGCTGTCCATCTTTTTTACAGTCTGTTGTCTGCGCAAAGAAAACAGTATGTGGCACGAGTGTCAAATTGAGTACTCTTTATAGTCTTCTTGCGCTTGACAATTGTTTGAAATCACATTAAAATGCACACACAGGAATCAATAAGCGGAATCGAAAATGTTATTTTATTAACATATTAAAAGTAGGCTGTAGTGTGCTAGGTGGTTAGCGAATCAGAACACAGCTGGGCCAGCTAACCAATCTGAGCCGATTGCGTATTTTTGAGGGACCGGCTTTATAGAACCAGGAAACTATCAGACCGTTTTTATAAGGGGAGACAGAACATCTAATTCTTATAATGACATTTATGTGGCTTTATTCTCTCCTAAGTTGTCCTTCAGATGTTTTCAAGGCTGCTATAAATGCAATCACTCTTAAAATAGTCTCAAGTTGTCAACTTGTCATGATGATAAAGTGTTGGCAGGTTTTTAGTGTTCAGTTTACTATAATTGCACAGGTGTTCTGCAGCATCCCGACGGAACCATTCTGAAGCAGCTACAACCTCCTCCAAGAGGGCCACGGGAGATGCACTTCTACACGCAGGTAACTTAAATCCACATCACTGTAAGCAGTACAATATTTACACAGCAGCACTAGTTGTTGCATGTATATAATGTCAGAGTGAAACACCTAAACAAAAATAACACCTTGAATATTAGAAAAAAAGATGCACAATACAGTAACTAACACGTTTCACTCCATTAAAATAAATGAATTACACTACTGTTCTGAAGGTTGCGGTCAGTTAGATTTCTTTTTGGAAAGAAATGAATACATTTATTTAGGACTGCCACTAACTATTATATTTATAATCGAGTAAACAATAGTGAACAATAGCATTTGGGTAAAATGTTTAATTGTCCATATTCATCCCGACTTGGATTGTTTTTAACCCAGCATTTTATAGAGTGAATATGATCATGCTATGATATGATTATGATCAATTGCATGGATAAGTTTTCATGCAATTTGATTATTTGTTATTTTTTATTTTGCCCCAGGTGGGGTAAAATAACCCCAACTCTGACAAAGCTATTTTCATATTTACACCAAAATCAGAGTACAGAAAAAGCAGTTTTCATTTAAATTTAAAAAGACAATCTAAAAAACATAATATGAACATTTATTAATGAACCATACTGAAAATTAACATATTTGAAAAATATTGTTTGATGATGCTAACTGGCAAGCTATTCAAATTATGATTAAAATTGACCGTAAAACATTTATAATATTACAAAAGATATCTATTTTAAATAAATATTCTATTCATAAAAGAATCCTGAAAAAAATCTTTGTTTATACATAAATATTAAGCATCACGACTGTTTTTAAAATTGATGATAATACATTGTCTAAAAATGTTTCTTGATCAGCAAATCAGCATATTAGAATGATTTCTGAAGGATAATGTGACACTGAAGACTAATACATTTATAATGCTGAAAATTCAGTGCCGTCACAGGAATAAATTACATTTTAAAATATATTAAAATAGAAAACAATTATTTTAAATTGTAATAATATTTCACAAAATACTATTTTTTATCAACAATATATGCAGTCTTGGTGAGCATAAGATAAAAAAAAAAAATTAAAACCAACTAATCTTAACAATTTACCAATAATTTATTAATAGTTACTGGTTTCAGGGTAAAGGAACATGTCACTTCCTTTTCTGCAGGTATATGCCAAAGACTGCACGGATACAAGGCTCCTGAAACTGCAACAACACCTTCCTAAGTTCTACGGCACATGGGCACCACGGGAGTCGCCACATGGTGAGTTATGTTGTTATATCAAGATGTAGAAGTCATCATCAAATAACATCTGCAAGCCATTTTACTTCCGGAATCTTATTTTACAGTGCCTTGCGAAAGATTTCGGACCTTTTCAGGCTTCAAACATATAAAACTGTAATTTTTTTGAAGAATCAACAACAAGTGGGACACAACCATGAAGTGGAACAAAATTTATTGGATATTTCAAACTTTTTTAACAAATCAAAAAATTATTCAGCCCCTTTACTTTCAGAGCAGCAAACTCTCTCCAGAAGTTCAGTGAGGATCTCTGAATGGTCCAATGTTGACCTAAATGACTAATGATGATAAATAGAATCCACCTGTGTGTAATCAAGTCTCTGTATAAATGCACCTGCACTGTGATAGTCTCAGAGGTCCGTTTAAAGCGCAGAGAGCATCATGAAGAACAAGGAACACACCAGGCTGTTCCGAGATCCTGTTGTGGAGAAGTTTAAAGCCGGTTTAGGATACAAAAAGATTTTCCAAGCTTGAAACATCCAAAGGAGCACTGTGCAAGAGATAATATTGAAATGGAAGGAGTATCAGACCACTGCAGATCTACCAAGACCTGGCCGTTCCTCTAAACTTTCAGCTCATACAAGGAGAAGACTGATCAGAGATGCAGCCAAGAGGCCCATGATCACTCTGGATGAACTGCAGAGATCTACAGCTGAGGTGGGAAACTCTGTCCATAGGACAACAATCAGTCGTATACTGCACAAATCTGGCCTTTATGGAAGAGTGGCAAGAAGACAGCCATTTCTTAAAGATATCCATAAAAAGTGTTGTTTAAAGTCTGCCACAAGCCACCTGGGAGACACACCAAACATGTGGAAGAAGGTGCTCTGGTCAGATGAAACCAAAATTGAACTTTTTGTTAACAATGCAAAACATTATGTTTGGCGTAAAAGTAACACAGCTCATCACCCTGAACACACCATCCCCACTGTCAAACATGGTGGTGGCAGCATCATGGGTTGGGCCTGCTTTTCTTCAGCAGGGACAGGGAAGATGGATGGAGCCAAATACTGTAGCATTCTGGAAGAAAACCTGATGGAGTCTGCAAAAGACCTGAGACTAGGACGGAGATTTGTCTTCCAACAAGACAATGTTCCAAAACATAAAGCAAAATCTACAATGGAATGTTTCAAAAAATAAACATATCCAGGTGTTAGAATGGCCAAGTCAAAGTCCAGACCTGAATCCAATCGAGAATCGGTGGAAAGAACTGAAAACTGCTGTTCACAAACGCTCTCCATCCAACCTCACTGACCTTGAGCTGTTCTGCAAGGAGGAATGGGCAAAAATTTCAGTCTCTCGATGTGCAAAGCTGATAGAGACATACCCCAAGCGACTTACAGCTGTAATCGCAGCAAAAGGTGACGCTACAAAGTATTAACTTAAGGGGGCTGAATAATTTTTCAGTTTTTGATTTGTTAAAAAAGTTTGAAATATCCAATAAATTTCGTTTCACTTCATGATTGTGTCCCACTTGTTGTTGATTCTTCACAAAAAAATTACAGTTTTATATCTTTATGTTTGAAGCCTGAAATGTGGCAAAAGGTCGCAAAGTTCAAGGGGGCCGAATACTTTTGCAAGGCACTGTAAGACTAAAATAGGAATCAACAGGGGTGGAGCAAGTTGTTTAGTTTTGATAAGATTATACATGCAAATATTTGTTTTATTTGGTGAAGAGAGTAAATTCAATGGTCAAGGGTCAAATGCAATTTCAAGTTGACTTTTAATGACTGATGATGTGTTGTGCGAGTCCTGGCTGAACTCAGCAATCATGTCCATTAAAATGGCTCCTTTAGCAGTCAAGCTTGAAGGTCAGCTCTAGTTAGTGTTATCTATGTTTGGTGATTTTAGAGGGTTGCTAATGAGTTAATAATTGATAGAAGGTTTGGTATGTGGTGTTGGGTGTCATCCAGCAGTGGTATGTTCTTTGTAAGCTTATTAAAACGCTCTTATCATCATTATGCGTCTTGCCGTGTGTCCAAAGTGCATGTGCTTTATGATGTGTTTGTTTAGTCTGTCTATGTACATTAAAGGAGTGTTCAGTTGATCCACATTAGACTTTACACTGCTGTTCTCTGGCCCTCTGCCTTGTGCTTGTGAGTGGCCATCCCAGTGATGACACTATAAATATCATTTGACAGCACTGAAAAAGAACTTGTCAGAAAAAATTGACTGACTGTGGAGGCTTATCATTGTTGCTTGGCCTCTGAAACTTCACTTAAAAGTACAGTGTTCAGTGTTATTTTAAAAATCAGTACTAAGCAATTCAGACAGTGAGGAGGAAGCAATCTTATTAATGGTGTTCCAGGACTCTAGACTCCGCTACTCTAGTCGGTCAGTTTTTGTGATGCGCAGCATTTTTTCAAATGCAGCGCTGCCTTCCCGGAATGCTATGCGGGCGTGTTAAAGTCGCTTGACGTCACCCATAGGAATAAAGTGGAGTACAGCGTGACAGAAGTGTTGCGCGGGCAAGTGGATCTGCACCTTGACCATGGAGATGCACTTTTGTGACACGACTAAAGCGTGATGTTGTGACGCTTCCCCTCATCTGTGTGTTCAAATCGGTTCAAATGCAGCACTGCCTTCCCAGAAAGCTCTGCAGGCACGTTAAAGTCACTTGATGTCACCCATAGGAATAAAGTGGAGCGCGGCCTGACAGAAGTGTTGCACGGACAAGTGGATCTGCACCTTGACCGATTTCCATCTTTATGCAAATGAATCCGTTGAACGCGACGCGACTATCCAAAAGAAGTAGAGCACATGGAGACTGGGGGAAGTCTCTCGCAGGTCCTTTGTATTTCATTCCCTGCTGGCTCAAAAGCACGCCCATAGTGGTAAACTTGAGGAACGCCCATCAACGCACACATGAGGGGAAGCATCACAACATCACGCTTCAGTCGTGTTGCAAAAGTGGATCTCCACGGTCAGCAGCCGAGAAGCAGAACATCTCAACATCACGCCGGATGCTGATGACGCTAGCCCGGTGCAAACTCCGCCACCATGCAGTTCAAGGGAGGGAGTTCACCAGTTAGCAGCCGACACCCAGAAGAGAGAGCAGCCACAGCGAGCAACTTTAAATGTCCTTCAAACCAGAAGCAATCGCAAGAATTCAAACAAAAACAGCAGAGAAGTGGTGTAAAACGGCTAACGGCGAACAACGTCCTCTCAGTGGCTTCCAGCTATCAGCAACAGTCCCAATTGTAGCTCTGACTGTTTGACTAGTCATGGTCATAATACAATAAAATAAAATCTAAATCTAACAGTACAGTTAGCATGATTTAATTCATGATTGTAATTCATCCCAAAGTTGTTCTATCGGGTTGTGCAGGCCAGTTAAGTTCCTCCACACCAAACTCGCTTATCAATGTCTTTATGGACCTTGCTTTGTGCACTAGTGTGGAATCATAATGTTGGAACAGGAAGGAGCCATTACCAAACTGTTCCCACAAAGTTGGGTGCGTGAAATTGTCCAAAATGTCTTCGTATACTGAAGCATCAAGAGTTCCTTTCACTAGAACCAAGGGGCCGAGCCCAACCCCCACACCATAATCCCCCCTCTACCAAACATTACACATGGGACAATAAAGTCAGGCAAGTACTGTTCTCCTGTCAACCGCCAAACCCAGACTCATGATTCGTCACTACAGAGAATACATCCAATGCTTTACATTGCACTTGGTGATGTAAGGCTTGGATGCAGCTGCTCGGCCATGGAAACCCATTCAATAAAAACTCTCTATGCACTGTTCTTGAGCTAATCTGAAGACCACATGAAATTTAGAGGTCTGGAGCTATTGACTCTTCAGAAAGTTGGTTACTTCTGTGCCTTATATGCTAACCCCGCTCTGTGATTGGAGGGGTATCCCAGTAATTTTGGCAATATAGTGTATTTAATTATTAATTTAATTGTACATTTTTACTTTTATACATTATTCAGGTTTACGTAATTATGAAAAAAAAGATTTATGTTTAGAATAAATGCTGTTCTTTTAAACTTTCATAAATTTTTCTCACAAAAAAGGACGCAGCACAACTTTTGAATGTTAGCACAAAAATGTTATCAAAATTTTTTAAATGTTACTACTTGTTTAAAAACATTCAAAAGTAATGTTCTCATAATATTTGTAAAATAGAAAAATTATAAAATAGAATGTTCCTTTATATTCATATAACCAATATAAAAAATAAAACAAAATCTGAAATAACATTTAAATATTTTAATGGGAGCGTTAGCAAAATGTTCATGGAATATATATATATATATATATATAGGTTCCTTTAAAAACATAATTACAAAACAGCCATGCATGCAATATATTGTGATTTAACATGATGGTTTTGAAACTATTAAAAGTCATTTGCCATTAAACTGTGTTAGCCATATTGGTGACAAATCAGCAGAATATGCAACAAGAATGTCTGCCATCCATAATAACAGATAAAACAACACTTCTCTGTCATTCTGTCATATGCTCAAAACTGTGACTTTATCTCTTATTTCTCAGAGCTGTATCTGAAACTGGAGGATGTGACGAAAAGGTTCTTACGGCCCTCCATTATGGATGTGAAGATTGGGAAGAGAAGTTACGACCCATCTGCGTCACAAGAAAAACGTGAAGAGCAGATTAGCAAATATCCTCTGATGGAAGAGATTGGATTCCTGTTATTGGGGATGAGGGTAAGATAGCATGTGTGTGATTTGTTAACTTTCCTTATACCCATTATGCAGGATCTCTTTCCCTTGTTGTTTTATCTCTGTATCCTCATCTGATTTCTGATTTCCTTATTACAAACTGTGAGGGTTCATAAAACACAATATTAAGCTTCAGATTACATGAGGGCTCTAAAGGTTCTTTAAATGCTGCAGAACAGAAATCCCTCTGTGCTGTCTTGTAAGGCATGATCAATATCCAGAGCTTATCCAGACACTCGGTTAATTACCTCTGAGGAATACTGATAAGACATTTGATGATAAGATTGTGATGAAACCAGCGGTCAGTTACACACACTGTGCTGCACTGGCTGGGAAGAAGGTCACATGAGAAGAGATAGAAAGATCTAATTAATTCCACCATTTAGTCTAAATATATTCTTGTCCTTGTGCATTTTCCAATTGTCCAACAAGTCCAAATGTTTCAAAAAAGCTTCACAGTGTTAACAGGAAGAAACGGTGATGTTATCCAGCTAATTTCTATTATAATATAGTGTCAATGCGGGCAGATCGGTACTATAGTTGAAATTTAGGTGTCCCCAACTGAGCAAACCAAGCCAAAGGTAACAGTGGCAAGGAACCAAAACTCCATCAGGGCCAGAATGGAGAAAAAAAAACCTTGGGAGAAACCAGACTCAGTCGGGGTTCCAGTTCTCCAGTTCTCCTCTGTCTGACGAACAAACAGTGTATGATTAAAATTCTGGCAACATTGCAGGTCTTAAGTCATATTAGGTATTTACCTAATATATTAAGATATTCATAAGATTATTTAAAATATTGGAGTTGTCATGCCGGAGACGGGTTTATCGAGGATGTTGTGTTTATGCAGCATTTACAGGCAGGAGTTTAATTGACACGCTCTCTGCAGACGTTTTAGGGATGCATTGGTCATGTCTAGGCGCAGCTCCACCATCTGATCTGGATACAGCTCAGATCTGGCTGACTGCAGTAAACCTCGGGATAAACAGAGAGACTGACATTAGCGTAGATGCCATTCTTCTTGTGAAACGAGTACATCAGGTGTTATGAAAAGTGTTCCCGGTTCCGGCTGACCTAGTTATTGCAGCCTAACAATCATTTAAAGGTGCACTAGAATGAAAAATTTAATTAGCCTTGCCATGGTGAAATAAGAGTTCATCACATACTGTGAGTCTCAAACACCATTGCCTCCTACTTCTTATGTAAATCTCGTGAATCCAAAACTCCATTGAAAAAAAAGTTCTTCTCAACATAAACCCAACAGTGACGCAAGCGTTGGGGATCATTTATATGCACGCCCTCAACATTTGCATCTGTCCAAACATGTTCATTGTCAGGCGGAAATGGATCGAATCATAAGGTACAAGTTGCTTGTATGGACACACTTCATGTTCCAGGCTGTTCAGGAGATCTGCGGACGTTACATATCCTTCCCACAGATAAAAAATATCAACAGTCATAGTTGATGTTTATAATCCGATACCACAACAATTTAATTCAAGATCGTTCGTTTGTTCGGCCCATTTCAAGCAAGCTTCGCTCAGTGTCTTAAACTGAAGAAAGTGGCAATTACAACTGTATTCCTGCAAGCAGTAAGTAGCGATTTTATCCACATATTGACTGTTTAAACAATTTCTGATTAAATTGAACGTTTCTTAGAGAGACCGCATTGTCTAGATAACGCAAGATGCGAGTACAGTAACAGTAGGAAACACCAAGTACCATACCAAAGTAAATAGTGTGCCTAATGACAAAGGGCAATATTATATATAATATGATGTTTTTGCCTATTTGTATTTCAGATTAGGCTACATCACAGTCACTGCGTAGCCTACATTGTGACTAACATTATATAAACATGCAATGTTGTTGACGAAAAAAGACAAGTCTAAAATGTAGACTGACCGACACTTTAAGCAGAACATCTCAAATGGAGATTGATAAAATGCAGCTTACTTGTTTATGGTGTTTTCAGATCATTCATGCACGAGAGAGAGCTTGCGTGCAAATGGTTGCCAGATTGGACACGTTTAGGTAAAACACCAGAGTGTATACGGGTTTCTTTTCACAGAAAAGCTCTGTTTGGGGGATTTAATTACTGAAAAAACGAATGCGAGCTCTTTCTCGTGCGCGGATTATCTGAAAACGCCAAATAAACAAGTAAGCTGCATTTTATCAATATCTATTTGAGATGTTTTGCTTAAAATTTCATTTAGTCGGCCTGTGTTGTGTCAGGACGGTCAGGACTCACGAGCCACTTTACTGAACTGCTGTGCTGTGAGCTGCTGAAATAAACCAATCAGAGCAGAGCTCAAAATTAATATTCATGACCCTTCCAAATAAGGCAAAAACAGAGCATTACATCCTAGGGACAATTTATAGGGTTGTAAATGGACCTGTAAAACTGTATCTGGACAATTTGGGCCCTTAAATAAGCCACATACCCTCTACGTAGATATCAGAGAACAATTTAACATATTGTTTTAAATCATTCTAGGGCACCTATAACTGATTTGAATAATAGAAATTGATAATGTTTTATGTGTATGCCATATTGAAGAGATGAGTTTTTAGTCTAGATTGAAAATGAAGTTTAGGCGTTAAATAGGAAAAAGATTGACCTCCTACAGCTGATTATGATATTCTAGGTATTATCAACAGGCCAAAGTTTTGAGACTGCAATAGATGTGATGGAGTATAATGTGTCAAGAGCTTGCTCAAGTACTGGGGAGCTAAACCATTTAGTGCTTTGTAAGTAATAAGCAAGATTTTAAAAATACTATGTTTAATAGGGAGCCAGTGCAGTGTTGACAGAACCGGGCTTATATGATCATACTTCTTCTGGTTCTAGTAAGAACTCGAGACAACAAGAACTGCTGCCTTTTTGACCAAACAAAACAATAAAATTACACTTCAAATATTTCCCCCCCAAAGTTAGTTTATGTCATTGAAGGCAGTTATCGTCACGATGATTTCATTTCAAGTGTTCGTTTTTTAAATAAGTTAAGTTTTAGTTAGTTATTTGATGCTATAAAAACGGGGGGTGTGACGTCATGATTGACAGCAGAGATTAATGGCTTCTCTGAGTGAAGTTGTCATTGAGGCACTAACAGACTTTTTTCTGGATTTTTGGGAGCAGATTGGAGCTTTAGCTTTAATTTCTACATTTCCATAACTGTTTATTTCACACCAACATAATTAATTGTTTTGCATCTGTGAGAGTGTGGGCGGGCTTTTAATATTGCGACTGTACTTCCTGCTCTACTTCCTGCTCTCTACTGCGCAACTCTGGTCTTGAAATCGCTACTGCGCAGACTCGGCCCCAAGATGTCAGCGCCGTGCAAGCCGTCTGAAAGCTTCAACTCTGGCAAGCGGAAACGGACAATGTCGAGTCATCCATATTTTTTATGGTCTATGGTTACTACTTATGGAGCTTTTTTGTCCAATAATAAAAAAATCTTTTTTTTCTGAATTAAGTTTCTGAGTTAAGTTTTTATATCAGCTATTCATTCTGTTAATCTTGTGAATTGGTAAGTTTTGTCAGGGAGCGAGAAGAAATATAGAGCTGAGTATCGTCAGCATAACAATGAAAACTAACGCCATGCTTCCTAATGATATCTCCCAGTGGTAGCATATACAGGGTGAAAAGCATTGGTCCTAACACTGAGCCTTGCGGTACTCCATATTAGGGGTGGGCGATATCTCGATATTTAAAATATATCGAGATATTTTTTCAACTCGATATGGATTTGGACATATCGTATATATCGATATATTGTTTATATTTAATTCTGATTCCGCCACTTTGCTTGTTTGCCTTCTCTGTGCTGTGCTCGCTCCCGCTCGCGCGCCTCCCGCCTCTTGCTTTTGTTCCCCCTCCCCTCGCGTGTCGTCTCATTGAACACGGCTGCTTCCACAACCAGGTGAGGATTAGTTATCATGTTGACAAGCGCGCGCGTTGTTCGGGACTCAGTTTAGAGACCATGTTTTCCTTCTAACACAACTGCTTGCTAAAATTCATAAAGAAATATTAATGTTCATCATAGTTCAAAGCGCAAGTTTCACCCACAGTCAGGTGATTGACACTATTGGTGCGAGACGCGGTCGCAATCATGTCAGTTTATGATTTGTGTCTAACTGATCGCATGGTTTTCGGTTAAAATGTCAAAATGATCGCAAATCATTTGAAAACATTTATAAAGTATTGCAATATCATTACTATTATTATTTTGTCAGCTTTATCACGGGATTATGATGAATAGGTCTATTCATGTTTTAACCAAGAGGGAAAAACGCGACATCCCGGGTGTCCTGAGACAGTGCTCTTCTGTCAGTTGTACTGTATCATATTATCATATAGCCTACCTTCTGACATTCATATTTCTTTCTGTAACTGGAAAAGAAGTGAAATTCAGCTCATGTGTAGCCTGCATGATGAGTTTGAATTTTGTCAAACTCATGACAAACATCACTGTTTGAACTTTGATACAAAATCAGTTTATTTATATCTCAGTCATGCCTCCATCTTTCTGCAAAATGCTTACTGTTTACTTTAAGTGTAAAAAAGGGAGTCTTTGATTCATCTTTTGAAAGCATGAAATAAATGAAAAGAAGGAAATATTATTTATTTTCTTTTACAGTTAAATTATTATTATTTATGTAATCAGGGAGTTTTTTTTAATGTTGCAAAAGCAATTTGTTCCTACATGAACTGACTACCTCTTTGCACTTCAATAATAAAAAAAAGAATTTGTGGTATTTGGCATATTTGTTTTTGCTGTTTTTTAGGGGGTTATTTTTCCTGTAAAGATATCGAGATATATATCGTATATCGAGATATAGCAAAATATATCGAGATATATTTTTTGCTCCATATCGCCCAGCCCTACTCCATATTGAACTTGTGATCGGTGTGACATCTCTTCATTTACTGCTACAAACTGATAACGGTCAGATAAGTATGATTTAAACCATGCCAATGCAATTCCACTAATGCCAACATAATTTTCGAGTCTATTCAAAAGAATATTGTGATCGATAGTATCGAATGCAGCGCTAAGATCAAGTAACACTAATAGAGAGATACAACCACGATCAGATGATAAGAGTAAATCATTTGTAACTCTGATGAGAGCAGTCTTAGTACTATGATACAGTCTAGATCCTGACTGGAAATACTCACAGATGCCATTACCTTCTAAAAATGAGCATAATTGTGAAGACACTGCCTTTTTGAATAATTTTTGACAGAAAGGGTTGATTTGAGAATGGCCTGAAAATTGCTAATTCTCTAGGATCAAGTTGCATTTTTGTGATGAAAGTGATTTAATAATAGCCAACTTAAAAGTTTTCAGTATGTATCCTAAGGACAAAGATGAATCAATGATATTAAGAAGAGGATCTATGACCTCTGGAAGCATCTCTTTTAATAGCCTAGTATTAAAATAGGGTCTAGCCAATGAGTTTAGCCAATTCTTCCTCTTTTATAGCAGTGAATGGGTGTAATTTTTCCTCAGTGACAATAAAATGTCTGATGTGATACTGTAGTAGACCAGTGCATGGTTATAATTTTCTTTCTTATATTATCAGTCTTACATGTAGAGAAGTTTATAAAGTTATTACTGCTGTTTACAAACATCAGAAATTGAAGCTTTATTTTTTGTTAATTTAGCTACTGTATCATTAAATACCTAGGGTTGTGTTTGTTTTCTTCTAAGAGAGTCAAGAAATAAGCAGATCTAGCAGTTTTTACATCCTTTCTGTATGCAATCATGCTCTCTTTCCACAAATTACGAAAAACCTCTAGTTGTTTTCTTCCAGCTGTGCTCATTTTCCTGGCGGCTGTTTTAAGGGCCTGAGTGTGCTCGGTGTACCACACCGCTGGACTTTTTTCTTTAATCTTCTTTAAGTGCAGGGAAGCAACTGTGTCTAAAGTGCTGGAAAAAAGAGAATTGAAAAAAGTCAATTGTTTTTGTTGCAACATCAAGTTCCTCTAGGCTATCTGGAATGCTGAGGAGATGGAATTGATGAGTAAGATTATTTACAAAGCAATCTTTAGTTGCAGAATTGATAGTCCAGCCATATTTGAAGCAAGAGGATGGCTTTACAGCCTTAAATTAAGTGTACATGATACTAGGTAATGATCTGAGATGTCATCACTCTGCTGCAGAATTTCATAGGTACATTTCTTGAGACACTGATTTCTTGAGACCGGATTCTGCGCAGTAGTGATTTGGGGACCGGAGTTGCGCAGTAGAGAGCAGGAAGCCACAATATCAAATGCCCGACCACACTCACACAGATGCAGAACAATTATTGTGTGAAATAAACAGTTATGGAAATGTCGAAATAAAAGCTAAAGCTCCAATCTGCTCCCGAAAATCCTGAAAAAAAGTCTGTTAGTGCCTCAGTGACAACTTCACTCAGAGAAGCCATTAATCTCAGCTGTCAATCAATCAATCAATCAACTTTATTTATATAGCGCTTTTACAATCATGATTGTGTCAAAGCAGCTTCACAGTGTCAAACAGGATAATATTGTAACAGAATTAGATTTGGCTGTACAGTCGTACTTGCGAAAACAGTGATGTTATCAGCTTATTTGTTATCAGCTGTCAATCATGACGTCACATCCTCCGTTTTTATAGCATCAAATAACTAAATAAAACTAAACACTTTAAAATACGAACACTTGAATTTAAATCATCGTGATGTTAACTGCCTTTGGGGAAAAAATATTCTAAGTGTAATTTGATTGTTTAGTTTGCCTCACGTCCATTAGAAAACGGCTATACTGGGACCGGCCACCGGGGGTCGATCGAGGCACGGAGGCTTCAGTTTCTGAGAGGGATGCTGCAGTCTTGCACCATCCCAAGAAGGATGGATGCCATCCTTCTTCAACAGGTCAGGTCGGCCCCAAAAGCTTTTCTAATTGTCTATGAACCCTATGTTATTTTGCAGACACAACCAACCATTGAGTGATGATAGTCTGCTAAGTATCTCATCACTCCTTCTAACAGGGAGGGGACCGGAGCAAAAAACATTTGACATGCATTTGACATTGTACTTGCGGGTTCTCACAACTCTTTAAAGAGTTAGTTGTAACACAGTTTAAGATATTTTATATTTAGTCCGACAGCGAATTTAAGTGTAGGCACACTATACTGTCCATGTCCAGAAAGGGAAAAAAACATGTCATCCGAATCATGAATCAATCCGCTGATTCATGACCGTTTTAATTTTTATGTGAGGATTGAAAACAAATGCGGAAGAAAAGACAATGCTGAATAAAGTCATAGTTTTTGCTATTTTTGGACCAAAATGTATTTTCGATGCTTCAAGAGATTATAATTAACCAACTGATGTCACATATGGACTACTTTGATGATTTTTTTATTCCCTTTCTGGACATGGACAGTATAGTGTGCATACACTTAGATACGCTGTCGGACTAAATATAAAATATCTTAAACTGTGTCTGAAGATGAACAGGGGTCTTATTGGTGTGGAGCGACCTTAGGGTGAGTTATTAATGACATGTTTAATTTTGGGTGAATTTACACTTTAATGTTAATTTTGGTGATCTCCGACTGTAGAAGTTGTACATCCTTAGTGCCAACGTGAATAATCTTAGAGAATTTATGATTAGCATTAGCCAGCATGTTTAAATTTGCTTTGATGTCAGGTGTTCTGGCTCCCAATATGTGACTATGGCAATCCGTCATGTCACAATACAGATGTAACTTAACATGAATTAAATAAAACAGCCATGAATGAGAGCATGTTGGAAATAAAAACGCCGGACATATTTCTCTCTGTGTGTTTATGCTCAGTCGCGTTCAGCCGTTCTCTCACCGATTTGTGTCTCCAGCATAGTCACCGTATGTAAACAAGACCGACTCGTTTAAAACTCCTTAAATTATATTAACGTCTGATATATAAAATGTATATAATAAACATCTAATTAATTACAGCTCCGTGAAAATGAATTATTAGGCCTATCTCCACGAGACGTTAAACGCAGAGATGAAACAGCGTTCTGCCATCAGCATTTAGACACAAACATTAATTTTGATACCGTACTAGATGAGATTCACTCTGTAAGAAAAATAAACAAAACCGCGAATACATCATAGCTATTACAATGTTTGCATATTCCGGGGGATATTAACTCTTTAGTCTATTGAAAACACATAAACCTGTATTTTACCTTTTAAAACATATTTTATTAAATGAATGCTTATATTTATGCTCACAGTTATGGGGAGTTGATAGACTCAACTCTCATTTATTTATGTTCTCCATTTGAAAAACATTAGACTTTATAAATGTATTTTGCCTGTTGTTAATATGGCTGTATTTTTAAATAAAAAACTGAAATAGCAGAAATGTTAAAAAGACTTTGCACTGTATTAAAAAAAAGCATTTTTTTTCAGACTATTTATTGATGTAAATGTCTTTTGTTCTGTATGTAAGGGGGTGAAACAGCAAAAATACAATGTTTAAAAAGCTCAGTTCAGTGCTGTTGCTGTAATTGTAAGAAACAAACAAAAAACAAAAAACACAAGAAATAACACAATAAACAAATATTGGTTCTATATATCAGTTATCGGCACATAAACATGCAAATAATCGGTACCGGTACCGGTTATAAAAAAAAATCAATATCGGTCGATCACTAGTTTTTTGATCCACGACTATGTCGTCTCATCGTTACCCAGCTGCCCTTCTGCACGGGCTCTACAGCCCAAACCTAACAATGTAGAGTTCACAAAGCAAGTGATTTTGATATATTCTAACTATTCTCAAATAAAACCTAGATGCATGTCTCTAATTCTAACAATCTTCTCCGTCAGCCTGACTATCTCCTTACTTACAGTATATCACATGTAAATCCCTGTTCGCCAACGGAGAAAGATATGTAAAAATGGAGCATGCAGTGCAAGTGACAATGACAGGAGAAGAAGACATGGCTTACCGTATTTGTTGATTAATCCAATTTACCAAAGTTTTTTGATGGAGTCTATTTTTTAATTGTTTTTTAAATAGTTATATGAACAATAGTACAACAAACAACAAAGGTACATTTACATTACAACAATGTACTAAAACATAAAAGTGTTTCCTTTGCATTTTTCGCATGCAGATGACAATGTTGTCCAAACAATTCCCATTAAACACATTGGCCCTCATTTATCAAAACCATGGTGACTTTGAGATTTATCAATATGGACGTTGTCGTACGGTACGCTCAAATCCTGCGCCAGCTCAGGAGGTGGTGTACGCACGTTTTGAGTTGGTGCAAAAATGCGCAGAAAAACTATTCCTAACACCACAAAACGCACTGAAAAAGATATGCTACATTATGACCCACTGTAAAAAGCAGCAAGAATATAGTAATTATAAACTTCAGTGACTATTTTTGTGCAACATGGACTTTAATGTTTAATTTGTGTGACTATACCAAAGCATTTGATTTGTAGGCATATGTATTCCTCCAGCTGCGAGCCTGTGCGCTTTACCTGACGTTTCACGGTTAGGCGCGGCAGCTGCGCATGGCCTGGGACTGAATAATTCAGACTGACAAAATAATAAAAATGACATTCTTTTTCTTTTAAATAATAATAATAAAATAAATAATAACGACATTCTTCTTCTAAATAAGAATAAGCGTCATTAATAATAAAAATCATAATAATAATAAGTATAAGAAGAATCTTACAAATTGTCATGCAATTATTAATGTGAATGAATGGTACTCTACATCACATCATCATCACTATTGTACACCCCAATACATGTGCCGTGATATAAAATTAAATGCTAATTTTTTCACAACACGTGCTGTAAAAGAATGCATTGTGATGGTAGTTTATCATCCAAACAGCTCCTTAAACTGCTGGAGTGTGCTTCTCAACCCCCACACTATTAACAGTACTCGTAATTTGGGTCCATATTTTGTTTTTGTGGGTGCCTTTAATCCCACTCTTTAAACTCCCAAATAAAACAATTTTGTTTTTTTCTACCTGGTGATGGTCTCGATGGGCACGTCTCAATCATCTCACTAGTTCAGTAGTCAGGACACTCATCAGGGAGTCAGCCCATTGACTTATGTCCTAATCAGTGCCCTGACTAGTGGACTAGTGAGATGATTGAGGCGCGCCCGATCTCCACGTCGGAGAAGTTTCGCTTCTTTGCCGTCTTCCGTGTGTCCATGGCATAAAATAAGGGCGTGGGGGAGGCGGAGACTGGAATATATAGGGGCGTGTTATTCTAATGACGATCGTTTTCAGCCGCGGCATTTATCAAGGGCAGGTATTTTGCACACCTGAATTGCAGAGGTGCGCACAGCTTCATAAATCAGGCGGTGAGAGGAGTGTAAGCATAATCTTATGCCAACATATACACCCGTTTCTACGCAAGATTGATAAATGAGGGCCAATGTATTGTGCATGCCAGGCCAGTAGTTGGCGATGTCACTTTGTAAAAAAGTTATACTCGCCTAATATACTGAACACATAATACCAGAAATGCGGTGCATCCCAATTCACATCCACCCTAAAAAATATTTGAAAATGTAATGAGTTACAAAATTAGTACAAAGATACCCGGATGGTCTACTATTTCCGGTTAGAATTAGAGAAAGAGAATGTGCAGATCCGTGCACACTCCAGCTAATATTGCCCACAAGCCATTGCGAGTTGGAAGAGGATTGAATTAAAACTACAAACATGGATAAAAAGTGTTAAAAGACTACAAACATGATGGATATGTGAGTCTGACGGTTAGGTAGAGAGATTTAGATAAAGAGGTTTGAATAATTATGAATAATTATCAGTATCTAACCTGATGAAAATATTTTTATTCAGTGTTATCCACATTCTATTTCATCTGCAAAAGCATTGAAAACTTTTGTAATGATCCGTTTGGCCATTCACTTTTAAACACTTTATAATATTCAAATTGCAAACACATGAGGGGAGTCTCTGCATGAAATACATAGCTGGATGGTGCCTTACAGCGGCTGACTTCGCTGTCGGTGTATGAATGGGTGAATGTGAGGCAAAATGTAAAGCGCTTTGGATGGCCATAGGGTCTGTTAAAAGCGCTGTATAAATGCAGTCCATTTAAATTACCTCTAATGCTGGAAAAGAGTTTTAAAAACACAAAAAAGATTTTTATAGCCTGGATGCCAGCCAAACTTAGCCCCACCCACAAATTTTTTAGGTCGGGCAGTTCGGTCTGGCCTCGCTCCATAGAGGAGTAATTATCTCCGAACAGAAACTGTTCGGACCATGGGCGTAGATTACGCGCGGGTATATTTATTATCACTTTTAATAAAATGTATTTTCGTCCCCTGCACTTTTACTGGGTTACCGATCCTAGTCGACCTGCTCTGAGTGGGATTCGAACCGGTGTTACCTGCGTGGCGGCGGGCAAGTTAACAGGGACGCTAAAAACAGCTTTCTCTAATCTCGGTTGATAGCGCGCTTCTTGGGGTCACGGGCAAGTGTATTTACATAGAAACCAATGTGAATACATCAAGATTTAAATTCAGAGACAAAAAATAATCTATGCGTGACCTATAACTTTATTCGAATCTAAATATGAGGAGGGCGCTCTCTCACAGAAAGTCCAAAAGTGGATTCGTAGAGGTAATACGCTGTCACGCTGGAGCTGCAGCTGAAGGAAAACAATCGTTATGAGTGATGAAAGGTGACGACGACAATCAGACGATTGCGACAATATATGCTTTATGTGTGTTTTTCAAGTCATCTCAATGTAGGCTATTTATTGACAATAAAGTAGGCTTTCATTAGCCTGACAAGCCAGACCCACATCAAGATGTTTGGTCTGGAAACTCACCATAGACAGGGCTCAATCCGAGGGGCGGGATAAACGGTTGTCTTTCAAACTCCCTCTGCACGCGATAGGATAGCGTTACAACCAACCACGGCAACAAAGGTGAAGCAGAGCTTGTTGATAGATTAAACATTCGCCGGATAGGTTCAGTGCCGTTTTTTGTTCTTTTCTCAGAGAAAAGCTTAGCTCCAAGTCTATCAGAGTCGCGGTCAAAGCTGATTCGAAAGACCGCCGTTCGGCAGTTTCTGTGTTTACTAGAAGCACGCAAACGCAACTCGGCCGTCGTCATTATGGCCCCGCCCACCGACTCTATACACGATGTGATTGGCCCGGCAAGAGTTAGGGGTAACCAGCTCAGAAGGGTATTGAGAGTTGCTAGACGACACTCGCGGGCAGATTAGATTTGCTGCCGCTAAGGTGCGTCTAGATTTCTAGGCTCATATGAATAATGTAGCTTTTAATGTTTAGTATCTTCTGCTCACCAAGGCTGCATTTATGTAATCAAAAATAGTTAAAACAGTAATATTTTGGAATATTATTACAAATTAAATTAAAACTAATTTTAATTATTAAAACTAATTAAAGCTTTTTTTCCTATATGAATATATGGTAATTTATTCCTGTGATCAAAGCTGAATTTATCATCATTACTTCAGTCTTCAATGTCACATGATCCTTCACTAATCATTCTCATATGAGGATTTTATAATCAAGAAACATTTATGATTATTATCTGTGTTGAAAACAGTTGTGCTGCTTAAAAATGTTGTGGAAACCATGATAGCCTACATGTTATTTTTCAGGATTATTTAATGAATAGAAAGTTCAATGGACAGCATTTATTTGCATTTATTAAATAAATTATTATCTTTTGTAAAAATAAAAATATCACTTGTGATCAATTTAATGCATGTCTGATCAAGAAAAGTATTAATTTCTCTCTTTTTTAATTTTACCACAAATATTTAGATGGTTTCCACAAAAATTAAGCAGCACCATGAGCAGCACAACTGATAATAATCATAAATGTGTGTTGAGCATCAGATCCTCATATGAGAATGATTAGTGAAGGATCATGTGACACTGAAGACTGGAGTAATGATGATAAATTCAGCTTTGATCACAGGAATAAATTACACTTTTAATTGCCTGCTAAAATTCGCACTCATGGGTCTATATATCACATAATAGTCGCCTCAACCCGTGAACATAGAAAACAACCCGCAGGGAAAAAAACGCGGACTTTGGCAACATAGTGAGCACAGTTGAGCTCTGTTGACGTTGCTTCATTGCTCTGATTGGTTGTAGGTCTTTCCAGCTAAGGTTTTTCCTGGTTCGTTTGAAACACGCATCATAATCACAGCCCAATGGAGCAGTTTCAGACTTATATTCTGACTACAATTGAGTATGACCACGTCAGGCTAAGATTTTTATACTCTACTAAGATTTTCAAAATGTGAGAGTTCACAGACATGACGATAAGGAATCATAGATTTAACCGTTTTGCTCCTATAGTGTGTGGTGTGTTGCGATGTGACCAAGAAAGCACACCACACACAGACAGATTCCATTCACACATAAAATAATCCCGCCTGTGAACTCGGGAAATCCTACAAAATCTCTCGCATCAAAACATTTCAAACTTTTAAGTAACCAGACGACTTGCAAGAAGAGTTTGCTTTTAACAAAATATTTGCGTCCTTGAAGTTATGGAGACAGTGTGAAAATGAATTTTACATTTTAAAGCACAAACTGGAGGTTCTCCATCGACTTGCTTTTTGATTGGGTATTGGGTATATATAAGTGATAATCTCCAGAGTGCACACGCGTTTGTCCTCTGGTTTCTCCCCACATGACAGGATTTCTGGAAGACTAGTCAGGATTGAGGGAGGTGAATGCAGCAATGTACAGAGACATCTTTGATAAAAGCCTTCTCTAGAGCGCTCTTGACCTCAGACTGGGGCGAAAGTCTTCCAATAGGACAATGACCCTAATCACACAGCCAAGATAAGAAAGGACTATGGCTATAGGACAACTCTATGAGTGTCCTTGAGTAGCCCAGCCGGAGCCCAGACTTGAACCCAATTACATTTTTTTGGAGAGATCTGAAAATGGCTGTGATTGATGCTCCCCATTCAACCTGATGGAGCTTGAGAGGTTCTGCAAAAAGACTGGGAGAAACTACTCAAAAATAGATGTGCCAAGCTTTTGTTGCATTAGCTATGTGAACAAACAAAAAAAAATATGCAGATGTTTCGGTTATGTTAAAGTGTTGTAAAAAATAAAAAAGTCACACTTGTCTCCTTTGCGGTCAAAAACAACCAACATATATACGCAAATATTACACGAAATATGCAAAAAACCAAAATAATCAGGGAATCTTTTGGTGATAAACACCACAAATCAGCCATGAACCAATAAAAAAAGTGCATAGCAATATAGAGGTGGCACACTTTAAAATATCAAGAGTGCAAAATAGACACAATCTCTATTTTAACATATACTCTTTAAATTGAAAAATAAAAAAATGGGAAAAATAGCGAATACAATTTTTATAAATATTGCATAGTATCATTAAAAAAAATATTATTGAACTAAAATAAATGACATTGGTTTTCACATTTTAAGGCTTCAGTCACTTTTGACCATGAATAGGACAAGTGTGACCCTTAAATGGGGGGTGAAACACTCAGTCAATCTCATGTCAATCTTGAGTACCTATAGAGTAGTATTGCATCCTTCATATCTCCGAAAAGTCTTTAGTTTTATTATATTTATAAAAGAAAGATAGGCTGTACCGAGTCTTTCCGGAAAAAAAACGAGCGCCTGGAGGCATATCGTGTGGGCGGGGCTAAAGAATGACAAGCGCGGAGCTACTGCATGAGAGCTTCTGAAAGCGGACATCGTCATGCGTGGAAAAGAAAACACTACCCTAAATAAACCATAGCTATCAATCAGATTCAACTAATACAGATATGATCCAGAATCAGATCTGGAGGATGAAATAGATTAAACAGGAGAACCAGCAGCACCAGGACGTCCGTCTCTGTGGTATGTACTGTATTTAGTGGCCTGTCAACATTTGCGTTTGTTTACTCGTGGTATATGATGACATGATTTGGTTTATGGACTGCTGTATGCGACTAAACCTTAGCAGTAGCAAGCAAAACGGATTGCACGTCAGATAGTGCATAAAAAAACAATGCACTGTATGTAATGCCTGTAATGTTAGCGCATTTGAATGAAGAAGCACACTTTGTGAGAACGTCCCCTAGCCTATCTTTATGTTTGGGTGCACTGTAAAACATTTCAAGTCTGTTAAACTTAGAAACGAAAGTTCACCTGCTGCCTTAAAAACGTGAGTCAACTGAACTTAAAGACATTCTTTGTTTCAGCTCAAAATGTTATGTTTAACAAGTTATATAACTAATGAAAATTTGCTGTTTCAACTTGATCCTCTGAGTTAAGACAACTTACTTTTATACGTTTATCAAACATTGATAGTTGTTTCAACTTGATCCTCTGAGTTAAGACAACTTACTTTTATACGTTAATCAAACGTTGATAGTTGTTTCAACTTGATTCCTTGAGTTAAAACAACTTTGTTAAATGATTGAAAACTCACATCAGCTCATAATGAATCAACATAACTGGTCTGCTCAAAAATAATTCAATTTTATTGAAACAAGTTCAATGTTGCACAAACTTTAACATTGTTTTAGAATACAATTCATGAAAAAATAGCTCATTAGAACCTGTTAAGAAGAAAGGTGCTTCTATTTCATCAACATCAGTTTCTCCAATATGCAGAACAAAGATGAATGGTATAAAAGAGGTTTAGAAAAAGTACGGGAGGGGAGTAAAAAAAAGACATGAATTGTGGAAATATATATAGAGTGGTGGGCCATGTAATGACAAAATAACTGCTTGTCAATTTCTTTTAAAGAATATGAGTGTACACTGTATGAACAAGCTGATACATTTTTGACCTTGGAATGATTTGAGCAATACTTGGTCATTGACTTAATTTACATTTTTGGGTGAACTAACCCTTTATGTCATTAAAGGACAACTCCGGTGAGAAATGAACCTAGGGGTAATTAACAGTTGGTTACAGAGTAGATCGTTCTCTGGGATGCGTTTTCTTGAAAATCGAATGTAAAGAGTTTTATCTCTAAAAACAGATTAGCTTATAATGCTTGTCTATGGGGCACAGGGTAGACACAGGGTAGTGAAATTAAATCGCTAGTTAATACCACTAACAAGGCTCAAAATAGCCTCACACTAACACGGCAGCATAATGAGGGTACCTACATGCAAACCGAAGCATTGAGAACTTTGTAAGAGTACAAACAGTTTAATAAGAAGATACTTTATAGACATAGTGCCTAACGCGTTCATGGACAGGCACCATCTTGGAAAACAGTCTCGATGAATCGATCTACGAGCGCTGTTCTAAGTGAGCTGGTCGATAGGAATTAAGTTTGTGAAATGTAATAACATGGACATTTTTATTTTTATTTATTTATTTTCTCTGTTGTGTTCAGTGTTTTCTTCCGGAAACAACGGACCATATGAGATTCCTAAATCACAGTTCATCACTTAGCAGAGCTCTCGTCGCTCGATGAGTCGAGACTGTTTTCCAAGATGGCGCCTGTCCGTGAACGCGTAATGCACTGTGTTTATAAAGTATCTTCTTATTAAACTGTTTGTACTCTTACAAAGTTCGCAATGCTTCGGTTTGCATGTAGGGATCCTCATTATGCCACTGTGTTAGTGTGAGGCTATTTTTAGCCTTGTTAGTGGTATTAACTAGCGATTTAATTTCACTACTCTGTGCCCCATAGACTAGTGTTATAAGCTAATCTGTTTTTAAAGATAAAACTCTTTACATTCGATTTCCATGAAAACGCATCCCAGAGAACGATCTACTCTGTAACCATCTGTTAATTACCCCTAGGTTCATTTCTCACCGGAGTAGTCCTTTAATGACTCACCCTAATGTCGTTCCACACCGTTAAGACCTTTGTTCTCCATTGAAAACGTATGCACAGTATACTGTCCATGTCCAGAAACTAATTAAAACATTATCAAAGTAGTCCATATGAGACATCTGTGGGTTAGTTAGAATCTCTTGAAGCATCAAAAATACATTTTGGTCCCAAAATAACAAAAACTACGTTTTTATTCAGCATTGTCTTCTCTTCCGCGTTTGTTTTCAATCCGCGTTTGCGACTCCAGTCTCCCTCAGACTACAAATGAAGCTTGCGCACCAGATAACACATCAGCAGCGTCACTGCGCAGTCGCGAACACGGATTGAAAACAAACACGGGAGACAATGCTGATTAAAGTCAAAGGTTTTGTTACTTTGGGACCAAAATGTATTTTCGATGCTTCAGGAGACTCTAACTAACCCACTGATGTCACATATGAACTACTTTGATGATGTTTTTATTACCTTTCTGGCCCTTCTGGAAAGGGACAGTATACTGTGCATACGTTTTCAATGAAGAGACAGAAAGCTCACAAACTAAATATAAAATATCTTAAACTGTGTTCCGAAGGTGAGCGGAGGTCTTACGTGTGTGGAACGACATCTTTATCCTTTTTACATCTTTGAGGTCATGAAGAACAATCTTCTCCTCTACCCCCACAGCCACATTAAATACATCAGAAGGAAAAGCATCATGCAGGACACCTTCATCTCCAATAAGAAGTCCAACATGCACTCCCTTCATAATGACATCTAGGGTTTCACCATGAACCTAAAACAAAAAGCACAGTTTCAATCCTAATTTAAAAGACATGTAATAGATTTGGTCTATAAAATATGGAAGCCCGTTTCCGCCACTAAATAAAAAAAAATAAAAAGAGTAATTACGACTTTTTATCTCACAATTCTGACTTTTTTCTCTGTCAGAATTCTGACTTTATATCACAGCAATTGCAAGTTTATATCCCAGAATTGTGACTTTAACTCGCAATTGTGAGAAAAATAACGTCAGAATTCTGAGATAATGTCGCAATTACCCCTTTTTATTTATTTTTTATTTAGTGGAAATGGGCTTCCATAATAATAAAATGATAGAAAAGGTCCAAAAATACTTGATTCGAAAAAATGTCACTATGATAAAGGACAATAATAAGCAGCAGACAGTCTACAATCGACTGACGTTTTTGCAGTGCGCGCCAGACTAAAGGGGGTCGGCCGCCCCACGTCTTTAAAATTCAAAAACATTGTTTTCAAACCGCAGTAAAGATAGCTTGCGGTTCGATATTCAGATTTAGTTTGGCCATAAATCCCCCGTGCGCAGTCGTAGACATGCAAAATAATAGTTGTTGTCATAGTTCATGATTTGTGAATTCTAGTGATGCGGTCCTCCGGTCCGAAACTGCTTTTTTTCCCCACAATGACTATTCATTTTATATTGCGTAACGTTATATCTCCAAAAGTTGGTCACTTAGAAGACTGAAACCAGTGTAATCTTGATTTGTGAAATTTTTCACAACAAAGCACTTGACCGTAAATACGTTGGCGAGTCAGCTATGCCGAATTTTCAATGAGTTTTCACACCGGCGGGCATTCGGCGCCTGTCCGCGGCGACTCAGCAAGTTGTTCAAAATCCTGCCGCACCACAGAGCTCCATTTCAGTTTTATATTAAATGTATATTATATTTTCCTCATATCGTCAATGTACATAACGTTACTGATTTCACCCTGTGCTACAAGATACACCCATCGTGCAGCTCTCCTGATAGAAGTCGATTCAAAATTGAGCTCGCACGTAGCCTATATAACGTTAATGTGCGTCCGGTCTGAGACACGGGGCTGATCTTCGGTCCGGTGTGCGACCCCCTTTAACCCAGACTGGCTGTGGAAGAACAAGAGAATGAATAACGCGGCGAAACTAAAACAAATTAAGCGAGTGAAAGATGAGAAATAAACCCGTATTTTCGGATTGTTAATCCTTTTAAGTCCTACAATAACGTACAATTATCAAACACCCTGCAGATCATCACCGTGTGCTTTAGACTTTGTTCAAAGGAAAACAGCGCCTTTTCGCTCCAGCAACGTTATATACATTTATAATAACCACCAAACAATAAAATACTATGTATAAGCTGTGAACCAAAGCGATATATTCAATTTATTTTAGCATCTGGCAGTGAACTGGTGAGGGAAACCCAGGTGGTGTTAAATTTGCGGAGCACGATCAATGTGCTACTTACACGAATTAAATCGCAACATTATCAATTTATAATTACAGATAATGATAATAACTCACCTTCCAAGTATATTTTTCTGTTTCTCAACACGAATTCATGTAAGAACCCCAGCTGGCAGCTGGGCTAACTCGAATGGCGATTACTGCTCAGTATTTCGCGGTCTTTGCTCTGTATCACCCCTCCCCCAATGTTTAACTTACAGACACGAGTTAAATGAACACTGACAAACCAGACAAAACTCACAAGGAGTCAACATAATGTATTACTGTAAGTTTAATTATTGAAAACTTATACACTTGAGTTAAATTTCCAAAACTTATCATGACAATTAGAGTTAAAGACTAAAAGTAAGTTCATATAACTTAACATGGCTATCATGTTTTACAGTGTGGTTTTACAATAAACAAAATGACATATTAGTCAGCTAAACATATGTATTTAAACACACACCATAGATCGCATGCTCCATTGATAAATTGCCTATACACGATTGTTGTTTACTGATGTTTACTTACGCGACGATAGCCAACAACATAGATATTTGAAGCAGTTTTACTCACCGCCTGCTTTCAAAGCACGACCGTGAACCTTTATCGCTGGGACCGCTCCGTCAAAAACACACTTTTTGTTGATTTGGTGAAGTCCTGACAGCAGTAACCGTGGAGATCCACTATTGTGACACGACTGAAGTGTGATGTTGTGAAGCTTCTCGTCATTTCTGCGTTAAAATCGGTTCAAATGCAGCGCTGCCTTCCCGGAATGCTGTGCGGGCGCATTTAAGTCGTTTGATGACACCCATAGGAATAAAGTGGTGCAAGGAAGAGTAGATCTGCAGCTTGAGAGCAGTGTTTATGGGCGTACATTTGCTCTTTCCCTCTAGTCACTCGCGCGCACCCTTTCGGGAGAAGAGCCCGTACGGCCCATACAAGGAACTTCCGCTCTGTCGACGTCAAGGCAACCCATACTTGAAAAAAACTCTCCGAAACTTATGAGAAACCGGAAGGAGTATTTCTGACACAGAAATACTCCATCAAATGTCCAGCTTAGTGTTTGAAACTTTGTCTATGCTCTCTCTCTCTCTCTCTCTCTCTCTCTCTCTCTCTCTCTCTCTCTCTCTCCTCTCTCTCTTCTCCTCTCTCTCTCTCTCTCTCTCTCTCTCTCTCTCTCTCTCTCTCTCTCTCTCTCTCTCTCTCTCTCTCTCATCTCTCTCTCTCTCTCTCTCTCTCTCTCTCTCTTGATTTCCATGTTATTCCAGTTGGTTTCGTTTGTTTTGTAGTGTGGCTGTAAGGATTCATTCGGTGAGGGTCTTCACAATTTTAAGTCTATGCATTTGAGTTTCTCCAGTGCTGTTCTAAAACCTAGTGAGCTGCCTATGTAGACAGCATTTAGATTTGAGGTGCATTAATGCTAAATACAAGGCAGGTCAGTTTTGAAGCATATTTTCATTTTTCTTTATTGATGGATGGATGGATCTCTGATCTTCTTCTCTCTGATCTCACTTTAGGTGTACCAGATCAATTCAGACAGTTACATTACTCATGACCAGTTCTATGGACGCAGTCTTGGAAGGGACACCATTAGAAATGGTCTGACTTTTATTTATTAAATGTTATTTAACTTAATATTTTATTTTATTATTTGTATTCAGGGATCAATTCATTTTTTAAAAATTTATTTCAACTAGTAAATTATATCTTTGGGACACTGTTATTCAGGAAATATTTCACTAGATAATTTTACTTTTATAATATGACTTTCAGATATAATATTTACAATTTACAGACTTTTCCAGTTCAGGACATATATTTTTTCAATTCTCGATTGATTGATTGATTGATTGATTCATTGATTGATTCATTGATTCATTGATTGATTGCAAGGAATTTGTCATAATCATTTTTCATAATATTTATAAATAATAATCATTATAAGGCTAAGGACTGTGGAAACCTATAATTCATGCATTTCAAAATTGTGATTTCCAAAACTGGATCAGTCTGGAAATTGTAAATGTTGAGAATTCCCATGGGATCGCATGATGTAGCTCAGGGCTATTCAAATCTTGCCCTGGAGCAGAGTCCTGCACGGGTCTGATTTTGTAAATCCGCACCGATTTGTTTTCCGACACGGAGCACTAATTAAAATCTGCACCCGACCCAACCTGCTAAAAATTGAACCGACACCCAACCCGCACCTGAAATAAAATCAGTTTAGCATATAACATTATATAGGCCTACACATTTATTGCCATGTCATACAAAAGGAATTACAGCGCCGCACCACGTCTTTAAAATTCGAACACAATATTTTAAATGAGTGTACGCACACCCACGGGTACCCAAACCCATGCAGGACTCTGGAGGGCCAATGCGCTGCAGAGTTTAGCTCCAACCCTGATCAAACACACCTGAACATGCTAATTAATGTCTCAGGATCAATAGAAAATCACAGGTGGGTGTGTTTGATCAGGGTTGGAGCTAAACTATGCAGCGCATTGGCCCTCAAGTGCAAGATTTGAATAGCCTGATGTAGCTAGTCATGGGAGGAACCAGGTCTCCTCAGGTGCACCAAATTGTGATGTTAACTGTGATGCTTAATGTGAGCTTTCTGTAGAGTTGGTGTTTTCCTGACATTAAATAATGCAACTCTATGTCTGAGGTCCCATGGCATGACATTTTTATTTTATGAGGTTTTTCAGCATTAATATCAGTTCCCCTAGCCTGAATATTGTCCCCAAATGGCTAGAAATTTTGATCGTGGTAAACCAGGTTCTGGCTGTCTTCCTCTGCCTTTGAGAAAATGAGAGCTCAGACGAGCTGATCTTGAATAGAGAGAATGCACGTGACATCATCGTCAGCTGGAGCGACTGTGATTATGCCCCACTGAGTGGGAAAAAGACTGAGAGGCAGCATTGGTTTACAGAGCGATTGGCAGCGAAAACACACAAAACCAGGCCCCGCGCCAGAAGGGGGGTAGGGGGAGGCTTGTCCACGGACCGCATGGACATCGCTGTTCCGGACTAGAGATGGACTTGATAACAGCATGTAATTTTTTCACTCAAACCACTGCCACCTGCGGCTGCTTCTGCTTTTAGAGTGAAAAGCTGCCCATAACTGCTTGTCTGTGATCTGTAATCCTCTGTAAGAATTCGTAAGAATTGCATATTATCAGCGAAAAGGAGCTAGCAAAAGATCCAGTGTGTATCTGTATTTGCACTCATGAAATGATTACATTTCCAATGTGTTTTCGCCTCAGTGAGTAATATAGCCAATCACAGACATGTTTGTAGATATCTACAGCGTAACTGGCCAATCACAGGTGTTGAATTTGGCATCACGCACCGCTCGAGTGTTTGTCCAGGCACTGAGTTCAGTTAAACACGCGCGTCAATCCTCTGTAAGTGCAGACATTGTGAAAATAAGAGATTCATTGTTTACCACCGTCACTGCGGAACTTTGTGAGATTGCGTTTTTTTGAATATGTGTCAGCTTTTAGTGAATATAAAGTATATTACCACCACTACACGCTTCAAAACACTGACCCATCCACATATACATGCGGGATCACGTGTCCTGGCTGCATATCATTATCCATGGATCACTGAATCTTTGGTAAGTTGTTAGGATCGTTTGCTCTACTCGTGTTTTCCAGTATTAAATCCAGTCGCAGCAGCTCTTCGGCCACTCAGCCCCGGCTGAGGGGGCATGTTACGGCGGAAAAGTGACATCGATGCATTCCCTCTATGCTCCTGTTATGATGTCATACCAGGAAAGGTTACCTCCCCTTCCTCTGCTTTGCCCGCCCAGAGAATTAATTGAGAATGGATTCAGTTTATCAGTCGTGATTTCAGCACAGGCTTTACCATAAGGATTCGACAGCACTGCCACAAACAGTGAGTAACAGTGTTCATTAATGCCTGATCTGGGATCAGTGAGATCTGATGTGCAGCTAATCATTCAAGTTCACACTGACTTTCTTTCTAAATCGTTTAATACTGTCAGTCCTGCCCTGGCCGTCTTGATGCATCAGTGAATCAAACCAGTGACTAAAACGATCAACTTCACGTCTTTTCTGTTAGCAGCATGAAACAAATCTGTTTTTTAATGATTAAACTACAGAGAGCAATCAAAGAACACTTTATAATGTTCGGATCTGTCAATCACACGTATATCTGCAGCGCACACTTGCCCAAACTGCCGTTTGAATGACGCTGCTCTAGTAATTATGCTCAAAAGAAGCTCTTACTGTATTCATGTCGTGTGTTTGCTGTTAGCTGTGCTTTCTCTATATCTCTCTCTATCTCTCTCTCTCTCTCTCTCTCTCTCTCTCTCTCTCTCCTTCTCTCGCTCGCTCTCTCACTCGCTCTCACTCTTGCTCTCTCTCGACTGGCAGTGGGTACTCCCTGCTGCTTGCGCCTCACTAAACCACGCCCCCTCCGCACGTAATCTCATTTCAAATTCAAAGATGTCAGCCAATCACAACACTGGGTGTTTTCACTGAAGACTCGCAGCAGACACGTCCCTTGAAACTGAGCATTCCATCAAGAGGGCTAATATCAGTATAGAAAAAATGCCTTTTATTTCTAAATTAAGACTTTTTTGATGTAAAAACCATACTAACAATAAAGTACACCTCAGGAAACATTATAAAATATTTACAAAATCCATGCCATGGGACCTTTAATTCACATGTTGATATGTACAATAAATGAGTATGGATTGAGTACTGGATCCACTGTATTTTAATGGACACACCATCCTGGTACCACATTTCCTAAACCAAAATTAATTCCAAACTTAACAGTAAATATAATCTTTAAACATCATGCAGTTGGGCAAAAAAAGTATTTAGTCAGCCACCAATTGTGCAAGTTCTTCCACTTGAAAAGATGAGAGAGGCCTGTAATTTTCATCACAGGTACACTTCAACTATGAGAAACAGAATGAAAAAAGAAAATCCAGAATGTCTGATTTTTAAATAATTTATTTGCAAATTATGGTGGAAAATAAGTATTTGGTCACCTACAAAAAAAGCAAGATTTCTGGCTCTCACAGACCTGTCACTACTTCTTTAAGAGGCTCCTCTGTCCTCCACTTGTTTCCTGTATTAATGGCACCTGTTTGAACTCGTTATTAAAAGGCACCTGTCCACAACCTCAAACAGTCAAACTCCAATATGGCCAAGACCAAAGATTTTTCAAAGGACACCAGAAACAAAATTGTAGACATGCACCAGGCTGGGAAGCCTGAATCTGCAATAGGTAACCAAGCAGCTTGGTGTGAAGAAATCAACTGTGGGAGCAATTATTAGAAAATGGAATACATACAAGACCACTGATAATCTCCCTCGATCTGGGGCTCCACGCAAGATCTCACCATGTGGGGTCAAAATGATCAAAAGAATGGTGAGCAAAAATCTTAGAACCACATGGACCTAGTGAATGAACTGCAGAGAGCTGGGAGCAAAGTAATAAAGTCTGCCATCAGTAACACACTACGTCACCAGGGACTCAAATCCTGCAGTGCAAGACATGTCCCCCTGCTTAAGCTAGTACATGTCTGGCCCGGCTGAAGTTTGCTGAAGAGCATTTGGATGATCCAGATGAGGATTGGGAAAATTTAAAATGGTCAGATTAAACCAAAATAGAGCTTTTTGGTAAAAACTTAACTTGTCGTGTTTGGAGGAGAAAGATTGCGGAGTTGCACCATACCTACTGTGAAGCAAAGGGGTGCTTTGGGGCTTTTTTCTGCAAAGGGACCAGGGCGACTGATCCATGTAAAGGAAAGAATGAATGAGGCCATGTATTGTGAGATTTTGAGTAAAAACTTCCTTCCATCAGCAAGGGCACTGAAGATGAAACGTGGTTAGGTCTTTCAGCATGACAATGATCCCAAACACACCGCCTGGGCAACAAAGAAGTGGCTTCGTAAGGTACAAGGTCCTGGAGTGGCCTAGCCAGTCTCCAGATCTCAACCACATTGAAAATCTTTGTAGGGAGTTGAAAATCTGTGTTGCCTATCGACAGCCCCCCCAAAAAATCATTGCTCTAGAGGAGATCTGCATAGAGGAATGGACCAAACTACCAGCAACAGTGTGTGAAAACCTTGTGCGGCTTAAACGTTTGGCCTCTGTCATTGCCAACAAAGGGTATATAACAAAAGTATTGAGATTGACTTTTGTTATTGACCAAATACTTTTTTCCACCATACATTGCAAATAAATTCTTTAAAAATCAGACAAGGTAAAAAAAAAATCTGGATTTTTCCCCCTCATTCCGTTTCTCATAGTTGAAGTGTACATATGATAAAAATTACAGGACTCTTTCAAGTGGGAGAACTTGCACAATTGGTGGCTGACTAAAAAATGTTTTGGCCCACTGTATTACAAAATTATTATCTATATAGTGAGATGTTTAGTTGTTGCATCCCAGGACATATTTTCTTTTGTTTTGTGTAAATTAGTAATAATAATAATAATAATAATAATAATAATAATAATAATAATAATAATAATAATAATAATAATATGAATTGTTATATTGGTGTTTTTTTCATTTTTTTTTCAAGAAATCACAAAACAAAAATGATAGACAGAGATGATTCATCATCATCATCATCATCATCATCATCATCATCATCATCATCATCAGCAGCAGCAGCATCATCATCATCCTCACATAATTTTTCTCTAATATGACTGGTTCCACATTTGTCTAAATTCAGCAACCCCCTCCATTCTCTGTTGCTGGCAAAACAAATTTAGATCTACATTATCTAAATTCAGATTAATAGCTAGTTGGTTACTCAGTGTCAAGGGGCTATTACATTTAGATAGCTGTCTAGCCGCATCCCAAAGTTTCCACTATTTCGACACCAACTTTTACTAAAGTGTTACATGTTGTTCTCTCACATATAGTTCACAATTCATTTTCAACTTCCTACAGGTTTCTCATGGTTCCCAATTAATTTGATGTCAAATCCCATTATTTCACTCTAAAAAGACTTTCCTCCTTGTGCTTTGCTCATCTCCACACTTTGCCCACTTCTCTCTCACAGGATCCAATCGATGCGCTTACTTAGGAAAGCCAGCTGGTGTGAGTTTGGAGTGCTGCGAGATAGAAAAAAACGAGAGAAAGAAAAAACACCAGAACAAAACACCAATATAACAATTTCCATCCTGTAATACTATTATTAGTATATACATATTTACATAAAACAAAAGAAAATATGTCCATTGTGTTTAGCTCTAAAATATGTCTCCTATTGATTTATTTGACTGGAAAATGTGTGTGATCATGTAAGGCTAGTATCAAAAACTCAAAATTGAATCTGAATTGTTCTTCCCTCAGGCCTGACTAGATTCTTCCATAATGGTCAAGACTTACAGAGGCATGCAGTTTCCCTGATCATCTCTAAAATCCGAAGCATTCTCCACTGGTTTGAGAGTCAGGCTCAGCTTCATTTCTATGCCAGCTCTCTGCTGCTGGTGTATGAAGGCTCACCAGGCACACTCAATGGATGGAAACACAAGCGAGCTGAGACAGGAGCAGAGCATCAGCAGGGGGAGCCACAGAGCAACTGTAACAAACCCAGTGAGGCTCTGAGCGTTCAGGGCAGTTTAACACACAGTCATCCGTACAGCCGTGAGACGAACGCTAACGGAATGTGTGCAGGAAGTGTAGAAGAGGAACATGAGGAAATTGGAATGGGGGAAAAGAAACAGTTTGGACAGGAGGAGGCAGTGGAGGTGAAGATGATCGATTTTGCTCATGTATTTCCCAGCAACAGTCCAGACGAGGGCTACATGTACGGACTGAAGAACCTTCTCTCAACTTTAGAGCAAATACTAAAGGACTGACACCTGACCTCCTGAGAGAGTCCATCGCTCTCTCTCTCTTTCTCTGGTCTGATATTTTTGTGTGTTCTTTTAAATTAATCTGGATATTTATAGGTATATTTTTGCTTGATTTTGATTTTTTTTGTTAAGATAACGAGTTCATCATGAAAACACTGTAACTTTCAGAACGCAAAAACTCTGGATAAAAAAAAAACAACAACAACTAAATAATTTACTAAAATAATAGATAGACATCAGTGGGGAAAAAAATCATAATAATTATGATTATTTTATCGAAACCACTTACAATGTGAGTTACTAATGATGCAGCCATTGATGTTTTTATTCTAAAATTATTTTTTAATTCCAAAGTTCCAAAAAAATTGAACATGTATGTTTAACTTTCCTTATTTGCCAAAACGTTATTATGTATTACGTTATTACGTAAAATGTAATTTACTATATTTTTTACAAATATGTACAAATTATTTTGAATCTGTAAAAACAATGCATTTTAATATATTATCATTTTCATATAAAGTTGAAATCATACAACAAAATGCAGTGTTTTTTTTTTTTTTTTTTTAACATAGTTTTACTCAGCTTAACATAAAAGCCTCTTAGCATTCTTTCTGTTTTGCTGAATAAAACATAATAAGCAATGAGCAGTCATTAATATTTCAGATTTAAAGGGTTAGTTCACCCAGAAATGAAAATTCTCTCATTACTTGCCCTCATGTCGTTCGACACCCATAAGACCGTTCATCTTCGGAACACAAATGAAGATACTTTTGTTGAAATCTGATGGCTCAGACAGGCCTTCACTGGCCAAAATGTCATTTGTCGTTGTTACAAAGTCCATCTCACTACAGTGGTTCCACAATAATTTTATGAAGCGACGAGAATAGTTTTTGTGTGCAAAAAAAAAAAATAATAATAATAATTACTTATACGACTTAAAATCGGTGATTGGCCGATTTTAAAACAAATCTTCGGTGTTTAAAGAATCATCATATCGATTCATGATTTGGATCGCCAAAGTCACGTGATTTCAGCAGTTTGACGGTTTGACACGTGATCCGAATCATGAATCGATACGCTGATTCATAACGGTTCGAAGCTTTATGAAGCGGTGTTTTGAAATTGGCCCATTGCTATATATTATATAATACTTTAGTATATAAGTCATTATTCAGTTTTTTTTTTTTCTCTCGTTGCATCATAAAAGGATTATAGAGCCACTGTAGTGAGATGGGCTTTGCAACGACGTCTTTTGTGGGTCTTGAGAGAGAAAATTACATTGGTGTCAATGAAGGCCTTTATGAGCCATCGGATTTTAACAAAAATATCTTCATTTGTGTTCCGAAGCTGAACAGAGGTCATACGGGTGTCAAACGGCAGGAGTGTAAGTAATTAATTACCAATTTTTTTATTTTTGGGTGAACTAACTAAGGTTATGCCTGTAATCATGGCATTCTGCTCTTTTTTAAGTGACACTGAATGTGCAGATTTCAAAATGTTATAAACTGTAAAGAAATATCAGAGACTATAGACTTACTGTCTTTCTAATAACATTTTAAAAACATTTTTTTTTACCTTTAAATGTCTAAAATCTCAGAGCTTTTGATAAATTGCTCAAAAGTCTAATATGGAATAAAAATATCTGCGACCTAAAGTGTCCGACAGAACACTTGATTGTTCTCTTATACTTTAAAAATCATACTTTCCCCATGATAACGTGGATAAATTTAGCTTTGCAGAAAGCTTCAGATTCTTCACAGACTTCTAGTTCTCCCCTAATGGTTGCTTTGGGTTTTCATTTCTCTCATAAAAGTTTGTTATTATCCATAAACCATCTCTCACATGAGCACCACTTCTCCCGAACTGCTCAATAATTAGTGACTGAACAAACCCAGAGTTCTTTTCTTAAGATGCGCTGCAGTTTTAATGTAGATGAAGCAACAGTGAGAAACCGAGGTTTCTTATGTGCAGCCAAACAGGACCAAAAACAGCTATTTTCATTTTCTTCTGACGCTTAATGAACTCATCATTTGTACTGATGTGCAGAAACATCACTTGTTTTTAATACTTTAAGTTGATCAAGCAAGTCAAGACAAAGATGATAACAGCATAACAATTATAATGTTGTTTAAAAATAGATTAAAACAGTCAAATAAATGAGCATCTGAAGTAAAGTACATCATTTCATGTGGATAAGCATTATTGAGCTGCTGTCCTGCTGCTTTTCTTCATTTACAGTTTTCCGAATGTCATTCTGTCCTCCTGCTCTTCTTTAAACGGCAGGGATTTTTCATTATTCCTAATTTGAATGTAATTTGAAATATAATTGGAACCTCAGAAGCAATTTCCCAGCAAACACCCCCAGAAACACTCAGCTCTGAGGCATCCATTAAAGAGGTTTAAAACAATTTGTATTTTTTTATTTATTGGCTTGAGATCTGACTTTCTAACATCTGACAGCTTTTTATTTATTTTTTCACCTTTCCCCAACTCTTGATCACAAAACTGTTGAAAGTTTTTTAAATTAATTTCATACATTTTACTCATATGACTAAATCATACATGCCATAAATATGTTTAATATTTACTCTAAATTTCTGCCTGTGTGTGTTGTTCCCCACTTTTTCATTTGGTGGCGCTGTGGCTCCTGTGTGGCCGCACAGATTGAAAGACTGTGGTAAAGGAGAAAACTCCATCCATTGGCATCAGATGCGGGTAAGGAATTCAGTGGAAAGCAAAAAGCATACCATGATATATGTAGTGATACGTGATGTGGTTATTATATTGCTTTCTATATGCTGATCTGAAAGAGCTTATGATTATTTCGCTTTGGGATCTATGTCCATGACACCTGTGGGAATTTGGTTGAGATGAACATGAGAAAGGGGTGTGGGCTTGAGGAAACCGTTTTACTTGCACATATTATTTCAGAATCGTGTGTTGGTATGTCCATTGATCATGCGGGGAGTGTTCGTGTGATTTGTTATGAAGTTAATCAATATATGGCCAGGATCGAGATGGAGGGCAAGAGGAAAAGAGAGAAACTAATTAAAACTGGAATTGATTCTTTATTAAAATGACAAGCTTTATCTCATAGTGTGCAAACATGCGCATCCAAATCCTTTATTCAGGGAATCAAAGCAATGTCATAATCATAATTCATTCTGATCTTTCACCCATTTAGTTACAGTTCTCCAAGTTCTTCAAAATGGTTGTAAAGAATTATATGTAAGATTTATATTACTGAAGCAAAATAGACGTTCCTCTCCTATTGTATGTTTGTGCCAGCACGTGTAGCAGCCTATATAAATGTGCTCTTAATACTGAATGAATATTATTGCTTTGTGGACTAAAATGAAGAGTGATTGCATTTATCTATAAGGCAGCAGCAGCTATTTGCCCTAAGTGCAAATAGTGACACAATGCTGTTTACTAAGTGACATAGCACACTAAGTTTTTTGGTAAAAGTAGCAAAAATATGTCTAATTAAATTGTAATTACATGCAATTTATGCTTTTGACAGATACATACTATTTGCATCTTAGTAGTGGTTTATATTTAACATGATGCAATAATAACATAGAGTGTAAATTATATTTGTTCAAATTATTAAATGGATGCCGTCTTAATAGGACATTAAAAGTCCTCCCTATACCTACCCCAACCCTACCCAATAAATGCTTTTATTATTATTAAATACAATTTTGTTAGGCACTTTACTTATTAACATTTTCTTAATTTTTATTGAAAGTGAATGCCTTTCCGGTGTGATATGTGATGGGGGTAAAAGGATGAGAGTGAGCTTGCCAAAAGGCTATACTGACTACACCACTGAAGACACTGAAATAAATGTTTTTTTTTTTTTTTATATATATATATATTTTTTTTTTTAAAATATTTTTTATCTTGATTGGCCAAACAGGCTTTGTTAGGCAGAGCTAGTGCGAATATCACTTGCTAACAAGGCACGCTATTTGCATGTGGTGTGAATAGACACTCCGTTTCTCTTCTAAAGGAATTGTTCAATTACACGGACATGATTTTATTTGGAGTCTCCACACTTTAATCGAGGCAAACACAACAAAATAAAAAGAGAGGTCTGATTGTGATTATGTGATTGATTTATTTGCCTGCAAACCTTTGCCTTTTTCAGGTATAGCCCTCTTTGTTATTTGGATTTTTGTCATTAATTTAAAAGCAAAATTACTCTGTGAACCTTCTAACTTGTTATAGAAGTTATATATAAAATGTATATTTACGCATCCATCCTATAATATGCTATAGCCTATTAAATAATACATTACTGGTGGTAATATAAACTTGATATGGATTAAATAACCACACTGGCAAATTCAATGAGTAACTCTTCCAAGACTTTTTCAAGTCTAAGTCTCGTTTGAGATGCACCTTACCTCGATGAGAGTAGGCGGCTGCAGTGAGGGAAGGATTAAAATAAGTGCAGTCAAGACAGTCAGTTCACTCTTCTGGTAGTAAATCAGAAGCGTTCTTGATTCACACTCATGCACTGTGTTGTTAAAGGTGGGGTAAGTGCTATCTGGTAACCATTGTTGATATTTCAAATCACCAAAAAAAACACGCCCCTACCCCCAAAAAGGGTCTCGCCCCTATTTTGATAGCTCCGCCCTACACATACGTAACCCAGCAACGACTATAGCAGAATCTGTGTGTAACTAATCCAGGTAGAATTTCAATGAAAAAGTCACCCCTTCTATCACCAAACACAAACCGTTCTCATGAACAACTCGATAGAACACGAGCCGACAGTCCAGCTATCAACATATTACAATTATGACAAGATTAGAGTTAAAACGATAACAAAACACAAATAGTTCTCATGAACAACTTGATAAAGTTATTATACAAGCTCGATAGTCCAGCTAACGGCATATTACAATTATGACCAGATGGGTTATAGAGATGAAAAGAGGAAACAAACATATATTAGGAGTATAGTATCTTACCTGTCGAACACATTTTGTGAGCTGACGCTTGAAACCTTGAAACACTGAGGGGATTTAGATGCTCTATACGGTGTGGAAATGAACCGGTCTTTATCATCGCTGAAGTTAGCGACAATGCGATCGCAAATGGACAAACTAGCAAACGTGACACAAGAGCATATTCAAGCAAAAGCCAGCATATATTAGTTCTTTCTTGTCTAATGTCCGTCCTGTGTGTGTTTTGAATAATGACGCGCACTGAGCCTCTCGTCTCACCATAGACAAGCCCCTTAACTGATGATTGGCTACAAGTTTGTTATTCCACTCGGCCTGAGTCCTTTTTCTAAAACGGTTTTGCAATAGCACTTACCCCACCTTTAATAAACCTGGTGTAAGTTAAAGGGGTACTTCAGCGCTGGGAAGATGAATCTGTATTTATACTGGGTCATTAATGTAGTAGAAATGTGAAATTATCTTTGAATTTGGTGCTTTCTAGACTGAGAAAAGACAGAAAATGTATTTTTGTTTCATGGGGGTGAAAGACTACAAATCCCAGAATGCTTCGCTGCCCTGTGAGGCCATTCACAAAGCCACCGCTACTGGATTACAGAGACTGAGTTCCTACAATTAAATACTGAACGTATCTGTTCAATATAACGATCGAGTTGCCACGTGAGTTTTACAGCAGACTCAGATTACATAAATGAGTTGATGAGCTCTCGTAATGAGAGCTGAGGTAATCGCGACCACATTCGCGGCATACATTCACAACGCGTTTTCAGTTCATGCCTTTGGAAGCTTAACTTTCATAGAAATTAATTTGAGAAGTTAAAACACTTACATTGCTTAGCATCCGTTTAAATTAATGCCTGTAGGTGAGCTGTGCTGTAAGTGTGATCTCCATTCCCCATGCCTGAGTTGAAAACATGCGGAAATGGCTCCCTCTGCTGGCTGTAGTCTTTGGCCTCTGGGCAATCATTCCTCTCGTGACGCAAATATCGTCAATTTGCGTCACGAGAGGATTTTTTTCCAGAAATAAAATGCATAAATATCTCGTCTCAGGGGGATATAAGAGGGGGGAGCACGATCATTTGAATATACTCCAGGGTTTCTACTGATACAAAGCCATATGTTAATCGCTGAAGTAACCCTTATAAAACACCGTAATACACGATATTGATACAAATTTTGGCACACCCCTCCAAATTATTGAATTTTAGTGTTCCAATCACTTCTATGTCCAAAAGTTGATTAAAATCAAGTACCGTGGTATGCAGACGCTTCTACAAACATTTTTGAAAAAATTAGCCGCTCTTTAGGAGCTCAGTGAATTCAAGTATAGTACCTGTGAACGGTTATCGCCTGTGCAATTAGTCGTGAAATGTCCTCACTACTAAATATTCCACTGTCAACTTCTAGTGGTAATATAACAGTAAAAGTAAAAGTAAAAGTAAAAGCGATTGGGAACAACAGAAACCATTCCATGAAGTGGTAAGCCACATAAAATCACAGGGTCATGCTAAGGTGCACAGTGCACAGAAGTCACCAACTTTTAGCACTTTTAACGATAGCTGCAGAACTCCAAACTTTGTGTGTCCTTCAGAATTGCTCAAGAACAGTGCCTAGATAACTTGGGTTTCCAAGGCCCAGCAGCTACATCACCAAGTACAATGCAAAACGCTGAATGCAGTAGTGTAAAGCATGCACCACTGGAGTGGAGACGTGTTCTCTGAAGTGACAAAACATGCTTTTCTGTCTGGCAATCTGATGGACGAGTCTGTGTTTGGCGGTTGTCAGGAGAATGGTACTTGTTTGACTGCATTGTGCCAAGTGTAAAGTGTAAGTTTGGTGGAGGGGGGATTATGGTATGGGGTTGTTTTTCAGGGGTTGGTCTTGGCCCCTTAGTTTCAGTGAAAGACATACCAAGATGTCTTGGACAATTTCCTGCTCGCAACTTTGTGGGAACAGTTTGGGGATGGCCCCTTCCTGTTCCAACATCAATGCACATCAGTGCCCAAAGCAAGGTCCGTAAAGACATGGATGAGCGAATTTGGTGTGGAGGAACTTGACTGTCCTGACCTCAACCCGACAGAGCTGACCCTGACAAATGTGCTTCTAGAAAAAGATTCCCATAAGCACACCCCTACACCTTGTGTAAAGTCTTCCCAGAAGAGTTGAAGCTGTTGTAAGTGTAAACGGTGGGCCAACTCCATATGAAACTCTACAAATTAAGAATGGGGTGTCATCAAAGTTAAAGTGCATGTAAAGGAAGGAGTCTATAAACTTTTGGCAATACAGTGTGTGTTTACAGATATTTAGGAAACATGCTACGTTCACATGCTAATTTCTCCGAAAAAACAAGGCTACAGTTATTTCACTTTAAAATATGTGTTCCATGTTGAAATGTCTGTTCTTGTTTTGGTCTGTACGATACCGCAAACTGCCAGTTTACCACAGTCTACCTTAATAAAACACAGTGGACCAACACCAGCAGCTGACATGGCACCCCAATCCATCACTGACTGTGGGTACTTGACACTCGACTTCAGGCATTTTGGCATTTCCTTCTCCCCAGTCTTCTTCCAGACTCTGGCACCTTGATTTCCAGATGACATGCAAAATTTGCTTTCATCCGAAAAAAAGTACTTTGGACCATTGAGCAACAGTCCAGTGCTTTCTTCTCTGTAGCCCAGGTCAGGTGCTTCTGCCGCTGCTTCTCTGTAGCCCAAAGTGGCTTGACCTGGGCAATGCGGCACCTGTAGCCCATTTCCTGCACACGCCTGTGCACGGTGGCTCTGGATGTTTCTACTCCAGACTCAGACCACTGCTTCCGCAGGTCCCCCAAGGTCTGGAATCGGTCCTTCTCCACAATCTTCCTCAGGGTCCGGTCACCTCTTCTTGTTGTGCAGCGTTTTTTTGCCACACTTTTTCCTTCACACAGACTTCCCACTGAGGTGCCTTGATACAGCACTCTGGGAACAGCCTATTCGTTCAGAAATTTATTTCTGTGTCTTACCCTCTCGCTTGAGGGTGTCAATGATGACCTTCTGGGCAGGGTCGGGTTGGCAGTCTTACCCATGATTGCGGTTTTGAGTAATGAACCAGGCTGGGAGTTTTTAAAAGCCTCATCTTTTGCAGGTGTTTAGAGTTAATTAGTTGATTCAGATGATTAGGTTAATAGCTCGTTTGGAGAACATTTTCATGATATGCTAATTTTTTTATTTATTTTGGGTTTTCATGAGCTGTATGCCAAAATAATCAATATTAAAACAATAAAAGACCTGAAATATTTCAGTTGGTGTGCAATGAATCTAAAATATATGAAAGTTAAATTTTGTGTCATCATAAGAGGGTGTGTTGTAGAAGACAGATACATTGCTCTAAGATGGCAAGAGGGCGTCTTATAAAAACTACGCTTCCCAGGTTACCCCACGTGGACATGAGGGAGCAAGATGGCCTCCTGTTAAGGACTACAAAACCTGCCTGAGAGAACAGGTGCAGCTAATAAGATGAGGAGCATGATATAATCGGGTGTGTGTGGCTGAAGATCGGGAGCCAAAGAAAGATTAAGTTGTCTTGTCGTGAGCTGATATTTAAGTTTGCTTCTCTTTTGTTTGATCATTAAAAATTGCATGTCTGCATACTGAAGAAATTGTTGAACTGGTGTTTTTCCAGGGAACCTGCACAACTCTAAGATCCTGAACCTCTCATGGTGTCACATATGGTGGAGAATGCGGGCATTTGGATGACTGCTGATGTTGCAGAGTGAAGTGGAGGACCTCACAGGCCTGTTTTCTAAGCTACATACACAGTCAATTGATGCTAAAATGGAAGACTTACTGAAAGCAATGATAGAAAGTAGTAAAATCCAGCACCAAATCCAAGCGCCTTTACTGGAAGAACAAAAGAGGGCTAATAACCCTAAAGTTCAAGAATTGAAACTGAAACAAACTCAAGATGTTAGCAGGATACAGGCTGGTGACTTTATTTCTTAAATGGGAGATAATGATGACGTTGAAGCTTACCTGCATGCTTTTGAGAGTTCTGCGGTCAGAGAAAAATGGCCAAAAGAGCAAATGGGCACCATTTGAGCAAAATGAGCAAGCTATTGGCACCATTCTTATCGGGAGAGGCACAGAAGACATTCCTAGATCTAGACCCTACACTGGCCAATAGTTATGACTCCCTAAAGAAAGAAATACATCGTAGTGGCCTTACAGAGTTTGGGGGGGCCCAAAGGTTCCATGCATGGTGCTTTAAGAAAGAACATCCACCCTGTACACAGATGCATGAGTTGATGCACCTGGCTAAGAAGGGGTTAGAGCCTGATCGGTGCTCAGCAACTGAGGTTATTGATTCCTTGGTGATGGACAGGTTTGTGAGAGCCCTACCCCTTGAAGCCAAACAATTTGTCTGTTAGAATAACCTAAGTACACCCCAAGAAATGATAGAAGCTATTGAACGATTTCAAGCCAGTGCAGATATGCTGAACACACGGCTCCCATTCAGTGCACAGCCCCAACAACAGTTCCATAGAGCCCCTACCTCCAGGTGGGCTAGTCCACAGAGGGGAAGGCCCAGCCAGCAAGAGTCTCCAGTTGAAAGAAACTTGTACAAACTGAGGACGTGTTACAAGTGTGGGGAAGTAGGACACATTTCATGCAGTGTAATCAGGCAGATGAGCCGATGCCTACAGCAGAGAGTTCAAGTGGCTTGAAAAATAACCTTTTTGCAGCCTTATTGGGGACCTCTGCGTTCCAAGCCATGACATGCACATCTTTTATTTCTTTTACTTGATTTATTCATAATTCTACATATGTATATATATAGCACCTTATCCTATTCCTATTTTATCCTATTCCTATTTTATAATTTATTGTGCTTTTTTTGTTAATTGTTATTTGCTGTCCATGGAGCGGACCTGTTTACATTTCACTGCCGGTTGTATTCTGTATAACTGTGTATGTGACATAAAACTCTTGAACTTGAACTTGAACTTTAACAGTCAATAGCAAAGATGTAGAGACATCATTGTACTCTGGAAGCATGATTACCCTGATTCACAAATCGTTGGTCAACCCAAAGCAAGTCTCACGAGAACCCAGTTCCAGTTTCGTGTGTACATGGGGACACCTGTAAATACACCACATCTGCAGTAACACTTGTCACCACTAGAGGGAAGTATGAAATTCAAGCTGGGGTGGTGGCTTCCCTGCCGGTACAGGTATTGATTGGTCGAGATTGGCCTGTGTTTCGCATGTTGTGGAAAGATGTTCAAGCAAGGAGAACAAGAGAACCACAGCAGCTCCAGGGTAAAAGCAGAAAAAAGGTAAAAAATCATGTAAATTAAAATGATCAAAGTTTAATACACCATTGCCTTCCAGTGCAAACATGGACGGATGGGGAGACAACCCGGAAGAGACAGTCTGCTTCAGAACCATCAGAGGAGCCAGGGTCAACCCAAGGAAGTGAGAGCGGTCCAGAAGTGCCAGGGTGTCAGAGGTTAGCAGGCCAGTATGGAACAGCCCGATTAAATGACCCTACCTTCATTAATACTTTAAATAATAGGCTTGTTTGAGATGAGCAAAATCTGCACAGAACCGATCACAGGTGATCAGCGCAAGATGCATGCCGGTTAGAAATTTGTCCGAGGGGCAGTCCGCCTTGCTCTGATGTCATGCTGACGTATGTCAAAAACCTCTCGCTATGGCGAGGAGGACGTTTAGGATTCTGCAGTCGAGCGCAGTTGCTCTCCACCGACTGCGCTGAGCAAAAGCATGATGGGAAACGACTTGCTGACGACACAGCTTAATGCTCATCGGTTTAAACAACTGTCTATGGTTCTTTTTTTAAAAATATTTGATACTTTGATATCATGTTTTTATGTCTATAAATTATGTGTGCATATTCTCAAACTCTCGGAGAGTGCAAACTCTCTGCTGGTTATGTGATTGTTGTCATATTAATAAAAACATGTATGTAATTAAAGTAAAAATGCTTGATTAAACAGGTCTTTCGAATGGAAATAAATAACAAAAACTTTGGGTGTCTTATTCAGAATATATATTTTCATATAAAAGCAACAGAACTTAAATTACATCCAGTTTATCAGCAACAGAGCGCACAAGTGTGAATCCCATGATATCCACAACTGATCTCGCAGGTGTCTGATCCACTACGAGAGCAAAATCTGCACAGAACCGATTACCGGTGATCAGCGCAAGATGCATGCCGGTTAGAAATGTGTCCGAGGGGCAGTCCGCTGTAACGACAATGACTAAGAGTTTAATATCTCGGGGAATAATTAACTCAAAAGGGATTTAATATTCAATATTCATGAATTTATGAATATAATTTGCTAGTCGTTCATTACGTATTAAAATTTTCCGATAGGGAAAATTGTTTAATTAAATACAAGTAACCCTTTACGGAATTGCTCGAAATTATCCTACTAAGTTTGTCCTGCAAATTAGTTATAGACTTTTCAAATCAATTCTCAATAAGGGATTACTGCTTTACGAGCGCATAAGAAACATTAACTTTACTGATCAGGACAAGTTCAATATTTCAAATGGTCATACAGTTTACTTTACTAACATAGTAGCATAAGCAGTTAGGTAACGTTAGGTCGTAAGTTTCATTGACTTTGTGTATGTGGGAGAACAACAGACTCAACTCATTAAATGTCTTTTGGAGGTTTAATAAACACAGACTAAAAATAACACTACGATTCACACAGAAAGTACACACTAAATATGCATCAAGAGAGTAGAAATATAGATAGTAACAAAAGAATACATAAACGAGAATAATGAATAGACTAAAATTAGAGAGATTAAAGAGAGGGAGAGATGGGACAAAGAATTAGGGATAAGAAGCAGCTTTCCTTCAGTTCATCAAATACAACCTTCACGGAGTTAACTTGTCCCAACGGGAAAATAACACACCCTCTTAACAGCAGTTTGAATTTGGAAAATAAGAATACTTGCTCTAGTTTTGGCTTCTCGCGTGTGTGCGTGTGTTCCGAGCTCAAATGTCCTGCGTGTCCGGCGGTTCTTTCCGAGGTCGGGGGGAGCGGCTGGTTGCTTCTAGAGATGCTCCGTGTCCTCCTTCTGAAGAATGCCCTTGGGGCTAGTAAGTTGATGAGGCAGTAGGGAAGCGAGGAGAAGAGGATTGTGGAAGATCGGATTGTAGAAGAGAAGAAGAGGTGGCTGGTAGAAGACTAGAAGAGGTCGATTGTTGTCTCCACTGGTCTTTTAAGACAATTAATCCACGCCCCCTTTTGGGTTAGTTTACCCAATCCAGAGGGTGAATTCTGAGCGGGAAAAGTTCTCTTTGTCTTGGTTTACGACCTGCTTTGCATGTTTCTGAGGTGTCGTAAAGGGGTGTTGATTTTGTATGGTTTTACTCCCAAGTTGGCTAAACATATTAATGATACATTTCACAATCCCATTTTGTGGATCGTTGAGTAAGTCAAAGAAATAGGAATATTTAGATATCAAACACCTTATGGCTGGGAGATATTAAAACAGAGATACATTCTTACACAGAAATACAAGCATTTAAAATGAACTTACATTGTTTCTACACCATGATTGAGTAGGCATGAGTCAAGGAGCATGCATATACACACCAAGAGACCTCGTATACAGTCTAGAATAGTCTTAATTAAAGCTTCATAAGGAATGTGTGTGTGTGTTTGTGAGTCCGTGTGTATTGACAGGAATCTTGGCGCCTTTCTGTCTGGGAGAATGTAAGGGGGGGGGGGGGGGGACAGGGTTCGAGTCATGTGACCCGATCACTGCCTGTTTTATTTTGACTGGGTCGTAAAGCTGTCGAAGGTGTCACTTCCCCCAGACTCTGTGGCGTGGGCTCTTAATTTACATGCGGCTAAAAGCTATCCCCCTTTTACAATCAACATTGAGTTCATCTTTGATCCTCATTGTAAGAGACCACAGACGCTACACCGCCTTGCTCTGATGTCATGCTGACGTATGTCAAAAACCTTATGTGATTGTTGTCATATTAATAAAACATGTATGTAATTAAAGTAAAAATGCTTGATAAACAGGTCTTTCGAATGGAAATAAATAACAAAAACGTTGGGTGTCTTATTCAGAATATATATTTTCATATAAAAGCAACAGAACTTAAATTACATCCAGTTTATCAGCAACAGAGTGCACAAGTGTGAATCCCATGATATCCGCAACTGATCTCGAAGGTGTCTGATCCACTACAAGAAGAGAGAACAGTCCGGCTTGACTGCACTTTTTTTTTTTTCACTTTTTTCCCCTCACTGCAGCCGCATCTCAAACAAGCCTATTGTGAGGGTAGTGGATGGGGTAGATACCAGTGGTGTCTCAATAGCCTACCTGTATTTTGCAATCAAGAAAGGATTGCTATAACAAATAAAGAAAGATGGGGAGGAGACGAGCAGTTGCTAGTGCCTCAAACCCATAGGGCCACAGTACTGCAGTTAGCCCACACTCATCTGCTTGGGACACATTTAGGGGTGGAAAAAACAAAACAAAGAACGAGTGTTAAAACGGTTCTTTTGGCCTGGTGTGCATAAGGAAGTAGAGAATTACTGCCGTAGTTGTTCGGAGTGTCAGCGCTCAGTTCCAAAGCCTAATTTTCGTAGTCCCTTGATTCCTCTACCCATCATTGAAATCCCCAGACTTCACAAAATAATTCATGGTTACTGATGCCTCTGAGGTGGGTCTAGGAGCAGTCATTTCTCAAATGCATAAAGGTAAGGTACATCCTGTACTTTACATCAGTAGGAAACTGGCGAAGCATGAGAAATTATGCCACCATTGAGAAGGAGGGTCTGGCTGTTGAATGGGCACTAGAGACACTCAAGTACTACTTATTGGGGAGGAAATTTGTATTGATGACAGACCATGCACCGCTGCAATGGATGGCCCGGAATAAGGAGCGCAATGGCAGAATAACTAGATGTTTTTTAAGTCTGCAAGCATTTAACTTCTCTGTTGTCCACAGGCCAGGACGATACCATGGAAATGCTGATGCCCTCTCGCGCAAGGATGTCCTCTTCACAGCGGCCTGCCAACCAAGTGCCTCAGATCAATGGAGGGGGGTATCTGGTATCAGGTATCATCAGAGGGCGTGTTGTAGAAGACAGATACATTGCTCTAAGATGGCTGGAGCAAGAGGGTGTCTTTTAAAAACTACCCTTCCCAGGTTACCCCACGTGGACACGATGGGGCAAGATGGCTGCCAGTTAAGGACTACAAAACCTAGGCTGCCTGAGAGGACAGGTGCAGCTAATATACAGGATATAATCGGGTGTGTGTGGCTGTGGAGGAGAAGATCGGGAGCCAAGGAAAGATTAAGGCAAGGCAAGGCAAGGCAAGTTTATTTGTATAGCACATTTCATACCCAATGGCAATTCAAAGTGCTTTACATAGAAATTAATTAAAACAGTGGTAACAAATGCATGAGAAAAAAAGAATACCACATGGACGAATAAAGAATTAAAAACAAGCATAGTTAAAACAGTCGTAAAGATATAGTAATTAAAAAATAATAATAATAATAAAAAAAAAAAAAAAAAAAAAAAAATATATATATATATATATAAAATAAAATAAAATGGTCAGATCCACAATAATGGTCTGATATAAAAATAAACATTCTTCAGTTTACTGCTTACATACATGTACCATCTTAATTAGAACACCTCTCATTCATTTCTTTCTCAAACACGTTCATAACATCCATTTTAATCACTATTCCCTGATTTTTACTCAGAAACCTTCTTGTTAAAACCCTTACTCACTCATCATACCCTCCACAGATTTACACATACTCAAACCTTATTGTCAAACTTACTATTTCCATCAAACCCAGTTTTCACTCGTCATATTCAACTCAAAAGAACATATAAAATAAACAATAACCAGAGATAAGAACAAAGGTAAACTAAAACAATTATAAAAAGAATAAAGAGATAAGATAGGGTGCAATCAGTCGGACATACAGTGCTCAGAGCTCATTCAGTAAATGCACAGCTAAACAGATGTGTTTTGAGTCTGGATTTGAATGTGGCTACTGTTGGAGCACATCTGATCTGTTCAGGAAGCCGGTTCCAACTGCGGCTGGCATAATAGCTAAAAGCAGACTCTCCTTGCTTTGAGTGAACTCTTGGTATTTCTAACTGACTTGATCCTGCTGATCTGAGTGATCTGTTGGGTTTGTATTTAATCAGCATATCTGCGATGTATTGAGGTCCTAGCTCATTGAGGGATTTATAAACAAGTAATAGTACTTTAAAGTCGATCCTAAATGTAACTGGAAGCCAGTGTAAAGACCTGAGGACTGGTGTGATATGGTCATATTTTCTGGTTCTGCTCACAATCCTGGCAGCAGCGTTCTGTATGAGCTGCAGCTGTCTAATGGTCTTTTTAGGAAGGCCAGTGAGAAGGCCGTTACAATAGTCCACCCTACTGGTGATGAAAGCATGAACAAGTTTCTCTAAGTCTTGCCTGGAGACAAAACATCTAATCCTTGCAATATTTTTCAAATGATAGTATGCTGATTTAGTTATTGCTTTGACATGACTACTGAAACTCAGGTCTGACTGTAAAATCACTCCAAGATTCCTGACTTGATTTTTTGTTATCAGGCCTTTAGCCTCAAGATATGCGTTCACCTTGAGAATTTCATCTTTGTTTCCAAATGTAGTGATTTCGGTTTTGTCTTTGTTTAACTGAAGATAGTTTTGGCACATCCAGTTGTTAACTTCATCAATGCATTTGCACAGGGAGTCAATGGGGCTGTAGTCATTAGGTGATAGTGCTAAGTAGAGCTGGGTGTCGTCAGCATAGCTGTGGTAAGCAATATTGTTATTTTTCATTATTTGGCTCAGTGGCAGCATATACAGGTTAAACAGGAGTGGTGCAAGAATGGACCCTTGTGGGACTCCGCATGTCATGGATGTCCACTCAGACTTATGGTCTCCTATACTCACATAATAACCTCTCCCTTCTAAGTATGATCTGAACCATTTGAGGACCATTCCAGAAAGCCCAACCCAGTTTTCCAGCCTGTCTAGAAGTATGTTGTGGTCAACAGTGTCGAATGCGGCACTGAGATCCAGTTGTACCAGAATTGATGTTTTGCCTGTATCAGTGTTTAAGCGAATATCATTTATAATCTTTATGAGCGCTGTCTCTGTACTGTGATGTGGACGGAAACCAGATTGAAAATTGTCAAAGTATCCATTTGAGCGTAAGAATTTGTTCAACTGATTGAAAACAACTTTTTCAATGATTTTGCCTATGAAGGGGAGATTTGAGATTGGTCTGTAGTTGCTCAGTATGGAGTTATCCAGATTTCTCTTTTTCTTTTTTTCTCTTTTTTAAGTTGTCTTGACGTGAGCTGATATTTAAGTTTGCTTCTCTTTTGTTTGATCATTAAAAATTGCACGCCACCTGCATACTGAAGAAACTGTTGAGGAGGTGTTTTTCCAGAGAACCTGCACAACTCTAAGATCCTGAACCTCTGGAGTCAATGAACTCGAGTAGACACCTCTCTCTCTCTCTCTCTCTCTCTCTCTCTCTCTCTCTCTCTCTCTCTCTCTCTCTCTCTCTCTCTCTCTCTCTCTCTATATATATATATATATATATATATATTAGGGCCGGGACTCGATTAAAAAAATTAATCTAATTAATTAGAGGCTTTGTAATTAATTAATCGAAATTAATCACATTTAAATCGCATAGAAATATTTGACCTGAGAACAATGAGAAGTAATTTTTCACATGTATTTTTAGTATACCATTGAATAATGACTGAAAACATAAGCTTAATCAACAAAATATTGTTTATTTATTTAAGTCCAGCAGACCAGCGCAATGTTTGCCATTAAGTTTAGCAAAAGCATATTTGTGATATTTGAGGCTCGATGTGCTGCGGTGATACGCAAATTCCTTGTTGTATAGCTTGCACACAACCCTGCTCTTGACGACGCTTCCATTCTTTCGTTTTTTAAACAAAATTTCCCATCCACGGGGCCAAGCAAAACAGTCTCATCAGCTTCTTCGTTCATGTTCACTCATGCCCTGCGTCTCAATCAGCTCCCTAGTTCCCTAGTCAGGGCACTGATCAAGACATAAGTCAATGGGCTGACTCCCTGATCAGTGCCCTGACTACTGAACTAGGGAGCTGATTGAGACTGATTCATTGAAAAACGTTCCGCGGTGCAAAAATAAATGCGGTTAAATTTTTTATTTTTTTGCGTAATTAATTAACGCGTTAAAGTCACGTAATTAATTAATCTTAATTAACGCGTTAAAGTCCCGGCCCTAATATATATATATATATATATATATATATATATATATATATATATATATATATATATATATATATATATATATATATATATATATATATATATATATATATATATATATATATATATAATTTATTATTATTATTATTATTATTATTATTATTATTATATCAGGTAACATTTTAAGCTGTCATTTGGTCATGTTACAATGTGCTCCTCACTTGTTACAATGTACCCCACCTATGGGGCATGTATTTACATTTCACTTCCACTTTTGGGGGTTAATCAAGCAAAAAAAATAAAATAAATACACTGTATTAATGGAAAAGAAAGAAAAACAAACATAATTTTAGTAGATGTGTGAAATTAATGTGGAAAAAAAATATTTCTCTGAACCCCAAGTGGGTTTACACAAACTGAGAAAAGGGTGGTTAGGTTGTGCCCTGCTCTCCTCTACATATGGTGGCACTTGCCGTGCTGACTGAATCTTGATGGTTTTGTGAGCCCAGATAGCCCAGCATTTTTCAATGCAAAATGCTGAACAGTTAGTACATGCGTTCATGAGCTCAAGGCTAGATTATTGTAATGCTCTACTGGGTGGTTGCCCTGCTTGCTTAATAAACAAACTCCAGCTAGTCCAAAACGCAGCAGCTCAAGTTCTTACTAGAACCAGGAAGTATGATCATATTAGTCCAGTTCTGTCAACACTGCACTGGCTCCCTATTAAACATCGCATACATTTTAAAATCTTGCTTATTACTTACAAAGCACTAAATGGTTTAGCTACCCAGTACTTAAGCGAGCTCTTAACACATTATAGTCCATCACGTCTATTGCGGTCTCAAAACTCTGGCCAGTTGATAATACCTAGAATATCTAAATGAACTGCAGGCGATTGATCCTTTTCCTATTTAGCACCTAAACTCTGGAATAGTCTTCCTAGCATTGTTCGGGAAGCAGACACACTCTGTCAGTTTAAATCTAGACTAAAAACACATCTCTTTACTATGGCATACACATTTTTAACTTTCATTATTGAAATCAATTGACTGATTGTTAGGCTGCATTAACTAGGTCAGCTGGAACCGGGAACACTTCCCATAACACCTGATGTACTCGTTACATCATAAAAAGAGTGAAATCTACGCTAATGTTAGTCTCTCTGTTTATCCTGAGGTTTATTCCGGATCTGGGCCCTGTCCGGATCGGATGGTGGAACTGCCTGGACATGACCAACGCATCCTGGAGTGTCTGCTGAGCTCGTGTCAGTTGGTGTCTCCTCCGAATTTGCCTCACTGGCACGTCATGCTCAAAAAACCCGTCTCAGGCGCAATAATTCCGATCTTTCATGTATTCATACTCTTGTGTAATCGACGCAACCTTCCTAAATAAACCCGTCTCTTGCATGATACCCTGAAATTTTGAATATTCCGATCAAATATAATTTCTGACCTGTAAGGTTGCCAGAATAATAATCATGCACGGTGTGTTAATAGGCCAGAGGAGAACTGGCACCCCGACTGAGTCTGGTTTCTCCCAAGGTTTATTTTTGACTCTGTGAAGCTGCTTTGACACAATCGTGATTGTAAAAGCGCTATATAAATAAAATTGATTGATTGATTTATTTGCCGAAAAATAGAGTACACGTCTTTAATATTAGGCATTTTATGTTCTGATTCCAATCATATTTACATAGAAACCAGTCTTGGGCTACAAGGTGATATGGCTGCTGGCTACCACACCAAATTTAGAGTCTTTAAATCATTCCCTCTAGTGCCACCAACTGTCCAAAGTTTCACTCATGTTTATGCTAATAACTTTTGAACCATACAGGCTAGAGACAAAATTTTCCACGGATTCCTTGGCTCAAGCCAATTCGATTGCATCCTATGACATAATTTCCTTTAAAATCAACTTTTTCAAACTCCTCCTAGGCTGTTGGTCCGATTTACATGAAAATTGAACCAGATCATCTTCAGACCATCCTGACAAAAGTTTTGGAATTCAAGTTGATTCGTCAAATCCTTTTTCAATAAAAATGACAGTCACTAGAACATTTTCAATTGGAGACATTAATTTTTTTTTACAGTGCAGGGTGTTACATTACGGCATGCTTTCAATGTATGATGTTCTCAATATAATTCATAATCCCACGTTTAAAATAAACAACGCGTTATGTTTATTGTGTTATTCAAACTGTGTATGCTGGTAATAAAGTTAACGTGGTAACACTACACTAAGCTTACTTTTGCAGATGGTTCATAATGGTGTCTGTTGAAACATTCCTGTGGTGACCTAATGACCAAATTGAAGTTACGCAGGTGGCCAAATTGAAGTTACGCAGCATAAGCCTATATTTTTCATGACCATTAGCTTTAACGTCATTCTGTCAATGAACTCGAGTAGACATCAGTAAACACATAGCATTTATATCTTACTATGCTATCCAGCCAGTACATATAAAGATAGATCAAAGTGACATTACGTTAACCAACCATTCAGAAACGTCCTGTTCGCCTTAACTGTTGGGTCGTCATCTTGTTGCGGGTCCGACTCCGGTTCAAATTGATACGGTTGCACAGATGTGTCCTCAGAGACCCCGTTGCCATTCTTTCTCCAAAATATACCCTCATCTGTTGTCAAGGCAAAACTCATGTGTTGTTGTGTCAAACCGCCCCACAGAACAGAGGGGCAGAGGGTGAGCAAGCCCATTATCTTTTAAAGTCACATGCACTGAAATGGCTTGCTGAAAACAGAGCTGCTTTGACCAGGTAAAATTAGTGTTTTCTTACAACACTCAGGATAAATTTTAATTAAAGTATATTAAACATTTTTAATTTGGTCACTAAAGAATCATATTAACTTGTACAAAATGACCCATGTAAGACTTTTCTCTATTACTTAGTAAAAGTTGCTCTCAGCAGGTTTGTGAATAGTTTTTAACTAAGATTTGGCATGATTTTAATTAAATAAGAACTTCATGCCTAAGAATTTACTGCCATTTAGGAGAACTCTTAGTGGTAAGACTGTTTTGTGAATACAACCCCTGATCATTGTTGGTTTGATTATTTACAAGAGTGATTTATTAGCTATGACCAAGTGGCCTTAAGCAAGACATTTGACCTTCGGTTAATCCAGAGTGGTTTTCTGTTGTGCAATTCTTTGCCACATAAAAGGTAATAAAATCCATTTGGACTGGTCATGTGATTATGAAGATTAAAAAGGAACGTGACTTATTAAAGCTGTTTCGTGTTGTTCTATATCTTTGTAAGATGAATCTTTTGAAATATACAATGTTGTTCCGAAGTTGAATAATATTAGCTTGTGTTAATAGTCCTGTATTATGTTGCATTCAAATAAATAGTATTCATACTTTTTTTTCTTTAGAAAAACTCTTGAACCTTAACACACTCACAAGAACATTTTTATTTCCAAGAACAGCCTTGACGTTTCCAACAGTGGACGATAGTCTTACCAGTCTTCTCTATATTTTAACTACACAGCAGAACACCTACAATTTTAGAATTTTGTTCATAGCCGATCTATAAGCAAATTAAATTATTGCTTCCAAGGACAAACATAAACAACAAAAAAAAAAGGTCATGATGTCAATCATTTCAGCAAAAGCACTGTGAGTGACTCAGACTTCTGCAGATTGAGATGCCACTCAGGACTGTAAAATTTGGAAGCTTAATGGATTTTACATATGATGTGATTTTATGGTTATTATAATGGAAGAGTCAGTACAAGGGTAAAAAAACGAACAAAGCTAAATGTAACCGTTTCTCTTTTCTATCTCCTACATGACAATAATGAGGAAAACCAAGGTGAATGAATTAAAGGAAAGATAAAGGAAGCATATTGAAAGAAATTACTACGATTCTCTGCTGTATTGGCTTTCTTAATAACCGAGGTCAAGGTATTAGAAAAGGTGCAGAAACTCGATCTTTCAAATACAGGAGAAGCTATTTACAGTGCATTAGAAGTAAGATGATACTTGCACTAAGTGAAAATAGTGGCTTTGGATAAGGGTGCCTGTCTGCATGGAGAGGTTCTTGGGACTTCAGAGACACCAGCAGCTTCAAATATCTGTTTGTGGCTCAACGTATAATCTCTATTTAGTTGTTGTTTTCATGCCTTTTGCAAGACATTGCACCATTTCATTGTTTTCATCTTCAGAAATATCTTTCTTCCTCCCCATGAGAACAGTGATTTGCTAAAAAATTTGGAACAACCTCTTTTAGTAGGTTTTCGAATGACCTAAGAAGATCTGTCAAACTATTTAAAGAACATCTGATACCAGTCATCTAAAAAGTAGTGCTGTCAACTGAAATTAAAACAAATTAATCACACATTTTTCTGTAATTAATTTGGATTAATAAAATCTAACATTAAAATGTTTAATATATATTTATATTGTAATAATTTCACATTTAATCTACAAATCAACATAGAAACAACATAGACAATAGACGAAACAATTAAACAATTTTGTTCAATGTCATCTTTTTATGACATAAGACCAGTATCACCAATACCAATACTGCTACTAATGTCTATATTTTTCTAAATTGTATCCATAAAAGGGGTGATGAATCGAGAAATCAACTTTTCCTTGAGCTTTTGATATATAAAAGGTCATGATAAGTTTCAGAGCTGAAAACTTCCTTGTTAGTCAAAGAAAAGCTTTTATAGACACCAGGCCCAGAAAACAATATTGTGCTTCATTCTTACGTCACGAAACACACCTCTACAGAACGTCTAATCCATTAGCACCGCCCACCACTTTTTTTTTCTTTTTTTTTGCTGGCTATTTCTTCCTTGAAAAGAATAGGAGATTTGCAAGCCCTCTCTGTGGCACCCTCGTGCTTAGAATTTGCTCCGGGTATGGCCAAGGCCTTTCTGTACCCGAGGCCTGGCTATATTCCTAAGGTTCCCACCAATCCGGTGAGACCTGTGGTGCTTCAGGCATTCTGTCCTCCCCCTTTTTTGCGATGTCAGACCAGGAAAAATTGAATCTGCTTTGTCCCGTTCGTGCACTCGAAACTTATGTCCATAGGGTTCCCCTCTGGAGAAAATCTGAACAACTGTTCGTCTGTTACGGGCCACCCTCGAGGGGGGGGCCCAGTGTCAAAGCAGAGGATGAGCAAGTGGGTGGTCGAGGCTATCTCACTTGCGTATGTGGCGGCCGGACAGCCGTCTCCTTTAGCTGTCCGGTCCCACTCCACTAGGAGTATGGCCGCCTCTCAGGCACTGTTGGCAGGGGCCTCCCTGCAGGATGTCTGCGATGCGGCAGGCTGGTCCTCACCGCACACATTCTCGTTCCCAGAGCGGTGACGCAGTGGGAGTTCCCTATGAACGGGAATGTCTCGGTTACGTCTGTAACCTTAGTTCCCGGAATTGGAAACGAGACGCTCCGATTGTTTCAAAGCAGCTTCACAGTGTTAAACAGGACAATATTACAACTAAATTTGATTCGGCTGTACAGTCATTCTGGAGAAAACAGTGATACTATTAGCTTATTTTAACTTATCACATAGCGACAATGTTATCAGATCAGTATTATAATATATAGAATTAAATAAGACATAATTAATAAATTGTATTTTTATATTTAGTTCAGACTGATCTCATGAAATGGCGTATATATGACAAACCAATTCGTATGCTTTTTTGGCGTGCTATCAAGACGCATAATTGCTTTTTAGCGTTTTTATTAACGGTGTTTCATCCTATCCCCCTACACTGCCCCTACCCCTAACACACACACACACACACACACACACACACACACACACACACCATGTTTAGTTTCGGCGTAGACATTCTTGCGGAATCACACAGCGTAGATATCGTAGTAGTCATCTCAGCGTGTATATCTACGCTGTGTGATTCCGCGAGACAAACTGTTCATTTCAGCGTAGACATACACACGTAGACGTGCCGATTTTCGATAATGCGATTTATCACGATAATGAATATGCACAATATTGTTATTGTGGGTACTTTAAAATTTAAAAATGTATTAACAATTAATATTTTTTTTATAATGCAATCAAGAATACTTTGCCCATCAACCGTATAAATGCTCAACGCCGCTGTATTCTGCGTCAAAGGGACACATGCTCAGATGTAATATGAGTAGCACATGACCAAGTGAAGGAGACGCGCTGCTGAAGTGCCGCTCAGTGACAGCAGAGGGCGCTGATGAACTGCAGAATGCAGCTGTTACCCCGGAAACCCGCAAACAAACAAAACCCGTGTAGTTTTTAAAACAGCCATTCATTTTTTGTAATCTCAATGTTGTTCATCACAGCACCAAATACTTAATACTTAAAGACTTAATAGGCTTTTTATTTTCAAACTTAAACATTTTTATGCTTTAATCTGGACTACAACATGCCCTAATGATTAGAACTGTTCTAATCATTTGTTATTGTTCAGTAAAACTTTGAGACATACGACTTCATTAGTTAACATGTTAATTCATTATAAATGGCAATGAAAAATACCTATAAAGAATTAATTATTCTAAGTAATGTTAATTTCTTAGTTACTATTTAATAACATTAAAATCAAAATAACTTTTTTAATGGACCTAAGATAAAACTAACAATGATCAGTATTTCTTAAGCAACATTGCCAAAAACATTATACTTTCTGTAACAAATGTAGCTATTGCTCAATCTTAGTTAATGCATTAAATAATTAGACCTTATTGTAATTTGTAAGCCTACCTGTTGTTCTTTATAGCCTTTAATTCTTTTGCACTTTAATCTGTTTGAAAATTGTACTTCTACAGCTCTGAAAAAAATTCGGAGACCACTTAACATTGATTTCTCATTGATTTCTCAATGAGTGGTCTCTTAATTTTTTTCCAGAGCTGTATATATTTTTGGTGCATTATTGTATTTAAACATTCAGTTATTTTTGCTATTACAAAAATAGTTCTTAAAGCTGTTATGCTATGGCAACACTTTTTGCTATTGCAAATGCTATTGCAACTTATTTCAATATCGTGATAATATCGTATATTGTGATAAAACTTCAGCAATTAATCGCAACATGAAAAATTGATATCAGCACATGCCTATACACACGGAATCATACGGCGTAGACGTACACACAGATAGCTCAAAATGCGTACAGATAACACGCCACTTGGCTTTAGAAAGTGGCGTGTAGGTTTACGCAAAGTCATGATGTCATGTTGATCTAGTTGCATAACTTAGATCATAATTTTAGTGTCCCCAACTGAGCAAGCCAAGCCAAAGACGACAGTGGCAAGGAACCAAAACTCCATCAGAGCATGATGGAGAAAAATAAACCTTGGGAGAAACCAGACTCAGTCGGGTTGCCAGTTCTCCTCTGGCTTATTAACAAACAGCGTATGATTATTATTCTGGCAACCTTAAAGGTCAGAAATCATATTAGATTGGAATATTTTAACATTCTGGGTATCACGCAAGAGACAGGTTTATTGAGGATTACACAAGAATATTAATATTTGGAAGATCGGAGTCGTCGCGCCGGAGACGGGTTTATTGAGGATTACTCTATAACAGGTTTACTGCTTAATTTACCTGTGTTTGAAATTAAGTGGTGCAACAACTCGATTTAAAATAAAATCCATGCCAACAAATCATAGCGTTAAACTGAATTTGCTTAATTGAATTCTTATTGGTGCAACTCACACTTGTGTTTCACGTTAAGAGTTGTAAAAACGTCCCACTGTTTGTTGGGATTGAAATACTGCAGCAGGTGCTGTATATGAATCATAAGTGCCCAAAATGTGCATCTTGTTCACATATTTTTGTTTTAAGATATATATTTGACAGGATTGTGCTGTATTTCTATGGAGTTCTATGGCTGTTTTGCCCTTCAAGCTCCAAACTATGAATTCACACCAAGTACAAATAGTGTGCCTTGTTAGCAAGTGCTATTTGCACTAGCTCCGCCTAACAATGCTGTGCCAAACAAGATTTAAATAAACTGGCAATAATTAAATATCTTCGGTGGCGCAGTCAGTAAAACGTATGGCTAATGGATCATTGTTTTGTCGCGATCAACACAGAATCGAATCCACCTTTTCAACGCTTGCTCTTCTCTCTTTTCTCATCACAGATCACATCGGAAAGGCATTTATTTTCAATAAAAATAAGAAAATGTTCTAAATGTGGAAATAAAGTGCCTAAAAATGTTTCATTATAATAAAAGCATTTATTGGGCAGGGTTAGGGATAGGTGTTAGGAGGGCTTTTATTGTCCCTTTAAGGCAGCATTGTTATATGTTTGGTCTGTTTCTGTTGTGTTTTGCCCCTGTACTTCCTGGTTTGAGTCTGGTCACATGTTCCTTTGTTCTGTTTCCCGCCACTTTTTCGGTTCCAATAGCACCCTCGTTAGTCTAGTTCTGTTCAGTAAATAGTACGAGTGTGCAATGTCGTGGAATGTATACGCCAAAACTCATTTTGGCATGCATATGATATGCTGTTTTTTGCGTGCATATGATACGCATTTTATGGCGTAGTATATATATACGAACCCACTACCCTAAACCTACCCAAGAGAGCGTGTCATATATACGCCATAAAGTGCGTATCATATGCATGCGAAAAACAGCGTATAATATGCACGCCAAAATGAGTTTTGGCGTATACATTACATGACATTGCACACTTTTACTATTTATACGCATTTATGTGTGATCGGGTTGGTGGAGGAGTTCTCCGGGCTTGCTTATCTGGTGAACTTGCCAGATGCCTCGCTTAACGCTGTGTTTCTGAGGGGTCTGGACGAGGACACCATTTGGTTTCTGGAACCTGCCTGTTCCTATTCCCTGTTTGAGACAATCAATCTGATTTTGTTCCTAAATTGTTCTGAGTTTGAGATTGAAGAGAAACCAGAGAATGTGTGTCTGCCTCGTCTGGTCCCGTCAGAGATACACGGCTTGGCCAGTTCGCCAACAGCTGATCTCCTCCACCTATCCCTCCAATGGTCCATCTTGTGTAGCTCTGCCTGCCTCCAAATCCTCCCAAGGGTCCTGATGCTCCCATGGCCACCCTCGGCTCCTGACCTGCCATAGCTGCCCACAGCTCCACCCTGGAGGTCCCCAGCCAAGGGACTTAAGAAATGTTTTGCCATGAAACAATTTCATATTATTTATATATTTCCTATCATTTCTACATTTTGTTCATTTTGCAAATTTTAATTTATTTTTATTAAAGCATAAACTATTCTCCCTAATGGCAATTTAATTATTTGCCTTGTTTTGGCAAATATGAGAAAATTAGTGATGAAATGGCCTTTGTTAGAGTACTACACATCTAGTGATAGCATTTATTCTGAAGTAAAGTTATCAGAAGATGTCCAGTACATCTTTCAAAGCATTCATATATCTTATATTAGCAATGGTTAGAGTATCATTCTTGTACAAAATTCCCTGTCTCACGCATGCGCGAATCAAACTTGTTCAGACTTGTCTGGTGCATGCGCAAAAAGGTTTAATTTTCAGCAGCATCGAGAAGAGTTATACGGAGTTCTCCTGGCTTTGTTTATTCCTTTAAAGTCTGTTTTTGCTTTGTGTGGTATTACTGTGCGTTAATAACTCCATAAGTAACAATATTTATTATCACTTTAGATGTGTTTCAGAGTGTGTCAGCACGTAATTCAGTTAATATTACCTCAGAACTAGGATTAGGTCAATATACATATAATTGGTGTAATGCTCACCTATTTGAGGAATCATCCAGTTATTGTGTTATTAACAATGTTTATTTGTTTGTAAGAAATAGTTGATCATCATGTATGTTGACGAAAACATTTTCCAGTGTCTGCTTGACATATTAACAATTGTTAATAAAGAGATCTTAAAAAGATCTTTTTAAACTTAATTTTGACAAACTATTGCTTCAAGTTCAAAAAGACTTTGAACGATGGTCAGTACTTCCTATATCCTTACCTGGAAGAATTAATTCTGTAAAAATGAATACCCTCCCAAAATTAATGTATTTGTTTCAGTGCATTCCCATTTTTCTCCCTCTATCGTTTTTTCACAGACTAGATAGGTTAGTCTCTGAATTTATTTGGAATAAAAAAACTGCCAGAATTAGCAAAACACTTCTTCAACGACCCAAATCTCTTGGGGGTATGGGCTTACCCAACTTTAGACACTATTACTGGGCTGCTAATTTCAGGGTCTTTCAATACTGGTTAAACCAGGCCCAATCGCAAAGCTCACCCATGTGGCTTGCCATGGAGGTAACTTCAAGCATTCCTACTACATTAACTGCCCTGTTATATTCTCCTATTAACAGTTCATTTTCTCCCTATACAAAAAATGTAATTGTAAAAACTGCATTGCGAATCTGGAGACAGTTTAGGCTGTGTTATGGACTACAAACATTTTCTATGTCTGCCCCTATAGCGTCAAACTTTGCTTTCTCACCATCAATGATGGACAAGACTTTTTCCCAGTGGGCAACATATGGTCTATCAATGTTCAAACATTTATACATAGATGGTGTTTTCGCATCCTTTCAACAGCTAGTGGATAAGTTTCTATTGCCCAGAAACAATTTTTTTTCGATACTTGCAAGCTCGTAGTTTTATCCGTAATATGCACCCACAATTTCCCAGTCTTCCCACTTCTACTCCCATAGATTTATTCCTTGAACCGATATCCATTGGGAAAGGGATGATTTCTTTTTTTTATGACAAAATAGGTTCCCTACATAGAAGCTCATTGTCGTCTATAAAAACTCAGTGGGAGGAAGACTTGTTAGTGGATATTTCAGATGAACTATGGGAGAGTATTTTATACAGGGTGCATTCCTCATCTGTGTGTGCCAAACATGGTTGGATCCAATGCAAAATACTTCATCGTACTCATTGGACTAAGGTCAAACTCTCTAAAATTTACTCTGACATTGATCCTATCTGTGACCGTTGTCGTCAGGCTCCTGCAACCCTAGCACATATGTTTTGGTTCTGCCCAACCCTATTTGGATATTGGACTAATATATTTGAGACAATGTCAGATGTAGTTGAGACAACTATTGAACCTGCGGCTATAACAGCACTGTTTGGTACAGTCCCTCTCTCAGTTCACTGTTCAGGGTACAAGGCGGATTTTGTGGCCTTTGTGTCCCTCCTGGCCAGACGTCAGATTTTACTGCATTGGAAATCATCTGCTCCACCTACTCTCTCCTTGTGGATTAAAGACGTTTTTCACTTTATTAAATTGGAAAAAAATCAGACATTCACTGAGGGGCTCTTCCAAGAACTTTTATAAAATGTGGGGTTCTCTTCTTGCATATATGGAAACATATACCCCTTGCATGCAACACTTATAATTGATTAATGTGTTTTAACTTTTACTTTGGTTGGCACGTGTTGTTTCTTTTCTTTTTCTTCTTATTTTTAATTTAATTTATTTATTTTTATTATTTTTATTTTTTATTTATTATTATTATTATTATTATTTTATTTTATTTATTTATTTATATTTTTTTATTTTTTTATTTTTTTATTTATTTATTTGGGGGGGGGGGGGGGGTCATTTTTATTGTTCATATTACAGTTATATTTGGTACTTTGTTGGGTATGGCTGTAGGCTATGTTCCTATTTGGGGTCAATAATTGTTCCCTTTATATTGAGTGTGCCCTGGCTCCCAACCCATCTTCTGATCTTACCCTTTTTTTGGATTTTTCTGCACATGTTCAATTGTACAACTGTGTTCTGGAATATTTTGTAATATGTGGAGAAACCTATAAATAAAGTGAGGGAAAAAAAACATTACTATTGTCAATGTTCACTCTGGAGTAGCTGCAGTTCTTTCTAACCGAAGAATTAGGCCAGTTGAGTTCCAACCATCCCACTGCGCTCAAAATATCCCACAATTCTTATCATTTGATTTAAATCATGATTGCCTTTTTCCCTAATGAAGTTATCAGCGACTGGCACTTTTTTGTTGTTGAGTTTTGTCTACTCACAAAAAGCAAAATTTTCCTCACATTTGACACTTTTCAAGTTGTCATATTCTAACCTTGGGCTTGGAAAATACATTTTTGTTTTAGTTCTGTTAAATTCTGAAAGGACAAACTCAAGCAGAATACACTGTTAAACATTCCTGCAAGTCCTAAAATAATTCAAAAACATATCAAACAATATCACCATGGAGAGGATGGAAAGGTCAGATTCATTCACCATGACCGCAGGAGTGCAGCAGTGGAGATGAAATCTAGTTGTCTATTAATTGACATTTGCAGGATGATTCCAGGACACTTTAAATGGGAAATGGATTGGAGGGAGAGAAAGGGGGAACGTGAGGAGAGAGTGAGCGCTGGACCAGCAGTATCTGATGTAGTGGACACCAGAATTCCAGGGCCCAGTTTATGGCCGGGCCCCTCTTTGCCCATAACAGTGGACAAAGGTTTGCTCCATTTTGATTGGATATTGTTGGACTAGCACAAACAAGATGTCCAACCCATCAGATAAAGATGCTTGGACAACATCCAGACACCTCTTTGAGGGCAAGAAGAAGACCTCTAGTACCAAGCCCAGGAAGGACAAGACTTCTCATTGGTCCACATGCAGTTTCTGCCCTTCACCCATCTAGAGATGGATCCCTAATGACCTGATTTGTGACGGCCATAAACATTCCTCAGGACTTCAGCAATAGTGGGTGAAACAAAGAAAGACCAAAACTGATCCATCCAAATCCATTCACAACTATGTTTGGAAACCTTAAGACTGATGTAAACTACACATATCCATCTCATACTTATTCAGAGAAATAAGTATTTTCAGTGACAGCTATTTGTAATGCAACATCTTCCACAAATTCAGCTGTTAATGAACAAATGAATAAACACATGACAGTTCAATCTTTTTCCATCATGTTTGGTGTCTATGCGTTTAGTATATTGCCAAGGGTATTCTGATGGTGGTTTGGAAAGTGAGAAATGCATTAATGAACTTTAAAGACCCTTTAAAGACTTCTAACTGTGTACAGTATGCAAATGAGTTCCACAGGGGAAAGAAGGGTGGGCCACACTGTGTGCCCTCTCTGGTGCCAGCAGCCAATAGCAACACTGGGATGGAGAAGCACCAAATTGCAATCTCCTCCTATTCGGAAAAGGATAAAGGTACCCTTTCAATAGACACTCCTTGTTCTGAGTCTTCTCCATGTGAGAGACAAACAGTTCACCAAGTTCTGAGTCTGTCCGCCGAGGATTAGACTTTGACAGAGCAACCAAGTTCTGAGCCTCTGGTTTAACCAGAGAGACAACACAAGATCCGAGGATCTGAATCTACAGCTTTTGAGGCAGCAACAGATACGACAACGTTCTGAGCCTCCAGCCTGTGAGGAAAGAGACATTAACCAACACTACGTTCAGAGTTTTAGTCCAGCGAGACGACTACAGCATGTCCAGAGTCTCCATGCTAAAGAGACCAGAGCAGATTGACCAACTTCTGAGTGTCTGGTCCAAAGAGGCAGAAGACACACAGAGACATTTGCAACAAGGTTAAGCTCAGGAGAGCAAACCTTCACTTCAAGGTTCCTTCGTCTGCGTGTTCCAGGTTAAGGACCTTCTGCACCTACTTCAGGGCCTCATCTGCGTGTTCCAGATTTTAGGACCCTTTGGTGCCTCAGGAGATCAGCATCCCACAGATCTTCGTGTTCAAGGCTGTTGAAACGGATTCCAGCTCCTTTCTTCACTGCACTGTCTCCCAGCAAAACCATTGGAAGAAGTCATCACCATCGGACTGCTTACTCAACCACGTGGAACGTAAATATCACTTAACCAAACCTCTTTCTAGAGACCTTGGCATTGTTGTATATTATCAGTATATGATTTTCTAATTTACATTAGAGGTAATATAACTGATGCTAGTTAATAACAAATAATCTTTCATTTATTTGTTTAATGCATAATAAGGTTCTTCACCTTAGTTTCAGAGAAACAACAGTTTATCTTTTCGTAAGATAACGTATCTCTTCTATAGCCACACTTAACTTACTCACATGTATTTTACGCATTTTACGCACTTTATTCCTTTATCATTCATTGTATTCATTTAGTAGTTGTGTTAATTGTTCTGTTTATCTTTTGTTAATAAAATCTATTTTATTACAATTGTGTCTTCCTTGTGCTGATAAGGCAGAAAAGGCTCTACAAGTTAGAAATCTCACCAATCTTTCAGATAAATCAGCTGACCAACTCTTCCCCCTTTACATTCATTATAAATGACTGGGCAGCCTCCTGTGCGGAGTGTTCTCATACAGCCAAGGTAAAAGGCCTTGACTAGTGTCCCAAACTAACAGGGGGGAAGGTGGTCATCTGATGTACTCATAACCACACTAAGTGACGTGTGATCCAAATTCACAACGTCAGCGGTGATGTGAGTACCAATCACTACCTTACTTAGTGTCCTTAGGTGGACAAAAGTAAAAATCACTACACTGATGAGTTGATCTGTCGTGACGACTTGGGCTTGTAGGATGTAATGCATGTGAAAGGTTCTGACATATCTTGTTTTGGATTCACGGGAAGTACAACAAACTTTTTCCTCTTCAGAAGATCTCATTGACAGGGTTGGAGAAGTGACGTTTCGTTGGACCTCCGTGCACCATCTGCTGAAATATTCATCATTAGAAGTAAATAAGAGGCAGAGAGGGAGAACAAAACCAGAGGAAGAAATCTAAAGCACTGAATGCACAGCAGTTCAGTTTCTCAACAGAATTCCACTGTGTATGACACACATCTTTAGACAACTGATTATGAACTGTACAAAATTCAACTTCTATTTTATCATACGCACACACGTATTCTATTTTAAAAGTTGATTGAACTAATGTAGAACAAGTTGAGAAATCAAAAAGCCAACTTTAAGGCAATTTTGTATGATTGTAACCCCAGTGGTTAAAACCTTTCTAGCCATCTCCAAAAAGCCAAGCCAGTGTTTATTGAATAAATGAATGAATGAATGTATGAATGAATGAATGAATGAATGAATGAATGAATGAATGAATGAATGAATGAATGAATGAATGAATGAATGAATGAGGCATTTATATAGCGCTTTCATATGTACTACTGTAGACCCAAAGCGCTTCACTCATGTCAGGGATCTCTCCTCAACCACCACCAGTGTGCAGCATCCACTTGGATGATGCGATGGCAGCCACAGTACGACGGCGCCTGTGCGCTCAACACAGACCAGCGATAGGTGGAGAGGAGAGGGTGATAGAGCCAATTCAGTGGAAGTGTATTATTAGGAGGCCATAATTGGTAAGGGCCAATCGAAGGAATTTGGCCAGGACACCGGGATTACACCCCTACTCTTTACAAGAAGTGCCAATGGATTTTTAATGAACACAGAGAGTCAGGACCTCGATTTAACTTCTCATCCGAAGGACAGTCCTCATTGTCAGTATAGTGTCCCCATCACTATACTGGGGTGTTAGGACCCACACAGACCACAGGGTGAGCGCCCCCTGCTGGCCTCACTAATTCCTATAAAAGTTAAGCTTCCAAAGGCATGAAGTGAAAACGTACCAGACTGAACACGCGCTAAGAACTACTGCCGCGAGTGCGGACGCATTTACCTCAGCTCTCATCACGAGAGCTCATTTATCTCAGTCATCATGGTGAATGTAATCTGACTCCTGCAGCGTTTGTGCTGTGACACTTGCGCAGCGACTCACTCATTATATTGAACAGACACGTATATATATATATATATATGGGTCCTTCTAAAATAATTAGCATATTGTGATAAAGTTCATTATTTTCCATAATGTAATGATAAAAATTAAACTTTCATATATTTTAGATTCATTGCACACCAACTGAAATATTTCATATATTGACCTATTCAGCAATAGGTCTTTTATTGTTTTAATACTGATGATTTTGGCATACAGCTCATGAAAACCTAGCCTGACGTGGTCATACTCAATTCTAGTCAGAATATGAGTCTGAAACTGCTCGATTGGGCTGTGATTATGAGGCGTGTTTCAACCGAACCAGGAAAGACATCAATTGGATATACCGTCAACCAATCAGAGCAAAGAAGCGACGCATTGTCAAATGTCAACATAGTTCAACTGCACTGTGTTGCCAAGTCCGCATTCTTTTTCCCCGCGGGTTGTTTTCTATGTCCGTGGGTTGAAGCGACTATTATGTGATATATAGACCCATGTGTGCGCATTTTAGCAGGCATCCTTGCCAAAATAACACACATTTTACCCCCCAAACGCCATTTTTCCCCCAGAAACCCCCCCGAGAAGCTATTGTTTAGGGCTAGTAGTTGGCGGGTTTTGTTGTAAAAACTTGGCAACCCTGTCTGCACGTGCGCTGGTATCAGGCTGGAATACAAGAGCTTTGCCGGTGTTGTAAAAAAATAAAATAATTTAATGATACACAGAGTACTTACCCAACATGATCATCATTTCTGAGAGAAATTGTGAAGGTGAATGCATATATAAGCAAGCTCTCCGACCCGTTTAGGATTCGAAAAAATATAATCCAAGCCCCTTTGATGACGTGCATGATTACGTTACTGTTGATCATCTGACCGTCATCGTCTAAAGCCCACCCTGATGATTTCATTGGTCCGAACAGTTTCTGTTTGAGGATAATTACTCCTCTATGGAGCGAGGCCAGACCAAACTGCCTGACCTAAAAATTTTGTGGGCGGGTCTAATTTCAACTGGCATCCAGGCTAATGAAAACCCGAAATTCTCAAAATAAATATATAAAAAAATTAGCATTTTTCATCCGACCAATAAAAGAAAAGTGTTTTTAATACAAAAAAAAGTCAACCTTCAAATAATTATGTTCAGTTATGCACTCAATACTTGGTCGGGAATCCTTTTGCAGAAATGACTGCTTCAATGCGGCGTGGCATGGAGGCAATCAGCCTGTGGCACTGCTGAGGTGTTATGGAGGCCCAGGATGCTTCGTTAGCGACTTAAGCTCATCCAGAGTGTTGGGTCTTGCATCTCTCAACTTTCTCTTCACAATATTCCACAGATTCTCTATGGGGTTCAGGTCAAGGAGAGTTGGCAGGCCAATTGAGCACAGTAATACCATAGTCAGTAAATCATTTACCAGTGGTTTTGGCACTGTGAGCAGATGCCAGGTCGTGCTGAAAAACGAAATCTTCATCTCCATAAAGCTTTTCAGCAGATGAAGCATGAAGTGCTCCAAAATCTCCTGATAGCTAGCTGCATTGACCCTGCCCTTGATAAAACACAGTGGACAAACCCCAGCAGCTGACATGGCACCCCAGACCATCACTGACTGTGGGTACTTGACACTGGACTTCAGGCATTTTAGCATTTCCTTCTCCCCAGTCTTCCTCCAGACTCTGGCACCTTGATTTCTGAATGACATGCAAAATTTGCTTTCATCCGAAAAAAAGTACTTTAGACCACTGAGCAACAGTCCAGTGCTTTCTTCTCTGTAGCCCAGGTCAGGCGCTTCTGCCGCTGCTTCTCTGTAGCCCAAAGTGGCTTGACCTGGGGAATGCGGCACCTGTAGCCCATTTCCTGCACACGCTTGTGCACGGTGGCTCTGGATTTTTCTACTCCAGACTCAGTCCATTGCTTCCGCAGGTCCCCCAAGGTCTGGAATCGGTCCTTCTCCACAATCTTCCTCAGGGTCCGGTCACCTCTTCTCGTTGTGCAACGTTTTTTGCCACACTTTTTCCTTCCCACAGACTTCCCACTGAGGTGCCTTGATACAGGTCTCTGGGAACAGCCCATTCGTTCAGAAATTTCTTTCTGTGTCTTACCCTCTCGCTTGAGGTTGTCAATGATGGCCTTCTGGACAGGGTCGGGTCAGCAGTCTTACCCATGATGGGAGTTTTTAAAAGCCTCAGGAATCTTTTGCAGGTGTTTAGAGTTAATTAGTTGATTCAAATGATTAGGTTAATAGCTCGTTTAGAGAACCTTTTCATGTTATACTCATTTTTTGAATTTTGGGTTTTCATGAGCTGTATGCCAAAATCATCAGTATTAAAACAATAAAAGACCTGCAAATATTTCATTTGGAGTGCAATGAATCTAAATATTGAAGGGGGGGATTCTGAAAACCACTGCCGCTTCAATATACCTGTATATATTAATATCCTAATTAACTTCATAATCAAAACCTTAATTAATATTTATCTTCCTATATTACCTATATTATTATAATGATTCTATCCAGTTATGATTTTGCTTTGTTTCTTGTTTTCTAAAGTGTGTATTTGGTCTCTGAGGAGTGACTGAGGGTCTGGCCTAGAGATGTGTGATATGTCACTAAACACTGGCAACAAGGTCATATGTTTGGATTTTGGAGGTATCACACACCCCTAACATGTCAGGAGTGCAGTAACAGCGTTTGCTCACTTAGCCCGGCTTCCAGATATGAAATATGGATTTGTCTTTCATTTAATTATGTTTTATTTCTTTTATATTTCCTTTTACTGAAACACTAAAGACTCAAGATGAATATTGCCTGTACTATTGTGTGTCCCTCTCACTAAAAGAAAGCACATGTTATCAGTATGTTTTGGTAAGAACTAGTTAGAACTGCAGCTTAATCAGCTCCAACCTTGGAGAGACTGTGTATCTGTGTGTGTGCGCAATATTCTATGTTACAGATCAGAATGGTGTTCAATGGGCACCCTAAGAGATGGGTGGACTTGTTGTTCTGGACAAGCTGGCGCCTGCTCCAGATCTGGAAGGTCACTGCGGGCCTAATTCTGGGGTGAAAGCATCAACAAGTGACACGTCAGTGGAAACGTGCATCAGATTAACTGACTCGAGTGGAAATTTACCATGACTGTGCATTGTCTCTGAGCCAATCAGAACCATCCACATCGCAGTAATGACGTGGATAAGACCTTGAAAATGGTATAACTGTTGGGACAATTGTATGTACGATAGGGCGAGGCAACAAGACGGTGAGAGAGGGAGCGCGGCCTACGAACTCCTTGTGAGACTTGAAGCTGACTTCTGCTTTTGAAACTGCAAACTATTCTTAAGAAAATTTTTCTTTTATTTAATTGGAATCCTGACTCTGTCTTCATTTCTTCACTACTGGTCCTGGGTCATAAGCTGTTAACCCCTAACAATATGAAAGTTTAATTTTTATCAGTACATTATGGAAAATAATGTACTTTATCACAATATGCTATTTTTTTTAGAAGGACCTGTATATATATCAACACATTTCATTGTTCTCTGAATTGCAACGATCCATTACTTTCTCTTTCCTGTAGCTTTCGGCAGTCTGCAAAATATACCTCACATTTCTTGTCAAATCTATTTGTACAGTCAATCTCAAAGCTCTTTCCCATTTTAGCTGTGTTTTTGCATGCATTCATACTGAAAACCAATGTTGTCGCTCATTCTTTTGCCACTCAGTGGGCGTAACCGCAGTCTCTCCAGCCGATGGTGACATCACGTGCATTCCCTCTAAGCATAATGACTAACGAGACCTTCAGATGTGCAGTGACATTTAAGACACATTTATGAGCTCATGCCACCAACTTAACACACATGATGACCTTCTACAGTAGGTTCATAAGATTATCAGTCATTTTTTGTATCTGTGCAAGCGACAGGTTCTACATTAAAGAAAGAAAAAAGAAAAAAATCAATGATCTAGATAAATGATGCTTGTTTGTGAAAGTGGTTGTAAAAAAAAAAAACTTTCACACACACGCAAGCACGCACGCACACACACACACACACACACACATTTTAAATATCTGAATGTACACTCAACATCAGTCAACCAAGCATATTCACTCATTTTTGAGAGTGGGGGTAAAACATGTTACAAAACACTACATTATTTTAAAAAAAGTAGACAAAGGAATCCGATAATGAACCATGTATTCACATGTAAGGGAATAGGCTTATTTCTAAATGTTTTTTCTAAAAAATATATATTTCTTCGACTTTGTTTGTGTCAGACACACTAAAACGCATGCTAGTTTAATTTAAACTGTTCAAAAACAACGTAAAATCTTCAGTTATGTAATATTGGTTTTCAGTAAAGGATCTAAATCATGAAATACATGCTCTGTTTATTTTATTTTTTGGATAGTTTTCACAACCCAGTTTCTAAATTCTTAAAATCTCCTCCCTCCTTTTAATATTAAGCATATATGACCAATTTTCTTAGGTCATTATAGATTTCACAAGGAACACACTGCCATTCAGATACGCACACTGACTCATCACAAGGGCAAACACCCGTCACACAGTTTTACAATTAGCAATCAGAGCTTTAGCATAAAAGGGCAACAGGGTCCAGTTTTTCTAAAGTAATCCACTAGGATTGTGGATAATGGTTTGGATCAAATCTTGAAAATGTGTTTTTCAAAAGAAAAAAACGGATTACATAATCGGATTAGATCACGTAATCCAATCTTGGTTTTGATCCGGATCAACCCTTTAGTTTGGGTTTTTCAGAACTTTTTTGTAGGATTTGGATCACTTTGATCCAAAAAATCTGAATTTAAACTGATCCCATCAGAAGGGTGGATTCAGCGTGGATTTCATGGCCAAAATGTAATGAAAACTTGAAAAATGTATCAAATAATACTATATTTGGACCATGCAGTATCTTACAAGATATCCTATTTATTCATAAGGTTTTAATCTGATTTGTTCATCCGTCAGGCTACAGTGATTAGGTAGGCTTTAACGTATTCAGCCTTTCAGTATAGGCCTACAGCAAAGTAGAAAGTGTTTGGCCTCATAAAATAATCCCCCAAACAGCTGTCAAAATTGACCAAAAACAATTTATTCTGTCACTAATTTATATATATATATATATATATATATATATATATATATATATATATATATATATATATATATATATATATATATATATATATATATATATATATATATATATATTCATCACAATCGAAAATATTTTTGTTTTTAGAATATTTATTAGTGATGCATGCAATGATTACATTACATCTAAACATGATACTTGTTAAGAAAAATCCTCAGTGTCCAGATTTATTAACACGAGTCCTACAGCTCTTGCCTGATTGTAGCCCTTATATTCCCAATTATATTTCTAAGTACTATAATTATACTATTGTAGAATCTCAGCTATAGGGGTAAGACAAAATATCGATAGGTCAATATATTGTTGTCATTCTTTGTGCGATAATCGATACGCTGTCACCAAATATTGATATTTTAATTAATAAAAGAAGGCACTCTAAGTAGATTTCCCTACTCCCAGCTCCCAGCGCTACTTCCTGTCTTCCTCAACATGAATGAGGGAAACGTGAACAGAAGTTAGTCCAAAGTCTGGAAAACCTGCACTTGACCTTTTCACATGAATTTTGTTTCATAGTTAAACAGATATGTGGTTTATCATAAGACTGTCCAGCAATATTTAGATTATCACATAATTGCTCTATCACGGTATCGTGAGCCATATATATCGTATCGTATCGTTTTGTATCGTGAGGTACTCTGTGATTCCTAACCTTGTGGCACTGATTCTCAACAAGCCCATCTCTGACGTGATGACTCTGATCTTCAACCAGAAGGGCGTGGACAAATATTCTGAATTTTCTGATCTAATCTGACTTCTGACCTGTAACGTTGCCTGAATCATAATCATACACTGTTTGTTCGTTGGCAAGAGGAGAACTGGCCCCTTGACAGTTTCTCCCAAGGATTTTTTCTCCATTCTGTCACCTGATGGAGTATTGGTTCCTTGCCACTGTCACCTCTCTCACTTTTGGCTTTTGGCTTGCTGGGTTGAGGGCACTGGATATTCAGTTGTATTGCTGATTTGCCCGCATTGACACAACATAAGAATTTAACTGAGCTCGACTATGACATCACTGTTTTCTCCAGATCGGCTGTACAGCCTAAATACATTTTGTCAAATTATTTTGAATGTTTTCCTGTTACTACTGTAAAGCTGCTTTGAAACAATCTATTGTACATAAACATGACTTGACTTAATCTCAGCCATCTCTCTTTCTACAATCTTTCAACAAATGTCCCTCTTACTCACTCTCTTTCCTCCCCCATCATGATTGTATACGCCCCCTGTTGTGAGTGTTGTGGTACTCGGTCTGATTAGTTCGATCCACATTGTTTTTTCTCCTATATACACAGCCAGGACTTTGTACAAACACAATTGTTTTTTCATCACACACACAATTGATTTAAATTTTAACAGTGTTATTCAGAAATCATTTACTGCACCTTTAAGTGATTGAGGGTGATTTAATTGCAGTTTTAAAGATAGAGTTCTAGAACAACTTCTGATAAGAATGCTTGAGGAATATCATAAGCATTGTAATAAACAGTTTTGGACCCACTTTATATGCCAGACCACAAGAAAATGCGTATCAAGTGTGGAGTGTGGGATTTCGTGGAACGTATTTGCCAAAATAAGTTTTTATGGCGTATTATTCGCACAAACACCCCACCCCATCCTACCCAAGTGCATGCCATTTGCATGCTATAAAGTGCGTATCATATGTACACAAAAAAACTGGTTTTGGCGTATACATTCCACGACATGATATGCATTCTCATGTGATTGTGTTGTTATATTAGGTGGCGTTATCTACTATGTACTAACATTAAAATTACCCATACCATCACACCTGTCCCTAACTTTACCCTTAAATTTACCCATACCACCACACCAGTCCTTAACTTTACCCTTAAACTGACCCATACCATCACACCTGTCCCTAACTTTACCCTTAAACTGACCTATACCACCACACCTGTCCCTAATTTTACCCTTAAACTGACCCATACCACCACACCTGTCCCTAACTTTACCCTTAAACTGACCCACACCACCACACTTGTCCCTAACTTTACCCTTAAACTGACCCATACCACCACACCTGTCCCTAACTTTACCCTTAAACTGACCCACACCACCACACCTGTCCCTAACTTTACCCTTAAACTGACCCACACCACCACACTTGTCCCTAACTTTACCCTTAAACTGACCCATACCACCACACCTGTCCCTAACTTACCCTTAAACTGACCCACACCACCACACTTGTCCCTAACTTTACCCTTAAACTGACCCATACCACCACACCTGTCCCTAACTTTACCCTTAAACTGACCCACACCACCACACCTGTCCCTAACTTTACCCTTAAACTGACCCACACCACCACACCTGTCCCTAACTTTACCCTTAAACTGACCCACACCACCACACCTGTCCCTAACTTTACCCTTAAACTGACCCACACCACCACACCTGTCCCTAACTTTACCCTTAAACTGACCCATACCACCACACCTGTCCCTAACTTTACCCTTAAACTGACCCACACCACCACACCTGACCCTAACTTTACCCTTAAACTCACCAATACCACCACACCTGTCCCTAACTTTACCCCTAAACTGTCCCATACCACCACACCTGTCCCTAACTTTACCCTTAAACTGACCCACACCACCACACCTGTCCCTAACTTACCCTTAAACTGACCCATACCACCACACCTGTCCCTAACTTTACCCTTAAACTGACCCATACCACCACACCTGTCCCTAACTTTCCCTTAAACTGACCCATACCACCACACCTGTCCCTAACTTTACCCTTAAACTGACCCATACCACCACACCTGTCCCTAACTTACCCTTAAACTGACCCATACCACCACACCTGTCCCTAACTTACCTTTAAACATATCCATACCACCACACCTGTCCCTAACTTTACCCTTAAACTGACCCATACAACCACACCTGTCCCTAACTTTACCCTTAAACTGACCCATACCACCACACCTGTCCCTAACTTTACCCTTAAACTGACCCATACCACCACACCTGTCCCACCCCATATCCCACCTCAATATCAGCAAGTGTTTTGCAATACATTATGGACACAATAAATACATTGTGCTCATCATTTGATGTAAGTACATGGTAGTTAAGGCCACTTAATATAAAGTGGGACCACACCCCCGCCCCCCAACCCCCCACCCTGTTTATTATAATGCTTTGATGAATGATTTTACTTAAAGCATGTACAATTAAAAACTTTAACTGTTAAAACCACGTTTATTGCTCAATAAATATATACCAAGCAGTGAAGCAACTTGCATTAATATAAAATGCTGATAAACTGATGCATGGTTAAAGATATGTAATAAAAAAATAATTAAAAATAATTAAAACAAACCAACAAACAAACAAACAAAAACATTATATGAGTTATATAAAGGGAACAAAAATCGTTTTGGATCAATTTCTCATAAATGCTTTTCTAGCAGCAGTTCAGATTCTAGTAATAGCTGTTACAATTGCCCATGTCTTTTCAAGAGTGTATTTGTGGTAAATTACAGTGTGCATTTAGCTACTCTTGAGACTTCCCTCAAAGTTCCAGAATTCAAGGACTTAAGATTGTGTTCAGGTTAAAGCGAGGGTAAGCTGTTTGACATGCTTTGGAGATGCAGTTTATCATGATGACCAGACTCATAACCCTTCCCTCCTTCGGCATTAAGACATGATTGGCTCACATTTCGTAAGTGGCGCTGAATGCCGATGTCATGATGGTACTGAAAGCAAACGAGGTTGTAAGTTATACAGACATTTACACGGACGGGACGGATCCTCTGCTAAAGATGACAAGGGCAGGAGGTTTTCACTTGTCTTTTACTGCAGCCAATAAACTTAAGCATAAAATTGTCAGGCTTCAGGGTGTCATACTTAACGCAGGGTAACTTGAGAGCTGTTGAAAGGAATACAACCAGCCAAGGATTTTATGATACTTTTTTTTTTAAAGGCTGTTACGAGATGCTGAAGAAAATGCCAGTTATGTGTGTATTCGTTTGGTTAGAGTGTATATGATGTTAAGCATTATATTTAAAAATGTTGGTAGACATGCATTGTTTTGTTGTGGAAGATTGTTTAAGGCATGTTCCAGAGATTTATTTTCAGTAAGCAATCATATGGGTGAATGAGCCACTTGCTTGCTTTTTTCTAAACATGTTATGATGGTTATGTTTTACTATTAGTAATTTAGCTGTTTTTTTCTTCTTCTTTTTTTTATCCAAAGCAATAAATTATCATTTGGAGAAATTTTATTTAAAGCAGCTTTTTCAATGATGACTACTCTTCATCACCATTAACCAGTCCAGTAACCATTTCAGCTCTGTGCTTTAACTGTGATACCATATCACCCCATGCTGTTTTTGAATATATTTTAATACCTGGCTAGATCTCAGATCTGCATTTTCACAATCTACAGTCTGAGACTGAACAGCAGGAGCTGTGAGCGTACGTGACTCTGAGTGTACTTTTAGTCCATGTGTGTTAGCTTTGAGGACATCTGTATGCTAGTGCACTGATAAAAGATGACAAAATGAATTGAGATGTGCACATTTCAACTGTACAGTCTGTCACCTATGGGCAAAAATATTGTTAACTCATCTTTGCTAACTCAGAACTCAATGCTGTACCCATATGTTTGTATTAAAGGGGTCATGAACTGAGAAACCTTTTCTTGAGCTTTTGACAAGAGGTCAGTATAGTACAAGAAAACAAAGTACATTTTAAAAAAAACTTCTGAAAAACTGAAAACTTCCTTTAAAGTCCAAAAACAGCTTTTACGGTAACCAAGCCCATGCAGAGAACAACTCATTGTGGAATGTGTCTATAGGTGAAAGAACGCCTCAAACCGTTCCATTGCCTACTTCCTCATTGAAACTTTGGCTCTGCCCACTGGTGTATTTGTGAGATGAAGAGGAGAGAAGAGCGATGCAGGATCAATTGACTAAAAATAACATTACCGTCCTAATTATGGATTATGGAATCCTAAAGCTAGGAATGTGCTTTTCAACTATAATGTATCAGGTGAACATTTATTAGTAAGTGTGCTACATTTCACTGTGGATTCTTAAAAAAAAATAGTCACAATTTCGGTGAAGGCTTTGCAAACAGAAGTTTATGATATGGACTTGACAGTAATGCCACAACATGTAACGTCAACAGTCAATCAAGTGTTGATTCTAATGCCTTATCTGTGACCAGAGATTTTTTTTATATGTAACGATTCATGTACAGTCTGATGTTATTTGTCTATGTGTCAGTAAATCAAACCAATCCCTTTGCAATCGCTGGAGCTTTCAATCAAACAGTTTATCAGTGACTGAGTCTGGACTCATGCCAATCAATAATTATCTTATTTACATTGTGTTTGCACTGTTAGTTATGATGAAATAATTCGTTAGTGTGCAGAAATCGAGCTCCAAAAACGAACGTTCATGCGCTCAACATCAGAGATCGCCATCACTCCAACCTTTTAATGCCATAGAAATGTAATGCTATAATCAACACATTTTACAATTAGTTAACTGTAATAGTAAAAACATTCTAAAAGTGTTCGAGAGAGTTAAACGTAATACTTAGCTATTTCATATGCACAGATAGTAGCCAATCACAGCAGTGGGCCCCTTCAGAACATTTAAATCAGAGGGCTAAAAAAACAACAACCCAGCATTGTAAATACGTGACTCTGCCTACATTTTTGCAACACCCGAATTATGTACCTCCAGGTACGTTTACCTGCACTTTTGGGGTAAAACGTCCACCGGAGGCGCTAAGTGGTAATATTTTTTCTCCATTCCAGATGTGCAACATGACATCATGACTGATCTCACAGAGTTAATATTTATAGCCTAATTATATATTTTGGAGTAACTAACTCCACTCCTACCCTAAACCTTCCAACTCTCAACAATATAAAACACGTAACAGGCAAATAAATGTACAGTCACATGTATTTATTGCAAAAACTGACCAAAAAACAGTATAAAAGTATTAACTCATGTTGCAGTCCAAGTCTTCTGAAGTCATACGGTATCTTCATGTGAAGAACAGAGTTGATCTTAATGTTTTAGTTGTTGAAATGATGATCGCCCTCCTTTGCGAACAGAACACGCACTCGTTCATTCATATGTCTGATTCAAATGATACACACAAGTTGAATGATGCGATCGGTCACGAGACACACAACAGCCAATGCTGTCAAAGCTGACGTGACATTTCTTCCGGCGGCAATATTTGAAATCTATTATTAATCTTTGGCGGATAGATTCGACGTTACTGATCGCTTTTGGGGATTTTCTTCACACAAATCAATCGTTTGGCCTCGGAACACTTGGGATATTTGTACTTTCTGAATAAATTATGGATGCAGTCATATCTGCCTTTTATATCCTGTTTTTTATAATACACAAATGGGTAGGTTTAGGGAAGGGATTGAATTACGCGTTCAAATTGTGTCTGAATATGTGTGTGTGTCCACAAGGTAAATGGATTTATAAACATACTAAATTGTTTTTTTTAAATGTAAAAATGCAGAATGTTTCTTGTGATGGGTAGGTTTAGGGGCTGTGTGTGTGTGTGTGCGTGTGTGTGTGATTGGTAGGTTTAAGGGTAGGGGCAGTGTAGGGGGATAGAATGTATCGGCGTTGATAAACACGCTAAAAAGCGATTATGCGTCTTGATAGCACGCCAAAATGGCATACGAATTGGCGTGTCATATATACAGCATTTCATGAGATCAGTCTGGGAATGGAGAAAAAATATGATCACTTAGCGCCTCCGGTGGACGTTTCACCCAAAAAGTGCAGGTAAACGGACCTGTAGGTACATATTTCAGGTGTTGCAAAAATGTAGGCAGAATCACGTATTTCCAATGAGCCTGGGTTGAAAAAAACCCTTTTATTTCTAAATTGACCATTTTTGATTTAAAAGTCTTACATTAAAAAACAATGCAGTTCATGATCTCTAAGTAAAGATGATTTATGACTGATGTAGTTGACTATCTTTACAGCATGTTATTTATTGGCCCACAGCATTGATGGGGTGTGACTATCATTCGTTTCAGTCAAGTTTTAACTGGAGTTTTATGCAAAGATTTAGTTGTGTACACAGGCAGAACAGTCTTGTTGTTAGGGATGCACCGATCTTGATTTTCCAAGGCTGATTCCATGTTTTTTTCTTTTAATTGTTTAAATTTAATTGTTGTCTAATTGTAAACTGGCCTTATACAAAAATATCCGTAGCCCTTTGAAATTAAAGGCAACCACATAATCACGATCTAAAGATATATTTGAAGATTTAAAGCAAAAACAGAATGGTCTGACTTCTGGCTTTATGAAATTGTAACTATTAAATTCATACATGTTACTTATTATGAATTATAATAAAATCAGTTTTAACTATATTTATCATTACTAGTTTTTTTTTTACATTTTCTTGTGGAAATGTCATTTAGAATGTGCATTTCTTAACTTATTCATAATATGCTTATAACCGTGTTTACATATTTCGGTAGCTGTGAAGTATGTGCGTCTGTTTTCGGGAATAAAGTAAAGGAAAGATGGTCAGTGATTGCTAGCGTGCGATGAATATTCATTGTTTACTCTGAGCATAATCATAAACAACCGCGGTTGCATCTAAATCAGCATTAGTTTCATGCAGTTTGTAAAGAGCTGAATTCGTAAATATTCTGATTGTTAGAGCACTTTGAGAGGGTGGAACACTGAATTGGCTCTCAGTATGTGGTTACTGATAGGGGAGAGGGTTTAATCATACGCAAGGATATCAAGTGCATGGGAGGGTGTAATGAAGCAAAACTGATGAAATAAAACCAATAAAGCTGTTTACACCGGGCTCTTAGTTGATGAGTCAGAGTCTCTTACTGATTTGACCTGCTGGGTGTAAGTGCTGACTTGCATGTGGGTGTTCAATCTGCACGCCAGATTAAATGAAATTGTATTCGGTCAATAAACTTCAACTTAAAATTCAATTCAGCTTATGATCAAAGTATACATTCAGGTCATATCTGCAGGAACATTTTATGATCGATCACATGCTGCGTGTCAGTGTTGCTTGGTGTTACCATTTTGTGGGTCGTTTATTACATTTCTCATTTATGTCTGATCCATAACTGAGTGTGAGGTGATCAATGGCTATTGACCTCTAATGTAATAACACACGGCAGAAACATTTCAGTTAAATATATTATTCACAAACATTGTTTAAACACAAGGGCGTCTATTAGAGCTGGAGAGAGCTATCCATTAGCATTCCCCTTCATGTCAATAGCAGTTCAAAGTAATTCCACTAGCTAAAATAACTTGTTTTGGATATTCTCTGCTACATCTGATATAATACAATATTATTATGTAATTTAAACCATGGATGTTTTTGTCTCTTATGCTTACCGATGCTGCATTTATTTAAAACAAACAAACAGTAAAAAGAGTAACATTATGAAATATTATTACAATTTAAAATATATTTTATATTTTTTCCATTTTAATATGTTTTAATGAGTGCATTTTTGTGAATGCAAAGCTGAATTCTTTAGCATTATTACTCAGTCTTCAGTATCGCATGATCCTTCAGAAGTCATGCTGATTTGCTGCTCAAGAAACATTTCTTATTACCTCTGTTGAAACTTTGAATGGATCCTTGCCGAATAGAATATCTTTTTTTAAATCCACCTTTTGAATTGTATATGTATGACATGATCTGGTTTTGAGATTTAAATAGTTTAGATGTTCACAAACCCTTTAAAATGTTCATTGCCGGGTCGCCTTCTGTGTGAAAGCAACCACGTCCCGGGATTGATTACCGAATTCGACCCGGGTCGGGGACCTAGTAATATTGCGGGATTTGACCCGGGTCGAGCGCTGTGTGAACAAAAGCCGAAACGAATGCCGCAACGTGTACGTAGTTATCGTGCGACTCCTAGAGCTTGTTTTTTCAATAATACAACCCTGCAGTGCCAGAAGAGCTAGTCTGTGTTTTAAACGCAGAGAGTGTTCGTATACAAAAGAAACTAAAATTAAACAAGCAGAAATGTGCGCAAACTGGACACAAGTCGAGACCACGGAGCTCCTTACTATCCGCGCTGAAGCTGAGATCGCTCGCCATTATACGTCACATCAGGATGTCACGTGTCAACTCGACCCGGGACCGTTAAGCGGTGTGTGTGAAAGCGCACATATTACGGTATTTCCCTGGCAGTGTGAATGGCCAAATCTAGCAGCCCGGGAACAAATGCCGGGTCGCATTATCCATGTATTTGCCGGAATCGCAGTCTGAAAGGGGCTTACTTGAAATCTTGAAAACTTGAAAAGTTGCGCCCTGGTGCTCCAAGGCTCATTGATGCACGTGGGGAGCGAAGGCTGGCCTGTGTTGTCAGATCAAACAGACAAGCTATTGTAGCTCAAATTGCTCCAGAAGTTAAAGGGTTAGTTCACCCAAAAATGAAATTTCTTTCATTAATGACTCACCCCAATGTCGTTCCACACCTGTAAGACCTCTGTTCATCCTCGGAACACAGTTTAAGATATTTTAGATTTAGTCCAAGGCCTTTCTGTCCTTTGAATGTAAGTGTCTGCCCACTTGCTGTCTACGTAATGAAAACATCATCAAAGTAGTCCATATGTGACATCAGTTGGTTAGTTAGACTTTTTTGAAGTGTCGACAATATATTTTGGTCCAAAAATAACAAAAAATACGACTTTATTCAGCATTCTCTTCACTTCCATGTTCCTCAAATAAAGAATCAAACTGTTATGAATCAGCAGATTGATTCGTGATTCATATCGCCAATGTCACGTGATTTCAGCAGTTTGCCAGTTTGACACACGATCTGAATTTTGAATCATGACCGTTTGATTCTTTATTTGAGGAACATGGAAGTGAAGAGAATGCTGAATAAAGTCGTATTTTTTGTTATTTTTGGACCAAAATATATTGTCGACACTTCAAAAGAGTCTAACTAACCAATTGATGTCACATATGGACTACTTTGATGATGTTTTCATTACCTTCTGGACGTGGACAGCAAGTGGACATACACTTACACAAAGGACAGAAAGCCCTCGGACTAAATCTAAAATATTTTAAACTGTGTTCCGAGGATGAACAGAGGTCTTACGGGTGTGGAACAAAATTGGGGGGTGTCATTAATGAAAGAAATGTCATTTTTGGGTGAACTAACCCTTTCATGCTGTTTCTGATAGAAACTTGTCAGAATAAAGTGCATCACAGTTTATTGTGTATGGGGCTGCATAGTCACAGACCAGTCAGGGTGCCCATGCTGACCCCTGTCCACCACCGAAAGTGCCAACGATGGGGACGTGAACATCAAAACTGGACCACGGAGCAATGGAAGAAGGTGGTCTGGTCTGATAAATCACATTTTCTTTTACATCACGTGGACGGCAGGGTGCGTGTACTATGGGAGTAGAGCAAGACAGCGGAGGCAGTGTGACACTTTGGGCAATCTTCTGGTGGAAAACCTTGGGTCCTCTATCCATGTTACTTTGATCCATACCATCTACCTACTGTTGCAGACCATGTACACCCTTTCACGGAAACAATATTCCCTGGTGGCTGTGGGCTCTTTCAGCAGGATATTGCGCCCTGCCACAAAGAAAAAATGTGTCAGGAATGGTTTGAGGAGCACAACAAAGGGATTGATGTGTTGTATTGGCCTCATAATTTCCCAGATCTCAATCCAATCAAGCATCTGTGGCAAGTCCGATTCATGATGGCCCCATCTCGCAACTTACAGGTCTTAAAGGATCTGCTGCTAACATATTGGTGCCAGATACCACAGCACACCTTTCAGAGGTCTATACAATATATATATATATATATATATATATATATATATATATATATATATATATATATATATATATATATATATATATATATATATATATATATATTTTTTTTTTTTTTATAGGCATATGGGTGGATTTTGAGAGCTGTGTAAACCTATAAGTTAATTCATTCAGAGTGGGTGTAAAATCAATATGAATGCATATTTCATTTATTGTTGTGGCATGTTGGAATAGATGGTGTGCAATAAGACTGCTCACAATCACTGCTATTAGTCTTTTTTTCCTATCAATTGTAAGTGGAATTTGAGATTCTGCATGTGAAATTGTATAAATCAGAAAGACATTTAGCAAAATAACAATTAATCAAGTTATGATGCTATAATGGTTCTTGAAATTGAAACCGGGTTTTAGCAGTTTAATTGCTAACTAAAGTTCAACTAAATAATATTTTGTTTTATTTTCCTCATTTGGAGTAAATGTGTTGTTACAGGAATAAACTGATCTGCATAGGGTTGTCAAAAGTACAGGTGTTTTCAAATTCCTGCCACGTTATAACCCCAAACCCCACCGCCCTGTTGAAACTGCAACCTGATCGCTAATCCTAAACCTATCTAGCTCTACTGGATTTAGGTGGGGGGGGGGGGGGGGATATTATCTGGCAGGGGTCAGAATTCTGCACAACACTGACACAAAAGCAAAAGTAAACCAGCATTTCTGCACTACTGGGTATGTGTCGGTACCCGCTGATAAACTGCTTGTAAATGCTTGTTCATTTGAATGAGCTCTCTGAGCATCAAAGGTTTCTATCTACAGTGTTGAGCATTCACTCTAAAAAATGCTGGGTTAAAAACAACCCAAGTTGGGTTGAAAATGGACAAACCCAGAAATTGGGTTGTTTGAATGTGTTTACTATAGGGTTCAAACAACCCAATTTCTGGGTTTGTCCATTTCCTACCCAACTTGGGTTGTTTTTAACCCAGCATCTTTTAGAGTGTTGTAATAACCCATCACAATCTAGAGATGCACCGATTGCAATTTTCCTGGCCGAATGTTAATTTTATAAGTGTGACTTTTTTTTTTTTTGTTGCAGATTCCAATTTTCTTTCTGAGAACTAATTGACAGTATACACTCTAAAAAAATGCTGGGTTCAAACAACCCAAGTTCTGGGTTTGTCCATTTTCAACCCAACTTGGGTTGTTTTTAACCCAGCATTTTTTAGAGTGTATGTAAAAAAAATCTACTTTCCTTATTTTCATTTTAAAAAAGAGAGTAAAAAGTTAGTAATGAAATACAAATAGTGCAAACAACAGCACAAATAAAAGCAACTTAAACATGTTTCAGTTTTTCAGGTGGGCCTAACAGTAGGTTATTATTCAGGTAAGACATACTACAGAAATGAAAGTATTCAAATGTAAAATAACACTGGATAGTCTTCATTGTAAAAATGAAATACAGATGAAATACATTAATGCTTGCAGTTAAATGTATAAAACTTATTCAATTCAAATCAGTTACACTTTATTGTCGGAGTTTCTTGCATCTCAGAGCGTCTCACATTACTATAAATAATGGGACATTACAATAGACACCTATTGAAACAACATGAGCAGAGAATGATTTTCTTTGTCTTTTGTTGAAAAAGGATTAATCAGGTTAAAAGATGTTCAGCTTTGAAAAAACACACCTCTAGAAAAATAGATTTAGCAGCAGATATGCCTGTTGGGCATCTGTGCCTTTGTTCATGGACATCTGCCTGCCAAGGTTAGTTTTTCAGCAATACACGTGACTTTTGTGCATTTGCTTGTGTGTTTTTTTATACTGCATTGCACTTTTTAGCAAAGGTTTATATATTATTTTCAAGAATTTTAATTATATTACTTTTTTGACACTTCCAATATCTAAAAAAAATATTCTTAAGAGTTAGGTTCATTGTTATTTGAAAGTGTGTAGGCCTACTTGCATTATTATACAGAACAAAAAGTAGTTATTATGACAGGCCTAATCAGATGTGCTAGTAAGAAAGAATCCGCTTGGCACTGAAAACACTAAAGTTTTACAAACTAAAAAAAGTTTTTATGTTCAAATGTGTGCACGTGTGCTGCATACAATCCACAGCGCAACAAAAATTTACTGGTAATGGTATTGGTCAGACTCCTGACATTTTGGTATTGTGACAACCCTATAAACTAGTTTAGCAGACTATTTAAGACATAATCATTAGTAATATTTGCTAAGAATAGCAAACCAAAATGTCTTCATTTGATCATTATTGTGTCTTAGAACAAGATCATAAAAATACTTTTAACAAAAGCGTCTGGAGAAATGGCAAATGGGCTTTGTCACCTTTCTGGTGATTAAGGAGAAAGGGATGAAGTCAGGCGTTTAGATACGCCAGCTTGTATCTTGCAACTCATTAATTCCTAATAAAAAGAAATTCATTGAATATTCATAAGAGACAGGTGGGATCTATTAGAACTAAAATGAAGTTGTCTTTCAGAATGTCAAGTACTTTTTATGTAAATAACCTAAAAAGAGTGCAAAGTCGCAAGGTGATGCAGCAAATAAACAACATATGTTGAACATTAGCTTTCACTTGGATGGCCTAATTAGCAGATATTAAGATAAATGGGTGTAGATGAAGAATTAGTGTAATGTTACACTGACTGAGGCAAGATATCATAATTATAAAGCTATTGTTTGGTTTTAAAGTCTCAAATTTTGAGACAGTCAGGTGACCTTTTTCAGGTATGCATAAATCATACATACATAAAGTGATTTTCTGCCTGGGGCGTATTGGGGCTTTCTGGCAGTGGCTCTCCACACCCAGTGAAAGAACAGCATTTATTCAAAATATAATTTTTTTCTAAACATAGAAATCTTTACTATCACTTTTCTTCAATTTAACACATGCTTATTACAAGGATTCATTTCTTTAAAAATAAATAAATAAAAAATTACTGGCCCTAAATGGTAATGTATATTGTCACAAACTTTAATTAACTAGGTCTGGGAGCACTTCCCATAACACCTGATGTAGTCGTTACATTATAGAAAGAGTGGCAGTCACTCTGTTTATCCCGAGGTTTACTGCAGTCGGCGATCCGGGCCGTTTTCCTTGCCGCTGTTACCTTTGGCTTGGCTCGCTCAGTTGGGGACACTAAAATTTCAATCTAAGTTCAACTACATATCCAAATAAAATTAATTTATTAGAGCTCAATTATTTGTATAAACTATAATACTGATCTGACAACATTGTCGCTATATGATAAATTGAACACCGTTTTCTCTAGAACGACTGTACAGCCCAATCAAATTTTGTTGCAATATTATCAATCAATCAATCAATCAATCAATCAATCAATCAATCAATCAATCAATCAATCAATCAATCAATCAATCAATCAATCAATCAATCAATCAATCAATCAATCAATCAATCAATCAATCAATCAATCAACTTTATATAGCGCTTTTACAATGATGATTGTTTCAAAGCAGCTTCACAGTGTTAAACAGGACAATATTGCAAAAAAATATGATTTGGCTAGTTTGATTTAAATAGTTTATAGAATTAAATATGACCACTCATGATTTATGATTTAATAAATCATAAATCATAAATCATATCATATTGTCCTGTCAACACTGTGAAGCTGCTTTTAAACAATCGTTATTGTAAAAGCACTATATAAATAAAGTTGACTTGACTTGACAAAAAAATTCTATTTTAAATCTTCTCAAAAAAAAAAAAAAACTTTATTCATCAAAGAATTCTGAAAAAAGTTTAAGCAGCACAACTGTTTCCAACATAGATAATAAATCAGTATATTAGAATGATTTTCTAAAGGGATAATATGACACTGAAGACTGGAGTAATGATGCTGAAAAATCATCTTTACATCAAATAAATAAATTATATTTTAAAGTATATTACAATAAGAAGACATTATACAATAAGAAGAGAGAGAGAGAGAGAGAGAGAGAGAGAGAGAGAGAGAGAGAGAGAGAGTTTATTTTTTTTATATTTTATAATTTTTATATTTTCCTTACATTTATGCATTTTTCAGATGCTTTTATCCAAAGCAACTTCAACTGCATTGCATTTTAGTTCTTGCTTTCCGTGGGAATTAATTTAATAAAATGATACTTGTATTCAATGATAAGTAATAAATAAATAAACAAACAAATAAATAAATTCATTTAATTTTCATTCTCATTTTTGGAGCCCATGGGCCAGATTTACTAAACGGGGCAAATTAGCATGAAAGTGCAATTCCATATGGGAGTGGAAATGTCTGCAAGTGATCTACTGTTGACGCACAATTGAAAGAAAACAGACACAGCCGACCAAATCAACCTGTTAGTGTCTTGTTTAAGAAGTGCTTTTTTTGTGTGGTAAATAATGATAAAATTGGCACCAGTAAATTGACAAAGGCAAACCATATTAAATCACTTTGCATGATTCATTTAAATACTCTCCTCCAATAAATTTAGCACTTGAAGGGGAAACTCCTACAAATAAATATGCGATAAGGTCATCTTCAAAAATAACCCTGTCCATGCCCTTTCAGCGCAAATTTATCACTGTGTGTCTTTAATAAATCCTGACTGAAGTTTTTTAACGCCAAAAGAGGGTTTGCGCTGGTGCCAGCTGCTAGAAAATCTGAACCCATATATTAATGTTAATTCTTTGATTTTTATTATTCTTTCTGATTAGGTCATTTCAGATGGTAATGCATTCACTGTATTGAGGAACCTTTGATTCTGGTTTGGCTCATTTGACGAAGTTGCTTGTTTTTGTAATGTGAAATTCACAATGAGCTGGACTGTGCTGTGGGCAAATACTTAGGTCTGTTCTGTTCAGATGGTGCTGTTTATCATTCTCCTGCATAAACCACAGCGAGAAGAGAATAGGAGAAGAGAAAGTTTGGGCCAGTCTTTGTACATCTTGGCAAAGGAACCTCTGTATTCATTACCTGCTTTGTTGGGGAGGTTTTACCAATGATTTAGCATTTTCATCCCCGGAGCCAGTTGGTGTTATGAAGCATCGCTGTGGCATCCATCCACAACTTTTCAAGGCAGACCGGACAATCTCCCCATTCCCCACAACCACAAAGACTGTTGCTGTTCATCTTCGTGGGGCTCTAGAGCCATGCTTTCTTCTTTTTGCATTATAATGCAGTGGACACTAATTTGTGGGTTGTAAATTAGTCTATCAAGCCTTATTTGATGAATAATGTGATCAATGATACTGGAAAAATGGTGTTGCAAGAGTAGAATCATTAGATATTTTAATTTCACAGAAGATAATACCCCTCGTTCCTCATACACAGAATAAATGCCAGATCCCGACTGGAGAAATAGAATTGTATTGACACATGTAAGCTATGCCACTTCTGTAATACAATGAGTTTTAGTGAGTCCTTGAAAGGTCAATCTTGTGCACTTCTTCAAGGACTAGCACAGTGTTGCTCTAATCAGCTAATTGGTTTGTCTCTCAGAGGACAGTAAGCTGAGGTGCTTGCATCTCCTTGTTATTGTTCATGTCTTCGAAACAATAAAAGCATTGCTATTTACTAAACCCTCAGGCTGTGTTCATGTCATTTTGACCCAGAGAGGATTTTCTTTTTCCCTGAAAATGCTAGTTACCGTTATCGCATTTGACTGAAACTTACTGACTTTACTCACCCAGGGTATAACTTCCCTAAAATTTCAACGAGGCCTAGGATCAATCAGTACAAAACAACAAAAAACAAATACAAAACCAGTCCCAATTGAAAGAAAACAAGTTGACAAAAAGATTTTATCCAATATTTGGGGATAATATAGCATAATGAGATAATGAGTGCTCCTATAAAATACATTTAACATTTATCTTTTCTCAAATTAAGCTCATGATCCACTCGTCACCATGATGGTACCTGTACAAAAAAAACTAAAACAAAAAACCTTAACAGAAACTCTTCTTAACAAATATAAAACATTTAAGTTACCAAATATCTCACTTAATGTTAATCTTGCACAGAACAAATAATATAATTTTGTCATTTATACTGTCCCTTTTGGGTGTCATGGCAAAGCATGTTGGGAAATAGAAATCCCAGCCCAGTTTCAATTAAATTTAAGTTTGTCTAAATTAAAAATAAACAAGTTAATAAAACAATGGAATAATTTAGATTACTTAAAATGTGTCAGTTTTGAAAACTCGAAAAAAAGAAAAGAAAAAGAAAGCTCTAAATACTTATTAAAGGACAACTCCGGTGAATTTTTACGTTTATCTTGATCGTTATATCTTTGTGAATACTGTCTATAAAAAAAAATAAAATAAAAAAAAACGAACCAGATTGGTGCTTGCAACACGAAGCTATTAAAGTTAATGCCCAGAGCCCCCCCTCAGCTAAAACGGCAGCTTTGGGGGCATAAACGTAAAGGGTGTCTTTGTGCCTCTTAACAGACACAAAATGCAATTAAAATGTCTGTCCAACATGAACAGGGCCCTTACATGACAATGAGATGCGTTTAGCCACTTAGACATTGTTTAAATTCACCTGTTTTAGCCGGCTAGCTGTGTTTCACGTTGAAGTCCAGTGGGAACGCCATTGTAGTCGTAAAAGGGCAAATAGTCCAGTTGGGAAAAGCGTTGTGTGTATGAAGAGGCTCTGCTCACGCAACACAGTCTCACTCCCTACTCGTCAAATGTCTGACGCATGGTCAAGGGACCATGGCGTCACTTTTGAACGCAATGGGTATACCTTTTGCGTTATTTTTCAACGTGCAGGGTAGTCCGATAGACTTCTATAGAACTCAACTGCGTTGAAATTTGACGTCTTGGGTCCGCACACCGCAACCCGTTGTCTGCCTTATGGGTCGACAGTACAATCAATAAAAATAAAAAGGAATAGGTTACAAAAACTATTTATGCCAGGGCGAGTCAAATGGTGGCCCCCAGATCATTTTTATCTGGCGCTCCAACTGGTTTTTGATGTTTAAAAACCCCCGCAATTGGATATCAAAGTGCCCTCTATATAAAGGTTTGGCGCGTTCGTCTTCGGTGATTTTAACAACGCACATGATGTACAACCGCATTCAGCGGTGAGTTTAACAACGCTCAACTGCAGGTAAAACGGCATTCAAAGGTGAGTTTGATCTAAGCAACGCTCAACTGCAGGTAAAGGGGCATTAAAAGGTGAGTTTAACAACGCTCCAAGGCGCATACAAGTAAGCAGTTTAAGCGTTTTCTTGTCCAGGTATGACACTGCTTTATTTATAGCATGCTGGATAACGTATTTTTATCGGAGGTTTGTTGATTATAATAAATATAATATGCTACGATTGAGTTCAATTAATCTTTTTTTATGATTATTATTTAATTTTTATTTTTATTAAATCCTCAAAATTAAACGCTGATGTCACCGTATGGGCGATCCCAAGGTTCATTGCGATTTTCTACTCGGTAAGTATAAGGGTTAATTAATAGAGATGGATTACACATCAAATTACACATCAAAAACTGTTCAATCAGGACAAGACGTTGTGTTTAGAAACTTTAGATTTGTAAGGTGGCCATTTCTTATGACGATAAATAATAGGACATTATAAAAATATAGCTTTCTGCACCAAATGTGCGGGCTAGCACATGTTAGCTACTTTAATTCAAGGTCATTTTTGTCGAATATAATCATGTATGATACAATCATAGAGGGATGTAAGATTTTTTGAAGTATTGCATTAAGAAGCATTGCATTAGCCCACAACTATTATCCAACATTATAAATGTTCAGAATGAAGAACGGTGTTGCCAGATTGGTTTGTTTTACAGTCTAATTGTTAAAAATCAACGCAAAATTATATAATACACAACCAAAATAAATCCATAATTGACAATACAAATGAATCCATAACTGTTTTCTGTGTTGGTTGATTGTTTGTAGTATTCTATATTTTTACTTGTTATTCATTTTTTGATGTTATCAACCCCCCCCCCCCCCCTTGTTGCACTTTGAGATTCTTCGGAATGAAAAGTGCATTATAAATAAAATCTATTAATATTATTATTATTACTACACTGTAGCATAACAATTTTTCAATATGAAATAAAACAATTCATATGTATTGTAATGTAATAAGTAATGCTGTCGTCAATTATTGACTGATTCAGAGTAGCTTCCAAAATACGTAAATTAGAAAATATATAACAATGACACGTATGAAAAATGATCGGTTATGCCAATAAGTTGTGTTGTGTTTGTTGATGCTGTCTAAAGTGCACTGTATAAAGTGTGTGTGTCTGTGTGTGTGTGATGTAGATTTCAAAATGTCTCCAAAGCAATTCAAGCCTTGTCCCTCCTGCCAAGCATCTAACCAGGTGAGGGAAAGTTGAATAGAGAGCATTATGTCCATAATTCAAATATTTGGTTTTAATGTTCTACATTTCTCATTATTAGGTCAATTGGACACTAAAGTACGCGCTTACTAAATGACCCTGTATGATATCTGTACTGTTACAAAACAGTGATAATGTAAGGCGTCTGGTTGATATAAATTTTGATTGCTTGTTTTCCACCAAACGCCATAGGCAACATTGATTAGAGTAGCCTGGGTGTCTACATCTACCACTTTCACTGTATGATTATAATAATAATCCTGTGTCAATCTAGAGATGCATAGTCTGAATTGCACTGTGCTTCTTGTGTTCCTCTTTTTCCTGTATACAGCCAAGTTAAACTGTATCTTGATCATTTCCACATCATATGATGTCTGACTTTGGTATAATTTTACCAACACAGGTGAGCTGCAAAACCTGCAGCTCTTGTTTCGCAGCCATCTCCCAAAAAAACAAAGTAGCGGCCAAAAAAAAAAACCTGGACAGGAAGTGGGGGGAAAGAGTCCTAAAAAATAGAAATGCAGGAAGAGTGGTGGACTCTGCCCATATTGCAGTAAGTAGAAATGCTCATATTTCATTAAGCAATATGATTTGTTTCACTTTCATTAATATTGTGTGATAGGACAAGGGCCTCATTTTACAAAAATAAGTTTCATCTGTCAGTGAATTAATTTGAGGTAGTCATAGATGGCATTGGTGTAACATATTATTTTAATTAATTTGTAAATTTTATTGACATGCAAGCATGCATGGAATAGAATGCGCATGTGAATGCCATCAGTCTTTATTCAAGAACCGCTATAAAGCCAAAACAATCTCTGTTACTTAAATTATCCATTTATCACTGTAGCGTTTGGATCAGGTGGATAGGTGGCCAAAGAGAGAGTCCAGTCAAAATTAATTTTTGTTATCATATTTTGTTTTGTGTGTCCAATCAATATAATTATTTTTGAAGGGTGTTAGGACTTTTAGTGTTCCCGTTAGAAACCCAGATTGCTAACTACTAGACCACCAGCATCCAGCACAACATTACATGAATATTGGTTGTTTAAAGCAGGGGTTCTCAAACTGTTTGTGCCAAGGACCCTTTGTATGTGAGAACAATTTCCAAGGACCCTCTCATAATAAAAACAATTAAGCATATGCTTGCTACTGTTTGCATACTTTGATGCCATTTCTATTCCCTGAAGTTGTGTCCGGGTTCACTATTCCGTGTTTTCTAACTGGTGTACTAACTTGGTCATTAGTCAACTTTGGATTTTGAATCACTAATGATCAAACATTTATCCACATTCATCAGCTATCTTAATTCAAATAAGCAAAGCTAAGCAGCAGGAAGAACGGTTCATCATGACCTGAGTGAAGTGATTCAGGTGATACACAACAGATTGACTTGATTAGTCATAATCACAAAAAATGTTAAATGTTAATGTTTTAATTTATTAGTGCATTTATAATCAAGATTTTATATCTAGATTCTAGATCAAAGTTTATGCGTATTTGGCGTACGGGCTGTCCGGGGGAGGGCTCCTAGCTTGGGATATTTAATGCAATTTTTTTCAATAGGATGGAAAATAATGCAGTAGGAATAACAAATTTTTGCTGTCTGCATTTATTTATTACAGGTAAAAAAACTAAGTGCATTGGGCTATGTCCCAATTCTTTTTTACGCCAAGAAAGATAAGGTCTCTGGAAAGTGGGCGGCCGATGTGGTGACTCATCTGCCACCCACTGAAGACAACATAAAAATTGTGGCCACCATGAAAAAGGCCTACAATTTTGTACTGATGAAAGAAGGTAGGATTTGTGTAATTTAAGTCATGACAGTTTTAAACTGGGTTTTTTTTTTATGATGAGGAAATATTGAAAATTAACATACAATATTGTAGGGAACTCCACAACAACACTTCCAGAGCCCCAGACCGAGCCCCAGCCTCAGGACCTGCCAGAGGCCCAGACCGAGCCCCAGCCTCAGGACCTGCCAGAGACCCAGACCGAGCCCCAGCCTCAGGACCTGTCAGAGACCCAGACCGAGCCCCAGCCTCAGGACCTGCCAGAGGCCCAGACCGAGCCCCAGCCTCAGGACCTGTCAGAGGCCCAGACCGAGCCCCAGCCTCAGGACCTGTCAGAGACCCAGACCGAGCCCCAGCCTCAGGACCTGTCAGAGACCCAGACCGAGCCCCAGCCTCAGGACCTGCCAGAGGCCCAGACCGAGCCCCAGCCTCAGGACCTGCCAGAGGCCCAGACCGAGCCCCAGCCTCAGGACCTGTCAGAGGCCCAGACCGAGCCCCAGCCTCAGGACCTGTCAGAGACCCAGACCGAGCCCCAGCCTCAGGACCTGTCAGAGACCCAGACCGAGCCCCAGCCTCAGGACCTGCCAGAGGCCCAGACCGAGCCCCAGCCTCAGGACCTGCCAGAGGCCCAGACCGAGCCCCAGCCTCAGGACCTGCCAGAGGCCCAGACCGAGCCCCAGCCTCAGGACCTGCCAGAGGCCCAGACCGAGCCCCAGCCTCAGGACCTGTCAGAGACCCAGACCGAGCCCCAGCCTCAGGACCAAGAAAAGGAGAAATTTTTCCTTTTAAATTTATACCCTGTCTCTCTCCCTGTGAAGGAACAACCCCCCCCCAAAAAAAGAAAGTGTAAGTGAACTGTGGTCATAGCACACTATGCATTAATTTCCCCTTTTTGTAATCATTATATATGAAATACAGAAATTTCCAGGTGAATTTAAGTACAGTCAATCAGTTAACAGTGAGTAATTTTACATTTTTGTAATACACAAAGGAATTTGTCCTCACATACATACCTTTCAGTACTGAACACACACACTAGGAGTAAAGCAATGAACAATACACACTTGAGGAGAGATGAATACACACACACACAGATCAGTGGTCAGCTCAAATAGTAGTCAGCCCCTTCATTCCAGGAATGATAACTATAACCATAACGATAAAAGAGCCCAGACTGACCAACGATAAGCAAAGTTTCGCCTTGTGTTAATAAATGTGATGGCTAAAATGTGAAGGGTTCTTATTGGCTGTTAGCTTTTTATCTTTCTTAAAATCACTTTAAAAGTGATCCCCAATGATATTGTTCTCCATGTCATTATCGTTATAGTTTATCATATTAACGAGAACAATATTTTTTTATATAGTTATCGTTCTTGGTGTGAATGGCCCTTAATATAATGTATTCTTTAGTTATTTAGCTGTATTTTCTGATATTTTCAAAGTTCAAGGACAATGGTTAATGTTGGTCCCCAGGTTTTATGAAACTGGGTTAAGAATTTGTTAAAGTGTAAATTGTTAAAGTGTTTTGACATTTATGGTTAATTTATAATTTATTCATTTATTTATTTTTTGTCATTTAAGGTTGCCGGAAATGTAGTAGGCAGCAAGTTTTCAAATATGACTCCATAACAGGAAGAAGGATAAATGAGGTAAGAAATATATTTTTCATTAGACTTTGATTATCTCTTCATTGTCTATGGCTCATCTGGCATTTCACAAAATTCTGACCATTTAAGAAAGTGGTAATTTAAGTCCATTTAAGTTCAACTGAAGGCCAAGTGGCCTTGCCCCAAAAATGATGATTTTTAAAACCTGATTATATATTTGTGTTTTTCTGTAGGGTCAAGCAGAAGTAAGGGTGAAATGGTTACCTTGCTCTGCATGGTAAGTACTGCTTTATATTGGGTTATATTGCCTTCATAAATGTCCTTTCTGTTTCCACTTTTAACCATCTCATAGGTGGTGGATAAAGGTTGGAATGTATATTGTAACACACACAACTTCAAATGTACAGATTGTCTCAAAGTTTTGCAACCAACAAGCAGCGTTGAGAGAATTGTCATGTCCACTAGGTTTTAAGTCCAGAGTCAATGCAGCCTTCTACCTGGAGATTTTAGACCATGGTTCCATCTGCTGACAAGCTTTATGTACATGCTGATTTCCATTACCAGCAGCATTCTGCCTCTGCCACAGTGCCAAAATTGCTAGTAACTGGTTTGCTTAGCATGGTATTGCTGTGCTTAACTCATCTCACCTGAACCCCATATAGAGAGGACAATGATAGACACCAAACCCAACATTACAGACAACCTCAAGGTCACTATCAAAGCAACCTGGGATTCCATAACACCTCAGCAATGCCATACACTGATGGCCTCCATCCCATACCACACCACACTGATGCAGTAATTTGTGCAAAAGCAGCCAGACCAATATAGAATGTATGCATTAACAATTTTTGATAAGTCAGATTTGTACATCTATTTTCAAAATGTCAACATTTTTGTATTCCTCTTTATTCTATTTTTTTGAGTTGATAATTTATGGTTTTCATGAGCTGTAACTGTAATCATCAAGATTAAAACAACAAAAATTGCTTGAAATATTGCACAATATTTTAATTTTGGAGACCTACCTGTATATGAATTACACTGTTGGTTACACTGTTATGGAGGACCAAATTAATTAAATAAATAATGAATTCAATAAAACAAGAAATGTACCAGTTTATTCTGAAATATTTAAACAATTAATAATTATAATTGGCCTTGTTGACTGATATCGGCTATTGGCTAGTTAACTTTCTATCATTTTATCAATTAATGTGGCTGATGTTTATCTGTTACATTGCATCAAGCACTATTGTATAGGTTTGTATAAAAACAATGAAATACAAGAATTATCATACAATCATACAATATTTATTTTTTTACTCTTTTGTTTTTTTTACTGATACAGTGGAAAAATCTGGGAGGAGACATGGGAGCCGGCCTGCCAGTTCCCACCAGGTGCCAGCCATGAGTGACGTCGCCATCCTGGTTACGGATGTGACTATTTAAGACGAGAAAGAGGAGCCACGTTACACATGCTGTCATGCTGTTATTTTTTTCTTTATTATTGATTTTTGTTAAAAGCTGTTCAAATAAATCAAAGTGTACCTATATTTCTGTTTATGTCTTTCCATTCACCTTGTGGGTTAGCCAATCAGCTGAAATCAACATGTAAAATGATATATTGCAATATGATGACCAAACAGAGGTGGACAAAGTACACAACTCTATTACTTGAGTAAAAGTAAAAGTACTACTGGTCAAATATTACTCCGTTACAAGTGAAAGTTGTAAAAACTGATTTTTTTCAGATTTTTTAAAAGTACAGAAGTATTTGTATTTAAAAGTACTTAAATTTCCCTTTTTTAAAAAAAAAATAATACTCAAGTAAAGAACAGAAACTCAAAAAATGTACTTAAGTACAGAACTCAAGTACTGTGCTTTAATGGAGAGTGACGATGTGTGATTTGGAGTAAGTGTTGGTTTTATAGTGCTGTTGGCACTCAATATTCTGTATACTTGCACGTTCATAATGTAAATTACATTATAATGCCAAATTCATTCAGGTTTGATAGTTTCTTGATAGAACACTTGATAGTTTTGAAGTGTTTATTTTTGTACATCTGGCAAAGAGTTCGAAAGAATTGTTCTAATGTGGTTTGTTATTTTTTATTTCCAAACAGTACTTCTCCATGTGCTAGTTCCTCCATCCCAACTTCACCATGTACTAGCTACCAATATCCTGGTAAGTAGAAAAACTACTACTTTAAAAAAAAAACACTTTTCATAATAATGTATGCTTCATAGAAAAGGTTCAGTCACTGATGGCCACCGTTTCAGTGCGCACACAAACAGGAAGTAAGTCAAACTATCTGGCTTTATGGATTTTAACATTCGTAGGTCAAACTATTTTAAAGTGAAAAGCAATCATGCTAGTGTTGGCTCAAAAAACTAAGGATAATTAGCCTTCAAAGATTATTTTAATTGGATTCATCTTACAGTTTTTCTAAATCGATTTTACATATTTCTCCAAATTAATGTAGTTACTCTCAAAACTATTAACACAGCAAACTAAACACATTCTTATATTGGCAAAACAGTTCAGTATTCACTGCATAATGAAGCACTGCAGTTTATTCTATTAATGCATTTATCAAAAGTTAATACTGACATTAAAACTACAAGTGTTTTCTCTGTTGATTTAATAAAAAATGCAGCTGTAGATACACAAATACATGAATGAAACTACCCATTTTTCATGTTCTTTAATTGTGTTCTTCAAAGTTCTTTAATGACGAGTTTAGTTGTATACACTGTAAAGAAAATTCAGGTCTCCAATTTAAAATGTTCAAATGACTGATTACATCGAAATTTTTCAGTTGGCCGAATTGAATTTCTGTGAATTAAATTGCATTCACAGTTTTGTTTGTTGTGTTTTGAAAATGGTACAAAAATGCTTGTGATCTTTATGAAAACCAATGAAAAAGCGGCAAATGTTTTTCCTGATATATTTAAGAAATTTGATTGGCTGTATGAACTGCTGTGATAACGTTAGGGATTTTTTGTGCTCAGTGTTTTGAGAAAATTATGCTTTTGATTTGTAATTTGTATGAGATAATGAGATATGTAAGGATAATTTACTATATGTTTAGGACAATTACAAAGTGTATGGATCACTGTGTTAAATGTTTTGAGAGCAGTTACCTAAGTTTGGAGAAATGTACCAAATCGATTGAGAAAAACTGTAACATAAATAATCTATCTCTGATTAAATGTTTAGTGTGACGGTAATTCCATTATTCTTCATGTGTGAAATTACAGGCTATATGAATGGATTCACAGAGGAGGGGTCCAAGGGCCTCATCAGTCTACCTAAGAGAAAACTGCAAGACTTCAGACTCAGGCAGCAGACTATAGCATGCACCTACAGAGGCATTCTCAAATGAACTCCTAGGCTGGCGGAAGAGGAGGAAGGGGAAATGGATGAAGAATTGGATTGGCTACATGACATCAGCGATGATGATGATAATGCTGATGATGATGATGTTGATGATGATGATGATGATGCAGAGGTGGGGACTCAAGTCACTTGACTTGAGACTAAAGTCAGACTCAGGTCACTTTAATGATTTGAAAAGGTTTCTAAAGTCTTGACAAAAGTCTTGACTGTGTTTTTGTAAATTAGTTTGTTTGCTACATATGCTCTCATATTCTACTCTCTTTTATGTTACTGGAATTGTGATAGTCAGGGTTATGTATGCAACTGATAATGTCTGTAAATACTTGCTGATACCTGTATATATGTAAACAGAAATACAAATGTGATTTGTCATCTGACTATTGAGTTGATTTTGGCTCATCAACCCTTAGGATAAGAGAGAACTGGGAACTTTCAGATTCAACCTGAGCTACCAACATTTTGAAACATTAGAGGTCACAGCAGATCCCATAATAAGATGTAAGAAACTTACATACTGTACACAGATAAATTCTGTGTAATATACCATACAAAACTAACTATGTAGAAACATTGAGGCTTAGCTCACCATGTTATACTGAGGAACAGTTGGCAGGGTTGGGTCAGATTACTTTGAAATGCACTGAATACAAACAACATGAAAATATAAGTAATCAGTTATGCCATACACATTTAAGCAACAACTCAAGTCCATGTTGTCCATGTAAAGGTAATAACCATATCCATCTGGACAAGTGAGAAGATGAATCTAGATTATAAGGAATTAATGTATCGCTCATGAAGAACTAAACCATTTATTAATGATTACTGCTACAGCAACTAATGAACATTGTATATGAATCATAGATGAAATAATATATGAATTGCTGTTAATTAAATATGACATCGTGTTAATTCCCAAATAACATTATATTAAATAATGATGTAAATTAATGTGTTAGTTATCACAATATATGCCTCTGTGTCAATGGTACCTTCACACACATGCAGCTCACCCATATGCCAGGGGGTACTGGCATACAAATATCCCAACTTTTCTGGAAATTGGGTTTGTAGTTTCTCACAGTGACAGGTGTTGGAAGGAGGAAAAGGTTAATGGGAAATCTATTTTTCCTTTTTTTTTTTTATAGATAGAAACGAAATCTTTAAACAGAGAAATAAATACAGAGGATGCCACAGGGCCTACAGTATGTGTACTCTTTGTTTTGAATACCAATAATAATACTACAGGTACAAGATGAGACGACTACCCAAATTATATTCTAGAATGTGGTCTTTTGGTGTGTGAGGTTGTGTGCGTATGTGTGGGTGTGTGTACGGTATTAAAACCCTTACACCTATGGAATGTCCCCATATGTCACAAAAACTAACGTGTGTGTGTGTGTGTGTGTGTGTGTGTGTGTGTGTGTGTGTGTGTGTGTGTGTGTGTGTGTGTGAGTGTGTGTGTGTGTGTGTGTGTGTGTGTGTGTGTGTGTGTGTGTGTGTGTGTGTGTGTGTGTGTGTGTGTGTGTGTGGGTGGGTGGGTGTGGGTGGGTGTGTGTGGGTGTGGGTGTGTGTACGGTATTAAAACCATTACGCCTATGGAATGTCCCCATATGTCACAAAAACTAACGTGTGTGTGTGTGTGTGTGTGTGTGTGTGTGTGTGTGTACAAGGTATTCCTCATGTTGTGGGGTCATTAATCTGTTAACACAATCAGAAAAAAACAAACAAACAAACAAACATGTTCACTTTATATACTGACACCTCAAAGTCCTCTCTGAAACAAGACCTGAGATGGTCTTGTATCCATGAAATGAGAAAATTAAAATTTTGTTGTACAGCTAAACCAAATACGTCGCTGGAAAGGTCTTGACCTGGAGAGTAACATAAATTAATATGAAAACTCTATATGGCTCCTACTTTGAAATACTGACCTTTGAAACGTCACATTGGTGCATATTTGAAGGCTTATAATTCATTAACAAAAGAGGCTACAGATATGGGACAAACTGGTATAGACTGCTCTTGACCTCAGCTATCATACTGAGGTATATACAGTATAGTCAACAACTGGGGGTGCTGTCAAATATGGTTAAAATGTATTTAAACCCACTTAACAATGACATATTCAAAATCTGATTACATAGATGCGTTTACCATACCCCTAAACCCCTCACTGTACTTTCAACAAACCATTTACAACATCAAATTCTAAGGAAAACACAAATGTTGTAAAAACTTCAATTCCCTATAACCACACCATGCAGCTTGAACCGACTATGTACTACAGTTGTAGTTCTTCTGGTTTGCAAATTAGGGTTGTGAACTAGGGTTGTAAAAAGATATATCTACTGAATATATCAAATATCTAGTGCAGTCAAACTGGTAATTACACTACATTTAGATAATCTATGTTACCAAAAATTAAAAATGTTGGTTTATTTAAGATATTTTAGCCAAAACAGTAGAACGCGCAAACTCCGCCCACAGCACGAGGGAAAAAAACAACACAACATATTTCTCAGAATTAAAGGAGAAATTAGTAAATGTAATAGCATTAACATGAATATACCGCATTGTTCACTTATCATATTTAATTTTTTTCTGAGGAGAAAAAGGTGAATAAAATATTTCTGGGCGGAAGTACATAATGCAAGCTGCGTGGTTTCAGATGCGTCGTAGTAACCGCCATAGCAACGAAAGATAATCTTCATTCAGGGAATGTATATTATCTGTATCTTTAGTTTAGTAAAAATAAAATGCACATTTCTCATTAGAAAGCAGCCAACAGGAAAAAGAAGAGAAAACTACAAGAAAAGTTGTTCATAAAACATTACATAGGCCTGGATCTGGAGCAGTATGAAAGTAAAATCATTGTATTAATAATTTATTAAGTAGGCTACTATTACTTTTTTTATTGACTTCTCAGGTGTGCTGTGACAATGGTTGAAAACATGTATGGGAAAGCTGTTTTGTAGAGTCATTACACCTGCATGTTCCTTTTTATTTTTTACAAACTTATATAGCGTGTATTGTAGCTGTAAACTTCATTTACGCATGGAAAACATTATGAGGACAAGCTCCATTTTACAAATGTGTCTCCCCCCCTACCCCCAATCAGATTCTGACCAGTTACAATGAAAACACACACATTTTGAATAATGAAGCAGAGATTTATAAACAAATAATTTTTTATTTACAACATATGTGTACTCATTTTTGACACATCTGCAAGCAACTAGTAATGCCCGCCTGAATTATACCAACGTGCCCGTTATTTTAGATCTCAGATCGGCTTGTATAGTGAATGTAGGTCGTATGATCTGAAAATACTGAGGTTACCTCTTGGGGTCCGCACCCAGAGGTAATATGTACACGGTTTTAAATTAAGTTAACTGGTGAATTTGTTTGCACTTGCCCCCACTGCTAAAAAAAACAACTAAAAATTAAAAGGAAACACTGACAAATATAAGGATTCAAAATAAAATTTATTTAATGCTCATCTCTCACTTAGAGTGCTCCTCAAACTCAGTCATCTGACATTTCAGAATCACTGTCGTATCCATCCCAATCATTCTGGAAGTCCATACTTGTTCCAGTCAAAACTTGAGCATAACAGTCTCTTGCATGCTTCATCCTTCTGCTGACTTCTTGCTTCTTTCTCAAAGTTAAGCTGAGGAAACCCTTGATCCCTTGTTCATTTGGATCCCACAGCTCACCTTATGGGAGTAAAACAAAAATGATCAGAAAAAAAAAATTACAATGTACAATGAACACATTACTTAAATACATACTTTTCAATGCCTCACTGGAAAGCTGGCATGACATCTCCTTGAGTGTGTCTGCACGAGTGGAGAGAGATTTCCAATGCTTTGCCATCTCAGAAAGAACAATCTTCTTCTCCTCCTCAAGCCTCCTTATTGCCATCACAACATCAAAGGCCTTCCTCTTGGTTTTCAAATCTACAGCGTCTGGGGATACAGTTGTGGAAAATAAGTCAATTTTAAGTATTTTTCAAAGAATTTCTGAAATAATCTGTGATAAGGCATAATTGGTGTTGTGCTACTATGTGAATCTAACAAAATTGGCAACAGATTTGTGTACATACCACAATGTGAAAGCTGCCATGGCCAAACTGTCTCGTCAGAGAGAATGATGTCAAAGATGACTCTTTCTGTATCTGGAACCATACTGTTGTATTTTTCAACAACAGAGCTAAGAATGGCCTTCTCCTCTCTGATTTTGCGCCGAATCCGGGCCCGACCTTTGCTGCCATCGGTGTCTTTGTAAAGGCGTTGGGACCTTCTTTTAATGCTGGCCACCAGCACCTCCATTCTACTGGTCACCACGTCAAGATCGGCATTCTTTTGGGATGCTGTTGCTGAGAAGAAAAGTGCAAACATTTCGCTTACATTTTCATGGCAGTAACTGAAATGACCTAAGTCTCAATGTAACAGAACATCACAGGGAAGTCATAAGGATTATCCCTCTTTGCTTCCTTTTTTTTGTGGTAATTTTGTTGGCATTTTGTTTCGACATGATTTTCAGTGTGCATGCACTACATACTAAAATTTTGCATTTTAATTGCAAAAGTACATGACCAAAAAAACAGTGTATGTATGATTTCATTTTAAAACAGTAATTATTTGCAGAAGCATGTCTCCCATTATTCTGCAGAACTGAGACACTGAAGTAATAGTATAACTCTCACCTTCTGCCCACTCCTTAATATCAGTGACCCAGCCCTCAACTTCAACCTGTGTCACTGCCAGCTGGATTCTCATGCTTTCCAGGTCCTGAAGTTGGCTCTCCAGGCGTTTTGTGGCCTTAAATAACAACAAAAAAAAAGGATATGAAAGAAGAAAAATGTTATACCTTCAACAATATTCAATAGAAGGTATTTACAATATAAAAACATAACAATAATCATCTCTACCTTCTGATATCGGCAGGCAAGTGAAGTAGCCAAGTTATTAAACTTTTGCTGATTCCAGCGCATGGCCATCAGTGTAAGCATGTCTGTACGTCCTGCAAAAATGGAAAAAAATACACTAATCTGTGTTTTACCACGTCCCTCACTGGCTACAATTTTCTTGTCACACTTTAAATCTAAGTAGTGCAGTGTGTGGTTACCTTACCTGCTTTGGACATGTGCTTCGTCGTTACAGCAATCCTAGAGAGGAAGGCGTTACACTGCTCAACCTCCTCCCCAAGTGTCAATCCGGCCCCTTGCTGATAAGCTCCACTCCATTTAACCTATTAAAGAAAATGCTTAAATGCTGCCAACATACCTTTGCAGGTGTTTAGGGACAGTTAACGACATGGTAATGTTTTCTTACCTCACATTTAAAATCATGGGCTTTGGCATGAAACACTGAGAGGAATGGTTTCATGCTAAGAAGATGCTGGAGCTCAGGGCAGGTTTTTGCCACTTTGTTGAGGTACGGCCAGTACTTGCAGGTTACATCCATGGCAAAAAAGCGTATTGGCTTATTTGCCAGCTTGTTCTGCAGGTAGAGGGGATAAGCATAGATTTCTCCCCTGTACATGTTAAGAGCGCCAAGAAAAACTCCATGTCGACAGACTGCAAGCTCAAGTCCCTCCTCATCAATTTTACTTGAGGATCTCTGAGACGTTTCCCTGGCAGCTGACCACTCCCCTCCACAGACACCTCTTCCAGAGACCTACAACATGGTAAAAGGTTCATATAAATAGTCAGAACTCACCCAAACAATGTCAAATGTAAGATGTTATTGGTGGTGTTTTTGGAAATATTATACAAGTTTACATGGTTGGTGGTAGAATGAATGTAATCCACAAATCTCTCTACTTCATCATCTTTTGCAATGAAGATGCCATCAAATAAGGCTTGTTCTTCAGATCTAAATAAAAGAAGGGTACACATTGACTTTCAATATGACACAGCAAAGGTTACTTTAACAACACTGCAAATTATACACATTTTGTAAGTACCTTGCTGCATTCTTAAAGCGGTAGTGCTTGCGATTTCCGTCCACAGAAACAGCAAGCATGTCTGGGGTGCACGCAGGACAGACAAAATGCGCCTCCCTGCAGATCTTATCCACCTCAAATTTAACAGCCTCCCACTCCAAAAAGCTTTTTCTGAAGCTGTCTGCTGTGATCTTCCCAGTCTGTTTCAGAACAGTAAAACATGTCAACATAATTCACAGTTAAGTTAACTAAAGTTAATAATGTCAAAGGTGAGGCCAAATTTGAGTTGATAAAATGTGGTGTACAAATTTAGATTTCGTTACTGAGTGGTAGTTTTACACAAAGACTTTGAATCTTAGATGATGTTCTATCAATGTATCGAGTATAGCTTAATCACTATGTTTTGATATCATCAACATACTCCAATTATAATAATCAATGTGTTGATAATGTCACCATAGTCATTCTGCGATACACGTTAATACCAGTACTATTTGTTAGTGTTTCCCACCCCTAATACTCACACGGCCAAATCGGACAGTTCGTTGATCAAGCATTCTTAAAAATGCTTGGCAGGACAGTCCTGGTGCTGCCATCTTCAACTCTTCATATGAACAAAACACATCTGTAGCGTACATTGTGGAAAAGTGAAGGGTAGCAGGCCAGTAGTCATTACGGACCAAGTCATCTACTCCAGCGCTCCATGTGGCTTTGCATGCCTCGCATTTCATCTCAGGCATACTGAGATCATATCGTCCTGGAAAAATCAAGGACACATTGTATTATGCACAACTCTGACAAACGCATTAGGAACAAGAGGTCCTTCCCACATGTCCCGACATAAGTTTATAGATGCGGGCGGGAGCGGGACTAAAACGTCACATTATTGCGGCACGGGACAGAATACTGCAGGAACTTTTCAGAATACTGAAAATCCTGCCCAGCTCAGACCACTATAGGGAACGCTTGAATGGAAATAGATCAGGACACATTTACGAAGCCAATAGCACAACCTTTTTTTTTTATTCAAATAGGTTAATGAAAATTGGCAGGAAGCAAGTGGTAGAGCCCTGTGGCATATAGCATATATTTGAGCCCTATGGAGTGGAATAAGGTTAAAGTCCAACCCAGGTCCCTATCGACACTTTGCCCAGAATTTGATATGGATGCTACAGCCACTTGATCTGGAATGTTCCATTAAGTTAATTTTCATTCTTACCATTCATTGTAACCACAGCAACAACTTTTCCTGTGTTGACACTCAACGGTCCTGGAGAACAACTACATATTTTCTCTGGCATCACCAACGGCACAATACACACTGAAAGACACATCATATTCAGGGATTAAAGACAAGCATCTTTCTATGTACTAACTGGGAAGTATTCTGTAATATATATTTTTTTTAAACCAATGTTAAAAAAACTTTAAAGATAAAAGATCATTAAGTGTGTTTCAAAGAAAGTACTCGAAAGATTCCTCTAAAGCCTATTATACTGTGAAGTTATTTAAATAAACTGAGAATGGGACTAGGGCTGTACAATATATAATTGCACTTTTTCTGACAGATAAAGCGATTACCATTTCAATACAATTTTTGAATGTAAACGATTCGATTCAGTTCAATATTCCAAATGTCTCTTTAATTTGTGCCACCTCTGATAGGTAAGCACAGCCAGTGTATAGGAAGACTAGGGCCCTGTCCCAAATGGCACACTTCATGTGCACTTTCGGTCTTGTGGACTTACAATGGCCATTGCGTGCGCGTGTCTGTTAAGTCCACAAGACCGTAGGGTGTCCCATTTGTCATTTAAGCTTAAAGAAGGATGCTCGGAAGCGCCGCTTTTGCGGCTGCTATGCACCCTCGATGATCACTTCAGCTGGCCCGCAAGTTTGCAAGCTACTCAGAGGACTTCTACCCGGCAGTCAGAGCGGCATTACGTTATGAAAGGGCGGTCTCAGAGGAAGCCCAGATAGCAGACAAACAGTGAATCAGCGTTGAATCAATGTTAATGCATCAACTAAAATATCATTGAATCAATGTTGAGATCTCAATGTTGAGAATGTTGATTTTTCATCAGGTTTGCACCCTAAAATAATGTTATTTCAACGATGAAAAATAGATCAAGATGGGCTTAAAATCAATAGTTTTCCAACTAAAATTAAACCACTTATTTAAGTGAATCAATGTTGAATCAATGTTAATGCATCAATCAAAATATCATTGAATCAATATTGAAATATAACATTGATTTTTCATCAGGTTTGCACCGGGAAATAATGTTATTTCAACAATGAAAAATAGATCAATCTTGCTTTATATACAGCAGGATTCTATGCCAGTTAATTTGTCTCTTTATTTTATTCATTTTAATCAGAGACCATGTGTGGCTGCAGTCGATATAATTTTGCATTAAAAAGTCACTCAAAGTAAACAACATCCTTCAGTTTAGATGCAAATGTCTTTATTTGTGCCCCCACAGTTACAACAGGAAATCTCACATTGATTTAAAACAATTACATCTGAATTTATAACACAAATGAGAAGAGCCTGGAAAAGCATGACAACTTGCATCTGCAAAATGGAAGTAAATACAAATGTAAACTTGCCAATAAATACAGAAATGACACAGTACTACTGAAAGAAAGAAGGTAGAAGAAAGAATAAAATACTCCAAACTCAGGGGTTTCCACCATGAGCAATGCCCCGAAGCCTTTCAGGTTGTAATGGAGCCAGTTCTGCACCGTCCCAGCAAAGATAAACTCTGATGCCTCTTTTTATCAGCATTCACAGCATCTAAAACAACAAGAAGTTAGTAAATATTTGGAAATGTGATTAATTATACATTACAAATATAGCCTACTACAAAATGAAGTGAAACTTGAAATTTTATCAAAATCTTGATATCCCAGTTAAAACGGGAACATTAAATTCAGGACTATTAATGCATTTTAAAATAGACTTTAAAGGACCTGCAGACACACAATGAATGAAAAAGCAAAGTGAATATATCCGGTGTTTTATCTAATAATATTATTGTATTTAATAGTAAATAAATAAAGTGTGAAAATGAAACAAGTAAATGAATGACCAAATAGCGGAGCTGTATAGGCTACATGGTGGTTTGGAAGAGATTTTTTTTCCATTTACAACACGAACTGGAGGCACAACTGTTTACTAAATTACTGTATTTTGATATAGCTGCCTACAGAACTTAAAGATCTCACTCTTTTCTTTTTTTCTTGCTGCGTTAAAGATTAAACTGTAATGATGTCATTGTGATCGGCTCTCGTGATGATATCGTACAGCTGAAGCAGATCTACGAGCTGATTGTATTTCCCCTCACCGCGCTAACAGGTCAATCAGTTCTAGTTCTGCTTCAGCTGTGAGATACTCTCACGAGTGGCGAACACAATTACTGACAAGCCAGAAATTCATCTAACCTTCCGATCGCCTTTTGTTTATACACTGGACAAATATAGGATGATTCAAAAGGATTCATCTGTGTGCAACGAGTAAGATACGTTTGTGGATCCGCGCCGCGCATTCATTGACTTGTGAGTCGATCCTATATGGCCTCAAAATCCAAATGAATCAAATAGGATCGGCTCACAAGTCAATGAATGCATGTGCAGCACCGTTTCAAAAAAAAAAAAAAAAAGTTGCACGAGTCAGAATTTGGACACAATTCATAGTGTATATGCCAATCTTAAGAAAAAAAAAAGATTACAAATATGATATGGTTTGGTGAAAAACAAACTAAAACTCAATGTATTAAGATTATCCTGGCCGTTGGTTGTGTAACTTACGAGGGCGCTCATGTGACTATTATTAACATTGCAGTTCACTCTAACTCGCTCAGGAGAAGCACACAAGTTGTAAAACATAAAGATGAATAAAAACACTAAATTAAAATTGAGATGAATTTTATAATTATAATTTTGTAGGCCACTTACCTCTAAAAAACATGGTCGTTGTCCTGTGTCTTTTTCGCGATTGAAGTCTGTTCAGCTGTGCTTGCTTTGGTTGATTGGTGGATGTCTTGAAGGTGCATTACCGCCACCTGCTGGATTGGATTGTGGCGCATTCGATAGGGACACATATTCTAAATTCTTTATTAACTCTGTATTCTTTAGATAAATAATGAAATGCATGTACATTCTACATGATTTAAATAATAATAATAGGCTACATTTTTATTTATTGCAAACTGATAGACTAAATTTATGGTAGAAGTTCTTTGTTTTTTATTTATTTGTTTTTTACATTTTTTTTATTGTAATAACATGAAACACAGAATGACAACATTACATGCCAGTAAGCAGGAAAATAATACCTTTTAAGAAGATTCATAGTTTTTACAGCTTTCTTATTGGAAGAGTCAGAAATCAAACACGCATACAATTTTAACTCTTCCAGAAAAATTTAAAGAAAGGCTTACAATTACAAAATTTACATTTATGTATTCTTTGTGAATCCACATACCAGGGTTGCCAACTCTCACGCATCTGGCGTGACACTCACGCTTTCAGGCTCTGTCTCACGCTCTCACTCCGCCCAACTCAATCTCACGCCAAATTGCCAAACCTGCTTTTGATATTAAACAAAGCTATAAGCTTTAATTTTTTTTAATGTGTTTTAATGAAATTCAAACAATAAATAGCGTTTTGGCGCTAATGTGGCATAATGTTAAAGCCAGAGTCGTTGAAAAGCGGAGTTGCATGCTCTCGTCTCCCTGCGGTGCGCGCTGGTCACGTGGCCCATGAGCGCTCAATACTTCTGTGCCAATGAATTTAAATGGCTTAAGCGGATACACAACAGTTTCACCATATAGATGTTTGCTGCAAGTTTTGGTAAACAGTACAGCATAGTGTTAGTGTTTATTGATTATTAAGTCAGCCATATTTACAGGATCGTTTTATTATGGAGAGTTATAGAGATTCAACATTGTTAACATTAATGTTATTCTTGTATTTAGCCCTCAGGTATTCCTTACTAATAGGTCACACTCATACTCATTAAATTATATTTATTGAATATTTTGAGGAGATCTTTTGGTACTAAATACTATTTGTGCAACAATTATTGTCAATAAATGACCACTTAAAATATTTTTCTTCTAATATTTGTATTTCTTCTAAAATTTATATTACAATTAGTGTAGTAATTAATATTAAAATAGAGAATTCCAATTCAAAGAGGCAAATTAGAGTCATTTTGTGGATAAAAAATATTAATGTTTATTTGTAATGCCATTAGGTGCCTTATGGCTCTTTAATAAATATACATGTATCTAATCTAGTTGGTCAAAAATATATTGCAGTCTTTGCATTCTAATAAATATTTAGATATGATGATCAAACACTAGATTTCTTTAAATGTGAAATTTCAAAACTTAAATAACTTGCATCCTAATCTTTTTAATGAATAATGATACTTATATAAGCAGTCACAAGTGAATATTAAGGAATGGCACATATAATTTGACCCAAGAAATGTTTAAACTAGTGCCAAAACAAACATATTATTATGTTATACTAGATATAAACTGATACTGAATCAAGATGAAAAGCATCACCCCAACCCCCCCCCCCCCCCCCCCCCCCCCCCCGGCCCTCAAAAAATCTCACTCCGACCTAAACTTGAAAGTGGGCAACCCTGACATACTCGTTGGTGTACTCATCGTATCCTTTGAGTATAATAAATGTGCTCACATTCACACAAATGTACCCAATTGATTTGGACTTGCCTTAACATGTTGAATAATGTGACAGATAGATTGACCGTAAGCCTCACTAGAGGAGAATTAAGATGACCAAACATCAGCATTGATTCAATGTTTGTCTTTTCAACACTGAAAAGCATGGAATTATCAACATTGATCCAATATTATTTAGCAGTGAATTTTCAACATTGGTCCAGTATGGTGTTAGCATTGAATTTTCAACATTGATCCAGTATTACTTAGCATTGAAATTTCAACCTCAACCAAAATGATGATTCTGATGGAATTTCAACATTGAATCAATGTCACCATGCTATCTGGGAGACCCTGAGGGTTTAGGGTGCCATTTGAGACAGGGCCTAACAATCCTCTGACCGACTGAACTTCACCAATCAGAATTTTTGTAGCCATCACGTACTACGCACACCCACCAACCAGAAGTTGCACAGTCAAGATGAATGACGTGAATATAAAAGTCAAATGTCACCTATCATGATTATTTGCAGGTTTTACCATTAGGCAGTTGCATTGGATCATATTGCAATTACGATTGCAATAATTGTGCAGCCCTAAATGGGACACACACAAAAAAAAAAAGGAAAAAAAAGAAATACAGCTTACCACACTGGGAAAGAGCCCTGTCCACGACACAGGTTGTTGGAGGCAATGGCTGAAAGAATCCAGCTATTGTTGCATCCCTGTTGTGGAACACGTGGTTTTGGTGTATGCGGACATCACAATCAGCACAGAAGAATGGTTGTGGTCGGCAGTCACGACAACGGATAACAGCTGGACTGCTGCCACATTGTTGGCAGATCTGAGTAGTCACATTTTGTTGTGCCACCATGGTATTAACCAGACAGGGTCTCTCTTTCTCCCACCTCTCTGAGAGGAGACTTTTTCGAGTAGACCAGTCTGAGGAAGCTCGTGGTGGTGCTGGTGCTGTTTCCTGATCATCCAAGTCATCAACCTGTGAGTGGTTTAGCTCTTCAAGGAAAGTCTCTGTTAAAATAGTAAATCATATTTAAAAAAAACTTTCTACACTATCAAAGTGTGCAACATGGATGTTGTTGGTTATTCTGTCACAAAAAAACATGTAATTTACATTCTAATTATTAGAATCTATAAACATAATGAACTAATAGAGATAAAATGAAGAACATACCAACAGTGTCAGGAGGACAGTAGTCAGCTATTGCAACGCTGCTGTCCAACATCCTATGTGCACCAGTCTTACGACTGTAGCTGTGACTAGTAGCTGCAGCAGAAAAAACAAAACAAATTAACCTTTACAGCATTACAATTCCAGAGTTTTAAAAGCTAATTTTATTCCACACAATGATACAAAATTCTATTGGCCCAATTTCGTTGTCTATACCGCTTTGGATGAGAATGTAATAAAAACCTAATTTCTCATGCCAGACATGCTACTGATTCATGTATTCAATCCCAAATGGTAAAACAATCTATATCTCTATTTTAGATATATGTGAAAAAACAGAGGAGTTCTCCTTAAAGTAATATGACTGAAAAAAGAAAACTGACCTGTTTGGTTTCGGGATGACCTTGGTCTGTCATAGACAACATTTCCATCACTGTCTCTCTTCAGCCACCTGACAGGTTGATGGCTGGTGGATGGTGGAGCCTTCTGGACTGGTTGCTGGCTGGTGGATGGTGCTGCCTCAAGTTCTCCCGGCATCTTATTGATAAAATCTTCCAAGGTCTGGAGTTCATAATTTAATTTAGATTTTTCAACCAGCTCATCAAGCTCATTAAGGACCTGTTTGAAACTGGAATTGTCACTCATGATGAACAAGGACAAAAAAGACAACACTAAAGAGATAGGGGGGGAGAGCAAAAGAGCAAGAACAACAGAGAACCAAACAGACTGACAACAATTAACTAGACAAACGTGGCTCTTAAAAGTGCCTTTGTTTTTGCTTTGTAACGAAGCTGAAGTTTGAAAGTAAATGATGAAGGGACTAGGGGACCTGTTGAGAGAAGGGAAAGAATATAAATTCAGATTTGAAGATCATGTTCAAACAACTACATACATACTGAATAACTAAAGGTTTAAGAACTTGAGAAAATGTTGGTCTAGTTTGCCAATGCTTTGGGATGTGGTGGCTTTAATCGTCTGTGGGTGCTTATATAAATATTAGGCTAGAATACTGTAGTGCTGGGTGTTGCCTGCCAACTCACAATAAAATATATCACTAGGTATGGACTGATCTTGATACTCATGGCTGATATTGATACCAACCAATGTTTGAATTATGGACATAATGCTCTATTAAACTTTCCCTCACTGGGTTAGGTGCTTGGCAGAATGGGCAAGGCTTGAACTTCTTTGGAGACATTTTAAAATCTACATCACACACACACACACACACACACACACACACACACACACACACACACACACACACACACACACACACACACACTTTATACAGTGCACTTTAGACAGCATCAACAAACACAACACAACTTATTGGCATAACCAATCATTTTTCATACGTGTCATTGTTATATATTTTCTAATTTACTTATTTTGGAAGCTTACTTTGAATCAGTCAATAATTGACGACAGCATTACTTATTACATTACAATACATATGAATTGTTTTATTTCATATTGAAAAATTGTTATGCTACAGTGTAGTAGTTATGGATTCATTTGTGTTGTCAATTATGGATTTATTTTGGTTGTGTATTATATAATTTTGCGTTGATTTTTAACAATTAGACTGTAAAACAAACCAATCTGGCAACACCGTTCTTCATTCTGAACATTTATAATGTTGGATAATAGTTGTGGGCTAATGCAATGCTTCTTAATGCAATACTTCAAAAAATCTTACATCCCTCTATGATTGTATCATACATGATTATATTCGACAAAAATGACCTTGAATTAAAGTAGCTAACATGTGCTAGCCCGCACATTTGGTGCAGAAAGCTATATTTTTATAATGTCCTATTATTTATCGTCATAAGAAATGGCCACCTTACAAATCTAAAGTTTCTAAACACAACGTCTTGTCCTGATTGAACAGTTTTTGATGTGTAATTTGATGTGTAATCCATCTCTATTAATTAACCCTTATACTTACCGAGTAGAAAATCGCAATGAACCTTGGGATCGCCCATACGGTGACATCAGCGTTTAATTTTGAGGATTTAATAAAAATAAAAATTAAATAATAATCATAAAAAAAGATTAATTGAACTCAATCGTAGCATATTATATTTATTATAATCAACAAACCTCCGATAAAAATACGTTATCCAGCATGCTATAAATAAAGCAGTGTCATACCTGGACAAGAAAACGCTTAAACTGCTTACTTGTATGCGCCTTGGAGCGTTGTTAAACTCACCTTTTAATGCCCCTTTACCTGCAGTTGAGCGTTGCTTAGATCAAACTCACCTTTGAATGCCGTTTTACCTGCAGTTGAGCGTTGTTAAACTCACCGCTGAATGCGGTTGTACATCATGTGCGTTGTTAAAATCACCGAAGACGAACGCGCCAAACCTTTATATAGAGGGCACTTTGATATCCAATTGCGGGGGTTTTTAAACATCAAAAACCAGTTGGAGCGCCAGATAAAAATGATCTGGGGGCCACCATTTGACTCGCCCTGGCATAAATAGTTTTTGTAACCTATTCCTTTTTATTTTTATTGATTGTACTGTCGACCCATAAGGCAGACAACGGGTTGCGGTGTGCGGACCCAAGACGTCAAATTTCAACGCAGTTGAGTTCTATAGAAGTCTATCGGACTACCCTGCACTGCCTTCCGCGTCACAATTAAGACGCTAAAGGTGCCCCTGGGCGTCATTTTGCGACGCGCTGGGTGCTCCATTCATTACAATGATAAACCTTTGGCGTCATAAACAGACGCATTTAATTATTTGCGTTTATAAAAGCAGACATGATTTTATTAATATTTAAAGGCTACTTTTATATTTCGGAGCAACTAACTCCACTCCTACCCTAAACCTACCCATATCTAAACAATATAAAACACATAACAGGCAAATAAATGTACAGACACAGGTATTTATTGCAAAAACTGACCAAAGCAGTATAAAAGTATTAACTCATGTTGCATTCCAAGTCTTCTGAAGTCATTCGATATCTTCATGTGAAGAACAGAGTCGATCTTGATGTTTTAATCGCTGAAATGATGATCCCGCTGCCCCGTGAACGAACTCATTCATTTCTCATTCAAATAATTCAAAAGACTCCTGAGCATGACGCAATCGGTCACAAGACACACGAGAGCCAATGACATTTTACAATCAATGCTGACGTAATGACGCAATTGGTCACAAGACATACGAGAGCCAATGCAATTTCACTATGAAATCTCACGTAACCGGCGCCAATATTTGAAATTTGATTGTGTTTGTTGATGATCTTCTGCGGATGGAGATGCTGATCGCTTTTCGGGATTTTCTTCATACAAATCAATCGTTTGGCCTCGGAAAACTTGGATTATTTAACTTTTTTGAATAACTTGTGTATGCAGTCGTATATGTCAGGATATATCCTGTGTTTTATATCATGTTCAGACAAATGGGTAGGTTTAGGGATGGGATGGGGTTGGGTTACATGTTAAGCATGTCTAAATAGCGTAAATAAAATAAATGTAAATAAAATTATGCTTGCTGATTAAATTGAAAAACACACTCCAACATGTCATAATGGCAAAATTATAAACTAATACAATTTCACCATGACGATAACATTACTAATACCCAGCGCGTCTGTTTATGACGCCAAAGGTTTCTCACTGAAATGAATGGAACACCCAGCGCGTCGAAACATGACGCCTTGGGGCACCTTTAGCGTCTTAATTGTGACGCGGAAGGCAGTTGACCATGCTTCGGTTTTTGACGCCTTGGGAGTGAGAATGGGTTGAAAATAACGCCAAAGGTATACCCATTGCGTTCAAAAGTGACGCCATGGTCCCTTGACCATGCGTCAGACATTTGACGAGTAGGGAGTGAGACTGTGTTGGCTCACGGCTTGTCGGTTCTCAATATTGAACGTGCCCGAGAGAAACTGTTTTGATTCTGTGCTACTGATCTGAGAACCTCTGCACGTTCAGACGCACATGCTCAGTATCAGCGGCTCGTAAGTTCATCAGTTCTCTCAGCAAAACATGACTCAGTTCAGTGAACTGAGTTACAACATATAATTCAAGACATTAGTTTATTTATATTCAGAGGGACTGTTATTTATGTCAGAAAGTGAGTAACTAAAGTAACTTGAGTGATCAGCATAAGTGTCACATAAGTGTCTGTTAAGAGGCACAAAGACACCCTTTACATTTATGCCCCCAAAGCTGCCGTTTTAGCTGAGGGGGGCATTAACTGTAATAACTCTGTGTTGGGTCTATAGACTGTACTCACAAAGATATAACGATCAAGATAAACTTAAAAATTCGCCGGAGTTGTCCTTTAAGTTAATTCGTTTGAACTCATTTGTTTAATTTGAGTTGGCTCAACTCTTAATTAATTATTTTGAGTTGTAGGGTTCACAGTGTATGACTTTTTGTACAAAAAGAGACAAAATATGTGTTTCCGTGTTTTCACTGGTAGATGTTAGGGACCCTATTACGCATCTTCTGAATGAGTACTGAATCTCCTGATCAAAACACACACAAGGAAGATGCAGTGAAACAATAGATCACATGTAAACAAATGCAAAACAACATGATCATTAACATTAAACATCAAATAAATGAAATGTTGACCCAGGACGAGCAGGACTCTGCAAGCATTAGGGGAGTTGATGGACTCGATCTACTCCATCTGTGTTTGATAATCGTTCTGAATCTGATCTGGATACAGTTTTTCTCAGAATTTCTCAGCTTTTTGTTCAAAATGTAGCTTTTTTCATGAAACTTACCCTATTTTCACGTGTTGATAAAGAAGGAATGCATGAAGCTAGAATAAAACAGTTCTTATTTATTTATTTATTTATTTATTCTTTAAAGAAAAGGGTCAGCTCTTTCTTTTCATATATTGCATGCTCAGATATTCATAACAAAATATATATTCTATGGGCTATTACATTTTTGTGAAAATGGTCAAAAACCCTGGCGGTGGCTAGCAACTTTTTTTTTTTTTTTTTTTTTTTTTAAACACTGGTGGGGAAAGAGTTACAGTACTGGTCTGCAAAACAATGGTTTCCATATTTTGTTGAATATTATCCATAAATAATGTTGTTTTTTTTCACTTGAAAACTGAAATGCATAAACTCAGGTCAATACACTACCTGTTCTAATTAAAAGAAAACAAGTTGACAAAAAAAAAATTGAAACCAATATTTGGTGATTCTATAGCATAATGAGAGATTATAAGCTCTTTTTTTCTAAATGTTAAACAAAATTTTACAAAATAAAAGCATTTCAAAGCAAACTTCCTGGTAAATATTACAGCACACTAGTCTGGTAAATGTTGATGATATAGCATATTGAGCGATTTGCAAGCGGTTTAGTGGTTGTCAACACCAAATATGGAGGTTGCCTAAAATATAAATTTCTGGATATTTCAGGAGAGAAGAAGTGTTCTCTGGAGTGAATCCAGAGGATCAGCTTTCCTGTCTCGCAATCCGATGGATTAGCCTGGGTTTGGCGGTTGCCAGGAGAACGGTACTTGCCTGACCTCATTGCACCAAGTGTAAAGTTTGGTGGAGGGGTGATTATGGTGTGGGGTTGTTTTCAGGGGTTGGGCCTGGCCCCTTAGTTCCAGTGAAAGGAACTCTTAATTCTTCCAAGAAATTTTGAAAAACTGCATGCTCCCAACTTTGTGGGAACAGTTTGGAGGTCTGTTCCTTCCTGTTCCAACATGACTGCGCACCAGCGCACAAAGCAAGATCCATAAAGACATGGATAAGCGAGTTTGGAGGAACTTAACAGGGCTGCAGTGCACAGAGCCATGACCTCAACCCGACAGAACACCTTTGGGATGAATTAGAGTGGAGACAGACCTTCTCGTCCAACATCAGTGCCTGACCTCACAAATGCCCTTCTAGAAAAACGGTACAAAATTCCCATAAACACACTCCTAAACCTTGTGGAAAGCCTTCCCAGAAGAGTTGAAGCTGTTATAGCTGTAAAGGGTGAACCAACTCCATATTAAACCCTACGGATTAAGAATGGGATGTCATTAAAGTTCATGTGCATGTAAAGGCAGCTGTCCCAAAACTTTTGGCAATATATATTGTATCATTGGTCTGTTTAATACAGATGAAGCTGCTCATTAACAAGGCATTAGTGTTATTCTGGTCACTGAAATATGGGTAACGTTGTTGTGAGTCTCCTCTGGGGGGCACTTTCTTTTGATGTGAGCCAATCCATGGCAGGTTTGCTAATTAGCGTGCTCTTGGTGTTTGGGGTAATTACGGCTTTGTTGAAGTTATTTGTCTCGTAGCTGGAAGAGGACAGCGCATTACACTAATCTCTCACCCCTCCTGTAGTGTGGTTAGGACATGATCCATGGCGCTGGCCTGGGCCACGCTGAGGATGACACCATTAGGGTCTGAAATGTACATTAATAACTCCTTAAAAATAACCATTTAAAACTATCCCAAAGAGATGTTGGCAGAGAGTTTAACCACGCGAGTGGTTTAGAATAGTTACCTGTGTTCAGTAGTCCCATCAGTACAAATGGGTGCAGTTTTGTTGCGCAATCAAGCAATTTCATGTTTGTGCTTTGCGTTTTATATATATTACGAGATTGCGGCTATTGTATAGAGCTTTCTGATTGGATGTTCTTGTATAATAAGGGTAACATGTTCCTGGTTTGCATGCTCTCTCTCTCTCTCTCTCTCTCTCTCTCTCTCTCTCTCTCTCTCTCTCTCTCTCTATTCCTATCTCTGTCTCTTGTCACAGTCTTTTCCTGTGTATTCATGAGATGATGGTGATTTTTCATGATCATTCGGACATTAAATCTTCGGCACCTCCGCCGAGGCAGTGCCGCTCCTTCTATTCCTCCTATTTTCTCTTGGGTAATTACTTTCTGTCACTCCGTTCTCACCCTCCTCGTCTGCTCCCATTTCCGTTCAATCATTCCAATCAAATTCCCCTCCTTTTCCGTCTTGCTATCAAAGAGGAGCAAGAATTGGCCACCTTCAAACACATATGAATGAATCTGGCCCTGCACTTTTTTTTCTTTCTTTTTTTTTTGGCTGTTTACCAAAGCGTATTGGTTGTCAGTCTGAAGGAATGAGAGAAGAGAAAGATGAGAGATCCAGAGATGAGAGGGACGCAGTCTAAACATCAGTCACTATTAGTTTGTCTCGCTCCATCTGCTCTGGGCTCCAGTCTTGAGCTGAACATCAGGTCAAGATATGAGGCTGCTTATTTATAATATTTTTGTGTATGCTTTTCTCTTTCTGAAAATGAATAAGAAATGCATTGGCATTTACTGCCCTTAAAAATCATTGGACGAGTATGTATTTTTTATTAATATGTTTCCTCTCACATTACGCTCAAGACAAGCCATTAATGTCCCCATATGAACTCAAAAGGAAAAGCTTTTAACACAGTTGATTTTTTTTTTAAGATGCAGTGCTGAACTGTCAATTCTCAAGAGACCACAAACCCGAGGCTGGATTCAGACACCATTTACAACTACTGCTTACGGTTTAATCACTTAGAGATTAATGAATGTACAGCAGACCCACATATACCGTTAGACAACCAACATGCAACATTTATGGAAATGTTGCTATTATTTAAAATGTGAATGATTGTATTTTTATTGACATATTTTCTTGACTTATTTAGTTTGAACTGAGAATTTGTCAATATTCAGCTTTTTTAAATTAAATTATAATATATATCATATTTTATATATTTATATTATGATTTATATATCATAATGTTACAGATATTCAGTTATTTTGCTTTGTTTTCATTCGTTTCCTGATTTCCTTTGTCTAGTTTTCCTTCCACTTATCAGTTGTCATGATGATTAATTTGATCTGCATATGTGTTTGTCATTTTACCCTCATTTACCGTGCATTTAAATTGCAGTCATTTCAGTTCAGTTGTGTTTTCTCACCTGTTCCTGGATTTAAAGGTGCCCTAGAATGATTTGAAACAATATGTTCAATTGTTCTCTGATATCTACATAGAGGGTATGTGGCTTATTTAAGGGAAAAAATTGTCCAGATACAGTTTTACAGGTCCATTTACAACCCTATAAATTGTCCCTAGGACGTAATGCTCCGTTTTGGCCTTATTTGGAAAAGTCATGAATATTAATGTTTAGCTCTGCTCTGATTGGCTTATTTCAGCAGCTCACAGCACAGCAGTTCAGTAAAACAGCTTGTGAGTCCTGACCGTCCTGACACAACACAGACTGACTAAATGAAACTTTAAGCAAAACATCTCAAATGGAGATTGATAAAATGCAGATTACTTGTTTATTTGGTGTTTTCAGATCATCAGCGCACGAGAAAGAGCTCGCTTTCATGTGGTTGCCAGATTTCAGTAATTAAATCCCCCAAACAGAGCCCAAAAAGAAACCTGTATACACTCCGGTGTTTTACCTAAACATGTCCAATCTGGCAACCATATGTACGCGAGCTCTCTCTTGTGCACGGACGATCTGAAAACACCAATAAACAAGTAAGCTGCATTTTATCAATCTCCATTTGAGATGTTTTGCTTAAAGTGTCGTTCAGTCTACATTTTAGACTTGTCTTTTTTCGTCAACGATATTGCACGTTTATATAACGTTAGTCACAATGTAGGCTACGCAGTGACTGTGATGTAGCCTAATCTGATATACAAATAGGCAAAAACATCACAGGAAACACCCTACTTCAGTTCTCAAAAATATAAATATATAACTTATATTTTTTACAAAATAAATAGCCTTGTCAAATGACTATCGTTTTAACTTATATTGTTGAAAAGGGGACGTTTGCTAGAAGGATCGAGTGAACGATCTGTAAACAAAGTATCTACGGTCCCAGCCAACATTGCCATGTGGGCCCCATGTGGGTTTTTGATGGGCTGTCACTTGGGCCCTGCATGGGCAACCCAAGTGGGGCCCGTATAATTTTGTCCATCGGCTCCACATGGGCCCCATGTATGTTAGCCCACAGGGGCACAAGTTGGGTCCATAGGGGGCTCTAAGTGGGGCCCATTTGTGTGTTCATTATAGGGGCCAACATGGGTCCCATATGGGTTCTAATAAATGGGGCCAATGTGGGCCACATACAGAACCCTTATGGGGCCTAAATGGGTTGATGACAGTCTCTTGATGGGCTCATACTGGGCCAATATGGGTAACCCAGGTAGCACCCATTTGGGGCCTACATGGGTCTGCCCATATGGGTTGATGACAGGATCCAGATGGGTGTTATGTAGGGCTCTTTTGGGCCACAATGGGAATATAGATGGGCTACCATATTTCCTGTTTGGGTTATCTTATAGAAAACCCCTAAATACAAACATTACATGTAATCCACTAACTACACTAAAATGTTAAAAGTATTCAATGAACAGAAACCAGTAGTTCATGCTTTAGTTTATTATGCAATGTTTATTTGGAATAATTTGAAAATTACTACATTTACAACTTTATAATACAAAAGTACAGTCTAAAACAATGTATTTCACAAACAAATAAAAGAAAAACAGTGCAGCTCCTCAGTCATCGCTCTCCAAACAGCCCTTTGAAAAAGACCAAACAAACGAATCAACCATTGTGTCAACTTTTGGTGCCCCCACGTCAGACAAAAACAGATGGCGAAGAAACGACACACGCTAACTGCAAAATAATTCAGAATTAAGGTGAAGAATTAAGTGTGAAACCATCAGAAACCCTTTAGTCTCCAGCAGCACAATTTTCCAGAACGGCAACCTACCTGGAGTCTCCAGAAGTGAAGGTGTCAGGATCTCAGAGACTTCAGTTAGCTAAAGAATCCTAAAAAATGACCCCAACTTAATAAGAATCACAAGCAGATGTGTCTTAAAATACATGGTTATGGTTATGGTTACAAACCTGTCTTGGAGTATCACCAGCCCTGCAAATGTTATATGTCTCCCTATATCTGACACACCCATCTCAGGTTTTTCAGTCTAATGAGCTTGTGAGTTGAATCAGCTGTGATAGATGTGGGAGCCATTATATAATTAATTATAAATTGAAGATCCTGGTGTAACCTACTAATAATGACTCAGTATTACCAAATCCTTCTAAAGGCATTACAAATTATTTGTAACACTATTCTAAAGTGTTACTATATTTGGTATCTTTTGTGCATTTATTATTTGAATTAGCACTAAATAAAAAAGGGAAAAAGCACAGGCAGCTGAGTGAGGAGATCCTCAGATCTCATTGCTCAGTGGAAACTAGTTGTTCTGTGACAACATAAACATTTATTAAAGATTTAAAGATTTATTAATCTATTTAAAATGAAACATTTGAGAATGGAAATATTTCCCTCAGTGTGCACACTTTTTGAATAAAAGCTAAAATGGTCCCTGTATGGCGCTTTTCTGTGATCACAAAATAAACGTTTTTTATTGCCTTTTTTCTCAATATCCACAGGCTCTTGATGCCTGTTACCACTAAATGGCATAATATTTGGTCAAATTGCAATTGTGCTGGCCTTTTTAGATTTTGATTAGATTGAAGTCTAAATGTACTGAAGTCATTGTGTTTAAGTGTCAAAATAACATTACAAATTATTCCAAGGGTAATATTTGTGTGCTATCTATCCAATCAACCTTTGGAATTGACTATGTTTGCACTTGTCTTGACTGTGAATGAATTAGAACACTGAGTTGCCCATTTTCAACCCATGTACTCATTTTCCATTAGTGAACCATCTAGGTCCCACATAGGGAGCCCCGCTGGGTTTGTGGGAAGAACTACATTTATCAATATACAAAAAATCTCAAAGTGCTACAGACTTAAAACAATCAACAAAATGTTTTGGTTGTGTGTAATAGGAGCAAATAAAATGGAAAAATTAAGAAGTTATATATAAACTTATGAAATACTTAAAATGCAATAAATGTAATCAGTTGTTAGGGTTAGGCTGTTACCCATAATTGTACAAAAACAAAACCAACTGCAAACAATAAAACATTAAAATTCTAAATTTAGCCCAAATGTGGCCCACATGGGACCCTCAAATAAACAATAATGGGCAACCTAACTGGGCCCCACAACTTTATCCAAGACGAGGCCCACATTTAGCCCTTCAAACTGCCCACCCGGAGCCCATGCCCAGATGACGCCCATGTAGCCCAGCTAAACCCCATGTGGGGCCCACATGGACATGTTGGCTGCGGTTGTATTTTGTAACACAAAATAATATTACCCTTTGTCATTAGACACACTATTTAGTTTTGTATGTTACTTGGTGTTTCCTATTGTTACTGTTCTAGCATCTTGGGTTATCTAGACAATGTGGTCTCTCTAAGAAACTTTTAATTTAATCAGAAATTGTTTAAACAGTCAATAAGTGGATAAAATCACTACTTACTGCTTGCAGGAATACAGTTGTAATTGCCACTTTCTTCAGTTTGAGACGCTGAGCAAAGCTTGCTTGAAATGGGCCGAACAAACGAATGATCTTGAATTAAATTGTTGTGGTATCCGATTATAAGAAACATCAACCATGACTGTTGACATTTTTTATCTGCGAGGAAGGGTAGAAAAGTCCTCAGGTCTTCTGAACAGCCTGGAACATGAAGTGTGTCCACGCGAGCTGCGTTTACCTGATGATTCCCTCCATTTCCGCCTGACAATGAACATGTTTGGACAGATGCAAATGTTGGGGGCGTGCATATAAATGATCCCCAACGCTTGCGTCACTGTTGGGTTTATGTTGAGAAACCAAAGTTTTGGATTCACGAGATTTACGAAAGAAGTAGGAGGCAATGGTGTTTAAGACTCAGTATGTGATGTCCATGTACTGAACTCTTATTATTTCGCCATGGCAAGGTTAATTAAATGTTTCATTCTAGGGTACCTTTAACTTTGGTGTTTTCACCCTAATGTCGTTCCACACCTGTAAGACCTCCGTTCATCTTCGGAATACAGTTTAAAATATTTTATATTTAGTCCGAGAGTGTATCCAAGTGTATGAACACTATACTGTCCATGTCCAGAAAGGGAATAAAAACATCACCAAAGCAGTCCATATGTGACATCAGTTGGTTGATTAGAATCTCTTGAAGCATCGAAAATACATTTTGGTCCAAAAATAACAAAAACTATGACTTTATTCAGCATTGTCTTCTCTTCCTTGTTTGTTTTCAATCCCCAAAAAATCTGAATCATGAATCAATCCACTGATTCGTAACCGTTTTAATCTTTTTTTGAGAAATGAAAAAAAAAAAGGGTCTTATGGGTGTGGAACGAGTTATTAATGACATACAATTAATTGTGAACTAACCCTTTTACCCTTGCTTACAATTGCAGTACACTACCATTAAAAAGTTTGGGGTCAGTAAGATTTTATTAAATCTTTATTACATTTTATTAAAACCGCTGGTGCGGTTCGAATGAAATATGAACCCAAAAACGGGACGTAATGTAACAAGATGTGACCTTAAAATGGACAGAATGCTCAAGCATATGTTTTTTTTTCTTGTTGTAATCGTGAGTTTGCCACTCACAGTTCGGTACAGGCATAAGGACCGTGTCTCCTAGCAGCAGATATTTATTTGTGTGTGATGGAGGAGTTCCTGCTGCTGTTTTGACTCCTTTTCACATTTTATAAGCTATTATATTTATTCAGCCAAGAACACAGCAATGTTTTGGATGTTATTTCGTGAAATAAAAGCCGACTAATCGGGCTCTGACCACATCCCTATGCCTTTAGTTTCTATATTAAAATGCCAATGTGAACGTTATAAGCATGTTATTTTTTTTTTTTTTTGCGATGGATCTTTAGGTATCTACAGCGGGTCTGTGTATGCTATATATTGTGTCCTTTGGAAACATTTTGTCAGTCACAGAGCTAGAGCTTTAATGAAAGAGAGCTTGTTTCAAGGACAAATACAGCTCGGTGTAGGTTATGTCTCTGCGGCTGTGTGAAGTGTTGGCTGAGGCGGCTCTGTGTGGACGGTGAGAGATGAGCAGGTATTCTGCTCAACAGCAAAGATCATTCCTCACAGCCAATTCTGCTATCTCCTACACACAGGACTCACGCAGATGATTGTTTCTGTAGCTCAGAGGATGGCTGAGGGAAGACACACTCGCAACACTTGCATGCACATCTTGTCAAGAAACATAAAACGTCCTGGAATAATAAAAATGATATAAAATGGAAGAATTGGAGTTGCACTCATGTGTGAAAAATGCAAACCAACGACTGACCTTCAAATCAAAGATTCTGTGAAAAGCCAGTCCCTCTACATGCTGAAAAGAAATGACTTACTAAAAAAGAAACCCCTCTCCTGAAAGAAATTGTTAAAAGCACAATTTAAAAATGACAAAGCTTGTGAAAATGTATGGAAAAGATCTGTTAAAGATTGTTCCAAGCCCATGTGTTGTTTAGTTTACATTTATGGCCCTATTTTAACGATTTAAGTGTGCAGTGCAGGTCCAAATACACTTTTGCTATAGTTTAACGATGGAAAAATGGTAATGGTTTAAAACGGTTTTACCTTTTCTCTCAATGAGTAATGCATGTGTTTTGGGCGTAACGTGCAATAAACCAATTAGAGTCTAATCTCCCCTTCCCTTTAAAAGCCAGTTTAGCGTTCACTATGGTGGATTCGGCCATGCAGATTTACGAGCAGAAAGACTGAACGCTTCCCCAGAGAGGAATCTTTCAGTTTTAATGTTTAAAAATGTTTGTGTGCTGCTGCGCATCCCTGTGTGTGTAATAAGCAGTGTGTACGCACATTGTGGACCCGACTATAGGCACACATTATTAAAGCACTTTTTACAGAACACAAAAAATACTGCACTATTGACTTTTGACCAGGTTTTTGTTGGTCAATGGCGCAGTCGTTTCAGTTTCCTCAAAGTAGCAACGTGCCAACAATGCGGCTGAACACACCTCGTTTTCAGACCAGGACGCCCATGTGCGAACAGATGGGTGCGAGTGCACTTGCTATAATGTGGAACTGGACGTGAAAATAATAACTGCGTCAGACTGAAACAAGCAAAAAACACGTCTATGATGTATGATAGGGCCCTTTATATGAGTAATATTATCAGTTTGACTGCACTGAGACTATTGAATGAAAACAATAGATGAACATCACAGTTCTCTGCTGAGCTGCTTTATAGCTGATTCGCTCATGGCTGATTCTGAAATCATTCCGATTGATGAATCCGAACATAGTGTTTACATGAACGCTAAATTAGTGATCAAACTGATGTGCTCGTTTATATATGTCTCAGGTTTTAGTTGGGATTTGATCTTTTGACATGTGCACAGTATGCTGAGTTCCCCTCTGTTGATGCATTCTTTTCTTTGTTTTAAAAAGCAGACTTTATATGCATCTTTATATGTATCTTTATATGTATCTTACCTAATTAGGGTATGAGGAGCACATGAACATAAAAACGGTCTTTCCCTTGGCCAAAACAAGGCGAATGTGGATGAGAATCCATGAAAGGACTAGTGGGACAACGTTATTCAGCAACCCTTTACAGATGATGAGTGGAAGGAGAATTTTAGATTAACACAATAGTCATTTATTATTCTATATTTAACAACAACAACAACAACAACAACAACAACAACAGCTCGTTCCATGTGTCATACATCATCACACCATTTCACATGTTTTCAATCAACTGTTTAGATGTCCCATTGAATGGATTAGAAAAGGTTTAAACCAGCCCTTACCATCCTAATGAAATTTCAATTAGATTTGGCCAATTCATTTCGACTAATGTGGTTACATCTGACTTTTTTTATTCTGACTGTGCTATTAGTCCAATTGCAAATGGATTATGGGTCCATTCTAAGTACCTCACTTAATACATCTGAGATGATTTGACAGATCCCAGATCTTCTAATCGTGATAACTGATCTCTGGCTAATTTTATTCTTCCAACAAAATCTCAGATAATAAAGTTATCTGAGATCATGGCGCGTTCCTGTGTTCCCTGAAGAGGGCAGATGCATCGATACTAGAAAAACCAGGATGAGCAGTGCAGCCATTGGCTGGCGGCAAGACAACATAATAACATCATATAATTAAAAAGAAACAACAACAACTACAACAACAACAACAACAACAACAAAACAAACAAACACGAATCTCTGGATCTTTATAACAGCCAAACGACCAAACCAACACAAAAGTTAGATAAATTAAATGTTTTGATGAACATGATTCCTAATTATTAATATTCACGGTTATAGTTGTACACCCTTTACATGTTTTATTTTCATGTTGTAATTTCATTTAATTCAATTTGAAGCAGATATTTCTTACATTAAAGTATAAATTGAAGTTTCTTAACGGTCAAAATCAGATTATCTGCTGCATCAAGCCACTCCTCTAATATCCGCCATCACTCAAATTAAAGCACAACGCAAATTAACTGCACAACATGTGTGTAAACCTCCAATATAACTATAAAGCAATTATTCCATTACAGATAATTCTCTCAATCAAGTGACTGTGTCTATGGTATTATACACACCCTTTAGACAACATTATAATATTATTTTTAAATAAACATTTATGATATTATTATTTAAAATTATTATTCACCCTGGTGCAATAAGGAACTCTTATAATAAAGTAGCAGTGGCTGGGGCAGATTTTAAGTATCACCTCAAGATGCAATCTAATCCTTTTTACGGACCTGTTGCTATGACATCAAGTCCAGGAGGAGTGTCGAAGAACCAAACAATCCGAGATCAAGCCAAATCATCAACAGTCAAATTCAGCTAACTGAGTTAGCGAAGTACGAAGAACGGACCCTATGTAAATGCAGCTATTGTTAATGAACTGAATTGAATCAACATTGAACTGACTTAGGCTGAATAAAGACACTATTGTCTTCTGTTGAGCCGCTCAGCCGCTAATTTCATAATTGATCAACTTTGCAGTTATTGAACTGAACTGAATGCATGTATCTGAATAATCATACTATTGACTTTCCGCAGCTGCATTTAAGTCTATTGTTTACTTAAATTTGACATCATTGATCTTTATTTTTCTGCTTAAAGCAGCACTAGGTAACTTTTCAACCTTCATAATATATTTTTTAAGACTCTTGTGATGATAAATCGACTTACAATAGGTTGAATGACATGTCTGCCATAGCCTGACGGGGTCTGTATCGTTTTTAATCGTACTTTTAAACTTCGGGTTTCGGGTAGTAACCCGAGAACAAAAAGAACTACAAAATTCGACTGCTTTACGGCATATACGTCACTTCCACCAACACCCACACTTCCTTAAATTTGGACGTGCGAACCCAACTTTGTTCGTCGGATAATATAGTCATGTCCGAAGCAGCACAGACAAATAAGAAAGAAAAGGTTTTGTTGGAGGAAAGCAATAAGAGGAAACGAAAAAGTGATGGGATTACCCTTACGCAACAAAAATATATTTCTCAATATATTAGTTGACAATATATTTCATGTGTCTCCATATATTGTGAAATTTACATGGTAATATATCATATGATATATTATATAATAATATATTATATATGCAAGTTATATATTGCAATATATGGGACAATACTGCAATTATTGCCGTTTTCATATATTGAATAAATACATATCATTATACTATTCAATATATTGAATAGTATACTATTCAATATATAAGCTACATTAGCTTAATCAACAAAATATTGTTTATTTATTTCAGTCCAGCAGACCAGTGCATGTTTGCCAGTTTAGCAAAAGCATTTTTGTGATATTTGAGGCTCAATGTGCTGCGGTGATACGCGAATTCCTTGTTGTATAGCTTGCACACAACCATGCTCTTGACGACGCTTCCATTCTTTCGTTTTTTGAAACAAAATTTCCCATCCACGGGGCCAAGCAAAGCAGTCTCATCAGCTTCTTCGTTCCATAGCTTCGTTCATGTTCACATGGTTCGTTGTTGTCGTGACTCCGGAGCGCTAGTTGGTGTTCCAGTATAATTGGTCCGTCGAAACTCATTCATTGAAAAACGTTCCGCGGTGCAAAAATAAGTGTGGTAAATTATTTAATTTTTTTGCGTAATTAATTAACGCGTTAAAGTCACGTAATTAACGCGTTAAAGTCACGTAATTAATTAATCTTAATTAACGCGTTAAAGTCCCGGCCCTAATAGAAATATTTTCTAAATATAGAAAATATATTGAATGTCATGCACCATCATATTTTCTAAATATAGAAAATATATTGAATGTCATGCACCATCTGATTTGGGCTATTGTTAATCAACCTCTGTAAACATATGCAGGAGCTTGCTTAACTCACAAAAAATACTTTGTTTCAATAAACATACATGAAATAATTCAGTTTTGTTTGTATATCAATGTATTTTAATATATGAATCAATATATAGCAATAGGTTGTCCATCCATATATTGCTATATATTTTCAAATATATGAGGAAGTTTCTGATACATTGAAATATATTGTCTAATGTATTGCAATATAAATTCTAGTATATTGCAATATATTTTTGTTTCGTAAGGGTAAAGGCAGGACGAGGATCAACATGTGACCAGCGTTTGCTCGTCGGCGTGAGCTGAAGGAGGCGTGCCCGACCGATGCTGTCATGCTTGTTACGGTGAGCTACCACTCAAACATTGAACTGATCATATAGATTCTGTAAAACGGTAACCAATAGACTACTATAATGACGCTGGCTTGTAAACGTGAGCATCGTGATTATTTGGCGTTTGAAAAAAATAAAACCCATGATATTATATTCATATCATGAATATATGAAACATGCCACTGACTGTAACGTTACCTGGGATGAAGACATTTCACACGCGACGCCAGAAGAACTCTGAACTCCTCTTGCAGTGTTCAGGGGAACTGTTAGTGCTGCACTAAGTTATTTGGCCCGCACCACATCACTGTATATATTTTTACAACCCGCCGCGCACCCGCGACCATTAAATAGACATACGGGGTCCGCGGGTTATGAGACGACCCGCGCATCACTAGTTCAGGGCTATCAGGGTTGTCATGTCAACAAAATGCACGCGCGATGGCATCCCCTGATGTAGGATGACAGATCTTAGACAGTAGCTGAGGACATTATTTTTTCCAAACTGTAGGGGGACCCGAGAGCAAAAGTAGCCAAGTGCTGCTTTAATATTGTGAACATCAAAAATGAACCATGGTTTTGTTACACTAACCATAGTTTAACCATGGTATTTGTAGTTAAACTGTGGTTATAAAAAAAAAAAAAAAAACATGGTTACTAACTACACTTTTACTTGTATAGTTAATTTGGGTGTATTAGAGCCCTTTAAAAATAAAGGTGACTTGACTTTGAAGAATGATTTATATGACTACGGCATGTCATGCCTCAAAAAGTTATTATTTTAAGTCATTAATATTCCCATATGACAATTGTGAACGTGAATGCATATTTTTGCGATGAACTTCAGTGAATTCTGACTTAAATTGTAGTCTCTGCCTTCGTAAAGAATAATGTACATCCAGCCAGATGCTATTGCAAAATATTGTGATCAGGACACCGACGTGAAGTTTTTCACTACTTAAATAAAGATGGGGACATGAAATATTGATATTGTAAAGAAATTGTGGTAACACTTTATTTTAAGATTCAGTTATTAACTATTAACTAGATCATTAACATGCATATTAAGATACTGGCTGTTTATTCACAAAAAAAAAAAAAAAATTCCAAATTATGTGTTTGTATGACAAATTCAGCTTTTAAAGTTTATTCAACTATTTAACATGAAAAAAGTTGTACAACTATTGACCCTAAGTGGAGAAAACTCAAGGACCGGTTCTCCAAAACGTTCTTATCGCTAAGTAGTTCTTGACCTATTCCTTAACCTCTCTCTTAACCCTATGGCACGATTCCCGAAACGTTTTTACGCTAAGTATATCTTATGTAAGTCACACTTTCGTATGGTTGGTCTGGACCATTTGTAGCGCTCTCTTAGCATTGTTTAAGCTCAAGACGCTAGTCGCCACCATTTACATTTATGCATTTGGCAGATGCTTTTATCCAAAGCGACTTACATTGCATTCAAGGTACATACACATTTTACATTTTTTTGTCAATTCTGGGAATCGAACCCATGACCTTGACGTTGCTAGCGCCATGCTCTACTGATTGAGTTGCAGGAAAGCTCCATGCAGCAGTCACCACTGTGCAGCAGTCTTTAAAAATCAGCGCAGTACAGTACAAAATAAAAACAATGATTATATGTTATGGACATTTTACGACTAATAATAAAATATGTTTGCAATGGATACAGGACTGTTTATGAAGTTGACTTTATTTGGTATCAGAACTAGTATGGTGGTAATTAGGCTATTTTGTAATGTCATTAAAGCATTTAAATTGGCAATCACTTTAGATAATTAACATCTGGCAAACAATTTGGCTCTAAATGGCTAAGATCTATAAATGGGTGGGCATGGTGGTGTCCAGTAAGCAACCAACTATGGCAGTGATACAACGTATCCTTCTATTAAATCAAAGACGATGCCGGACGCAGAGACATTTTGTCCATGTCGATGTCTTTATTCGACAAAACTTGAGCCCTTTTGACATTTTGCCTGACATGGCTATATTAAAAAAAAATTCGCCTCCCAAGTGTGTTGTCCATTTCATTTATTTGAACTCAGAATCAAAGCAAAATAAATGTGTTAAAATGACACATGATGTGTTAAGTAGTTCAACACAATACATTGTGTTAAAATTAACTCATCATTTTTTAGAGTGTACCATTAATATAAAAGTGTATTACCTAATTTTTAGAAGTCTTTAAACCCATGTCAAGAACAACGGGATAAGGAGGGTGGATGATTAGCAAGGGATACCCGTCTTCCCTTCACAACATATCGTGTGAACATATTACTGCCAATTTTATAGCTTTAATATTCTATATTTTACGGATAACTTAAACTATGTTGAAATAAATGTTACTGTAATAATTTGAGGAATGTTTCATTTGCATAGAATGTGTTGTCTTTCTTAAAGCCGTAATGCACCTTCGCGTGAAGTGGAAAATCGATCTCTGAGCAATCGATTCAGCACCTTCACTTGGGACAGAGCCTTTGTTAAATTTTTCTTAGAGGAAGCGTGTTAAGAAGCTTCCTAAGAGACACTTCGGGGAACATACTTAGGAATATAAACAACTTTGGTAAGATATATCTTTTCGTGTCTTCTTAGCGGGCTAAGAGTGAGCGTTATCGGGAAACCGGGCCCAAAAATGTTCTGCAGCTGGTTTCCCTAAAATGTTAAGTTTCCTCACCTTTTATTTTTACAGTGTCAGTACTTATAAAGCATATACTAATGCCTTATTCTTCATGACCTTATTCTACATCCCTTAATCCTACCCACTACATGATCTTAAATGCTACAAAAACTACCTTAATAATAAGCAGTAAATTAGGAGTTTATTGAGGCAAAAGTCGTAGTTAATAGTGTATATGTGTTCCCCATACTAAAGTGTTACCGAAATGTTTTAACATCCTATCTGTTTATTATCTTGTTCTAGAATATCTAACAACAATATTAGTATATATGTTATAGTATTTATGTTGAAGTCCTCTGGTTTCTCTTTTCAGTAAATATAATAGTTGATAACTGAAGAGTAAGATGGCTCTTTATTTCGAATGATATGTGTGTGAGTGGGAGAGAGAAAGCATCAGCGATGTGATACGAGACACATGAAATACCTGAATAACTGAATAAGTGCTTATTATACAGTGTTTCTATTGACCACAGTCTTTATCAAGGAGTAACTCAGAATGTCACAACTGACCTATAAAATCAAGCATTTCAGAGAGAATCAGGAATATTCCAGGTTATACTTTACTTAGATTATACATATATATATATATATATATATATATATATATATATATATATATATATATATATATATATATATATTATAGCAACAATTTCTCACTTTGTAGTACAGGTCTTGTTGTGCACAAATAAATTAATATGGATAAAATACATTTTTCACTCAGAAATATTTTGTATTACAGCAATAAAATGGGTTGTGAATGCCCTTTAACACACACACACATGCTGTCAACACTGCAGATTGTATTTAACCATGTGTATTTCTGCACTTTTTCTGCGCTTCATAGCAGTTTATTTATTTACTATATTTAGTACAACTGTTGAGTCTCCAGTGTTGCTCCATGTGTTGATTGATTTTCTGAAGCGCAATCATAAAGCATTTCTGCCTTCATTGTTAGTGCTTTTGGAAGGAGGAGATTGGAAACTGGAGAAGGGGAATTAGGTATGCCAGCAAAACAAAACAAGGAATAAGAATCCAATCTTTTGATGGAGCAAATGAATAGTTGTTTTCTGAGGCTTTTGTCCTTGAGGAAAAATTATCATCTGTGCAGTCCAAAAAGAATTCATCATTGTATTTGCCGGATGTTTATAATTACTCTTAATCTCTCTCTCTCTCTCTCTCTCTCTCTCTCTCTCTCTCTCTCTCTCTCTCTCTCTCTCTCTCTTCTCTCTCTCTCTCTCTCTCTCTCTCTCTCTCTCTCTCTCTCTCTCTCTCTCTCTCTCTCTCTCTCTCTCTCTCTCTCTTTCTAGCATTGCAAGGAGTCTAAAGTTAAGTAGTGAAGAACTTCTTAAGTGCTTCTTAAATGCCTAATTAAAGGGTAGCCAGTAGATTTAAGTGGATGAATGTTTCTTTGTTTTCAACGGACACTCAGTGTTTTAAAAATATGACCAACAAATATTTAGATGCCTAAATGTGCTTCATTCAGACTTCACCATAGATAATGAAGCTTTTTATTTAGATTTCAGCATATTGTTTTGAGAATTGAAACGCTGCCTGTCTGGTAAAAATTCATTGAGCCTTGAAAGGATTTGAATTCACCACAATTCTTGTCAAATCTTATATGGAGTGCCCTCGAACTGTGGTAAAATCACTGTCACATTTTGCTAAAGACATAAATGTTCCCCCACATTTTTTATTTATTAATATTAATCAAAATGAACAATAATTCCACCAATAAATATGGTACATTATTTTAAGTAAGGTATAATAGACTCATTATTGTATGTATTTAGTGTCACACACAAGGGTTTTTCTAAAAATTCAATGGCCCAGAGTACATTTTTCCACTTATACTGTTACCAAACCAAAACATTGTTCAGATGATTAATTTCGAGACATTTGTCAGGTTTTGTCCTTAAAATGCTTTTGTGTACAGGACTCATTTCTTACGCATCTAAACCCAATCCAAGCCTCTGTTGCTAATTCCAAAATGTAATTTTGGGGCAGGTAACGGAGGTAACGGAGATAACTCACTTATTAGAGTTATTAGAGAGAGAAAGAGATGGGAAGAGAGTATGCTCTCCGTACATAATACAATGTAATTACACTGAACAAATTTATAAACACAACACTTTTGTTTTTGCCCCCTTTTGTCATTAGCTGAACTCAAAGATAAGACTTTTTCTATGTACACAAAATGCCTATTTCTCTCAAATATTGTTCCTCTGAATTTTCCTCACCGGCACATCATCCTTAATAAACCTGTCTCCGGTGCAATGACTCCGATCTTTCAAAAATTCAAATTCATATTCTTGTGTAATCGATGAGAAATCCTCTATAAACCCTATATGAAGGCCTATCTGAAGCCTTTCTCAGCCATCAGCTTTCAACTAAAATATCTTCATTTGTGTTCTGAAGATGAACAAAGGTCTTACAGGTGTCACATCAACTGCAACTAGACCTCTACAAACATGCCTAAGATTCACCCTGAGACTAAAGTTTTGATTATCAAGAGGCTGAAGACCAGATCCACTGCTGATGTGGCAGACACCTTCAATGTGTCTCAGCGTCAAGTACAGAGGATAAAAAAAAGATTTGAAGAGACTGGAGACGTTTTTGACAAGCCCAGGTCAGGCAGACCCCGCAAGACAACTGCTCGAGAGGACCGTTTGTTGGCTCGAAAATCCAAGGCCAGCCCATTTTCCACTGCAGCAGAGCTCCACGAGACCTGGTCACCTGAAGTCCCTGTGTCAACCAGAACAGTTTGTCGGATTCTGTCTCGAAATGGCCTCCATGGTCGAATCAGTGCCCAGAAGCCAGCACTAAACAAAAGACAATTGAAAAACATTTTGCGTTTTTCAACGTGTGGCATTTGCCAAGGCCCACAGCCTGCTAAAAGGATGGACGCTGGAAAAGTGGCAGAAGGTGGATTTTTCAGATGAATCTTCTGTTGAATTACACCATAGTCGCTGCAAATATTGCAGGAGACCTACTGGAGCCAGAATGGATCCGAGATTCACCCAGAAAACAGTGAAGTTTGGTGGCGGAAAAATCATGGTCTGGGGTTACATCCAGTATGGGGGTGTGCGAGAGATCTGCAGGGCGGAAGGCAACATCAATAGTCTAAAATACCAAGAAATCTTAGCTACCTCTTATTCCCAACCATAAAAGAGGCCAAATACTGCAGCAGGACGGTGCTCCATCGCATACTTTCATCTCCACATCAAAGTTCCTCAAGGCAAAGAAGATCAAGATGCTCCAGGATTGGCCAGCCCAGTCACCAGACATGAACATCATTGAGCATATGTGGGGTAGGATGAAAGAGGACGCATGGAAGACGAAACCAAAGAATATTGATGAACTCTGGGAGGCATGCAAGACTGCTTTCTTAGCTATTCCTGATGACTTCATCATAAATTGTATGAATCCTTGCCAAACCGCATGGATGCAGTCCTTCAAGCTCATGGAAGTCATACAAGATATTACATTTGGATCTCACAGCACCACAACTTAATTTGCTGACATATTTTTGTATTTGCTGTAAATTTGTTCAATTTTCTGTATAGGCGGCAAAACTTTTTTCTTGCCAAAATTTGACCTTTCCGTCTTGATTAAATGATAAACATTTTTTCTGTGAACATTATTTATTTCAGTGCATTAAACATCATTTGGGAGGGTTTTAGCTTTTCATATGAGCTATTTCTAACACCAATTAATGAATTAAAAGTCAGGTTAATATCAGGTATTTCTAAAAAATAGATCAGCGACAAGACTTTTGTCAGGGACTGTACTTGTGGAGCATAGGCACTAACAACATTCAACATCACACCTTCAATATCTTATATATGTTAAATTAGATATTAATATAGCCTTTATATAATGTAATTTGTGGCATATGCCAATCAAAAAATCGTGCTCCTTGTATATTGATGCAATTTTTATTGGTACCCTTTATCTATTCAGGGGACATCACAGCCCACCTGTCTTTCACTTTCTCACAGAATCTTGGCACATGTGGTTTTACCTCATAGCCAGTGGAAAAAAGCGGGCTATGACTCATGGATGCAATTATTACAGTTTTTTCACAAGTACTATTTTCACAAGTAAGTAATTTTCAAAACGCTTAGTACAAAAATCCAAACTGATCACACGTGTAACACGGATAGTCATTCTGTCAGAACCTGATCTCATGCTTTCATTCAGTTGCACATATTTTTAGCACATATTGTCTTTGTTTTAAACACAAGATTATTGTAATATGTAATGAGAACATTTGGTTTAATCACTGAAACACAACAGTATGATCTTTTTTTTTTCAACTTAGTACTTTTAACAATCAGTTCATCCAACAGCAAACAATGCAAGATAAATGTTTCAAATCACCCTCGATGTTGAATTAATTACAGTAACACAGGCTACAGATGCCACATAAGAAAATATGCTTACATTACCTTATGAAATTGAATCTATAATGTTTGTAATGGTATCTATTCAGTGTGTTATCAAAAGATGTGATAAAGTAATGACACCGCCATGAGGTTCTGGGCTATAGAATAGAGTTTGCTGCTAATAGAGTAAATGTTCCCACTGTGCCATATGACTGAATCTACAGTAGCTGACCTTTATAAGGGTGAGTTACAGTAATGTGGCAGCCTCTACCATGGTAATCTGTTTACAGTATCACATGGCATATACATTAATGTAAAATGCTGTATTTGTTTCCATCCATTTTATCCATCCCTTATACTCTACTCCGCTCTATGTTCACTCACACACACACACACACACACACACACACACACACACACACACATGTTGGTCTATGTGGTTTACAGGGACTCTCCATAGGCGTAATGGTTTTTATACTGTACAAACCATATTTTCTATCCCCTTACACTGCCCCTGCCCCTAAACCTACCCATCACAGGAAACATTCTGCATTTTTACTTTCTCAAAAAAACATCATTTAGTATGTTTTTAAGGCCATTTGAATTATGAGGACATTTGGTATGTCCTCATAAACCACCTTTATAGTGTAATACCAGTGTAATACCCATGTAGTTATACAAATTTGTGTCCTCATAAACCACATAAACAGGCTCACACACACACACACACACACACACACACACACACACACACACACACACACACACACACACACACACACACACACACACACACACACACACACACACACACACACACACACACACACACACACACACAATCTTTCACTATCTTTCAAGGTATACATAGGCAATGATTTGAATACTGTACAAACTGTACATTCTCTCCCCTTACTCTATACTCATCACACAAAACTTTCTGCATTTTTACATTTTCCAAAAAAAAAAAAAAAAAATGAACCAACAACAACAAAAACACTAATTCTGTATGTTTTATATATTTTTTTAAAAAAAGCTTGTTTCCTCATGGGGAGCAAAAAAATGTCCACGCAAGTACAAGGATTTAGGATATTGCCATCTTTATAGGGACATTTTGTCCCCATAATAGTTTTCCAGGCCACACACACACACACACACACACACACACACACACACACACACACACACACACACACACACACACACACTTTGAAAATAGTGGTTATAATCTAAAAGCCATAAAATAGATGGATAATAGCTTATAATGTGTAATGTAGATGAAACTCTTATTTTGTGTAGTGAAAAGGATACTTTGAGGTTTTGTGTATTGTACTAACACAATTGAAAATATGCTGAAATATTTGAAAAAAGAGAATTTTTGATGATCTGTCGTGATATTAGTACTATGAGTTTTGAAAATTTACACCTTGCTTGTGAAAAAAGTACCAAAGCGAATAAAAAAAACTGTAACATTACTTTAGTATCAAGCAGAGCAGGACAGAGTGTTGTGGAGCTGAGCAAGGCCACTGAAGCGATTGTTACACAAACACACGGCTCGAGCAGCAGGACTTTTAGTATGACGAGATAGGACACAGTCACGGGCGCTCTTCTGCTTTTCCGACTAGGAGGTAACGTAGCTCTGTTTATCATATTAGATATATTTAAGTGTGTTTAAAATTATGTTTATTGACGTTACTCTGTGCGTTTGCTCAGCAGCTGCTGTGACACTTGTTCACGCTGCTAAGAGTAAAACATTTCTGCAAAATAAAACCGGAAACCGAGGGTAACGCAGATATGACGCAATTGACAGCGACTCCCTCAGACGCTATGCTCAGACATCCCGGCTCCTTAGTTAAAATAGCAATTTTCTCACAATTTACAAATAGTTGGAAACATTTGGGATGTTGTAAGAACTCCACTGAACAAAATATATAACACGGGCCTAGTGGTAGTTTACTGTAAAAAATAATACATAGTGCACATTTAATGAAGAAAAAAATATCTGGTGTTATTTTTGTGATTGTTTGGGGCATTCTACAGCCCTTCATCAAAACTTTCAACACAGAGCACACCTCTCACCTCAAATTGTTTTAATCAATGCACAAATCATAAAAACAGATTAACACTATCAGTTCCTATTGGGTGGGCAAGACAGATGTTTGGCCCATGCCTAGAACCGGCCCCACTGGTGTTGCTCATCCTTAAATGCCTCCGAGCTCTATCATGAGAGGACTCGGTGTGCCTCGCAGGTGACGCTCATTCTCAATCACGCACCGATTAACATCAGCAAATCGCTCACCCACATGAAGCCATACACACTGTCTGCCATCTGCCCTGTACAGTGAAAACCAGGATTTATCCATGAAAAGAACACCTGTCCAAAGTGCCAGATGCCATTGAATATGAGAATTTGCCCACTCAAGTCGGTTAAGATGACAAACTGCAGTCAGGTTAAGATCCCAATGAGGATTACGAGCATGCAGGTGAGCTTCCCTGAGACGTTTTCTATGCAGAAATTCTTTGGTAATGCAAACCGATTGTTGCAGCAGCTGTCTGGGTGGCTGGTCTCAGATGATCCTGGAGGTGAAGATGCTGGATGTGGAAGTCCTGGGCTGGTATGGTTAAACGTGGTCTGCGGTTGTGAGGCCAGTTGGATATCCTGCCAAATTCTCTGAAACACCTTTGGAGATGACTTATGGTAGAGAAAAGAACATTCAATTCACGGGCAAATGCTCCCTCAAAACTTGTTTGCACATTTTAGAGTGACCTTTTATTGTGGCCAGCCTAAAGGCTGATTTATACTTCTGCGTTAAGCCATATGTTACGCCGCAAGTTAGGCGTTTGGTTTTAATTTATATTTCTGCGCTGTTGTCCACGTCATTGTGCAATTACACATGCAGACCACTAGTGGGTAGTGTCCACAGGCATGTTGATGGTAACCCCCAGTCTCAAGGCAAACACAGAAGAAGTGACTTGTTTACACTGTCATTGCATGCGTTTGAGAGCACCCGAAGTAGCAGATAGCGGTAGCTTTAGAGTAGCTTCTTGCACCTTGAGTTGTTGTATGTAATACAAATTAAGTTGATTACATTTTTTTTTACAAATTAAGTTAATCAAGTTCAAGTTGATCAGTAGAGTAACATAAGATGTGATCTGGCACTGAATGTGTTTGTGAAATCATGAAGAGTGCTCGTGGCCGCTGTTTTCAGATCGGTGGCTCGTTGCATAGCGCTTCAATCGATTGCTGTTGCGGGGACTATTCATTCCATCGAAATCACAAAACGAGATGCACCAATTGTGATGTGTCCCTGTTCTTGATATACAATCACTGATAAACATCTTTGGTTTTAATGAGAAAATAAATAAACTATGCACAGTGGATCTATGTATTTATTCACTAACATAAAAAAAACTCTGCACTACAAAATATTGTTATTGAAAGTATAATTTCTGGACAGGCACTCTTGTAGCAGATATATTTATTTATAGACCTGATGGAAGGGTTCTGGCAGACCAATCACAACGCTTGCGGTCCGCAAAGAATTTTTGCAGAGGTGCACGTCAGGGTATGTCATAGGGTACGTGTGCCACACACAGCCTACGGCGTAGGTACGACGTACACGCAACACAGAAGTATAAATTTGGCTTAAGGCACACCTGTGTAATAATCATGCTGTCTAATCAGCATCTTGATATGCCACACCTGTGAGGTGGATGGATTATCTCAGCAAAGGGGAAGTGCTCACTAACACAGATTTAGACACATTTGTGAACAACATACGATGTTAATTAACAAAGATTCGGGAGGAGGGCTTTCAGATAATTGACACAGGTGGATAGCACTCAGCTAATCAACGAGAGGTGCATATATATACACTGCAGTCTTACCTCCATTCTGTTGAAAGTTTATCAGCACGGAACAGATGTGTGCGATCCATACAATGTAATTAGTGGGCACTTGAGCGTTCACGCTTCAAAAAACTGAACGTGGCACTGTTGTGTGTTCTACTAGCTTGCAAGTTTTTCAGAATGCTTCAGAGCACTTTGGATATTTATGCAAATCTCCTTGTGAACAATTACATTATTTTATTAACATGATTATATCGTCATATTTTGTATACAGTTGTAAGGCTGTATTCCATGTCCCTCATGAATTTTAGTGAGTATCTTGCAATATAAGGCATATAGGCCTACATTTCAAAATAAGAATCTTTTAGCCAAATCAAATTCCGATGCAGTATTGTCCCGTTTAACACCGTGAAGCTACTTTGAAACAATCGTCATCGTAAAAGTGCTAAATAAATAAAGTTGATTTATCGATTGATTGATCTGGTTACACAACGTATTTCCCATTTGTCCATCTAATTTTTTCTCTCATTTTTCTCCTACAGGAGATCAGTTTTTCTGGCTAATTTTCTCCACCAGCAGTGCTGTTCCTCTGCTCCCACAGGAATTAAGTTTCTAACTAATTTTCTCCATTGCAACAGCAGTGCTGTTTCCTCTGCTCCCGCAGGAGCTTCGTTTCCCTGAATGATTTTCTCCACCAGATCAGCAGTGCTGTTCCCTCTGCTCCCGCAGGAGCTCAGTTTCTCTGAATAACTTTCTCCACTGCACCAGCAGTGCTGTTCCCTCTGCTCCCATAGGAGCTCAGTTTCTCTGGTTATTTTTATCCGCGGCTACAGCAGTGCTGTTCCTTCCGCTCCCGCAGGAGCTCAGTTTCTCTAACTAATTTTCTCCACTGCACCAGCAGTGCTGTTCCCTCTGCTTCCGCAGGAGCTCAGTTTCTCTAACTAATTTTCTCCACTGCACCAGCAGTGCTGTTTCCTCTGCTCCCGCAGGAGCTCAGTTTCTCTGGTTATTTTCTCCACGGCTACAGCAGTGCTGTTCCCTCTGCTCCCGCAGGAGCTCAGTTTCTCTAACTAACTTTCTCCACTGCACCAGCAGTGCTGTTCCCTCTGCTCCCGCAGGAGCTCAGTTTCTCTAACTAATTTTCTCCACTGCACCAGCAGTGCTGTTCCCTCTGCTCCCGCAGGAGCTCAGTTTCTCTGAATAACTTTCTCCACTGCACCAGCAGTGCTGTTCCCTCTGCTCCCGTAGAAGCCCAGTTTTCTCTGGCTAACTCGTGTCTTTGAGAGCAGAGGAGACACAACATAAAATCCAACAGCTCAAAACGTGAATTTCTAGCCCTGCTTGGCCATTTAAACTTTGCAATGCACATCGTTCCGCAGGGTCGCCCCTTCATATCGCATCTCCTCTCGCTCGCGTCCTCAGTCCAAGCGCTAGAAGATCCCATCTCCATAACCCAAGCATGTCATGGCGAACTCAGGTTATGGTTAATATTTCTAATTCATTGGAAAGCCTTCTCTATTTTGCTATAGCTATCTCGTTTCGTGCCCCATCGATATATGATCGTTCACAGACGCTACCCCCTCAATCGGTTTGGGGGATTTTATCAAGGTAGTGGTTCGCTTCTCCATGGTCACCGGAGCTCAGGACATGACAGTCCTTAGCACTATTTAAGCTTTAACAGCTCATAGTACCAGCTTTCCCGTGGGAGAAATAATGGGCCACTAAAAGCATTTTTAAGGGCATTGCAACAACGACACAATGGTGCATTACATAAATTAAATCCATTCCTATGCATCTGCTATGATGCCATTTTTTAAGGTGCCTCGTTTGTGATCAATATTATAATATTATTATATTGCGAACATTTATAATATATTTAGTAACATATATTCATAATTGCTAAACACGTCCCTGGATCAGAAACTATGTTGCTGACTCCCTGTCTTGCTTTCTATTTCAGAAATTCAGGACGCTGGCTCCAGAGGCGGACAAATTCCCAACTCCAGTACCTCACTATTCGCAACTAATATTCCCGTAACCCACCCGCTAAAACCCCTACTCAACGCATCGCTCGACGCCATCCTCCAAGCGGTGTCTCCTAGGACCCTCCAATCCTACGTGACCGCTTGGAGAAATTTCAAAGCATTCCACATTTCCTACAACATACCGCTCCCCGATTTCACTCTCCTTTCAATCACCTCGTTTATTTCCTACCTCAATACCATTAAAGGCCTCCAAGTTGGGTCTATTAAAGGTTACCTGAGCGGCATTCAGTTTTTCCACAAACTGATGTATGGCGCTCCTTCTCAGGAGATAAATAACTCACAAACCTCCCTCCTGATCAAAGGGATTCAAAAATCTCAGCCCACCCGTCCTGACACCAGACAACCCATAACACTAGACATCCTCAACAAATGTATCCGTACCCTCCGCACAGGCTACCAACCTCTCCATACCGCCCGGACACTCGACGCCATGTTTATCCTAGCCTTTTTGGGTTTTTCAGATGCTCAGAACTCGCTATCACTTCAAAATTCGACCCTAAAAGCCATCCCACCATCTCAGACTTATCAGTACTAGATGGAGAAACAATCTCCTATTTGATTAAGCGAAGTAAGACTGACCAAACCAAAAAAGGCCATTTTATCTACATTTTTAATCTCTCATCACCAATTCATCCATACCAGTCAGTTCTGGCTTATCTCCAATGGAGAAATTCCCAAGCTAAATCTCCCCTGGAACCTCTATTCACAGACGAATCAAACAAACCCGTGACACGCTTTTGGTTCCAAAAACATCTAAAATCTGTTCTCCAGCAGTCAGGTGTCCCAGCAAAAAACTTCTCAAGCCATTCATTCCGCATTGGCGCTGCAACCACAGCAGCTCAAAAAGGCCTCTCCCAACAGCAGATCCAAGATCTCGGGAGATGGTCCTCAGACGCTTTCCAAAGTTACATCAGGACCAACCGTTTCCACATCAAAAAAGCCCACCAAACCCTTATCGGCTAAAATCCTCCGGGTCGCCACCGGCCCAGCGGATGAAGCAATTAATCTCCCAGTCATACACTCATGCTGTTCTTTCATGTTTTTCAGCGAGCCACCGGGAAGTTCCCACGCAGCACAAAAGAGAGTGGAAAGTTTTCACGCAGCACGAAAGAGTGGAAAGTCGCCACCCAGCACAAAAGAAAGTGGAAAGCTTCCACGCAGCACAAAAGAGTGGAATGTTTCCACGCAGCGCGAAAGAGTGGAAAGTTTCCACGTAGCGAGAGAGTGGAAAATTCCCACGTAGCGCGAAAGAGTGGAAAGTTTCCACGTAGCGTGAAAGAGTGGAAAGTTCCACGTAGCGTGAAAGAGTGGAAAGTTTCCACGTAGCGTGAAAGAGTGGAAAGTTTCCACGTAGCGTGATAGATTGGAAAGTTTCCACGTAGCGCGAAAGAGTGGAAAGTTTCCACGTAGCGCGAAAGAGTGGAAAGTTTCCACGTAGCGCGAAAGAGTGGAAAGTTTCCACGCAGCGTGAAAGAGTGGAAAGTTTCCACGCAGCGTGAAAGAGTGGAAAGTTTCCACGAAGCGTGAAAGAGCGGAAAGTTTCCACGCAGCGTGAAAGAGCGGAAAGTTTCCACGCAGCGTGAAAGAGTGGAAAGTTTCCACGCAGCGTGAAAGAGTGGAAAGTTTCCACGCAGCGTGAAAGAGTGGAAAGTTTCCACGCAGCGTGAAAGAGTGGAAAGTTTCTACGCAGCGTGAAAGAGTGGAAAGTTTCCACACAGTAAGGAAATGTTTTATTGTTGTTGTTTCTCTCATATTTCTCTTTTCCCGTTTTTCTTCTTTTAGACAATCTACCACCTACGCACACCAAAACAACATCAGGGGCCCCCTGGTCAAGCAACCAGGCCCTTTCCCGAATGCCAGCCCGCCAAGCTCAGCTTTTTGGGGGGTAATTAGCCAGGCGGCTGTCCTACGCTCAGCATTTTTTGGGGGGTACTCTGGGTTCGGGCCAAGTTCGAGCTCGAATCCCTCCCCCCGGACAGCACGCCAAATACGCATTTATATTACTCTATATAATTATATGTAAGTGTGAACTCGTGAAACGATGTTAATTAACAAAGATTCGGGAGGAGGGCTTTCAGATAATTGACACAGGTGGATAGCACTCAGCTAATCAACGAGAGGTGCATATATATACACTGCAGTCTTACCTCCATTCTGTTGAAAGTTTATCAGCATCCCTCCTCCACCCCTTCTCCACATTTTGCTCTTTTAGTTCTAACCACTTACACGAAGGGGGGGTACTCTGGGTTCGGGCCAAGTTCGAGCTCGAATCCCTCCCCCCGGACAGCACGCCAAATACGCATTTATATTACTCTATATAATTATATGTAAGTGTGAACTCGTGAAAGGCTGTTTGTGTACATACAATATGTCTTAAATCTTTGAGTTCAGCTCATGAAAAATGGCCAAAAACAAAAAACAAAACAGTGCTGCTTTTATAATTTGTTTCAGTCTATGTAGAAAAAACATGGAAATATGTTATTTTTATCCTATTGTTTACTATATTTATTAGCTTGTTCAGTGTTGTTGTGGGTTTTGCTTCTTTTGCTGTTGTCGGCTGTATGACATTTGAAGTTACTGTTGTCGGCTGTATGACATTTGAAGTAACTGATATCATTTGGCGAAGTAATATGTTAATGAAAGCGTCAGTGCCACGTCATTCATTCATACTAATTGGGCTGGCCAATCACTGCTTTACACCTGGAGTATATAAGCACTAAACTCTCACATTCACAGTTGATGACGCTGAAGTTCCCCTCCACCGCAAATGTTCACCTGCACTCTGAGTCTTTCTGATATAACCGTAATGCGGTCAACTGCCTAGTATAATTTTGTTGTCTATTGTTGACAATCAGTGAAGTGTGTATCAGAGTTATTTTATGGTTTGCAGCTAAATCAAATGCAGCTATTCCAGATAGAAGTTAAAGTCAGAAGGTTCCATTTTAATATTAGACATTCAATTAAAACCAGTCAAAAAACAAACAAACAAAATAACTGTTGATCACAACCTGGTCACGGATGCTGGACATATTACTTTGGGTTAAATTTCAGACACTGGAGTTTGTTCAACAGTGAAAAAAAAACTAATTTAACTGTAGATTTATCTATTTATATATATTTTCTTTCTTTTTCTTTCATCTTCTTTTTCTTCTGTCTTCTACGTTTTTATAGAAGTGCTTCACTCATCTCTAAAAAATCTTTTAATTCATTATTTTTTAATACAGTGCATCTAGATAGAATTCACAGTGCTTCACCTTTTCCACATTTTGTTATGTTACAGTATAATTCCAAAATGGATTCAATTCATAATTTTTTCCCTAAATTATACAAACAATGCCCAATGACAACGTAAAATAAGTTTGTTTGATATCTTTGCAAATTTATAAAAAAAATATATAAAAGCTCAAAACTGAAAATAAAAATAAATAAGTATTCACAGACTTTGCTCGATACTTTAATTACAGTTTTTTTGTCAGTCAAGTCTTTTTGAGTATGATGCTACAAGATTGGCACTATTTTTGGGCAGTTTCTCTCATTCTTCTTTGCAGGACCTCTCAAGCTCCATCAGGTTGGATGGGGAGTGTCAGTGCACAGCCATTTTCAGATCTCTCCAGAGATGTTCTCTCCAAGTGATGAGCAGTGCGGGGTTTCCTCCTGACAGGAAGCTTGCCATTCAGGCCAAAGAGTACAATCTTTGTTTCATCAGACCAGATATATTATTTCTCGTTGCCTGAGAGTCCTTCAGGAGTCTTTTGGCAAACGGTGGGCTTTTACTGAGGAGTGGCTTCTGTCTGGCCACTGCACCATACATGCCTAATTGGTGGAGAGCTTCAGGTTGTTCTTCTGGAAGGTTCTTCTCTCTGCAGATTTTTTTCTGTACCCTTCCCCAAATCTGTGCCTCGTTAAAATTCTGTCTCTGAGATCTACACACAATTCTTTGGACTTCATGGCTTGGTTTGTGCTCTGACATTCACTGTTAACTGTGGGACCTTATATCGACAGGTGTGTGCCTTTCCAAATCATGTCCAGTCAACTGAATTTACCACAGATGGACTCCAATCAAGTTGTAGAAACATCTCAAGGATGATCAGTGGAAACATGATGCTCAGTTTTGAGTGTCATGGCAAATGCTGCAAAAGCATATATATGTGATTTTTTTTTGTTTTTTTTTTAATACATTGGCAAAGATTTCAAACAAACTTCTTTCACATTTTCATTATGGGGTATTGTTTGTAGAATTGAAAAAATAATGAATTTAGTCCATTTTGGAATAAGGCTATAACATAACAAAATGTGGAAAAAGTGAAGCACTGTAAATATGCACTGTATCCGGATGCACTGTACAGTAATCGAAGGATTAAGATTTTTTTTTTTTTAATAGTTTTTCTGAAGACTTTGTGAGTCAACCATTTTAGTTCTTACATTTATAAGACTCAAGCTGTTGTAACCAACCCTCAACCAAACAGTTGAAATGGCAGAAAATTAACCAGATGGAGTGCCTTTCTGTATAAACGTCACAACCATGGGCATATGCAACATGCTGCATATTTTAGGGCTTCTGGATTTATTTGAAAGTTTCATTGTGGTTTTTGCAGATGAAAATGATATGAAAAACTCTTTAAAGTTATCACAGCTGTCCTAGTGTCTTAAAATGTAGTTTACAGGTTTTGCACCAGTGGATGGTCTTGGAGGGGTATGTCTTGGGAAAACACAATTCCCCATCCGTATCTTTTTTGTTTTGTTTTGTTATTTCACGCAGGTTTTCTCCCAGTTGTCCTCGTTTGTCATTTCACACGGTCTGTTCTTATAGGTTCTCTCAGGCGTTCCTCCAGCTATAACCAATTAACACAACTCCTGTTTAGTAAAAACCATTTGAATATGAAACAGACATGTTAATGTGTTTCTTTTAAACTCCACAGCACATTAAACTGCCAAACCCAACAAACGTTTATCTGCACAGAAGAAAAAAAGAGAAACAACAGTTTCGCCTCCAGCTCTGAATAAATGAATGTTAACACTTTTGTGAAATTGTTTAAAGGAGTAACTTTCAACCTCAGAAAGGTGTTTCTGACTGTTTCAGTAAAAAACAAAAAACAAACAAAAAACATAATAATAAAAGACATCTACTTATTCACAAATGAGATCTTTTAAATATCAGATATTGTATTACTTTTTTTTTTTTTTTTTTTTTTTTTTTTTGAAAGACTATCCCAGAGATTCAGAAGAGATGTCAAGTGTGATCATAAACTTCTCAGACTTACTAAGTTATCAAAGCCTGTATGGAGCTAGAAATATGACAAAATGATCTGAATTTGAATTGTATAAATCTGAAATTATTGACAAGTGTAATCTAACAAAATTGAATATTATGTTGCATTTTACATAGTACTGAATTTGAATTTTTTAAATGTTGAATATAGAACCTTTGAAATTAAACACATCGGAAATGTTGTATAGATGTTGAAAAAGTTGTATAGATGGTTATTTTCAAACAGCAGATATTTTGTTCTGAATTATTAGACTGCAAATATTCAGTTTTTGAAAATACAGATTGAAGATTTCAGATGAAGAAATTCAGATCATCAAATTCAATATTCTAAAATTCAAACCGCAGATATTCAGATCTTACAGAAAGTAGGCCAGAGGTCATCATCAGTGAAGAGTAAAGGATGTCAGAAAAGTCAAACGGAGCACCACCTGATCATTTCATTTCCTATTTGTAATGGAATAAAGAGAAGATCAAACAGCCCTTTTATACTTTTTTGTTTATTTTAGATTAATGCACGGAAAAAGAGATTAAGGTTAGATTTCTCATTTTTTCGTGTGGTTTACCACACAATTGAAAAAAACAGGCCTGGTGCTGATTAACATTTTATATATCAGATACACAATTTTTTCTGTGAAAACGTATTAAGTTGCACAGAAAAGTTGCCTGATCTAGGACCTGCCCTGTACAGTTTAAGAAGCGGTAGTCTACTACTGCCATAGATTTTGGATTTGGTTGCCTAGCAATGAGGGGGAGAGGACGCTGGCATTGTCTGTTTGCCGCTTTTCCACCCGATTTTAGTTTATATACGTTAATTATAAACTTTATTTTAATTTTATTTTTTTGTCAGTAACTAGTACATTCAGTCAGTGCTAATTTTGGGACATATTGCTTGGATCTTATTGTCTCGCATAGCTCTTCTCGGCTGTTGTCAGTTGGCAGTTTGAATGGACTCCATCATGACAGGAGAGGACTCTCATTGTTCACCACTTTTATACATCTAAAATCTTTTTTGTACGGATTTTTATGGTTTTTTTCCTAATTTCAAAGACTTATACTCACCCTGCTATCTCTTCTAAAATTGGCTGTTTGCTGGAATTGCTGAGAGTTGGCGCATACACTCCTCTGCTATGGTATGGACCATCATCTCGCTGTGCCTGACAGTGTTCCAGTTCTGTGTTTCTATAATGCATAGCGCTAGTCAAAACCTTCGAGCGGCCGTCATGAAGCTTAAATATTCCATCCCACAGCTGCTAAATTTCAACGACCGCACATTTTCGGCGTGCATCACGGTCATTAAGGAACTTGGACTTCTGCGCAGACGGCGTTACATCCATAGAGGCTCTCGTCAAGGGCCAGTTTATCATCAGCCTGAAAACTCTGCATCAGCCATACCATCCATCTGGACCTCCGTCGCACATCTGCCGCGTCATCACAACAGTTTTGCTCTCCGTTTTGGTAACACGGGAATCACCGCGAGATCTCACCAATCTAAACTGGATTGCACGGGAAACACCGCGAGATCTTTTAGCACAGCGCATGACAGAAAACGTGGAGTGGATTTTAGTATTTTACGGCCAATAACGAGATTCACCACCCCATCAACGCTCAAAATAGAACTTTTTAATGCACAATCCCTCACAAAGTCATCTTTCATCCAAGACCACATCATTGATAAGAGATTAGACCTTATGTGCTTAATGGAAACATGGCATCAGCCTGCAGTTTACTCAGCACTTAATGATCCTCCTGGTTACAGCTACCTGGAGAAAGCCCGCTACACTGGACGTGGTGGTGGCTTAGCTGTAATTCATAGACAATCATTGGAGCTGTCTTTTCTCCCTCTGCCCACAGTGTTGTGGTGACCTACAAGAAAAACGGTATGAGACATTCACCCAGACGCGGCCCCTTTAAGGGAGCGGGTTTTTCCGGCAGAGGAGTTCCGGTTTAACGTTGTGTGACAGTTGTTTACATTGCTCGCTGTAAAGTTTGGAAAATAATATTGAAGTGTTAGTAAAGCTGACTCGACGCATCTCCGTCTCTTGTCTCATCACTTACTGCACTCCACATTGGTGACCCGACGCGAGTTGAATAAGGTTGGATTATGTTACACGACGGCGGTGGTGAAAATGATGCCGTTGCGGCGCCCGCCGCTGCTATCGGCGCGGCTAATGTCAGCGCGATCTACGCTGCCACCATCAAATTGCCGGACTTTTGGCAGAACAATCCACGACCATGGTTTCAACACATCGAGGCCCAGTTCCAGCTAAGAGGGATAACGCAGGACGTTACGAAGTATTTCCATGTGGTAACAGCTTTGGATGCCTCGACGACAGCCAGGGCACTATTAGAGGCTCCTCCGGCTGACGGCAAGTACGATGCACTTAAAGCATTCCTGTTGCGACTCTTTGAACTGTCAGAGCTGGAGAAAGCAGACCGCCTGCTGTCCCTGAATGGCCTTGGCGATAGCAAGCCGTCAGAGTTAATGGAGAGGATGCTGACTGTGTTGAGAGCGGCGGATCCATCATTCCTTTTCGCCCACATTTTCCTGCGGCAGCTTCCAGCACCTGTGCGCACCGCACTGGCCAGTTCTTCCCTCCTTTCCTCCAGGGACTACCGGGCGCTGGCTGTGGAAGCAGACAGGATTTTCCTTGCCAACCAGCAGCAGTTTCTGCATGCGCTGTTGCCCCCTCAGCACACGTCTGCCCCATGTCCGCCCCCGGGGGACGACCATGGCACGGCAGCTGCTGTGACAGCCCGCCGACAGCGTGAGGACGGCTGGTGTTATTACCATTCCAGGTTTGGGGCCAAGGCCAAACAGTGTCGTCAGCCTTGCAGTTTTGGAGCCCAGGGAAAAGCCAGGGCCGGCGCTCATTAGCAGCTATGGGTGCTGGCCGTGACTGCAAGCTGTTATTCATCACTGACGCCTTGTCTGGCCGACGGCTGCTGGTTGATTCTGGGGCTCAGCGCAGCATCCTGCCGGCGAAAATTGTGGATACTATGGCTGGCGGGCATGGCCCCCCGATGGATGCCGCTAACGGGACACCCATTCGTACTAATGGCACGAGGTATGTGGAAGTATGTTTCGGCGGGCGGCGTTTCGGCTGGGATTTCGTCATGGCCGCTGTGTCTACGTCTCTCCTGGGGGCAGATTTTCTCTGCGCTTACAGACTGTTGGTGGATGTTACAAACTCCCGCCTTATCGACGCACTTTCTTTTGCTTCGAACCCCTGCATCACCACGCCCACGTTCTCATTGGCTGTGGCTAAGCACGGCGTGGAGCACTACATCACCACGGTGGGCCCCCCAGTCTACGCACGGCCCCGAAGCCTCGACTCTGCCAAGCTCGCGATCGCCAGGGAGGAGTTCGCCACTATGGAGCACCTCGACATTGTGCCACGCTCCAACAGCCCGTGGGCTTCCCCCCTGCACATGGTGACCAAAGATGATGGCAGTTGGCGTCCCTGTGGTGATTTCCGTCACCTGAACAATGCCACCATCCCCGATCGGTACCCTGTGCCGCACATACAGGACTTCTCCGCCCACCTGGCCGGCACCACCATCTTTTCAAAGGTGGACCTGGTTCGTGGTTACCACCAGGTGCCAGACCCGCAGGATGTCCCCAAGACAGCAGTCATCACGCCCTTTGGCCTTTTTGAGTTTCTACGGATGCCTTTCGGCCTCAAGGGGGCAGCGCAGACGTTTCAGCGCCTTATGGACTCTGTGCTGCTGGACATGCCTTTCCTGTTTGTTTATTTGGATGACATTCTCGTGGCCAGCGCGTCCGCAGACGACCACCTGGTGCATCTCAGGCAGTTGTTCGGCCGACTCAGTGAGCATGGTCTCATCATCAACCCGGCCAAGTGCAAGTTTGGCCGGTCATCCATCACTTTCCTCGGCCACCATGTCACCCCAAAGGGGGCCGTTCCCCTCCCGGCTAAGGTGGACGCCATAGCCAGTTTCCCATGCCCGCGCACTGTAAAGTCCCTGCAGGAGTTTCTGGGCATGGTGAACTTCTACAACCGTTTCCTCCCCCATGCAGCCCAACTCATGCGACCCTTGTATGATGCTTTGCGGGGTGGAAAACCGGCAGACGTGTTGGATTGGTCCCCAGGGATGACGGAGGCTTTTCATGCTGCCAAAACTGCACTGGCCAACGCTGCTCTGCTGGCGCACCCGTCTCCAACCGCCCCCGTTGCTCTTACCACGGATGCCTCTGATTATGCCGTGGGGGCTGTGTGTGAAAAGTGGGTGGGCGGAGCCTGGCAGCCGCTAGCCTTTTTCAGCAGGAAGCTCTGTGACAATGAGAGGAAGTACAGCACCTTCGACAGGGAACTCCTCGCCTGGTATTTTCCTCGCTACTCTGCATTTCCGTTTCCTGTTGGAGGGCCGGCAGTTCACGGCTTTCGTTGACCACAAGCCGCTGACGTTCGCCATGGCCAAGTCTTCGGAGCCATGGTCTGGTCGACAGCAGCGCCAGCTCTCTGCCATCTCCGAATACACCACTGACATACAGCATGTGGCTGGCAAAGACAATTTCGTCGCAGACTGCCTCTCCCGGGCGATCACTGGGTCTGTCCACTTGGGCCTTGACTACGCAGCCATGGCTGAGGAGCAGGCTGCAGACTCTGAGGTGCAAGCCTACAGAACAGCCCCTACGGCGCTGCTAATGGAAGATGTGGCGTTTGACACGGCCAACGCTACACTCCTCTGTGACGTCTCCACTGGCCAACCACGCCCCATGGTACCTGCTAGCTGGAGGCGAAAGGTTTTTGACGCCATCCACAGCCTTTCCCACCCCGGGGGGAAGGCCTCCACCAAGCTGGTGGGGGCCAAGTTCATATGGCCAGGCCTACGGAGGGACGTTAGGGCCTGGGCTGCTGCCTGTTTTGCATGTGCCAGCGCGCGAAGGTGACTCGTCATACCAAGGCCCCTTTGGCACCCTTCAAAGTGCCGGAGAGACGTTTTGATCATGTGAATGTGGACCTGGTGGGCCCGCTTCCCCCCTCCCGTGGTTATACTTACCTCCTCACTATGGTCGACAGGACCACGATGTGGCCAGAAGTGTGTCCCCTGTCCTCCATTACGTCAGCTGAAGTAGCCCGGGCGTTCATTATGTCTTGGGTGGCCTGTTTCGGCACACCGTTAGACCTCTCCTCGGACACAGGTCCGCAGTTTACATCAGAGCTTTGGATGCCGCTCGCCGAGGTCCTGGGGGTGAAGGTCCACCGTATCACAGCCTACAACCCACAGAGCAATGGACTTTGTGAGCACTTTCATCGGGACATGAAGGCTGCACTCAGGGCCAGCCTTACGGACAACAACTGGGCTGACCGTCTTCCGTGGGTCATGCTGGGCCTTCGCTCCGCCCCTAAGGAAGATCTTCAGGCCTCTTCGGCTGAGCTGGTGTATGGCCAGCCCCTGCGCGTTCCAGGGGAGTTCCTTCCAGATGCCACGGCCCCGTGGTCAGTTGCCTCCCATCGTGCCGTGTCCCGGAAAATTGCAGAGGCCTTTGTCCCTATTCCAACGTCTCACCATGGCCTCCCCCAGCCCTACGTGCCTAAGGACTTACCATCAACCAAGTATGTTTTTATCCGCCATGACGGCCATCGCACACCATTGCAGCCCCCCTACGATGGGCCTTTCCGTGTCCTGGCCGGAGGGTCTAAGAACTTTGTTGTGGATATGGGGGGTAGGCCTGAGCGGGTGGCTATACACCGTCTCAAACCTGCTCATGTGGATATTGGTGAACCCCTTCAGCTGGGCCAACCCCCAAGCCCCTGCTCATGCCCCTAGCACTGTCCCTGCCCCGCCCCTGGCCCTTTGCCCCCCTCCTGTTAAGCGCAGCCGGTATGGCCGCCTGGTCCGCCCTCCTATACGTTGACTCTTAGGGACTGTGAGGAGCTGGACTGTTCGGTTTGGGGTACCTGTTTGGGCTGGGCCTGTTATATGGGGTGAATTTTGGGGGGGCCTGTGTGGTGACCTACAAGAAAAACGGTATGAGACATTCACCCAGACGCGGCCCCTTTAAGGGAGCGGGTTTTTCCGGCAGAGGAGTTCCGGTTTAACGTTGTGTGACAGTTGTTTACATTGCTCGCTGTACAGTTTGGAAAATAATATTGAAGTGTTAGTAAAGCTGACTCGACGCATCTCCGTCTCTTGTCTCATCACTTACTGCACTCCACAGTGTCATCATTTGAATACCTTGCTTTTAAATGTAAACCCCCTTTTTCTTTGACAATACTGCTTATTTATCGGCCCCCAAAAACAAATTTTGTTTTTATCTCTGAGATGCATGACTTTCTCACAACACTCTGCTCTACTTCTGCCAACATTTTAATATTAGGAGATTTTAATATTCATGTAGATACCCCCTCCTGCCACCTGGCAGCTGAGTTTCTGCAATTATTGGACTGCCTCAATCTCCAACAGCATGTGGATGGACCCACTCATTCTAGGGGGCACACTCTGGACTTGGTCCTTTCCAACTCTCCTCATATTAGAAACCTCTTGGTGTATGATCTGGGTGTGTCTGACCACCAGGCCATCTCATTGGAGCTGCCACGTCCCTCTTGCCTTACCAAAGATTCCTGTCAAATTTGCTTCAGGAACCTGAAAAAGATTAACCAAGACTCTTTAACTACAGACCTTCAGCAATTCTCCTCTGTTGATCTCTCCTCAGTCTCTGAGTCGGTTGACTTCTACAACAAGTCTCTGAGCATCCTTCTAGATCTTCACGCACCTGTCATAACTAGAATGGTCACCTTCTCGCGCTCAGCACCCTGGTACACCAGCGAACTGCGGAAGATGAAGACGGTTGGGCGTGTACTTGAGAGGCGTCTCAAGCTCTCAGGACTCACTGTTCAAAGGCAAGCCTATAGAGATCATCAGAAGGCCTACGCAAGGTCTTTGAGAGATGCTCATTCACAGTTCTACTCTTGCATCATCAACAATAACCCTGGAAACTCCAAGAAGCTTTTATCCACTATAAATCACATCCTCAAACCGCAAACTCACTCTTTTTCAGAAGCCACAGAAGAGAGGTGCAATAAGTTCATGACCTTTTTTAGGAACAAAGTAGACAACATCCACTTGCTTCTATCTAGCACTTCCGCTCTGCCTGTCCCGTCTGTTTATCCACAGCCAGGGGCCTTCCAACATCTCTGCTGCTTCTCCATCATCACACAGCTTGAGGTTGAGGACATCATCAGAAAAATGAAACCATCCACCTGTGCACTGGATCCTTTTCCTACAGCCTTGGTAAAATCTAACCTCTGTGTCTTAAGTCCATTTATTACCAAGATTATTAATAGTTCCCTCCAGGCTGGCCTTGTTCCTTCATCTCTAAAAACTGCTATCATCAGACCACTTCTAAAAAAACCTACTTTAGACCCAGATGTTAATGACAACTACAGGCCCATCTCCAACCTCCCATACCTCTCTAAGGTGCTGGAAACAGTTGTTGCTGCACAGCTTCAGGTCCATTTGGAGCATAACAATCTTTATGAGAAATTTCAGTCTGGTTTCTGCTCAGGACACAGCACAGAAACGGCTTTGGTCAGGGTCACAAACGATCTATTGATGGCGGCAGATGAGGGTTCCCCATCCCTTCTCATCCTCCTGGACTTAACTGCAGCTTTCGATACAGTTGACCATAACATCCTCCTTCACCGTTTACATTCCACCATCGGTCTCTCTGACTCGTCCACAACTGGTTTTCTTCTTATCTCACTGGGAGAACTGAATATGTTGCGTTAGGAGAAGCTACATCCCTGTCACACAATGTCACCTGCGGTGTCCCTCAAGGCTCTGTGCTCGGACCCACCCTGTTCATACCCTACATGCTCCCCCTTGGCCGTCTCATCAACTGGCATGGGATTTCTTTTCACTGCTATGCTGATGACACTCAACTTTACTTTAGGACAAGTTCATCTCCCTCTGCTGACCTCACACCATCGACTTTGATCACTTGCCTGGATGAGATAAAGGCGTGGATGAAGCAAAACTTTCTGCAGCTAAACAGCTCCAAGACTGAAGCTATCCAAGTCGGCACTCCACTTCAGGTCCAGAAGTCCGTTATCACCAGCATTGCTTTCTCTGATCAGGTCATTCCACTTTCCACTTCAGTCACCAATCTGGGGGTCAGAATGGAATCGCAGCTTACTTTTGAAGCGCACATCAAACACCTGTGTAAGACCTCCTTCTTCCACCTCAGAAACATTGCCACACTTCGTCCCATTCTATCACTGGCAGATGCGGAGAAGCTTGTCCACGCCTTCATCTCCTTTAGGCTGGACTACTGCAATGCGCTCCTTATCGGCATCCCTAGCAAAAATCTCCAGAGGCTGCAGTGTATTCAGAACAGTGCTGCTAGGATCCTCATGAGGGTGCGCAAATACGACCATATCACCCCCATTCTAAAATCACTCCACTGGCTTCCTGTGTTGTTCAGGATCGAGTACAAGAACTCTCTCCTTACGCACCAGTGCATCCATGGTGATGCTCCCTCCTATCTTAAGGAACTCCTAACCACACAAACAGCCACTCGTAACCTCCGCTCTGTTTCGCTGTATCGCCTTAAAACTCCCTCAGCCAATCTCCGTACTATGGGAGATCGGGCCTTCTGCTCTGCAGCCCCCAGTCTGTGGAATGCTCTCCCTGACCACCTGCGGACTCCACAGACTATAGATGCTTTTAAGCGTGGTCTTAAAACTCACCTTTTTAGTAGAGCTTTTAATTGACTTGTTACTTCTTTATTTTATTTTATTTTATTTTTCAGTTTTATTTATTTTATTTTATTAATTTACTTATATATTTATTGTTGTTGATTGTTTTTAATTATGTAGCACTTTGAGATTTTGTTTAATATAAAGTGCATTATAAATAAAATGTATTTTATTGTGTTTATTTTATTGTTAATTGTGGAGCTTTTCTGTCCAATAATTACAAATGCAGTTTTATCTGAATTAAGTTGCAGAAAATTACTATTCATCCAATTTTTTATATCAGCTATGCATTCCGTTAATCTTGTGAATTGGTAGGTTTCGTCAGGGTGTGAGGAAATATAGAGCTGAGTATCATCAGCATAACAATGAAAACTAACGCCATGCTTCTTAATGATATCTCCCAGTGGTGAGTGTGAAGGTGAGGAGTGTTTAAGTAGTGTTGACTGGTGATGGAGCACAGGTGATCAGAATGCCGGTGATGGGGAACGAGTGGGCGTGGCAGTGTCTGATGGCTGTGAGGGCGTGACAATATTCAACATTTAAAAATTCTAATTCAGAACTATGTAAAATGCAACATGATATTCAATTTTGTTAGATTACACTTGTCAATAATTCAGATTTATACAATTCAAATTCAGATCGTTTTGTAATATTTCTAGATCCATACTTTAAAAGATATCCTCTTTTAAACCCGTGCTGTCTTTACTGGGGTCTTAGCGGTCAAAAGCTGGACTGGACCCCTGAAATGTAACTTCTTAATTTTTTTAAGCAAAATCATTGAAATAATTTTTGTCCAATTATATTTTATGTTTTATTTATCATTTTGAGAGTGTTTTGTGGTACTAATAATATGTATGCGGGAATAAATATAAATTTTTCCTATAGATTTTTAAAATAAAACATATATAAAATAGAGTCTAGGCCATTAAAATCCAATTTTTTGAAGGCAGATTAGCATCAAATTTTGAGAGTATAGAAAGAAAAAATTTAATACCTTGGTGTAACCACTAGTTGTATAACACTCTGCACTAACACTTGAAGACTTAGTTGTTTTTAGACATAATTACATATTTTTATTTAAATATGTATTTAAACAATCTCAACGGCTGCTTTGTCAAGTTTTTTTTTTTTTTTTTAAATAGTGATTTTAAGTATTAGATTGAGAACAAAGCTAAATATTTAACCTTTTTTTTATTTATTTAGAATTTCATAATAATAATAAAAAAGGAATTAATTCAATCACCCTGTGACACTACATTATGACAGTAAGCCTTTTTTCTGCATTATTACTGAATTGATTTGAACTGATTTTATATACTCTCAAAACTTTGCTCTGTGTTACAGACAAAGTGGCCGAGGTGTGTGAGTGGGAGTTTTTATTTCACAGTCTTGATGCTGTTTTATAATGTCACCGCTTTACTGATGTGAGCTTTTTCTGAATTATGTCTGAATTATTGAATAGATTTCAGATATTCTCAAAACTGTGCTCTGTGTTACATACACTGTGGTTCGTAGGTGTGTCTGTGTGTGAGTGGATATATTTATATCAAATTCTTAATGTTTTATAGTGTCATCTGTATGCTGTGTACTTTTTTTTCAGTATCGTAGCCGATTTGTAGATTGTGCACACAAATATTACCATTATTTTCATATTTTTGTCTTTTGTATTTCCATTCATTTTTTATGGTCGGTCATTTTTGACGCCGAGACCATGAGTGTGACTTTATGACAAATTAACCTGTTCGAAGCATGCCCTCAATTTTTGTTTTGTTTTGTGTCATAGTCACCAAGTTGCATACCATTTGGATGAAGCTGTGATTTTTAACACTTCAAAACTTAAAATTATCCGGTCAGAAATGACTGAAGACCGCTCAAGGGTTAAGGATTTTGTGCCCTTGATTGATTGATTTTTTCTAAGGAGATATATTTGAAGTTGACACTTTAGTGATTTAAATGCCAGTATCTATAATATGTAAACTGAAAATATTTTGGGATTTGTCTATTTTGGTTAAGATGCGTGTTTACTATAGGTTTACATCATTGCTTTGTATTTAGACACAGCTGTAATAGCTTTGCAAGAGATTTTTTGTTATTTGCTTATGCCTGTTAATTGTTTTCCAGGAGACATGAAATGTTTGAGTTTATGTGGGGTGAAATTATATTTATGTGGGGATTGGCTCCATTAAAAATCAAGCAAGTGTGTTTGTTATTTTGGCTTGAGAAGATTTCATGCTTTATTAGCTTGCGGGTAGACAGGACCTTTATCTCTGTCTCCGTGTGAGTTTAATTCACTGCTGCTTTGCTCAACATTGTTTATGATCACGTCTGGGGCTTTATTTGGTCGTCAACCCTACCCTGGCTACTTGTTAATTAAATTTGTAAGTAAACCTTAAGGACAAAGGCCATGGTTGTTAAATGCTGGATATCATGGTAGCTCTGTTTGTTTTTCTTAAGTTAACTGAAAAGTCGATTTTATCCATCAAAAATGTATTACATCATTAAAAGCTAGTGTTATACCAGAATGGTGTCAGGCGGTTTTGTGGACGGATTTAAAAAGTAAGGAGGATTTGTGACTTTAGCCGTTAGCACTTGCAGGTACACCCTTAAAACTACAGATTCTTTATAGGCATCCAAGGTACCTTGAAGAACCTTTGACATGCCTTGAACCATTCAATTGGAAAAGGTTTCATCAAAAAAGGTTCTGATGATTGTGATTGTCTTTTTTTCTGTGATATTATTGCAATGATATTATTGTTATTGCAATATGAAAATATTTTCATCAGATGGCTAGCTCTAAATAATTAATAATTGTATCACTGTTTTTGGGGTGTACTAGAATATGGTTGTATGCTTAATTGAAAAAACAACAACAACAAAAATAACATATTTTACATTATTACAGCACCTCGGTTTCAATGGAGCCCCTCCTTCTGAAATACAAAATGTGCTGTGATTGGCTAGCTGGCACAGTGTGTTGTGATTGGCATCTATTATCGGAAGTATGTGCTTGGGAAATGTCATGTCCCTTAACATAACCTTACCATAATCAGAGTTTCATTTGCTCAGATTTAAATAATAGAATGGCACCAATTCCAAACCAATTCAAGCCTAATTCAGACTTAAGAATGTTAACAAACAAGAGGATTGTCCAGAACGTATTTCATTCATGGACTTTGCAAGTACAGATAGATTTCACAGGACATTTCAGAGTGATATATATATATATATATATATATATATATATATATATATATATATATATATATATATATATATATATATATATATATATATATATATATATATATATATATATATATATATATATATATATAGGTGTATATATATATACTTACCTAAAGGATTATTTGGAACACCTGTTTAATTTCTCATTAATGCAATTATCTAATTATCTAATCACATGGCAGTTGCTTCAATGCATTTAGGGGTGTGGTCCTGGTCAAGAATATCTCCTGAACTCCAAACTGAATGTCAGAATGGGAAAGAATGGTGATTTAAGCAATTTTGAGCCTGGCATGGTTGTTGGTGCCAGACGGGCCGGTCTGAATATTTCACAATCTGCTCAGTTACTGAGATTTTCACACACAACCATTTCTAGGGTTTACAAAGAATGGTGTGAAAAGGGAAAAACATTCAGTATGCGGCAGTCCTGTGGGCGAAAATGCCTTGTTGATGCTAGAGGTCAGAGGAGAATGGGCCGACTGATTCAAGCTGATAGAAGAGCAACTTTGACTGAAATAACCACTCGTTACAACGGAGGTATGCAGAAAAGCATTTGTGAAGCCACAACACGCACAACCTTGAGGTGGGTGGGCAACAACAGCAGAAGACCCCACCTGGTACAACTCATCTCCACTACAAATAGGAAAAAGAGGCTACAATTTGCACAAGCTCAACAAAATTGGACAGTTGAAGACTGGAAAAATGTTGCCTGGTCTGATTAGTCTTGATTTCTGTTGAGACATTCAGATGGTAGAGTCAGAATTTGGCGTAAACAGAATGAGAACATGGATCTATAATGCCTTGTTACCACTGAGCAGGCTGGTGGTGGTGGTGTAATGGTGTGGGGGATGTTTTCTTGGCACACTTTAGGCCCTTTAGAGCCAATTGGCCATCACTTAAATGCCATGTACTACTTGAGCATTGTTTCTAACCATGTCCATCTCTTTATGACCACCATCCTATCCTATTATTTAGATACCGATCCTATCAATGTGGGCCAACATTATTATTATTATTTTTTAATTATTATTCTTTTATTTTTTATTATACATTTTAGATATGATGTTATACACTATTTAATCACAATACTAAAATATCTCCCTTTGGAGTAGATTTTGAGCTTTGTAACCTTGCAGATATTTTTTTATGCATAAACAGCAACATTACACACTAACTAAAGATGAAAATGTGAAAAAGCATAATAGGACCCCTTTAAAATTAATGACTCATTAATGCAATGACTGTGCTAAAGCACAGATTCAATACAATGGTACGTATCCATTTTCTTTATCATTTTACGTTAAGTCAAAGCAAATGTGACTGTGTTTAGGAGGACACTCACCAAGACATGTATTTAAACATTATTTGGTGAGTATGTGTCCGTTAAAGCCCAAATAGAAGAGAATGTAATTCGGTATTCAAATATATGCTGTGTGCTTTTCTTCAAAATAAGCACTCAACAAAAATGACAGTGGTAAGAAAACAGCAGTTAAGAAAGCATCAAATCGTGGCGCTGTGAATATGTTTGCAACAGCTATGCAATTCAGCATTCCAGTAAAGTCACGTCATTTTTATTTATATAGCACTTTATACAAAATATTGTTTATTCACTTTCTTCAGTCTGTTGCAGAACTTACATCAAAATGTGATGGCACATTTCAAAAAGTTGAGTCCTTGGAAAAATATTGGAACAAAATGGCCTCTTCTATCACTTCTCTTTCTACCACCATAAGCAAATTTTTACTTGGGAGCACATCCCACAAAGAGAAGATTTTGAATCTGGAATTGTTTTTGCAGATTCCACAATGCAGCTAGAGCATAAGCAGCTAAAGGAGATGGGAATGCATAAATAGAAAAGGATCTCAGGATTAACGGTGTAAAATAAAGTGGTCCAGACAGGGAGAACAACAGACAAAATGTTACCCTTATCCTCTCCAAAATATTTCCAAAGATTGCATAGACAATTCCAGATGTGGTAGATTATGTTCATAGACTGGGACACAAAAGAGCTAATGGTCGCCCTAGAGTAATAAGAGACAAAGTGTGGAGAGAGGCCAAAGACAATCAATATCTGAAAAAGAGAATCTATCATCAGAAAAGAGAGCTGCAAGAAAGAAGGAATGGCCATTGGTGAAACAAGTGAGGGAAGAGGGCAAGAAGGCAGCTTTTAAATAGGATTCGGCTTCATTGAAGGGGTGCAACTCAGTGTCCCAGATGTTATCTGAGTGGATGGTGGCTGACAGCTGTCCTCCAGGGAACATTTCGATATAAATCTGGGTCAATGCAAGTGTTTTGAATGACATAAAACATTCAATGAATGTTTCATGGTTTCTCCAAAGTTAATACTTATTGTTCTACTGTTTAGTTAGTTCCTTTTTGTAACAGCTTATCACAAGCTTGGAAATAAAGCATTTGCTACACCATTAAATTAAAAGCTATATTTCTTTTTGGAAGACAAATGGAAGCTCATACTTTTTTCAGAGAGATTCATTCCTGTGACTGATTCCAAATTGTTTTTTGAAAACCCAATAGGGAGATTATATTGTTTTCAATCACATATCCAAATACTCAGCAGGTGTTGCAATTCTCTTAACAAATTTAATGGTGATATTTTGGAAACTTTTCATTCAGAAGATGGATTATCATGTCTCTCAGTTTGGATAATTTAATAATTTGCCATGTCTATGGCTTCAACGTTTGCACACAATCTAGAAATCTTTCCGAACATGTATGAAATATTAACCAATCTAAAAAGGTAGTATAAAGAAGGGTGTGTAATTATAGGTGGTGACTTAAATGATGCTCCAGGTGACCACTCTCTGACCAAAGATGTCAGTTCACAAATCTTATTTTATTTTATAACTGACAAGTTTCAAGTTACTGTATGGACATATTTAAACCCCTGACTGTTGTGATTACATGTTAAATAATTCATCCCTTGTAAATAATAGATTACTGGCTGATTCCTCATGATTTAATTCGCTATATATCTGAAACAAAAAAAAACAAAAAAAACGTATTCCTCATTTGATGGGTATATAGCTATGGGTAATATGATGTGTGGATGGTAAATTCAAGTTACCTTAATTTATATAACGCTTATTAAAATACAGATTGCTTCAAAGCAAAAGTAATAATAGGGGAAAGAAATGTTTTGGCTGCACAGCAGCTCTAGAAAAAAAGTAATTGTCCAGCTTAAGAAAGTTTTTGATTGATTCATTTCCATTGTTAAAATCATTACTTATTAACTACACAACACCGTTTTCAATTGAAAACAGAAAAATGTTATGTTTTCTGGCCATTCATTTACACAACAACAACGTTTTGGTGACCTAAGAACGCAAACATTGAAATAGGTATTTTGAAAACAATACTGTTATCATCTCTGTGTAAACTTCAAAAACGGGAATCTGTGAAAACAGTGATGGCATGCACATGCAAAAAAGTGATATTTCCCCCCATCTAGCGGTGTAAAGGTACATGACAATCCAGTGAATATTAGTTTCTGTTCCTCTCAATTCCGATTTCATTTTAACTCCTACGGTGGCCAATTTAGTCCAAGATTAACATGGTTTCCAGTTTGACCTCATTCATGAGTGCCATCGAGTGTTAAAACACGAAATTTGAAATTTGAATTTATGGGTATGTACCTCTTTGGCTAATGTACTTTCAAGATGGAGGGGCAACATGGCAACCGGCATTCAAACCCCTCACCCGTATGTATTTTCAACGGCATATTATAATTTACGAGAATACTCTATTACTTGAAAGAAGTAAATATACAATAATGAGCTCATATATTTTTGAAAGAACTAAGTGTTTTTTAGCTAAGAATAAACTAAAAAAGTTACACCGTGTAGCTTTAACAATAAGTTAATAGTCATGTGCCACAGCAAGTAGTCATAACATAATAATACCTTTGTAAGTCATTAGCTAATGATTCATTAAAGCAGACAACTGGAAGTTGAAATGCATGGCTTTGACCCGTTGTGTTAATTAACACGTTCATTTATATTATTAGATAATATAATATGTTATTAGGGAATTAATACATCATGACACACTTAACTAATAACAATTTAATGATTACTTAATCTGTTAATCATGTATAATCTTCATTAGCTGCTGATGCACTAATCATTAATAAATGCTTTATTCATGAGCCATACATTAACTCATTATTATCTGTGCATTAGTTGAGCATGAATTAATGCATATTAGCGCACCTGTATTGTAAAGTGTTTTCCAGTGTTTTTAGTCATTTGTGCAGATCTGTGTGAACAGAATTTTTTTTAATAATGTTTCATGAGGCCTTTGCAGGGAAGAGTCTAGTTGACACGGTCTCTGCTGACACTTCAGGGAAGTGTTGTGGTCGCGTCTAGGCGCAGGTCCACCATCAAATATTGACACAGCCCGAATACGGCTGACTACTGTAAACTTTGGGAAAAACAGAGAGACTATCGTAGATGCCATTCTTCTTTTAGTGTAATGAGTGTATCAGGTGTTATGGTAAGTTTTCCTGGTTCTGGCTGACCTAATTAATGCAGCCTTACAATCATTTGACATTATTTGAATGATAGAAATTCATAAATTGTTGTGTATGCTAAAAAAAGATGTGTTTTTAGTTCAGATTTAAAAGGCTAGAGTGTGTCTGCCTCCCGAACAATGCTAGGAAGACTGTTCCAGAGTTTAGGTGCTAAATAGGAAAAGGATCAACCGCCTGCAGTTGATTTAGATAGGTATTATCCACTGGCCAGAGTTCTGAGACCGCAATAGACGTGATGGAGTATAATGTGTTAAGAGCTCGCTTAAGTACTGGGGAGCTAAACCATTAAGTGTTTTTTAAGTAATCAGCAGGATTTTAAAATGTATGCAATGTTTATTAGAGAGCCAATGCGGTGTTGACAGAACTGGACTAATATGATCATACTTCCTGGTTCTAGTAAGAACTCGAGCTGCTGCGTTTTGGACCAGCTTGAGTTTGTTTATTAAGTGCGCAGGAATACTAGGGATAACGACAATCTGCTTTCTGATTTTTTTAATTTTTTGTTTATGTTTTGGAACAAGCAAATATTTATGAAAAAAATAAATAATAATAAGTTGTATACAATAGTGGGAGCCATTTATTGTAAATTAAATGTCAAGAAAAAGAAACGGCTAAGAGTTAAAGAAAAACAAACTTAGATTACAGAGATAACAGAATACTTTAATTAAAGAAAACTAAAGAAAGACTGCATGGCAATTTAAATGTATCTTTTTTTTCATTATAACGTTTTTTGTAAGTTACATATAAATTTCAAAATCTCATTATAAGGTGATTTACTTTAGTAGTTAAAGTTTTTTTTTTTTTTTTTTTTTTTTTGCAGAACAAGTAGATTTCGATTTTGATTGAAGATTACGGAGATGCACTGTGCTCAATAAAACCATAAACATGCATTAAAGGGTTAGTTTACCAAAAAATGAAATGTTGTTCCACACCCGTAAGTTTCACATATCACTCCTGTTCCCAGACTCCATTTCCCAAGATCCTCCCTTTCTCGCACCTGATCGCACTTCCTCCTCATCTCTCCCGCTCTCCCCGGATTCCCTGCACCTGGCCTTTGTCATTAGCACTCCTTTATGTTTGGACTCACTCCCTGCACTCTTTTTCGGTTCTAATGTTTGTGTTAATGTAGTGTGAAGTATGTCTAGCATTGTTGATGTTTTCTGTTCTGAGTTCTCTGTTAATAAATACTAGTGATGGCGAAGTGAAGCTTTCTGAACCAGTGAAGCTTTCAGCACAGTTGTATCAGAAAAAGGTTCATTACTCGAAGCTTTTCAAGTCAGAGCTCAACGAGGACCTCTGCTGGTGAAAGTGAGGGAAAGCGCTGTGTCGCAAAATGTTTTGCAACCGACGCATTATCTAGAAGCAAAAAGTGAATTAATGGATTGATTAATAAATTAATCAATATATTATATATGACATTATGTGACACAATCTGTTCCATTGCATACTCCTAGTAACTTAAACCAATAAAGATATGATTTTGTATTGTGAATGTGAACATTTTTCCTGTTTGTAAACAAATAAAACTCACGAATAAAGGAAGTATGCTAAATAAATGCATGCACACAAGGAAAAACACACACACTTTCACATGATTATAGAAGGATAAGCCTATACTTGTATGAAGTCGGCTAGTGCGGATGAAATAAATAAATAGATAAATATATGCGGCAGAACAAAAGCCAAATAAATGATCAACTTTATTGGGCGAAATCAAATGAAAGTGTTCCCACATTTCAGAACGCCCTCTCTTTGCAACAGGGTCCATAACAAACTCGCGCAATACAAAAAACCCGCTCAATGCAACGCAATACACCTCACAGGCACGCCCTGTGTCGCGCATTTTTAAACCTTTCTGAATCAGTCACGTGGGTGTTTGTGAAACGAAGCTTCGGACGTCATTGGTCACGTGGTTTTGATAGAACGAATCAAGCATCGATACAAAGCTTCACAGAAAATAGTTTCATTTTTTTGACACACGCTTCGGAGCTTTGGTGTCACTGTTAACATCACTAATAAATACACCTGTTTTAGTTTGGATGTCTTGGATCTTTCATTGTCTGACGTCAGCAACCATAACATTAAGACGTTTATCTTCAGAACACAGTTTAAGATATTTTATATTTAGTCTGAGAGCGTATCCAAGTGTATGCACACTATACTGTCCATGTCCAGAAAGGAAAAAAAAAAAACATTGTCAAAGTAGTCCATATGTGACATCAGTTGGTTAATTAGAATCTCTTGAAGCATCGAAAATACATTTTGGTCCAAAAATAACAAAAACTACGACTTTATTCATCATCGTCTTTTCTTCCTTGTTTGTTTTCAATCCTCAAATAAAGATTCAAACGGTTATGAATCAGTGAATCGATCAATGATTCGGATCGGCAGTGTCACGTGATTTTGGCAGATTGGCACACAATCCGAATCATGAATCAATACGCTGATTTACAACCGTTTGAATCTTTTTTTTTTTTTTTTTTTTGAAGATTGAACACAAACAAGGAAGAGAGGACAATGCCGAATGAATTCATAGATTTTGTTATTTTTGGACAAAAATGTATTTTTGATGCTTCAAGAGATTCTAATTAACCAACTGATGTCACATATGGACTACTTTGATGATGTTTTTATTCCCTTTCTGGACATGGACAGTATAGTGTGCATACACTTGCATACGCTCTCGGACTAAATATAAAATATCTTAAACTGTGTTCTGAAGATGAATGGAGGTCTTACAGGTGTGGAACGACATTAGGGCGAGTCATTAATGACATCAAATTCATTTTTGGGTGAACTAACCTTTAAGAAAGTAAATGGGGTCTATTTTGATTTAATGTTGACTCTAACCTTCTGTAAAGCAGACTGTTATTCAGTAAAATACCAGTTCTTGCTCTCTCTCTCTCTGCTATCGTCCTCTTTGTCCACTGACTCAGTGGCTGTGGGCAGAGATTCTGCTGCCAGTTCATGTACAGGCTCTGATAAGTGTGGCTGTATAATTGGGTCAAGATTGCAGTTCTCTCTGTGTGCGAGTTGATAACAAACTGCTTCACACTTATGTATTCGTATTCTGGCCCCTCCAGTGGTGAGGGTCGCTCCCATGCCTAGCTATTTTATGTTCACCTTCAAAATTGTTATATTAGGAACCATATGTTGTTTTAGTAAATGTTATTTAGCTTGCTCCCCTCCCCCCATTTATAAACCACTATTTTTCCTCCTCTCTTTGACCCTTGTCTTTAGCGTAAAATCCTGTACAAAGAGTACAGAAAATTGCATGCATCTTGTTTACACGTAATTAGAAGTTGCCTGTTTGTTGTTGAATTTAAAAGGCCTCAAATTAACCCTGAAAATGACTGCAATAATGGCAATAAAAAAAGTGTTTATATATGTACATATATGAAAGTTTAGACTTGATAAGTTTTGCTTAGTATTGTAACGGATTCACAGAGGCAGGATTCAATTGCAAGTAACTCAGTTTATTGACAGAAGTGTCACAGAAGCCAAAACTCAGAACACAGAAGAAGTCCGGATAAGACGGAGCAGTGAGAGAGACTCTGTTGGCGACACGGGCAGGCTGTGAGCAGCAGTGACTCGGGAGCGCGGTTGAGGTAATCCGGGAAGGGATCCAGCGTTTCACAGAAGGGGGAAACGACAACCAACACGGAGACACAAGGGGAACATCCAACAACGCTCTGACAAAGACAAGAGAGAAACAGAGAGACTAAATAGGGTGAAAGTGATGAGTTGCAGCTGGTGCAGGTGATCAGCCACAGGTGCGTGATGAGCCAATCCCAGGCTCCGCCCTCACCTACATTCAACACGCACCCAAGAGTGAGACAGGGAATCCATGAACCGTGACAGTACCCCTCCCCCTAGGAGCGTCCCCTGACGCTCCCAGCCGACCTTACCTGTTGATTGTAATCATCAATAAGGGAGTGATCCAGAATGTCCCTAGCAGGAACCCAACTTCTCTCCTCCGGACCGTAACCTTCCCAGTCCACCAAGTACTGGAAACCGCGTCCCCTCCGTCTAGAATCCAGAATGCGATTAACCGAATAAGTTGGTTCCCCATCTACGAGTCGCGGCGGTGGGGGAACCGGGACTGGCGGATTAAGGTGGGAGTGAAACACAGGTTTGATTTTGGATACATGGAAGGCGGGATGAATCCTCCTGTACGCCGGAGGGAGTTTGAGGCGGACTGTCACCGGACTAATGATCTTGGTGACAGTGAACGGGCCGATAAATTTGGGAGCAAGTTTATTAGATACGGAGCGGAGAGGAATGTTCTTGGTAGAAAGCCACACTTTTTGACCGACGACGTAAACGGGAGGCTTAGACCGGTGGCGATCGGCTTTAGCCTTGGTGCGCGCTCCCACCTGGAGCAGAGTCTCACGGGCTCTGGTCCATGTGCGATGACACCTCTGGATAAAGGCGTGAACAGAGGGGACCGCGACCTCGGAATCCAGACTGGGAAAAATAGGTGGCTGGTAACCTACACTACACTCAAATGGCGAAAGGCCCGTAGATGACACTGGTAACGAGTTATGAGCGTACTCAACCATAGAGAGTTGCTGGCTCCAGGATGAAGGATTCTTGGATACCAAACATCGCAACACTCTCTCCAGATCCTGATTGGCTCTCTCGGTCTGACCGTTGCTTTGGGGGTGATAACCCGAAGACAGACTAACCGTGGCTCCTAGTAATTTACAAAACTCCTGCCAAAATTTGGACACAAATTGGGAACCTCTGTCGGAGACCACGTCCATCGGGAGGCCATGTAACCGAAAGACGTGATCTACTACAGATACCGCTGTCTCCTTGGCTGAGGGTAGTTTGGGCAAGGGAATGAAATGTGCTGCCTTCGAGAATCGGTCCACGACGGTCAAAACGACCGTCTTGCCCTGGGAGGGCGGGAGGGCGGTAACAAAATCTAGAGCGATGTGGGACCAGGGTCTCGAAGGAACAGACAGCGGCTGAAGTAACCCCTGGGGAGGTTGGTTAGATGTCTTACCAACCGCACAGACCGAGCAAGCCAAAACGAAACTGCGAATGTCGCGAGCCATAAGTGGCCACCAAAATCGTTGCTTTATTAAACTGCAAGTGCGGTTTACCCCTGGATGACAGGCAATGTTGGAGCAGTGACCCCATTTGAGGACCTCGGATCTTAACCCCTCCGGAACGAACAAACAACTCGGTGGGCCGCCGGGCGGGGGCGTTACCCCTTCTAAGGCCACTTTGACCTTCGATTCGATCTCCCATGTGAGTGTAGAGATAACTATCTTCTCTGGCAAAATACACTCGGGAGTAACCGGGCGTTCGGAAGCATCAAAAATACGAGATAAAGAGTCGGGTTTGATGTTTTTAGACCCGGGGCGGTACGAGAGAACAAAGTCAAAACGTCCGAAAAAAAGTGCCCACCGAGCCTGCCTGGAGTTGAGTCTTTTAGCAGATCTAATATATTCAAGGTTCTTATGATCCGTCCATACAATAAAAGGTACCCCCGACCCTTCAAGCCAATGACGCCACTCCTCCAACGCTAACTTGACGGCCAACAACTCTCTGTTACCAATGTCATAATTGCGTTCGGCAGGAGAAAGACGATGGGAGAAAAACGCGCACGGGTGCATCTTGTCATCTGAGGGAGAGCGCTGTGAAAGAACCGCTCCTACCCCCACCTCTGACGCGTCGACCTCTACCACGAACTGACGTGTGGGATCAGGGGCGACTAAGATGGGAGCCGAAACAAAGCGGCTTTTCATTTTGGCGAATACAGCCTCGGCTGTATCGGACCACCTGAACGTCATTCGGGGAGAGGTCAAGGCAGTCAGAGGTGCGGCTAGTTGGCTGAAATTGCGAATAAAACGCCGATAGAAATTGGCGAACCCCAGAAACCTCTGTAGGGCCTTACGGGAATCTGGACTTGGCCAATCCATCACAGCCTTAACCTTGTCGGGATCCATGCGCATTCCCTCCGATGACACGATGTACCCTAAAAAAGGAACAGACTGTGCATGAAAAGCGCATTTCTCCGCCTTGACAAAAAGCCCATTCTCTAGCAACCTCTGAAGCACTCGTCTGACGTGTCGAACATGTTCCTGGAGAGACGAAGAAAAAATCAAAATGTCATCCAGGTAGACATATATGAATTGGTCGACCATGTCTCTCAACACATCATTGACGAGTGCCTGGAAAACCGCTGGGGAGTTGGAAAGGCCGAAAGGCATGACCAAGTATTCAAAATGCCCCCTGGGGGTGTTAAATGCGGTTTTCCATTCATCCCCCTCCCTGATGCGAACCAAATGATAAGCGTTACGTAAGTCCAACTTCGTGAAGACGGATGCTCCCTGTAACCTCTCGAAAGCTGAAGACATCAACGGCAAAGGATAGGTATTCTTTACCGTGATGTTATTCAGCCCTCGGTAATCAATGCAAGGTCGCAGAGAACCATCCTTCTTCCCCACGAAGAAGAACCCCGCCCCCGCTGGAGAAGAGGAAGGGCGGATGAATTTGGAGGCTAGAGAATCAGAAATATATTTCTCCATGGCCTCCCTCTCTGGAATAGAAAGAGAGTATAGTTTGCCCTTAGGCGGAGACTTACCTGGGAGTAAATCTATAGCACAGTCATAGGGACGATGCGGAGGGAGAGAAGCAGCTCGGGACTTACTGAACACTTCCTTCAGGTCGAGGTACTCCGGAGGCACGTTAGACAGATTCACCGTCTCACTCTGAAAAACAGAACGAGAAACAGACGAACAAGCAGACACCAAACAAGACTCATAACATTTATCACTCCACGCAGACACAGAGTTTTGTCCCCAGTCAACCCTTGGATTGTGTAACTCCAGCCAAGGGTGACCGAGGACAACGGGAGCCAAAGGGGAGTCCAGGATGAAAAATGAAATGCGTTCGGTGTGGTTGCCGGAAGTGATCAGTGTAAGTGGTTCAGTGGTGAATGAAATGTCAGGGAGAACTTGTCCGTTGAGTGCGTTGACAGAGATGGTGTTCTTGAGTGCAATGGTGGGTATGTTAAGTTTGTGAGCAAGGGCAGAGTCAATGAAGTTACCTTCCGCTCCCGAGTCGAGGAGGGCGAGGCTGGAATAATCCTGAGCTGCCCACAGCAATCTCACCGGGAGGAGAGTGGAGGATGAGGTCTTTTCCACGGAGATCCCGCCCGACAGTAGCCTTCCTTTTACCGCCGGGCGTGGTCTTTTACCGGGCAGGAGTCTAGCAGGTGTCCGTTCCCGCCGCAGTACAGGCAAAGACCACGGGATCTCCGTCTCGCCTTCTCCTCCCGGGAGAGCCGAGCTCGACCCACCTGCATGGGCTCCGGGTCGAAGGTGTAGCTGACCGCATCCGTAGCGCTGGCCTGAGGGCATTCGACACTCCCATGCTGAGGCTCCATCCTGGACCTCAGCCGACTCAGACGAGCGTCCACCCTCAAAGCAAGATCAATGAGACCGTCAATCTTCTCCGGAAGGTCGATGGCGAATATCTCCTTCTGGATGCGGTCAGCCAGCCCATGCAGGAACATGTCCCACTGTGCCTCCTCGTTCCACTTGCACTCGGCGGCCAGGGTGCGGAACTCGATGGAATAATCCGAGACCGAGCGGTTACCTTGGCGGAGCTCTGCGAGTTGACGTGCCGCTTCTCTTCCGGTCACCGCTCGGTCAAACACCCTTCTCATCTCTGCCGCCAGTGTCTGGAACGAGGAGCAGCAAGGATGTTGGTTCTCCCAAACCGCCGTTCCCCAAAGTGCGGCTCGTCCGGAGAGCAGGGTGAGGACGAATGCCACCTTGGATCTTTCTGTGTTGAAAGTCTGCGGTTGAAGAGCAAAAAACAAGGAACACTTGGTAAGGAAGGCTCTGCAATAATTGCTCTCACCGGCATAACTCTCGGGGGTAGGCAGACGTGGTTCCGGTTGCCGCGAAGCAGATGGTGTGTGGGGAATCGGCGGTGGGTCGGGCACAGTGGGACCGACGAGTTGTTGCATCTGTTGGGTCAGCTCGGCCACCCGTGCCACCAAGGTGTGTACTGCCTGTCCTGTGGCAGTTAAGTTCGCCTCCTGCTGGTCCAGTCTCTCGTTGCTGCTGGTCAGTAGGGCGTTGATACTCGCTGAATCCATGGTTGGTCAGAGCGTTCTGTAACGGATTCACAGAGGCAGGATTCAATTGCAAGTAACTCAGTTTATTGACAGAAGTGTCACAGAAGCCAAAACTCAGAACACAGAAGAAGTCCGGATAAGACGGAGCAGTGAGAGAGACTCTGTTGGCGACACGGGCAGGCTGTGAGCAGCAGTGACTCGGGAGCGCGGTTGAGGTAATCCGGGAAGGGATCCAGCGTTTCACAGAAGGGGGAAACGACAACCAACACGGAGACACAAGGGGAACATCCAACAACGCTCTGACAAAGACAAGAGAGAAACAGAGAGACTAAATAGGGTGAAAGTGATGAGTTGCAGCTGGTGCAGGTGATCAGCCACAGGTGCGTGATGAGCCAATCCCAGGCTCCGCCCTCACCTACATTCAACACGCACCCAAGAGTGAGACAGGGAATCCATGAACCGTGACAAGTATTTATGGATGCAGTGATAAAACTGGACTGTTTTTTGCAATTCTTTAGTGTCTGCATTACTTCTACTTTTTAAGAACAACATTTATCACCAAATTACTGAAAGAAAAATGCTTATGTACATGTGTCACAGGGTGTCTTGGGTTATGGTTAATGTTTTTCATGTTTTTAAGTTCATCATGTTCACTGTAATGTTCTGTCATGCACTTCCTGGTTTTATCTTGTGTTCTATTGTCATGTGACTCTATGCCCTCATGTGTTCCTGCCCTATGTTCCTGTGTCACGTTGTCATTAGGCAAAATCTGCACAGAACTGATCACCGGTGATCAGTGCGAGATGCATGCCAGTTAGAAATTTGTCCGAGGGCAGTCCGCCTTGCTCTGATGTCATGCTGACATATGTCAACAATCTCTCGCGATGGTGAGGCGGATGTGTCGGATTCTGCGGTCAAGCGCAGTTGCTCTCCACCGACTGCGCTGAGCAAAAGCATGGTGGGAAACGACTTGCTGACAACACAGTTTAATGCTCATTGGTTTAAACAACCGTGAAGTATGGTTCTTTTTTTTAAATATTTGATTTGAAGGCAAACCTCAGAAACTTCCTGTGATGTGGAAGGATGGAGACATGGAAATACGCGTCTTTGAGATCTATGGTCACAAACCAATCCTCCGATCTGATCTGTGACACGAGTGTAAGCATCTTGAACTTGAGCTTTGCTACAGAGCAATTTAAGAGACGCAGATCTAGTATCGGGCGCAACCCTCCATCCTTCTTTGGTACAATGAAGTAACGGCTGTAAAACACCGACTCCCTGCTGGGAGGAGGAACCCTTTCTATACCCACCTTTTGCAGAAGAGTCTCTACTTCTTGTGCCATAACCCGAGCCTGCTCCAGGCCCACCTCTCTAGGACACCGCTGAAAGGAGGTGGCTGCCTTCTGAACTGAATCGCCCTTTCTACTATCTGCAGGACCCAATGAGATATATTCGATAGACGTTTCCACTCGTCTAGAAAATCTACTAAAGGAACCAGCCTCTCGAGGCTGCCCTCTGGTGTACTTTGAACAGCAAGTGGAGTGCCCTGAAGTTGTGAACCGGCAGGGAACACCTGACTTGACTGCTCGGAATCCCCCCTCGGGTGGCCCGCGGAGACCGTCTGCGCCCTGGCATTGCGGCAGGGTTGGCAGCGCGGTCCCCTGAGGGCACCGAAGGAAGACGGGTACCGTGTGCTGAGGTAAGCACCGTCTTCCTACGGAGGGGATCACCCTCAGCGTCCTGACCCGTCTGGCGTCAGGACATCTTCGACGAGGCCTTCTTGGCGATAAGGACTGTCCTCAAATCAGCCCTTCCCCTCGAAGGCCTCGTCTGCGAGTGCCGCCCCGCCTCCCAGTCTCTCTGTGGGGGAGTGCGGGTCGCGACACTCTGCTTTTGCTGCGCCCTGTGCGAAGAGCTGGTAATCGGTTTGGGCTGCTGTGCCGCAGCACCCTCAGGGACCTGGACCCGGAGAGGGAGAAACTGCTTGAGCACCGCTGCCTGCTTTCCTGACTCTTGAATCCTCTCGGTGATGGATTGGTCTGCGTCACCGAAGAGACCAGCAGGGGACACTGGCGCATCAAGCAAAAAGCTCTTCTCCCTCTCCTTGATCTCGGTGGGGTTGAGCCAGAGGTGTCTCTCCATGGCCACCAGGGCTGCCATAGACTGGCCCACACACCTGGCCGTCTTCTTGGTGGCACGGAGAGTGAGATCGGCAGACTGCCTCAGTTCATTAATTACATCTCCCCCACCTCGTCTCTACCATCCAGGTCCCTTAGCAGGTCAGCCTGGTATGCCTGCATGATCGCCGAGTACCCTTTACCCACCAGCGCCGAAGTTGTCTTAAGTGGCTTGGTGGGTAGTGTCGGGGCTTTGAGGGACGATGCCGCTGAAGGCGAGAGATGGCTCGCAAGTGTCTCTTCGACCTTCGGCATCGCCCCATAACCCTACTGCTTTAGCCCTATGATGTTACTGTACGTAGAGGTCTGAGGGCTAAAGACCCTGTATGATGCTGGCTTCCTCCACGATCTAGACACCTCGCTGTGCAGATAGGGAAAGAACGGCATGCCCCGACGTTGAGGCTCTGCTGCACGAGAGGGCAGGAATCGCTCATCTAATTTACTACGTTTGTGATGGGATTCTGATCTTTCTACTGGCCAGTCGATATTTAACCTGGCCACTGCTCTCGTGAGCACCTCAACTAGCTCCTCGCCAGCGGGTGACTGAAGTGGCGAGTCTTCAGTCGCGATGCTCTCAACGCCCACCTTCTCAGAGCTGGATAGTTGGAGCACCTCAAACCCCTCTGTAAGGTCCATCTGTGAACCCCACGACTGAAGCCACCGCTCTGCCTCAGCAACAGCGGGACCCGAGCCGAGGCACCCTCATCGAAGAGTGCCCGGCGGGAGCGCAGCGTTCTCAACGGTAGCCGCTCACAGTGCTCGCAAGCAGCCCCCTCGAGGGGTGAAGATGAAGATGAAGTCTACCAAACCTGAAATGTAAACAACATTTTTTATATTTGTAGAATTCCGGTCTTTATTTTATTATTATTATTTTTTAAATAAAAAACACAATCTGGGCACAATTTTGATACAAAATATGTTTGTAAAATGTGCATACAAATGTGTCTTTTATTTGATGATTATACTGGATGTGCTCTGACTAAACAGCTACATTAATAAATTCAGGCAGCATTGCTTGTCTGTACATTTTTAAGAGGACAACATATCCCCTGAGTATTTCAGCACAGGCTTGCTAATTAACCACTGATGAAATGTTGCTCATACAACAGTGATTAGATTTATGGTCTGACCTGATGAGTCACAGCAGTGACAGCTTTTATGAAGCAATAAATTTACCTGGTAAGACTTTTCTTGCCTTATAATTTTTTCCTTTCTTGTGGAAGTACAGTACAGATATTACCCTGAGAGTCATCAGAAATTAACTTTGGGCCCTTTATTAAAGGAACATACAGACTTTTTTTTCCAGTCTCCTCTTCACCAATCAGCTGGTGTGTGGTGAGCGTTCAGGCGCAATATGGCTGCCGTCGCATCATCCAAGTGGATGCTGCACATTGGTGGTGGTTGAGGAGATTCCCCCTTCTATGTAAAGCGCTTTGAGTGCCTAGAAAAGTGCTATATAAATGTAATAAATTATTGTTATTATTATTATTTTTGGGACTTTAGCTTATTCACAGTATCCCCCAGAGTTGGATAAGTCCATTCATACCATTCTCATCTCTGTCATAACTCTGCCCGAAGCACCCACCGCTAGCCTAGCTTAGCACAAAGACTGGAAGTTAAATGGTTCATGAATCAGTGAATCGATCAATGATTCGAGTCGCCATGGTCACGTGATTTCAGCAGTTCGGGTCATGCCAAACTGCTGAAATCACATGACATTGGCGACCCGAATCATTGATTGATTCATGAACCGTTTGAATCTTTTTGGAGGAACATGGAAGAGAAAACAATGCTCATATTTTTGCATATTTTTGGACCAAAATGTATTTTCGATGCTTCAAGAGATTCAAATCAACCAACTGATGTCACATATGGACTACTTTTATGATGTTTTTATTAGCTTTCTGGACATGGACAGTGAAGTGGGCATTGACTGCATATGCTCTGGGACTAAAATATAAAATATCTTAAACTGTGTTCCATTGATAAGCGGAGGTCTTGCGGGTGTGGAACGACATTAGGGTGAGACATTAATGACATAAATTTCATTTCTGGGTGAACTAACCCTTTAACAGCTTCATCTAGCCTACTGCTAAATAAATGACAACATTTTCCTATTGACATGTTATTATTTGAATAAACTGACGGAAAATGAAAATTTGTGATTTTCTAAACTGATATGGATAGGAAATATTCTCTCATTCCTGCAAAATAATCAAGGAATTAAACGCTTAAAAAAAGTCCCCAGCATGCTCTCTGTGCAAGCAGGTTGTCACGTTGGTTATTTTGACAGAAGTTAGCCTATGTTCACGAGCTGCATGATATCATTGCGCCGCTGCACATATGGTACAGCAGCAAAGTTCCTTCATCATTGCGCAGGAGTGAGAGAATAGTTCCTAGACATATCGCTCTAGAAAATTGCAACTTTTCATTTTCCGTCGGCCTTAGCACACAATGTAACTATACACATCTAGCCTGGATGCCAGCTGAACTTAGCCCCGCCCACAACATTTTTAGGTCGGGCAGTTCAGTCTGGAATCGATCCATAGAGGAGTGATTATCCCTGAACAGAAACTGTTCGGACCAATGAAATCATCAGGGCGGGCTTTAGACGATGACGGACAGATGATAAACAGTAATGTATTCATGCACGTCATCAAAGGGGCTTGGATTATATTTGTTCGACTAAACGAGAGCTTGTTTGTATATGCATTCACCTTCACTATTTCTCTCAAAAATGATGATCATATTGGTAAGTGCTCTGTGTATCATTAAATTCTTTTAGTTTTTACAACATCGGCAAATATTGTTTATTCCAGTGCGCATGAGGACAGGGTTGCCAAGTTTTTACAACAAAACCCGCCAACTACTAGCCCTAAAACAATAGCTTCTCAGGGGGTTCTCCGGGTAAAAAAATAGTGTTTGGAGGGTAAAGTGTATGTTATTTTGGCAAGGTTGCCTGCTAAAATTCGCACTCATGGTATAGTCACTTCAACCCGCGGACATAAAAAAAAACAACCCGCAGAAAGAAACACGGACTTGGCAACACAGTGCAGTTGAGCTCTGTTGACATTTGACAATGCGTCGCTTCGTTGCTCTGATTGGTTGTAGGTTTTTCCAATTGAGGTCTTTCCTGGTTCGGTTGAAACACGCCCGATAATCACAGCCCAATGGAGCAGTTTCAGACTCATATTCTGACTAGAATTGAGTATGACCACATCAGGCTAATACACATCACAACTTGTAAATAGAAAAATGTTGGCTTTATTTTGTCAGATATTGAGCAGTAGACATGATGGAGCCGTTTACCTCCGGTCTTTGTGCTAAGCTAGGCTAGCCGCGGGAGTGTCAGTCAGAGTTATGGCACTCACGGAGATGAGAATGGTATGGATTAGGGATGCAACAATACAATTAGAAAAAATTGTAACAATACAGTTACAGTCTTCCTCAAAATAGCAACATGCCAACAACACACCTTGTTTTCAGACCAGGGCAAACAGATTTTGTTCTGAATTAATAGACTGGAAAAATTCAGTTTTTGAAAATACAGATTCAAGATTTCAGATGAAGAAGAAATTCAGAACATCAAATTCAATATTCTAAAATTCAGATCTTACAGAAAGTAGGCCAGAGGCCCTCATCAGAGAAGAGTAAAGGATGTCAGAAAAGTCAAATGGAGCACCATCTGATCATTTCATTTCCTATTTGTAATGGAATAAAGAGAAAAGATTTCAAAAATTAGTGTGGTTCGGGTCAAGGATGTAAGGAAGAAGGCGGGGTCGGCGTGACTGGGACTGGTAACTTTATTTCTCTTTATCAAACACAAAGTACGCACGTTGGCGTTAAGCTCAAACACTCAAAACTCTCTTTCAACTTTTCAATAACAGCTCTGTTCGTTGTCGTCCTCCAGCAGCCCCACACAGTCCCAGTCCAGATCTCTCTCCCCCTCGTCTCTCTCTGCTGTGGCTTTTAAGCCGTCTCTCCACGCCAACTACTGCAATCAGAGACAGGTGTTATTCATTTGCACTTAACCCACTTACGCCCCGCTCGGCTCCGCCTCCTCTCTCCCTCTGCCGATCCCGCAAAACCACGCCTCCCCCCACCCCCCCCCCCCCCCCCCCCCTCCGGGAGAGGAAGTCAGCCACAGCCATCTGAGCACCCGGCCTGTGGACCACCTTGAATTTAAATGGCTGTAAAGCTAGATACCACCGGGTGATCCGCGCGTTGGTATCCTTCATGCGGTGGAGCCACTGCAGAGGGGCGTGGTCCGAACAGAGGGTGAACTCCCGCCCCAGGAGGTAGTAGCGAAGGGTGAGGACGGCCCACCTGATGGCTAAACATTCTTTCTCTATGGTGCTATACACCGCCTCCCTCTTAGAGAGCTTACGACTGATGTACAGCACCGGCCGTTCCTCACCCTCCACCTCCTGGGACAGGACGGCGCCCAACCCCCTGTCCGACGCGTCGGTCTGCAGAATAAAAGGGAGAGAAAAATTAGGAGCCTGTAAGAGCGGACCACCACACAGAGCAGCCTTTATCTGGGTAAAAGCCTGCTGGCACCGCTCCGTCCACTGAACCGTATCTGGTACCTCTTTTTTAGTTAGATCAGTCAGCGGGCTAGCGAGGTTCGAATAATTAGGCACAAACCGTCTATAATATCCCGCTAGCCCCAGGAACTGTCTAACCTCCTTTTTGGTCTTGGGTCTCGGAGAAGTCGCAACTGCCGCTGTCTTATCAATTTGGGCACGCACCTGCCCATGACCCAAGTGGAAGCCCAGATACTTTACTTCTACCCGCCCAATCGCACACTTCTTCGGGTTGGCGGTTAGCCCCGCCCTCCTCAGCGACTTCAGTACAGCACGCAGATGCTGCATATGGCGCTGCCAGTCCGTACTGTAGATGATAATGTCATCTAGATAGGCAGCGGCATATGCAGCGTGCGGCCGGAGAATCCTGTCCATCAGTCGCTGGAAGGTTGCGGGGGCCCCGAACAACCCGAACGGAAGCGTGACAAATTGGTGCAATCCGAACAGCGTGGTAAAAGCGGTCTTTTCTTTAGACATTGGAGACAAGGGGATCTGCCAATATCCCTTCGTTAAGTCCAGCGTCGAATAAAAACGAGCAGTCCCTAGCCGATCAAGCAATTCGTCCACCCTTGGCATTGGATACGCATCGAACTTTGACACCGCGTTGACTTTCCGATAATCTACACAGAATCGCACGGAGCCGTCCGTTTTGGGCACCAAAACTATCGGGCTCGCCCAATCACTGTTAGATTCTTCTATTACCCCCATGTCCAGCATTGCCTCTAATTCGTCCTGCACTACCTTCTTTTTATGTTCCGGTAGTCTATATGGCCGACTGCGAACCACCACGCCCGGCTCCGTCTCAACGTGGTGTTGGATGAGGTTGGTCCGCCCCGGTAGGGGCGAGAACACGTCGGCAAACTCGGCATGTAGCTGTTTCACGTCAGTGAGCTGCGAGGGTGAGAGGTGATCCCCCCCGAGGCCAGAGCGAGAGAATGAGGCTTTTGGACCGCCTCCGGCCCGAGATCCTCCTCCCCGCCCACTACCGTCGCTAGCATCACTGACTCTGCCTCTGACCATTTTTTTAAGAGGTTGAGGTGGTATATTTGACGTGCCCCGTCCCTATCCGACCGGCTCACCTCATAGTTGAGTTCTCCGACTCGCCGCTTGACCACAAAGGGTCCTTGCCACTTTGCGAGTAATTTCGAGCTGGACGTGGGCAGCAATACAAGCACTTTATCTCCCTGTGAAAATTGTCGCAGCTTCGCACCTCTGTTGTAGAGCTGTTTCTGTCTGTCCTGAGCCTGGAGCAAATTCTCCATGGATAGCCGCCCCAAAGTGTGGAGTTTTGCTCTTAGGTCCAGGACATACTGAATTTCGTTCTTACTCGCTGAAGGCCCGTCCTCCCAAGCCTCTCTAAGGACGTCCAGCACCCCCCGCGGCTGGCGCCCATAGAGCAGCTCGAAGGGGGAAAACCCCGTGGAGGCTTGGGGGACCTCGCGAACAGCGAACAACAGAGGCTCAAGCCATTTATCCCAATTCTTGGCGTCTTCGTGAACGAACTTAGGAATCATGGTTTTTAACGTGCGATTAAAACGTTCCACCAGACCATCTGTCTGTGGGTGATAGACGCTGGTACGGATCGCCTTAATGCCCAATAATTCGTATAGTTCGCGGATCGTCCGTGACATAAACGCCGTGCCTTGATCGGTGAGAATCTCTTTCGGGATTCCCACCCGGGAGATTAATGAAAACAGAGCGCTCGCCACACTTTTCGCCGAAATCGTGCGGAGAGGAACTGCTTCGGGATATCGCGTTGCGTAGTCAACGAGCACCAACGCAAAGCGATGTCCCCGTGCGGACCGTTCCAATGGCCCGATGAGGTCCATACCAATTCTTTCGAAGGGGGCCTGCATTAATGGGAGAGGGCACAACTGTGCTTTTGGGGTGGCCGGTGGGTTCACCAACTGACATTCCCGACAAGACGCACACCACCGGCGTACATTCTCGTGAATGCCCGGCCAAAAGAATCGGGCCATGAGACGGTTTAATGTGGCCGTTTGACCTAAATGCCCCGCCATTGGATTGGAATGAGCCGTCTGGAAAAGCATTTCCCGGCGGCTTTTTGGTATTAACAATTGCGTTGTATCTTGCTTTGACTGGGTGTCTTGGACCACCCGATACAAGCGGTTATTTATTACTGAGAAGTACGGATAGGAGAGCGGTTGTTCAGGGTGGACGCGGTGGCCGTCGATGGAACGGACCTGAGCAAAGGCATTTTTGAGCGTCTCGTCCTGGGACTGTTCCAAGGGAAAGTCATCGCGCTCTGAGAAGATGGGCGGACCCATTGCGCTCGGTTCCCCTGGAACTGCCCCCGGCGGTCCCGAATCCACCTCGCCCGCCTGCGCAACCGCTATCCTCCCACCTCCGTTCTTCCCCCAAGAGGCATCCACACATAAGTGCCCTAATAATTTATTAAACGCTGGCCAATTCGTCCCCAGAATTATGGGATGCCGGAGGCGCGGGTTAACTGCAACCTCAACACTATGCGTTTGTCCCCTAAATTGGATATCCACGGGCACCAACGGATAGTCCACCACTTCCCCGTGCACACACCTCACCTTAACCATGCGGCTGTTACCCAATGCCCTAGGTGAAATCAGGCTTTGATGGATGGAGGTTTGGTTACACCCCGAATCCACCAAAGCCTGATAGGTACCCCCCTTGATACTCACGGGTATCTGGTACAGGCCAGCTTGATCGGGGGCGGCTTGTGGCGCGTCGGGGACCCGGACCAGCGTCCCCACATCCATCATCGGACACCGATCAATAAAGTGTCCCGGGTCCCCACAGCGCCAACAAGCCGGCCCAGGCCTCCCCGCCGCCCTAGTGGCTGGAAGTGGGTCCAGCCCTTGGCGTGGAGAGAGGGACGGGGATAAGGATCCCGGGAAGGGATCTAGGCTCCCTCCTCCCCAGGCCGCCGGCCGGGGAGTCGCCGCTGTCTCGGCCGCGGGCCCCGTTCTCCACCTCGGTGCTGGCCGGGGCGGCACGCCAGCTCTGGACCTGGGAGCGGGGACAGGTTTAGAGAGAGACGGGGCGGGGTTAGGAGGAGAGAGAGAGAGAGAAGAGAGAGAGAGAGAAGCCGCTGGCAAGGGCTCGCCGACCCCGTGGCACGCCACCATCTGGTCTTCCGCCAACTGGATGGCCTGGTCCAGCGACGCCGGGCGGTGGCACTGGACCCACTGCGCGGTCTTCCTCGGAAGCCGCGCGACGAACTGCTCCAGCACCACGCGATCGATGATCTCCTCGGCGTCGCATTCTCCGGCCATCAGCCACTTGCGGCACGAGTCCCGGAGCTGGTGCGCGAAGATGAAGGGCCGGCCGGACTCTTCGAGCGCCAGCGTCCGGAACCGCTGGCGGTGCTGTTCCGGTGTCCGGCCGACCCGCTGCAGGATGGCGCGCTTGAGGTCGTCGTAGACCAGGAGGTTCTTGACTGGCAGTTGGTGGGCGGCTACCTGCGCTTCTCCCGATAGCAGGGGCAGGAGCCGCATTGGCCAGTCATCCTTGGGCCAGTCCCGAGCGGCGGCGGACCTCTCGAAGAGGTCGATGAACGCCTCCGGGTCGTCCATCGGTCCCATCTTCGAGAGCGCGATGGTGGCGGCTGAGTCGCTGGTGGGTTTGGGACTGGCCTGAACCTCCCGGTCCATCCAGCTCCGGAACAGCTCGCGGTCCTCATGCTGGGCCTGGAGGAGCGCCTCAAATCTTTTTTGCTGCTCCTCCCTGACGGCCCGCAGATCTTGATGCGTCTCCTGGTGGAGGCCCGCGAGCGATTGCACTAGGTCCGCAAGTGGGTGGCGGGATGGAGTTTCCATGGCGGCGTGCACACTTCTTCCTCCCGGGTTTCGGCACCAGTGTGGTTCGGGTCAAGGATGTAAGGAAGAAGGCGGGGTCGGCGTGACTGGGACTGGTAACTTTATTTCTCTTTATCAAACACAAAGTACGCACGTTGGCGTTAAGCTCAAACACTCAACACTCTCTTTCAACTTTTCAATAACAGCTCTGTTCGTTGTCGTCCTCCAGCAGCCCCACACAGTCCCAGTCCAGATCTCTCTCCCCCTCGTCTCTCTCTGCTGTGGCTTTTAAGCCGTCTCTCCACGCCAACTACTGCAATCAGAGACAGGTGTTATTCATTTGCACTTAACCCACTTACGCCCCGCTCGGCTCCGCCTCCTCTCTCCCTCTGCCGATCCCGCAAAACCACGCCTCCCCTGCCACAATTAGATTTTGACTAGATTTTTCATTTTTCGTGCATGGTTTACAAATCGCTGATTAGTGAAGAAAATCTCAGGATTTGACGTCATCTGTTGTTCTCCAGGGCTGAATCCAAAATCGCTCCCTAAACCCTCACTATTCACTATTCCCTACTTTAGTCCACTAATAGGCTACAGTCCCTGACAAAAGTCTTGTCGCTTGTGTACAAATTGACCTAAAGTGCCGCTGAAATATATTTCTAATTAAGATTTTTTTTACAAGAAATGGCTCATTTTAATCCCACCAGCTTTTTGTGATAATGTTTCAGTGAAAAACTAAACGTTCAAAAAGTATTCTAATATTCACAGCTTGGTAAAGCCCATTGAGTCAATTTTTGCAAAGACATAAGTGTTGTCACCTTGTCATTTGAGCTTCACCTGTGACTAATAATGGATCAATTAGGCCTCAAGTGTGTATAAAAAGAACCCCAGTACACTAGACCTTCACATCAACTGCAACTAGACCTCTGCAAACATGCCTAAGATTCACCCTGAGACTAAAGTTTTGATTATCAAGAGGCTGAAGACCAGATCCACTGCTGATGTGGCAGACACCTTCAATGTGTCTCAGTGTCAAGTACAGAGGATTAAAAAAAAGATTTGAAGAGACTGCAGACGTTTTTGACAAGCCCAGGTCAGGCAGACCCCGCAAGACAACTGCTTGAGAGGACCGTTTGTTGGATCGAAAATCCATGGCCAGCCCATTTTCCACTGCAGCAGAGCTCCACGAGACCTGGTCACCTGAAGTCCCTGTGTCAACCAGAACAGTTTGTCGGATTCTGTCTCGAAATTGCCTCCATGGTCGAATCAGTGCCCAGAAGCCAGCACTAAACAAAATACAATTGAAAAACCGTGTGGCATTTGCCAAGGCCCACAGCCTGCTAAAAGGATGGATGCTGGAAAAGTGGCAGAAGGTGGATTTTTCAGATTAATGTTCTGTTGAATTACACCACAGTCGCCACAAATATTGCAGGAGACCTACTGGAGCCAGAATGGATCCGAGATTCACCCAGAAAACAGTGAAGTTTGGTGGCGGAAAAATCATGGTCTGGGGTTACATCCAGTATGGGGGTGTGCGAGAGATCTGCAGGGTGGAAGGCAACATCAATAGTCTAAAATACCAAGAAATCTTAGCTACCTCTTATTCCCAACCATAAAAGAGGCCAAATTCTGCAGCAGGACGGTGCTCCATCGCATACTTCCATCTCCACTTTAAAGTTCCTCAAGGCGAAGAAGATCAAGATGCTCCAGGATTGGCCAGCCCAGTCACCAGACATGAACATCATTGAGCATATGTGGGGTAGGATGAAAGAGGACGCATGGAAGACGAAACCAAAGAATATTGATGAACTCTGGGAGGCATGCAAGACTGCTTTCTTAGCTATTCCTGATGACTTCATCAATAAATTGTATGAATCCTTGCCAAACCGAATGGATGCAGTCCTTCAAGCTCATGGAAGTCATACAAGATATTAAATTTGGATCTCACAGCACCACAACTTAATTTGCTGACATATTTTTGTATTTGCTGTAAATTTGTTCAATTTCTGTATAGGCGACAAAACTTTGCCAAAATTTGACCTTTCCGTCTTGATTGAATGATAAATATTTTTTCTGTGAACATTATTTTTTTTAGTGCATTAAACATCATTTGGGAGGGTTTTAGCTTTTCATATGAGCTATTTCTAACACCAATTAATTAATTAAAAGTCAGGTTAATATCAGGTATTTCTAGAAAATAGATAAGAGACAAGACTTTTGTCAGGGACTGTACAGTTAACTTGAACGAGTGAATGAAAACGAGTGCGTGAAGTCGGACAGCCATTGAGTGTATCCTACATCGGCTGTAGAGCTACACTCGTTATTGCGGTGTGGGGTTGAATGAGTGCACTCGAACATGTCCACTATGGTTTCGGACAATGACTGTCCCCTCCTCTCAAATAATGGCATTTTAATAATCATCTTTTTTATATATATATATATATATATATATTTTCTCTTTATTATTCTGAATTTCTTCTTCATCTGAAATCTTGAATCTGTATTTTCAAAAACTGAAATTTTCCAGTATATTTATTCAGAACAAAATATCTGCTGTTTGAAAATACATGCCTATACAATTTTTACATAAAAAATGTTCTTTGTTCTTTAAAAAGGTTCTTTATTCAGCATTTAAACATTTAAATTCAGAACTATGTAAAATTCAACATTATACTCAATTTTGTTGGATCACACTTGTCAATAATTCAGATTTACACAATTCAAATTCAGATCATTTTGTCATATTTCTAGCTCCATAATAATTGTTTGGCGAATATTGTCTGATATGAAATGTTTTGACTTGCTAGGCAATGAAACCGAAGGTCCATCTTTAATTTAGCTTTGGCACAAAACATGTTTCTGTTGTCATTGCTTGGAAAAGCCGGTTTATTCTCTGCCCTCCAGACATATGTACTCTCGCCTGCTCAACTTCAGATGCTCATGACTCACTTCACCATGAAGCCTTGAGATTAATCACTGCTCGTAAACATCTTCACACACATTCATCACTGAATTCAATATTAGCAACCCCCACAAGAACAGCTCTACCAGCACAACAAAAATACTGCTTCATTCATAAACCATGAGCCTATAACTTCGACACATTTTTGTTCTTCTGTTCTAAACCCGGTGAAGCTGAAAAGCTGAACCAGTTTGTGAGTTTTCATTGAGTTAGATGATTTCTGATTTGTTGTAACTCTGTTTTCGTTATTTTACCAGAGCTTTATTGAGTTTATGATTTGAGAAACATTCCTTGTAGGTTGGTATGATTGATTGTTTGCTCTAGGGTTGGCAAATAAATCAATACTTGTATACATATACAATTCAGAGAATTTTGTACAAAACTGAGCAAAAAAAAAAAAAAAAAAAAAAAAAATATATATATATATATATATATATATATATATATATATATATATATATATATATATATATATATATATATATATATTTATAGTTTTTTTGCTCAGTTTTGTACAGAATTGTGTGGAAATCGTTAATTTATTCAGTTTCTATATATTTTTGTATTTCATTTAATTTATAAGGGCCTGTGAACTGATGGTGCAAATTGTTCTATGTATTTTATATTTTATTATGTTAATGCATGTTTTTGCTGCTATACAGTTTGTCTTAAATATGAAATGGATAAACTCAGTTTGTTTTGTTTGTTTAGTTTTGTTACGCTTGTAGAAAATCATGTATAAATTATTATTTATGTATTTATATTTTTGTTAATGCTTCTTTGTTAATGCTTCTTTTCCGCAGTGCACATTTTATTTTTATTTTATGCTTATTTTGCCACAATAATACATACAGTACAGGCCAAAAGTTTGGACACATTACTATTTGTAATGTTTTTGAAAGAAGTTTCTTCTGCTCTTCAAGCCTGCATTTACAGGTCCTTCTCAAAAAATTAGCATATTGTGATAAAGTTCATTATTTTCCATAAGGTAATGATAACAATTAAACTTTCATATATTTTAGATTCATTGCACACCAACTGAAATTTTTCATTGAATATTTCATCTAAAAAAATTAGCATATCATGAAAAGGTTCTCTAAACGAGCTATTAACCTAATCATCTGAATCAACTAATTAACTCTAAACACCTGCAAAAGATTCCTGAGGCTTTTAAAAACTCCCAGCCTGGTTCATTACTCAAAACCGCAATCATGGGTAAGACTGCCGACCCGACCCTGTCCAGAAGGCAATCATTGACACCCTCAAGCGAGAGGGTAAGACACAGAAAGAAATTTCTGAACTAATAGGCTGTTCCCAGAGTGCTGTATCAAGGCACCTCAGTGGGAAGTCTGTGGAAAAACTGTGGCAAAAAACGCTACACAACGAAAAGAGGTGACCGGACCCTGAGGAAGATTGTGGAGAAGGACCGATTCCAGACCTTGGGGGACCTGCGGAAGCAGTGGACTGAGTCTGGAGTAGAAACATCCAGAGCCACCGTGCACAGGCGTGTGCAGGAAATGGGCTACAGGTGCCGCATTCCCCAGGTCAAGCCACTTTTGGGCTACAGAGAAGCAGCACTGGACTGTTGCTCAGTGGTCCAAAGTACTTTTTTTGGATGAAAGCAAATTTTGCATGTCTTTCGGAAATCAAGGTGCCAGAGTCTGGAAGACGACTGCCGGAAAGGAGAAGGAAATGCCAAAATGCCTGAAGTCCAGTGTCAAGTACCCACAGTCAGTGATGGTCTGGGGTGCCATGTCAGCTGCTGGTGTTGGTCCACTGTGTTTTATCAAGGGCAGGGTCAATGCAGCTAGCTATCAGGAGATTTTGGAGCACTTCATGCTTCCATCTGCTGAAAAGCTTTATGGAGATGAAGATTTCGTTTTTCAGCACGACCCTGGCACCTGCTCACAGTGCCAAAACCACTGGTAAATGGTTTACTGACCATGGTATTACTGTGCTCAATTGGCCTGCCAACTCTCCTGACCTGAACCCCATAGAGAATCTGTGGGATATTGTGAAGAGAAAGTTGAGAAACGCAAGACCCAACACTCTGGATGAGCTTAAGGCCGCTATCGAAGCATCCTGGGCCTCCATAACACCTCAGCAGTGCCACAGGCTGATTGCCTCCATGCCACGCTGCATTGAAGCAGTCATTTCTGCAAAAGGATTCCCGACCAAGTATTGAGTGCATAACTGAACATAATTATTTGAAGGTTGACTTTTTTGTATTAAAAACACTTTGTAACACGTTCAATAAGATAAGGAAGGAAGAGGACACAAGGGTCGGCTGGACTGTTGATGCTTTTCTCTTTATTTCTCTTAGCAAAGTCAATACCACACTCAGGCGTGTGTTTTCAGTTAAACTCATAAGCAACAATAACTTCCGGTTCACGGCACTTCCGGCTTCCGGGTCAAACTCAGTCTCTCCGTGTTTCGCACCAACAGTCCGACTCTCTCTCTCCCTCGTCTGCGGTTCCACCGGTGTTTTGTACCCTCTCCACGCCCATTACTGGAACAAGAGACAGGTGTTATTAATCTGCTTCCAACCCACTCACTTACCGCTCGTCCCGCGGCTCTCTCTCCCGCTGCAGACCTCGCTGAACCACGCCCCCCTTGCCACACACTTTTCTTTTATTGGTTGGATGAAATATGCTAATTGTTTTAGATTTTTGGGTTTTCATGAGCTGTATGCCAAAATCATCAGTATTAAAACAATAAAAGACCTGAAATATTTCAGTTGGTGTGCAATGAATCTAAAATATATGAAAGTTTAATTTTTATCCTTAAAAATTCCTCCTATGATGCAAATTGACTATATTTGCATCATAGGAGGAATGTTTGCCCAAAGGCTAAAGACTACAGCCAGCAGAGGGAGATATTTCCGCATGTTTTGAACACGCGCATGGGGGATGGGAGATAACACTCAGAGCTCAGCTCAGCTGCTGCAGGCACTCATTTAAACGGAGCTATGGTTAGCAATGTCTTTTAACTTCTCAAATTAATTTCTATGAAAGTTAAGCTTGCAAAGGCATGAACTGAAACGCGCCAGACTGAACTTGCGTTGTGAATGTATGCCGAATGTATGAGTTTAGTCGCGATTACCTCAGCTCTCATCACAAGCTCATACGCTCATTTATCTCACTCCTGCAGTTAGTGCTCAGTGCTGTGATACTCGCGCGGTGACTCACTCATTATATTGAACAGACACGTTCAGTTTTTAATTGTAGTGTCTTCTCTAACTCAGTCACTGTAATCAAGTTGGTGACTTTGGGAATGGCCTCACAGGGCAGCGAAGCATTCTGGGAATTGTAGTCTTTTCATCCCCATGAGATAAAAATACATTTTCTGTCTTTTCTCAGTCTAGAAGGCACCAAATTCAAAAATAATTTCACATTTCTACTACATTGATGACCCAGTTTAAATACAGATTCATCTTCCCAGCGCTGAAGTACCCCTTTAAGTATCAAGGGATAAACTCACTGAAAATAATAATATGTCTAATATTATTATATAATATATTTTTTTTAATTTTTGGGGGGAAATTATGTAAAGAAATTATATGTCTGAATTTAACCCGAATAAAAGGTATCATCGGAATCTGTGGTTCACACAGTCACAGTTATGTTCCGTTTGTTTTAGGTTTCATGGACTATCAGTTGTTTTTCATTAGTCATGTCTTCCTTTGTTCAGCTGTCCCGTTATTATCTGTCACCATGGACACTGAGTCATTTTAGTTCATCATCTGTGTTCTTAAGTTTATGCTTGTTTTCAGTTCATTTGTCTGGTATTGTCTGTGCTAAGTGCACACTGTTATCCTGTCCTTCATCTTCCTCTTCCTCAGACCCCAGAGTTACACACAAACATGGTTTGTTTCTGTACAGCCCATTGAGAGGCCTTCAGATATCACATAGAAATCTCTCCAAGGTGTCTCCATTATGTGCTCATAAGAGTGAGGTAACAATGATGAAATGCTCGTAACTTTCCTACTACGCAACCTTTCGCTTCGGATCTGATGGGAGAATGCCATCTGGTCCTCTACCCCATTTGGTTTCTAATCACTCTTCTCGGAGAAATAGGAAAGGTCGGCTTCTGTTAAAATTGAGATAAAGAATATTCGGCATTGATGGGATTTAAATGTGGAGGGTTGTGTAATGAACAAGACAAAGGAGATCCCAGACCTTGCATGCACATTCTCTTGCTGTCACAAGATGAGAAGCTTTTAAATTGAGAGCAGAGCCTCCCCGAATCCCCCAGTGTGGTATCATTTATTGATAAAACATGTCTATTCAGTGCACTTTTCACTTCTTCTCACTGCAGTTTTCTATGCTACATAGAGATTACACAGAGGTTAATATTGCAAATGGAATGAATAGTGTCCGAAACCTATACATGGGCTTTTGTTTTGCCTGACTGCTCTTTGCTCCTTGGCAGGGTTAATGATATATGGAGCCATTCATCTCTATTCAAACTGGGCTGCATGCTTCGACGAGCCCCCTGTCCCTGCCTCAGTGCTTTCAAGATATTTCTGTTCATTAGTGCTATAGTCTCTGATTACTCCTGGCCTTTTGTCACCAGCTCTTTTCTGCCTAATAATAACGTACTATAATAAGCTGAACAATTCAGATCAAATGCATGTGTTCTGTGGATTTGCATGCGGCTTCTCTATGAATGGAGTTTTGATATCATTGGCTTGCGGTTTGAGAGTGAGAATTTATTTATTTATTTATTTATTTATTTATTTATTTATTCATTCATTCATTCATTCATTCATTCATTCATTCATTCATTCATTCATTCATTCATTCATTACCTTGAAATGTTAATAGCGGCACCTTTTTTCAACTATTATTTTGAGATCAACATCATATCTATCTATCTATCTATCTATCTATCTATCTATCTATCTATCTATCTATCTATCTATCTATCTATCTATCTATCTATCTATCTATCTATCTATCTATCTATCTATCTATCTATCTATCTATCTATCTATCTATCTATCTATCTATCTATCTATCTATCTAAGGGCTGCTGTCTATTTTATTTTATTTTATTTTATTTTATTTTATTTTATTTTATTTTATTTTATTTTATAGCTGTAATCAATAAAAAAAACCATTAGTATTACATAAATATCTAAATTAATGCTGTCAATGGTAACGCGTTAACACCTGCATCCCCCCCCCCTTCAGTTTATTATATATATATATATATATATATATATATATATATATATATATATATATATATATATATATATATACATACATATATATATATATATATATATATATATATATATATATATATATATATATATATATATATATATATATATATATATATTTTTTTTTTTAATTGTTTCAAAATATTTGATGCAGTATCTGTTTTTTCTGTCATCATTTGGCTATTGGTACATTATCATTCTCTTGTTCCTTCAAATTCTTTAGGGGGGGGGGGGGGGGGGGGGCAATGCTGTTTCATGCATACTGAGCTTTTTACACTGTTAAAGACTTGGATTCCCATCCTAAACATAGACAAAGTTTCAGAAACTAATGTTGGACATTTGATGGAGTATTTCTGTGTCAAAAATACTCCTTCCGGTTTCTCACAAGTTTCGGAGAGTTTTTTTCGAGTATGGGTCGGCTTGACGTTAATAAGAGCGGAAGGTCCTTGTATGGGCCGTACGGGCTCTTCTCCCGGTAGGGTGCGCGAGCACGTGACTAGAGCGGGAGTGGAAATGCACGCCCATAAACACTCTCTCAGATGCAGATCCAGTCGTCCGTGAACACTTAAGTCGTTATAGTCTGCGCCGCGCTCCACTTTATTCCTATGAGTGGCATCAAGTGACTTCAACGCTTCAGCACAGCATTCCGGGAATGCAGCGCTGCATTTGAACCGATTTGAACGCAGAAATGACGGGAAGCTTCACAACATCGCTTCAGTCGCGTCTCAAAGTGGATTTCCACGGTCACTGCTGTCACAGGACTTCACCAAATCATACCAAAGAAGTGTGTTTTTGACGGAGAGGTCCCAGCGATAAAGGTTCGGTCCTGCTTTGGAAGCAGCCGGTGAGTAAAACTGCTTCAAATGTCTGTGCTGTTAGCTATCGTCGCGTGAGTAAACATCAGTAAACGACACGATCACGTGCTTCGTCATTCAAATGCGCTAACGTTACTCCATTGTTGTTCTATGTATAACGTTACACTAGTCTGACGTGCAAAACCGTTTTGTTTGCTACTGCTAAGGTTTAGTCGCATACAATAGTCCATAAACCGAATCATGTCCTCATAAACTGCGAGTAAACAAGCGCAAATGTTGACAGGCCACTAAATACAGTACATACCACAGAGACGGACGTCCTGCTGTTTCTCCTGTTCAGTTTATTTCAGCCTCCGAATTTGATTCTGGATCATATCTGTATTAGCTGAGAATCGATAGCCATTGGGTTTCTCCACGCTTGAGAACGTCACCGCTTTGTGCGCATTCGTCATTCTTTAGCTCCGCCCACACGATACGCCTCCAGGCGCTCGTTTTTTTCCGGAAAGACTCGGTACAGCCTATATTTCTTTTATAAATATAATAAAACTAAAGACTTTTCGGAGATATGAAGGTAGCAATACTACTCTATAGGTCCTCACATGACATGAGATTGACTGAAACTGACTGCCCCCCCCCCCCAAAAAAAAAAAAAAACTATTCAAGGCAAGCGCGACAAGACAGACCATGCCATAATCACGCTTAAATGAACAACAACACACAAAATTATGCCAAAAGTATCCTCATGTGAGCAGTATTAAATGAACGTAAAGAGCTGTGAGAAAACGGGACGTGTGGGAAATCCGTCATGTGTGGCACGTCTTAAAATGACAGAAGCCACTAATGCTGTCTGTCATTCATGTTAATCAAAGAACAAAGGGAACAGAGCAAACCACTCACTGTTCTTGACTAAAACGCTTTTGTAGCTTTAATAATGATTAATCTATATTTCATTTATAATTTATGCAGTGGAGACAGTTTTTACCAAGTAGCCTACTATCAAGACTGGTATTGCAGATATTGCTGCCTCTATTAAACGGAGCCAGAAACTCTTAATTCCAGAAGATTGACATCTGTATCTGCAGCGTTTATGTGCTAATGCGTGACATTCACGCAGAGCCATTACCATCCTGATAACACATAAGGACACATAGTTCTACTTACTGGTAATTTTGTTGATATATGTGTCGATGATTCTACAGTGAGACTTTCATAAGGGTTTTTATGTCTTTTTCACTCTTCATGCTTTGTTTCCCTTCCAGCTATCATCATAAGTGTGTTGTTTTCTGCTATGTGCTTCATCAATAATTCTGTGAGGGAATCAGATCTCCAGAGACACATGGTGCTGAGGGACACTGAAACCTCTCTCTCTCTCTCTCTCTCTCTCTCTCTCTCTCTCTCTCTCTCTCTCTCTCTCTCTCTCTCTCTCTCTCTCTCTCTCTCTCTCTCTCTCTCATCTCTCTCTCTCTCTCTCTGTTGTTATTTATCATGTGTGCCGCATGGACCTCCTTCCTGTGCAGGACACCGCTGAACAGCTGATCTGCCGTTAGCTGCGTAAATTTCCCTCATCGTGAGCAGCTCCCAGAGCCCAGCTGAATTAATCACAGCCACACGGACACACAGGGGGGCAGCCGTGTGAGGATGAGGACAGAGAGAATGTGAAGGGTAGGGAAGAAACGATGTTCCGAGGAAAGAGGATACGAAGAGGTCGGAGCTGTAACATACATGGAGTAAAAGGGTAAGAAGGGATGCTTCACAGTCAGATCATCCGGGATGAGTGGCTAATAGGCAGTGTTGGGAGTAACGCATTACAAAAGTAATACATTACAGTAACTTATTACTTTTTGCTGTAACGCAGTAGTGTAAGGCATTACTAATCAATTTTCAGTAATATTTTACTCGGTACATTTCCAGTAACGCTTGCGTTACCCCCCCCCCCCCCAAAAAAAAAACAAACAAACAAAAAAAAACAAACAAACAATAAAAACGAAAAAGGAAAAGGAAAAAAAGGCGTGATACATTAACGCATGAAAAATGCCAGTTATTACCTGTTCGTGGTCATTCAATAGCCGCGTGGTGTCCAGGTTAGTAATTAAATACTAAATGACAGCTTCTGATATAATTTTGTATAGCGATTTACTTCATTTTCCTTCAGTTCAGTACTTCAATTCATCTCCCTCTTGCTGGTGTACATTTGGATATTGTGTGACATAGTCCAGTGAAGGCGTACGTGTTTATTGCGGATTTTACAGAAGTGCCGCAGGCATGATTTCAGCCTCTGTGCTCGAGCTGGCCGGTGGAAAAGTGGCTAAAGAAGGTTTAAAGGCTCTGTCTTTTCAAAGAATAGCACAACGACAAGCGCGTCGAAGAACGGACGAGAGACTAGGCGCGCGCTGCTGAGCCAAACTATAGGCCTAATGCCTATAACACTTGGGTGAAGATGACAGAATAAGACTACTGCACACCGTGACACCGTCGTTTAGATTTTTTATAGTAATACAGTAATTTAGTTCAGTTAGAGAACAGGCCGTTCAAATAAAAACGGAAGCATGAACCAAACATGTGATCTTGAGCTGACAGATGATCGCGGAAGATTTGGTTTCAAAGTGAAATGTAAAAGCCCCTATTAAAGGGGGTTTGTCATTGTGTTGTGTATTTCATTAAGAATAATAGGCTAATTTTAAACCGAAACTAAAATCTGCTTGGCGGCACAGAGCGCATTTACTAATTAACGAGCTGTCATTCACGGTCTGCGCGCACTGCCGCGTTTTCAGTTCATATGGAAGCTTAACTTTTATAGGAATTCATTGAAAGCACTCGCTTTGCATCCGCTCCCGTTATTAATGCCCTACCGGCAGTGCGCATGTTCCTTTCGGTTAAATAGAATAGTGATTTAAAAGCCCATATCGGTGTTGTCATTACACTTTGATTAACCGGTGGGAAAATGCCCCCACCGTCTCATCCCTACTGTACATTCGCGAGACGGATGCGCATTGCTTAGTTAATCAGAAATAAGGACAAGAACGTAGGCTAGTCAAATGCAAATGCAGTCAAATACAAACTTTTCTAAAACCGAAATAACTATCTCGCAACTATGTCGCAACAATAAGAAAAGAACAAATGCGCATATTGTCATAACTTAGAGTTTACACAGTTCTGTTGTGTCTATGAACAGAAGCTATTCCCAGATATTGCCAGATAATCACTTTACCTCTAAAATAATACTTATAACATAGTTGGATCATCATGATTTCTTGCATTGTCTTGAGCATTCACTTTTTTGCCAATTCTCTATTGTTAGCCTGGATGGCCCATGTCATTATGCTTCATCACATCGCCTTCTACTGGATGTAAAATGCTCTCTGCCTACATTTTAGAATGTTAAGAGATACTTCTGTAGTTATTTTGGTGAAAGTAACTCAAAAGTAATACAGGAGTAATGTAACGCATTACAATTCTGAGACAGTAATATTGTAATGTAATGAATTACTTTTAAATAGCAGTAATAAGTAATCTATAATATATTGCAGTTTGGAAGTAACTTGCACAACACTGCTAATAGGGTAGGGAAGGTTTTTTTTTCCCCCAATTCCATATAAAGATACAAGTTCCTTATAGGGTTAGTTCACCCAAAAAGGACATTTATGTCATTAATGACTCACTCTGATGTTGTTCCACACCCGTAAGACCTCTGTTTATCTTCAGAACTCAATTTGAGGATTGAAAACAAACCCGGAAGAGAAGACTTCAGAAGAATGCTGAATAAAGTTGTAGTTTTTTTTTTATTACTTTTGGACCAAAATGTATTTTCAATGCTTTAAGAGATTCTAATTAACTAACTGATGTCACATATGGACTACTTTGATGATGTTAGTGTGCATACACTTGCATACGCTCTCGGACTAAATATAAAATATCTTGTTCCGAAGATGAACAGAGGTCTTATTATTAGTTTATAGTTAATTACTTTTGGCTTTTATCATGAATATCATCTAAGCTAGTGTGACTCCAAAACAATGACAGAGTTCACATTTAGAAGATACACATATTCAACAATTTTGAAGACACAATGCTGCACTTAAGCTTCTCATCAGATTTTCTGTCCAATTAAATGCTTTTAAATTGACACTGCGGCTGTTCACACATTTACAGGAAATAATTCAGACAGTGTAAATGCTTTCAGCTGAGGCGAATTAAGTCTGGTTTCACTTTAGTTTCACGTGCACCACCTCAGTGCACATACACAGTCTGCTTTGGTCCAAAGACACGATAGCACAAAGCACATCATATGCACAAGTCAGCGCAGACCATAACATACCCATTTGAATTCTACAATGCTATTTATTTCAAAGCAATATGGAGGATATTGTGATGAGAAACAGTTAGAGATTAGGAGGAAACGAGCTGAAAGGCTCTAGTCAAGCTGTGATAGCCCATAAACGGAGTGTCTATTCACACCAAGTGCAAATAGCGTGCCTTGTTGGCAAGTACTATTCGCACTAGCTCCGCCTAACAAAGCCTTGCTGTACCAAACAAGATTTAAAAGAACCACCCATAGCTCGATGTCCTCAGTGGCACAATCAGTAAAGTGTATGGCTAATGGATCACTGTTGTCATGATCAACAGATCTTCGAATTCGCCTTTTGCGGAGCTTGCAAATAAAATAAGAAAAAAATAAAATAAGAAAATGTTCTAAATGTGCAAATAAAAATTTCCAAACATAATTTTTAATAATGATAATAATAAAAGCATTTTTTGGTAGGATTAGAGATAGGTGTAAGGAGAGCTTTTATTGCCCCTTTAAGGCAGCATTCCATTTGATAATAATAAATAGCAATAAATAGCATCTATTGTTATTTGCACTTAGTGTAAATAGCAATTATCATTAAGACAATATGCTATTTTCACTGAGTGTAAATAGAACAGTTGCTATAAACACTTGGTGTAAATAGCATCTATATTTTAAATCCATCTATTTAAAATATGTCTATTTAAAAAAGGGGGTCTTCCTGTTTCAGGGGAAATTACGTCAACACATTGAATAATAATGCTGCACGCTTCAAGGTACTTCAGTGGGCCTTTAAGGTGTGTAAATCAACATTAGTTGTTAATTTATAACACACTCCTGAACAAAATCTTAAGACCGGGGGAAACATCACAAGTATTTGCATTTCGCTCTGGTGGATCGTAAGTGGGTTGTAAGTACTGCTTCAAAATGCCAATCGAAGAAAACAACAAATTAAATAAAACAAATTAAAATTAAATTAAAATAAAAAAATAGAAAGCTGAAAGAGCAGAAACCTGAATTCTCAGCATCATTACTCCAGTCTTCAGAATTTCCTCCATGAAATAATTCTAATATACTGATTTGCGTCTCAAGAAACACTTATTATTATTATCAATGATAGAAGCAGTTTATATATATATATATATATATATATATATATATATATATATATATATATATATATATATATATATATATATATATGAAGACTTATAAACCTCTAAAACCGTCTGATGGTTTTCTTTAAAATAAGCATTTTTGTCAGGCTTCTATGTATAGGTTTCTACCTAAATACCGGTACTTCCGTGATTTTGTCACAATGCCTTTTCTGTCTAGCCCCAAACTTTTGAACAGTACTGTCCATAAAAACAACAACAACAACAACAACAACCCGAATGCGACTAGCAGAAGGAAAAAAAATTGGTTGCCCTGCTTATTTAAAGTCTGTGCAGTCAGTATGAACAATACAATAGAAAAATGTGTTCATTTATTCTCTAGTATTATTTCACAGCGCTCAGTCTTTCCATCTAATTGCATTCAATTAGATTATTTCCTACAGAGCCAACAATACAGCACGGAGCTAACCCAACGTCATGGGTTTGATTCCAGATGAATACATTAACTGATAAAAATGTGTATGTTGAATGCAAAGTCACTTTGGATAAAAGCATCTGCTAAATGCATTAATGTAAATGTACTCACAACTCAAGATAAAACATACTAACTAATGCTGGACATTATTTAAAGGAAGACAAACAGAGGCTGCGTCCAAAAGCTAAAGCAGCTGACTTGATGCCTCGCTGTCCAATCAGGCAAGGCAATAACTATGCAGGCAGTGTTTGTGCACTTCACGAAAATGACTTCTATGGCAGCATAACGGTTTATTGATATACAACAAAATAGAGAGAGGTTTGGTGATAACTGCAAAAGTGTAGTAATTTCTGATGGAAAGTAACAAAATATGTTTACTTTTTTACTGTATCTAAGTACAGTACATTTAATTATCTGTACTTTACTGGAGACACTTTTAGTTCACATTCCAATGTATAATGTTATACTTTTTACTCCATTACAAAATGAGTCATTCCTCGTTTTGAACTTTAGAAATCGTCACCTGCTCAGAAACATGATAGCGCTGTCTGATTCGCGAGATTCATGGCTCTTTTCAATGAAACCTGTCAATGCTCAACCTAAAGGCTAGCTCAGATCGACGAGGGTCAAAGAGAAAGCCTTCAAAGCTTTTTTTGTAAAACTGGATGATTATCCTTTTTTTATTAACAAACCTTAGATAATGGAGGTCTCTGCAAAATGTCTCTCCAATGAAGAGATGCACATAACTGTTACTTGAAGAGCAGTGGCCTCACAAAAGTAACTTTGAAAAAATGGAAGGAGAGCAGCAATGCTCAGTTAAAACCTACAAAATACTCATCAAGACCCAAGCCAAACCATTAGAAAAACAATAAAAACATCATATGTCCAGCCCCAGGGCCTGATGTTGAGTATTACATAAGCACACTCACCTAACTAGACAGTTTCCTGACCGACTGGAGGCAAAGGTGGTGGGGCGGAGGAGAAAAAAAGAGAGGGCAGATATAAACCTCAGAAGGAAAGAAGAGATGTTATCTTCCTCTACCGGATCCAGGATACTGCTCTTGTCTTTACTGGATCACTTCCCTCAGGTCTTGCTTGTTTTTCCTTGCCTCTTTTTCCTCGGGGACCTGCTCTTCTGTGAAGGAGGGGCATGGGCAGCAATACTAGCATTCTGGTCGTATGTTTGGGCATGGACTCTGACCAGCATGGTTTTAAATGAGGCCGATCTTCACATCTTCGCCTCCCTGAACTTGCCGACCACCATCTCAACGGATGTACCAAACAGCCCTTCTCTTTCTAACCGATGCTGGCAAGGTTAACCCACAGGTGCTTCTGAATAGCCACCATTGCTGCCATTGATCTCCTGATTGCGGCAGTGGTCTGTTTGATAGCCCAGAGAGCCAGGTCTGTGGTGCAGCACAGCTCAATGGCAGAGCCACAGTTTCCAAAGTCGATGTTTGCCCTTACGAGAGATATCTTGCAATCGTCTTATTGATAGGGAGTACTGACACATATCAAGTATATGTACTTTATCAGTGTCGTTCTCAGTAAAACTTTTACTTCACAACATTCCAAAACATAATATTGTACTTTTATTGTACTGCAAAACATTTCATATTGAATACCATTTAATACTTAATTATGAAAATTATGACATGACACCTTCATAATCATGACATGACACATGTCATGAATATGAAGGAGTTTTTATGCATGTTTATGACACCTGTCATTAAGTGTCATTCGCTTAATTATGTCATTTTTAATGCAATGATGACATTTCAGAGTTGTCTTTGTTATGACAACTTGACATAAACCAATACATCATAACCTGTCAGTGTCTTTGTCATGACAACTTGACATTACCAAGACAACATAACCTGTCATAAACATGACATAACAGATTATCAAATTTAAGAAATTTACTTAGCTTATAGGGTTAACCTTAAACTGTCATGTGGTTGGTTTTGATGTTGACTGAGGCCATTATAATGTCATTACTTTTTTGTTGAATTTGAATTAAAATGTAATTAGGTGTTAATACGCTGTCAAATAATTTTTTAATAACAGCATCATTAATATTTTTCAGTTCATAATGTTTTATTTTATTTTTTAAGTTTCCTCCACCAGCTTCAACAGAAGGTTAGATAATAGACAATGTCAAATGTCTTAAAAATATGAAAAGGAGTTCGAGAAATAAAATCAATCATTTAATTTTTAAGACCTGCCCTCTCACAGAACTGACTCTTAAAAACAGAAGGCATGAATTTATACACAGGTGACCAGCACCAATTAACGCAAAAAGAGGAAAACACGTACACAAATAATGGCCATTACACAAAATAAACATATATATCAACATCATATACACACATAAACAAACACAGAAAAATAACACTTTGTCAAATGACTTCACTTTATAAATTATCTTCCGATGTATAAAAATAAGAGGAATAGTCTTTAGAGCCCCAACCCGGGCTGAACAAGGAATGGTTGCGACTAGATCCTAGGCCGGAACATTATATATAGGGCCAACGTTTCCGCCCGAACCCCTTTTGATGGTGCACCAGCACACAGGACTCCGCCATAACAAACAGACAAACAAAGAAATGGTAAGAATAAACTCAAACTATTCGTTAAAGAGTGAGCGAAAGTTTAAATAAAGTATATTAAACCCAAAATAACGTTATTGTGAAGTGTTTTTACTTACTGCAAACTAAATTGACATTAAACACCTAAACAAACTAACCTGACTGAGGCTCTGCCAACAACTGTTACAGCGTACACATAACCAGTGGTGCCACCATAGACATCATATAGGTGTATGTCTATGCCATTCTATCATTTTGAGATATATTAATAGTTTTTAATGACTCTGTACGATTTCCTCTATGATGCCATATTTCAGGTCAAGCTAAATATTCACGACACTGTTATAAAATAATTTGACTGAGTATTGACACTTAAAGACATGTTAATGACAAATTCAACTTGTACCACTGTAGTTTAGGTCAAGAAATATATTCATGACAATGTTATAAAATAATTTGACAGAGTATTGACACTTAATGACATGTAAATGACAAATTAAATTTATAAAAAAATCATGACATTATAATAGCCTAATGACAGCCAACGTCAAAACCAACCACATGACAGTTTAATAATAATAATAATAATAATAATAGATTTTATTTATAACGCACTTTTCATTCCGAAGAATCTCAAAGTGCAACAAAGGGAAAAAATAACAATACATGAATAACAAGTAAAAATTACATCTCAACATCATGCCGGACGCTGATGACGCTAGCCTGGAGCAAATTTCAGCCACCATGCAGTTCAAGCCCGAGGGAGACCACCAGTGAGCAGCCGACACCCAGAAGAGAGAGCAGCCGCAGCTGCTCATCATAAGACGCTGACAGGTTATGATGTATTGGTTAATGTCAAGTTGTCATAACAAAGACAACTCTGAAATGTCATCATTGCATTAAAAATGACATAATTAAGCGAATGACACTTAATGACAGTTGTCATAAACATGCATAAAAACTCCTTCATATTCATGACACGTGTCATGTCATGATTATGAAGGTGTCATGTCAGTCTTATGCACACCCCTTCAAGTAAAGTGTTACCATAGTGGTAGATATTTTTGGACAAAAATGTATTTTCGATGCTTCAAGAGATTCTAATCAACCAACTGATGTCACATATGGACTACTTTGATGCTGTTTTTATTCCCTTTCTGGACATGGACAGTAAAGTGTGCATAGACTGCATATGCTCTGGGACTAAAATATAAAATATCTTAAACTGTGTTCCGATGATGAACGGAGGTCTTACGGGTGAGGAACAACATTAGGGTGAGTCATTAATTACATCAATTTCATTTTTGGGTGAACTAACCCTTTAAGTCTGCCCATAGCACATTCCAATAACCTCCATACCTCAACATGTGGGGCAGCCAGGCAGGGATGGCTCAGACATCTCAACCTTTTCGCCCTCCTCATTCACTTCCTGTTTGTCCTGACTTGCCGCTAGAAGGGCACCTGCTGTTGGATCAGAAGATGTGAGAAACAGTGCATCTTCCTTAAAGGGGGGGTGAAATGCTGTTTCATGCATACTGAGCTTTTTACACCTTTAAAGACTTGGATTCCCATCCTAAACATAGACAAAGTTTCAAAAACTAATGTTGGACGTTTGATGGAGTATTTCTGTGTTAAAAATACTCCTTCCGGTTTCTCACAAGTTTCGGCGAGTTTTTTTCGAGTATGGGTCTATTTGACGTTAAATAGAGCGGAAGGTCCTTGTATGGGCTGTACGGGCTCTTCTCCCGGAAGGGTGCGCGCGCGTGACTAGAGGGAGAGAGAGGAAATGCACGCTGTAAACAGTCTCTCAGGTGCAGATCCAGTCGTCCGTGAACACTTATGTCGCGCCGTGCTACACTTTATTCCTATGGGTGACGTCGAGCGGCTTCAACGCTTCAGCACAGCATTCCGGGAAGGCAGCGCTGCATTTGAACCGATTTGAACGCAGAAATGACGGGAAGCTTCAAGGCATCGCTTCAGTCGCGTCGCAAAGTGGATTTCCACGGTCACTGCTGTCACAGGACTTCACCAAATCATACCAAAGAAGTGTGTTTTTGACAGAGCGGTCCTGCTTTGGAAGATGCCGGTGAGTAAATCAACTTCAAATGTCTCTGCTATTGGCTACCGTCGCATGAGTAAACATCAGTAAACGATACGATCGCGTGCTTCGTCATTCAAATGCGCTAACGGTTACTCCATTGTTGTTCTGTATAACGTTACACTATTCTGACTCTGACGTGCAAAACCGCTTTGCTTGCTACCTCTAAGGTCTAGTCACATACAATAGTCCATAAACCGAATCATGTCCTCATAAACTGCACACAAAGGCCCCTAAATAGAGTACATACCACAGAGATGGACATCCTGATGTTGCCGTTTCTCCTGTTCAATTTATTTCAGCCTCAGATTTGATTGTGGATCATTATCTGTATTAGCTGAGATAGATGGGTTTCTCCACGCTTGAGGACGTCACCGCTTTGCGCGCTCATCATTCTTTAGCTCCACCCACACGATACGCCTCCAGGCGCTCGTTTTTTTCCGGAAAGACTCGGTACAGCCCATATTTCTTTTATAAATATGATAAAACTAAAGACTTTTCGGAGATATGAAGGATGCAATACTACTCTATAGGTACTCAAGATTGACATGAGATTGACTGAAACTGAGTGTTTCACCCCCCCTTTAAAGGTCCCGTTCTTCGCGTGTTTTCGAAGCTTTGATTATGTTTACAGTGTGCAATATAACATACGTTCATGGTTCGCGTGTAAAAAAAACAGTATTTTTCACGCAATTTACTTATCTGTACACCGCTATTTTCTCTGTCCTAAAAGCGGCCTGATGATTTCCTTGTTCTATGAAGTCCCTCCTTCAGAAACACGTAACGAGTTCTGATTGGGCCAGCACTTCCCGTGTTGTGATTGGACAGCAGCTTAGCGCACTTTGCCCGGAAAGGTCCCGCCTCTTACCATAACGGGGAGATGCAAGCGCTGAATGCACGCTCTTCTCCACGTGGGAGAGCAACAAGACCACACCCCCTGTTTTGCGTGTTCTTGTGGGCGGAGGGTTAGTCAACAAACGGTTCTAGTGACGACATTACATCCCTGCACTTCCTGCTGTATTCCAAACCGGCCGTTCGCTGTAGGCTTTGAAAAGGAACTTCTGTAAAATAAAATATCTGCTTGGCATTGAACTTTGAGCTTTATAATTTTACAGGTATTATTTATGCTCTAACAGCAACATTACACACTAACTAAAGTTTGAAAGATGGAATCGCGAAGAACGGGACTTTTAAGCAGCTCACTCTTGTCAGCCACTGAAAAGTGTGAGAGATTTATACATCTCTCGAACTCATAAACAAGCTCCATTTGAGACCCCATGATCTCAGTCTCCTCCCCTCCTCAGCGAGAGCAGCAGCCAAGCCGAGGGGTAGAGGTGCCCCCCCCCCGCCCCTCTCTCTCTCTCTCTCTCTCTCTCGGTCAGAGAAGAGCATCGCTTTTTCAACAGAAAACGCCCACGATGTACGCAGACAGCCCCCTCGAGGACTGAGTGTGAGTGATCCTCACCCAAACAGAAACGTGTCATCAGGTGTCAGAATTCTTAGAAAAACCAATCCACACACTTCTTGAAACTCTTATCACAAGCCATAATAAATTGCTTTCTTACCACACTCAAACAAAACCTGTCTCTAGGCGCCCTTATACCTCATGGTCACACTAGGGGCCTTTCAAACACCCAGCGCAATGCAGCAGCAGGTGCGACACAAGTGTTTTCTGCTAGTTTCAGCTTGACGCAGTTATCATTTTGACATCCTGCTGTTTAAATAGCGAATCCACCATGGCGCAAGCACATCTGGCTTTTAAAGGGAATGATAGATTAGACTGTTATTTTGTTTTGCACGTTTTGCCTGAAACTAGGTGTGTGCAATATATATAATCTACGGTAATATCGTCATTGTTTTTTTAACGATGTGCAATCTAACATTATCGAGTATATCCCTCACACACACCCAGAGTATGTATGTGCGCATACACTACGTGATGTAGTCTTGAGGAAGACTAGTGCGGGTGCACGCATTCACTGCATCTATTTTTAATAAATACCACAGGAAGAATCCAGATAATAGCATGATAACAAATGTGATAAAAAATCAATATTGATTTTATACAAGTTTACTAAACAACAATTTAATATTAAGTGACTTACATTTTAGACACCACATTGCCCATTTTTACTCTATTTCGCTATCGGGAAAAGTTCAAAACAAAGTAACTGCACTTTAATGGCATCTCTGAGCAACACACGCTGTGTTTCCTTACTAAATGAATATTAGTAAGTACTTATTACAATAGTACTTATTGAACAAATCAGTTGAATCAATGATTCAGTGACTAAGATAGATTAAGATAGTCAAATGATTTGTTTGAATGAATTGGTTGAATCTCAATGACTCATTCATTAACAGTGACTTGCTGCCGCCTACTGGCAGTCTTAATTTTACATTTAAAGTTTCTTTTCATGTTTTAAATAATTTCAAATATCAATATTCAACGTTATGTGTTTAAAACATCAAAACGTTATTGATGCACAACTGTGGGTTATTTGTCATCTATATATATATATATATATATATATATATATATATATATATATATATATATATATATATATATATATATATATATATATATATATATATATATATATATATATATATATATATATATATATATATATATATATATATATATATATATATATATATATATATATATATATATATATATATATATATATATATATATATATATATATATATATATATATATTAGGTTATATATATATATATATATATATATATATATATATATATATATATATATATATATATATATATATATATATATATATATATATATAAAGGTAAAAATGTTCTTAAAAGGAAAAAAAAATACTTTGGAAAAAGGAAATTTAAACTTTGTGGAAAAGGTGATTTCTGTCACTGCTGTGAACTGACCACAACATGAAAAAGACCATATACTTATATTGTTAAAATAGGATTCACGTTGTAGGTTGTTGCCAGAAAATACAATTGTCATCTTTAAGTACGTTTTAGACACCGGTCACTCTGAGGCATTCAACATTACGAATGTTAGTTGTTTGTGAACAAAATCTGCTGTAAAAGTGTGTGTTGTTTAAGCCCATTGTAATGCTTTGAATGTGGACATGTCCACATTTGTGTAGGCCTACTATCACTGTTTCAACAGGGCAGGTTTAAGGTAAAAAAAGGAACAAAACAATAAAAGTTTTTTTTTATTTTATAAACAATAATAATCATTTATACCTATGGTTCTTAAAATGCTATTTATGAAATTTAAAAGGAGTACTTAATACTTTTACTGAAGTAATATTTTATATGGGTACCTGTATTTTTTACTTAAAGGGGGGGTGAAACACTCAGTTTCAGTCAGTGTCATGTCAATCTTGAGTACCTATAGAGTAGCATTGCATCCTGCATATCTCCGAAAAGTCTTTATTTTTTTTATAATTATATAAGAAAGATGCGCTGTTCCGAGTCTTTCCGAAAAAAGCCGAGCGGGTGGGGGCGTGTCGTGTGAGCGGAGCTAAATAATGACGTGTGCAGCAGCGCGCTGCAGTGAGGAAAGTGAGTCGCTCTGTGAGGAAAGTGATTCGCTCTGTGAGGAAAGTGATTCGCTCAGTGAGGAAAGTGATTCGCCCGCCGCGTGAGGAAAGTGATTCGCTCTGTGAGGAAAGTGATTCGCTCAGTGAGGAAAGTGATTCGCCCACCGCGTGAGGAAAGTGAGTCGCTCTGTGAGGAAAGTGATTCGCTCTGTGAGGAAAGTGATTCGCTCAGTGAGGAAAGTGATTCGCCCGCCGCGTGAGGAAAGTGAGTCGCTCTGTGAGGAAAGTGATTCGCTCAGTGAGGAAAGTGATTCGCCTGCCGCGTGAGGAAAGTGAGTCGCTCTGTGAGGAAAGTGATTCGCCCGTCGCGTGAGGAAAGTGCTAATACAGATCGACCGCCGGCCTATCAGTGGGTAAGTCAGTATCTACTGGTTATATCACCTGTTTAGCATCCTACAAGCCAGCGCTTTGATGGGCGTAGCCTGTTGCTTTCGCTCTCTCCCTCGCTCTCTCTCACGCGCTTCCGGTAGAATTGTCCGTAAGGCCCATACAAGGAAATTCCGCCCCCGTTAACATCAAAGGGGACGCATGATCTCAAAAAACTTGCCGAAACTTATGACTAACCGGAAGTAGTATTTTTGACAAAGAAATACTCCCATCAAACGTCCACCTTAACTTTTGAAACTTTGTCTATGTTCAGTATGGGATTCCAAGTCTTTAACAGTGTAAAAAGATCAGTATGCATGAAACAGCATTTCACCCCCCCTTTAAGTTCTTGATTTGTGCACGTCCACCACTGGAAATTACATCAAAATGGATTTTTTTTTTTGTGCCTAGAAATCTATACGCACCCTAGCGGCAGCAAATGTAATCTGCCCGCGAGTGTCATCTAGCAACTCTCAATACAGTTCTGAGCTGTAAAAACCAAACTCTGGTCAGGCCAATCACATCGTGTATAGAGTCGGTGGGCGGGGCTTAACATAAACATAACATTTTTTTTTCTGAGAAAAGAACAAAGAAGGGCACTGAAGTCATTCTTTAATCTGTTCGGAGTTTTTCCGACCGGATACAGCGAATGTTTAATCTATCAACGAGCTCTGCTTATCGTTGCTCTGGTTGGTTGAAGCTCTAACCAATCGCGAGTATGAAAGACAACCGTTTATCCCGCCCCTCGGATTGAGCCCTGACAATGGTGAGTTTCCAGACCAAACATCTTGATGTAGGTCTGGCTTGTCAGGCTAAAACAAATTGTCAAAAAAGGTACATTTACACACAAACTGACCACCCTTTATATTCCATATTTATTTATAATCTTCACAGTTCCAAAATGGAAAGCACAGCATTGTGGGATATCAAAAGAACATAAGGCTACATCTATGCTGCCTTGATCAGATGAAGGTATTTTAGGAAACCAGAAGTTGAGGGTAACATTGGATTCAGGTGTGTTTTGTGGCTTCCTACCTTGGAATGTATCCCCCGAAAGCATCAATTTTAAGCTTTCGGACGCAGCAGGGAAAGTTGTTGGGTAGTGTCTCATGCTTGAGTTTACAGATACAGACTCATGTTTAGATTAGAGATTATCACTGCTCATAAACTGTTATCCAAATACTTTCACTGTGCTGTAATAAATGCAACATCCTCTAGATTTTTTTTTATTTTTATCACAGGTTCATTAGTTCATATAAACCTTGAAAGTGAGGTAAACAGATTTGGTTTGTATTCAGAAATGGTGAGACTTTAACATGAGATTGTATTAAGGCTATAAATTATATACGTCTGCTTTAATTAAAATTATATTGTAGCCTAGGTATAAAGAAGTAAATAAAGTAATTTTTAATGAGACAAAAAATTACCACATTTTGGGGTTGGTAAGTTTGTTGTAATTTTTTTGACTTTGAAATAAGTCTCAACAATGATTCATTTATTTGATCGGTAATATTGTGAAATGTTATTTTAATTTTGTTTTCAATTTTTAATATATATTTGTAATATATTTTAGCTGAAACATTACTCTAGGCTTCAGTGTCACATGATCCTTTTGAAATCATTCTGATACGCTTCTTAAGAAACTAACATTTATTTTAGTCTCAATGTTTAAAACTATGATAGTTTTTCAGATTTTTAAAACATATTTTATATAATTAGAAGTTAAAAAAGCATTTATTTGAAATCTTTTGTAACATTATAAATGTTTTTATTGTCGTCAGTTTTTTAATGCTTCCTTGCTAAAAAAAAGTATTAAAAATAAAAAATAAACTGGTTGACATGATGCAAGATTCCATCAATTCATGGATTCCTTGGGAATTGAACCCATTGCCTTGTTGTTGCAAGCAGCCTGCTCTTCCTGCACACATTCACACACTCATGCATCTGCCCCACCACATTCAACCCACACTGCTTTAAAAAACATTAAAGTTGTCCAAGTTCCATACTAGTAGAAAACTTCAAACCTGTCTCTCCCCTCAGGTTCATGGCATAAATACTTGAGGGAGTGTTTTTCAATCAGGCAACTTTTATTTTTTTCCTCTCGCAGAAGTACCTGCAATCAGTCAGGCTTCAAAAGCGGACGTTAAACGGAGGCCGCCTCGCTATCCTTCACCGAGGCCTCGCCGCTGGTCAGAGCTGGCTCCAGATCATCCGTCCTCATTCTGCTTGACATGTCTGCAGTCCTAGACATTATAAATCACTAGATCATCTTGTCGACCCTCTTGTCACTATAATTGCAATCCGATGGTTCGGGTCCCGCTTCACAGGTAGATCTTTCATGGTATTTTGATAAGAAAGGTTTTCTACTGTAAGTCACATTGTCTAGCCTCCAGGGTTCAGAGATTGACTCCCTTCTCCTCCAAAATTTGGCTCCATTTACTTCCTCTCTAAGTTTATGATGCAGCTGCTGTCAGATCCAATACTATTGGCTGCTTCATCTTTTAACAAAGGGAAAGCAAGACTGCTTTCCTCTCACCCCTGTGAATAAGCGATCATAGTGTGGTTTGCGAATGCTAGTGGTCTTTAGTGTTCAGCAGGGCACTGTATGTGTCTTCCTCAGAGCCCAGATCACATCCTACTCTGTGCTGCTAATCTGCTACTGGCGAACTGGCGGATGTCTGCTGGGTCTTAGGTCTCCGCAGGCAGTCAGGGCCAGTTCACTTCAGGTTTATCGCTCTCACGAACCCCCACTGCTCAATCTCACTATAGCCTACCATCCAGAGAGGAGCATCACTCTCGAAATCACATTCATATTTTGAGCCAGTTTGCAGAATATATGGACTGGAGTAGAACATTTGATGGCTTACTGTTTCTTTTCATATTTGTGGATGTGTGTGTGTGTGTGTGTGGCCTGGTAATCCCTACGTTATGGGGACAAAATGTCCCCACAAAGATGGCAATATCCGAAATCCTTGTCCTTGTGGGGACATTTTTAGGTCCCCATGAGGAAAACATCCTATAAATCACACAGAAGGAGTTTTTTTGAGAAAGTAAAAATGCAGAATGTTTCCTGTGATGGGTTTAGGGGCTGGGGCAGTGTAAGGGGATAGGATGTCCAGTTTGTACAGTATGAAATCCAAATACGCCTATGGAAAGTCCCCATAAAACATGGAAACACGACGTGTGTGTGTGTGTGTGTGTGTGTGTGTGTGTGTGTGTGTGTGTGTGTGTGTGTGTGTGTGTGTGTGTGTGTGTGTGTGTGTGTGTAAACAGTAAACTGTAAGTGTAAGTGACCTTTCAGAAACCAAAAATGTTTAAAAAAAAAATTCAAAAAGCGCTTTCCGATTGGATTTGTATAGTAGCCTGTAAATCAAGATATCATATGTCATTTAACTTTTCTTTTTCTTTTTTTTACAATTTTGCAGTTTTTATTTTGCATTTGCAGTACAGTTACATTTAAACAAATATTTTAATAGATAATGGGTATTGTAAATTGTAATGATATTTCACAATATTAATGTTTTTACTAGAGACACACCGATACTAAATATCTTTGCCAATACTAATATACTCGATTATTTAGACTGATATCTGCCAATACCGATAGTTTGATTTTCTTAAAGGGGTCATGAAATGATTTTTTAAATGATTTTATCATTTTTCCTGAGATACACTATTGTTAATATGATTGTACTTTTTTTTTTTTTTCATAATTTAGAAATAAAATTTCCTACCCTGATTTTAGCCCTCTGATTTGAACATTCTGTTTGGACACTGTAAAAAAAAATATTGTTGGTTTAACTTAAAAAAGTAAGTAACATGGTTGCCTTGAAGGGTTAGTTCACCCAAAAATGAAATTTATGTCATTAATGACTCACACTAATGTTGTTCCTAGGGCTGGGCAAGTTAACGCGTTATTATCGGGTTAACACATTAATTAATTAACGGCAACAATTATTTTATCGCGCATTAACGTAGTTATTTATTATTATATTGCCAGGCCGTTGCTCACTGCCTCTGAATACACAGACAGACAAATCATTGGTCACAGGAGAATACAGTGCTGTCTGTAGCCTAAGCCAAGGGCTTGACATTCTTTGTCTGGGACAAATAAAATATAAAAATAACCAGAAAAGCGAGAATGATTCATATTTTTTGTTGTTTTTATTATATTCAATGTAAACAGCGATTGATGAGAGTATCTCTGCCTCTGGCACGTTAACAAGTCGCGTTGAGGCTCGCGCTGCCTGTCTCTATGTGAGAGACATTCGTGAAGAAATCAAAACAAGTGGGAAGCAATATAAACTCACAGAAGAAACATACTGGGGTAAAACTGAGTTACCTTTCAGTCTGTCACGTTCGTCGTACGTCGGAACTGACCGACGAATTGGGATGATCTCAGAGACCTATCTACTTCAAGTATGTAAAAACGAGTCAATCGGAGATTGGCATGTAATCCCCGCATTCCACGCTCCGCCACCGCTGTGGGTATAAATAGGAAGTGGAATGGCAGATCAATGCTTTCTACTTCGGAGCCGCACAGTGTGTACTGTTTCTAAGAAGAGTGTGTAAACTTGAGTCTCGTGAGCGAAGGAAGAACTGCCAGTGCGGGTGTGACAGCGCGTCAGCGAGAGCTCGACTTACACAAAAGAAAACACTTGTTGGTTCGCTGGGCGTATTCCCCTTTTGTTGTGAGCTCACACAGGCTTGCACTACCGGACTGCGTGCAGCCGCGGTCATCTCCCTGAGTGCTTCAGCATTAATAAAAGAGCAGATTTTCCATTCTAAAAAAGCAACACGGTTTGACCCTGCATCTTTTCAAAGACGTCATTCAAACCGTGTATTCCTGGAATGCAACTGTTTCCTGTCCTCGTTGACGGCCACGATCGCTCTTGCATGTAGACAGTGAGATTGTGATCGTAGGTGATTCATGTTCTCTCAGGAGAGCGTGGTCACGTTGGCGCGTTGTTTGTCTCACCCTTCTCGTAAAGGCTTGAGTGTTCAGCGCGCCGTGTGCCGTCGAGCGGCCGGCTGACAGCGGTGGTTGTCACAGCAACCAGCGCGCGGCAGTCAGTGTTCTAGATGTGCGATCGAGACTATGAAACCTCAGATGGGGTCAAGTCCCTTCGCCTATCCCCCGATCTAGTTCATTTTCTGGTGCTACTGGAAAAGGGCTATTTTGGCTGATAAGCGCCGGTGGCCTGAGGATGACAGTGGGAATTCCCTCTCTCACTGCCCTCTGTCCTGCATGCACAGGGGTAGTCCCAACCCAGGGGTTGTGCAGGAACTGCATGCGGTGTTGGACCTCGCTCTCTGGGCGACGAAAGTCACTGTACGCTCCCTGGGTCAGGCGATGTCCACACTAGTGGTCCAGGAACAGGGGGCTAACCTGGCAGATATGCGGGAAAAGCCTGTCTGTCGGGCTGGCCTCCTCTGTGACGCCATCGAAAACTTTGCCCAGCAGTTCTTGGTGGCCCAGAAGTGGATGGAGGCGTTGCACCAAGGTGCCGACGGCCGGGTGAAGGTCGCAGCGCCTCTGCAAGCTTGTCGCTGAGGGCATCCCCCCTGTGTCCGCCTCCACCCTGCTAGAGCCGAGCAGCAGCCCCCACTGGAGAAGCAGGGTGCTGGATGCGAGGGAGGTGCCCAATCCGTCCAGGGTCCCGCTAACCGGCAGGCAAGCGCAAGGGGACGCGGCCCTGAGACGGGCAGGCTAGGGAGAACAGGAGCTGCTCGGGGCGCAGATTTAACATGAAAGATAATGCATACATTTACTAATAAGATTTTAAAAAATGGCCTTTATAAAAGTAAATAACACCCTGGGGTGAATATCACAAATATGCTGATTTAAGTAGGCCTACACTGTAAAAAAATTGTGGTGGTTTTTGTTGGTTTAACTTCAAAAAGTAAGTAACCTGGTTGCCTTAAAATTTTGAGTTTATTGAAATTAAAAATTTGAGTTGATACAATGAAGGAAATTAGTTTAATAAATAGAAACTGAAAATATTTTTGTATCTGAAGCACATAAAAAATGTGATAAATCATGAAAATAGCACAATTTGACTGCGTCTGTACAGAATACAGTAATTATTATATTTTTTGGTTGTAATTAGATTAAAGGGTTAGTTCACCCAAAAAATGAAAATCATCACCTGATTTACTCAGCCTAAAGTCATCCTTTAGGTGTAAATGAAATTATGACAAAATGTCCTGGCTCTTTCAAGCTTTATAATGGCAGTGATGGTTGGGTCATTTTTGAAGTCCATAAAAGTGCATCTATGCATCATATAACTGCTCCATGTGGCCTCAGGGGGGTAATAAAGTGCTTGTAAGCAAAGCTCTGGGTTTGTGTAAGAAAAATATCCATATAAAACAGTTTCTAAATGTTTTTAGCAATCAAATTATTTTTGGTAAATTCCACATTAAATTGATACAAACATAAATGCATTAAAATACAGTAGCTTGAACCCCCTTTTACTTGCATAATGTGACACAATTCTAATTAAAAATGAATATTCAATACAACATTTTGGGTTGGACATGCTGAGAATTGAATAATTCAATTCATATTGAATTTTGAAAAGCTATCTCTGTGTGAAAGGGTTGAAAATTAAGATTAATTTCAAATGTCAAGTAAAAAGTCATTTCAAAACCTAAAGCAAACTATTTCCTAATGATCAAATTTTATTTATACAAACATTTTATGCTATTTGGAGTCCCGCAGTTGCATTAGTTTTATTGTCATTTAAGATTTTTACTGAATAATTATTATTATAACATTTCTGGATAATTGACATCCCGAATAGGCTCCAGGCATGATGTAAACGTTTTCTGATCCTGCTGAAACTCCAGAAAGCAACTCACAATCTGGTTATTTAAAAAACAAACTAATGAAAAGAAGTAACAGTGGAGGGAAGTTTACAGTATGAGTCTTTAGTGCCCTTCACATGTCTCTGTCCAACTCTCGGTTAAGCGTCTTTCACTGATCATGTCGTCTTAGCTTTAGGCCATTGGAGATGCGGGTTATTCTAATGTGTTTGTTTTCTTATAGGAATAAGCCGTTAGCTCAATCTGCCAGCTCATTACACGGCTGGAGTGTTTAGTTGTGTTTTTTTCTCAGACTGCAGGCTGTTACATCAGACTGCGTTCTGAAATCGCGAAGTGATTTCCTGTCTTTCTTTATGGGATACACTTTATTCTTGAAAAGTGGTAGGAAAAATATAATTATGCCATGACAGAACAACAATTCTGCGTTTGACAGCAATTTCAAGAGGTTCAAAATGGACATTTCCAGGAAATTCTGGCTTTACTCACTTCATATTTACAGCTGTAATGGCCATATTTGTCAAAGACCTCAGCATGTGCTGTTTAAGACTGACAGTAAAAGCAACAAATGTGAAGTACCTTGTAAAAGTCACCAAACTCAATTAACGTGCTTTGACCTCACTTCATGTAAAACTTATTGTGATTAACAGCTGAATATTGTTCTGGAGAAATTGATTATTAATTAAAGGAATATTCAAATAACTTGTGTCTAGCAGTAATGTAACATGACTTGGTAAATGAATGAATGGTGAATGACTTCAGTATTATATAAGCAACTAATCCAAAGCTTGTTCTTCAATTGTTTGGGTGAATTCAATTAATTAAACTATTTTTTTTTTTTTTTTTATGTTTGAATGATGATAAAGGTAATATTAGTATTATTTTTTATTCATTTTAATGCATTCATTTTATTTCATTTTATTGCATTCATATATTGATTGGGATAGTGCATATTAAATCAAATAATTTTAGTAATTTGCTGGGCTGTTATTGTTATTAAAGCTAATGAAACCAATTTTCTTCAAAAGATATCCTGATATCTTTTATGTGTGTGTGTGTGTGTGTGTGTGTGTGTGTGTGTGTGTGTGTGTGTGTGTGTGTGTGTGTGTGTGTGTGTGTGTGTGTGTAAGGATGAAAGGATGAAAAACTTACATTAAATGTTGCTTTTGCAGCTCTAAAAAAAGTTGAAGTTAAAGTACTAAAAGTACTAGAACTGAAAAAATAAAGCTAAATATAATTATTTTAAAATAAACAAATAGCAATAAAAAGAACAAAAGTAATCAAAACTAAAATTAAAACTGAAACTGAATTAAAACTCAAAGTGAAAATCTAAAAGCTTAAAAATATTATAAATAAAAATATTATTTTTATTTATAAATAAAAATGCACAGGTATTTATTGCAAAAACTTACCCGAAACAGTATAAAAGTAAAAAAACAAAGTTGATCTTAATGTTTTAATCGCTGAAATGATGATCCCACTGCTTCGTGAACATACTCATTCATATACGATACACACCTGACTCTTTAGCTTGATGCAGTCAGTCACAAGACACATAAGAGCCAGTGACATTTTACAATCAAAGCTGACATAATGACGCAGTTGGTTATGAGACACAATATGTTGTGTTATGTTTCAGCATAGCGTTTGAGCAAGTCGCCTGTCAATCGCGCCATATCTGCGCTACCCTCGGTTTTGAGTTTTATTTGGCAGAAGCGCTTTTCTCTTAGCAGTGTGAACAAGTGAACGCACGGAGTAATGTCATAACATCATTTTCAACACACTTAAATGTATGTAACATGATAAACAGAGCTGCATTACCTCATAATCATAACCGTATGAGCGGATCAGTGCGCGTGCCCGGCGACTGTGTCCCATCCCGTCATAATAAAAGTCCTGGTGCCCGCGAGCCGTGTGTTTGTATATCAATCGCTCCAGCGGCCGTGCTCAGCTTCACAACACTCGGTCCTGCTCTGCTTTACACTACAGTAAGGTTAATAACCGCATCCATGAACATGATTTCTGCCCGAGTCCTATTTTCCACCGGCTGTGAGGTGAAGACCACATGTCCCAAGATGCTGCGCTCAAACTTTGTGTCATCAAACTACGCCTTTGTTTTGAATAGGCGCCCTCCAATGGATGGAAATTTGCATAGTGCACCTTTAAAACATGTCTAAATAAAATACATGTAAATAAAAATTGAATTGAGAATCACACTCCAACATGTCATAATGGCAAAATCATAACCCGATATAATTTTATCATGACGATGACGTTCCCATGCCCAGCACATCTGTATATGGACAACGAAGGTTTCTCATCGAAATGAATAGAGCATCAGGCACATAGAAAAAATAAAAAATAATGCCTAGGGGTGCACCTGTGCAAGGCACCGAAATCCCAATCACTCCCTGGGCACCACAGCAAAAATAGCTGTCCGCTGCGCCACGTGTGTCCACGGTTTGCAGTTTGTGTGTGTTCACTACTCACTTATTGCTAATGTGTGTGTAACACAGGTTAAATAAAGGGGATTATTTAATTTATATACTATCAAATTATATCATTCCCTTAATAAAAACTGTCAATAAGAGATGTAAAAATAATTAAAATTAAATAAATGCATGCAAATTCGTTCTAGAACAATCCTCAGTGATTGACGAAAGAGAGCTCTTCGTCATTTTTGCGCCGTGCGTGTCAATGAGCATGCGCGATGACAGAAGAGACGACCTTGAGGAAGAGAGCAGACATGATCGATCAACGGGATCCAATACTGATCCAAAATTTGAAATATTGATCCGAAAGATCCGACTCAGAAGAGTGCACTCAGAGGGAATTTTCAGTCAGTTTTTATTGTTTATAGTCCATGTGATCTTGTAATTTACTTTTTTTATAAACCACATAAACAGGCCACACACACACACACACACACACACACACACACACACACACACACACACACACACACACACACACACACACACACACACACACACACACACACACACACACACACACACTGTGGGGGCATTCCATAGGTGTAATGGTTTTTATACTATACAAACCGTATTTTCTATCCCCTTACACTGCCCCTACCCCTAAACCTACCCATCAGAGGAAACATTCTGGATTTTTACTTTCTAAAAAAACTCATCCTGTATGATTTATAAGCATGTGAAAAGTGGGGACATGACCAATATCCTCATATTTCACCCTCTCCTTGTAATACCTCATACTCATGTCCAACACATTTGTGTCCTCATATGTCACAAAAACATGCCCACACACACACACGCACGCACACACAAACACACAGCCCCTAAACCTACCCACCCCAGGAAACATTCTGCATTTTTACATTTTCAAAAAAACTTGTTTGTATGTTTATAAATCCATTTACATTGTGGACACACACACACACATAATGGTTTGTTTCGGCATTGACATCCACATGGAATCACACAGCATAGACACACGCGGAATCACATGCCGTAGACATAAATGCAGAGATGATGGTTCATTTCAGCATAAACATCAAGCAGAATCACATGGCAACATACATGCGGATAGCTCAAAATGCGTACAGATAACACGCCACTTGGCTTTAGAAAGTGGTGTGTATGTTTACACAAAGTCATGATGTCATGTTGTATAGTTAGAAGTCTAAAGTGGTTAATCAAAATAAAGTGTTATCTAATACCTAAGTTAAAGTGATATTTGATGGTTACCAAACATGCTTAAATTGGACACATGGTACCCTCAGTTCGAGTTCATACTTTCTATTAAATGTCACCACAGGGCAGAAAACTGCTCTTGTCAAGAAATTCTATTGCATCTTAATAGCTGGATCCAGATATGGTTGATGGTTTTAAAAGCAGTACAGGCAAAGCTCTCTACTCTCACCCGCTGTGTGCTTCACTCTGCTGAACCCCAACTCATTTCCTTCCCATCTCTCACAGAATGTACTCGAGCAGAAACAACAAGACTGAGGATCAGCAGAGGTCCTGTAGAGGTCTAGCACACTGAGCTCTGTCTGCTCCCTTGTATTTACCGCTCTGACGACTCTTTCTATTTAATGTTGTATTTTTATTTTTTTCATATGCCCTCTTATTTTCAAGGATTTCTCAATGGCAGTGTCGCTGCAGCAGCTGCTGGTGTGTGTTTGTATGTTTAGTGACCGGTTGTGTGATTTCAGCTGGAATAAACTCTGTCTGACACTGTGGTCGGTCTTGGTTCAAAGGCTTGGGGTAACATGTGTGTATGTGGATCCAGAGGGATGTGCTAAAGCACTGATTAGTCTCTTGTGATCGTGCTGTTGTCTTTACCTGCTGGCATCTGCCAAGTCTGTTCACCCACACACTTGTTCATTGACCTTAATAAGTCAAGCTCACACTCAATTGTCCATTTCTTCTGCCAGACTGGAGATAATGAAGGTGCCCTCACTTGGACCTAATATACTCCTTATATCAGTGGAACTTAAGGATAATATTGATATTTAAAAAACTTTATCTAAGTTTATTATGCAGAGACTATAAGTCATTCGTAGACTGCATTAAACATAATATTGTTACACGGCAAGTTTGACCTTTGCTCTGATATGTTAGTTTTCTGTCTCTTTTTCTTTATTGGATTTCTTTATTGTTTTTATTTGTTGGGGGTCAGAAAATGTTTTCTATAAACTGTAAATTCAATCTGATTTTCTTGTAGCAAATTATTAATAATCCATAAGTCTTCCTTAAGGGAATTTCAGTAATTTCTGAAAGATATTTATCTAGTTTTTAGTTTACGTCATCCAAATTCAGCACAGACTCACAGGCCTGTCAGACATTCAGATTTTGTTTATTTTTGCTTATTTATTTTTTTTATTATATTTTTGCAATTGAATTGGCCAGTGCGCTACAATGACTCGCTCTATTCTCAATTATTTTACAATAATGAGCTAAAGACCTGCAGTCTACTTGATTTTGTAATATCTTATTACATTGCACGTGTTAAGTTTGTGTGATGGGATTGTTAAAAGGTCCCATGGCATGGGTTGTTTTATTGTTTTATAATGTCTCCTGGGGTGTACTTATATTGATAGTATGTTTTTTTCATCAAAAAATGTCATAATTTAGAAATAAAAGGCATTTTTTCTATACTGATATTAGCCCTCTGTTTAGAATGCTCTGTTTCAAGAGGCGTGTCTGCTGTGAGTCTTCAGTGAAAACACCCACTGTTGTGATTGGCTGACATCTTTGCATTTAAAATTAGATAAAGTGCGGATGGGGGCGGTTTAGTCAGGCACTGCAGCAGCTGGAGGCAGCGTTGAGAGAGAGAGAGAGAGACAGAGAGGATTGGAGCTGGGGAAAGATTGCTGAGGAAGTGTTATTGTACCGAGTTTTTGAGAGCGCGAGTTTATTTTGTTTGTATCTGAGAGCTCTGAATAAACACGAGTGAACTTTGCAATGTTATTTCTCTCACAAAATGCTTTCACCACAGCTACCAACAAACACGACATTGACATGAAAACAGTAAGAGTTTCAGTTGAGCATAATGAGCAGCGTCATTCAAACGTGTGATTGACCAATCCGAACATTACAAAGAGTGTTCTTTGATTGCTCTCTGTAGTTTAATCATTTAAATAACAGATTTGTTTCATGCTGCTAACAGAAATGATGTGCAGTTGATGGTTTTAGTCACTGGCTTGATTCACTGATGCATCAAGACGGCCAACTGCAGGACTGACAGTTTTAAACGATTCAGAAAGATGGTCTGTGTGAACTTGAATGATTAGCCTCGCATCAGAACTCACTGATCCCAGATCAGGCATTAATGAACACTGTTACTCACTGTTTGTGGTGGTACTGTTGAATCCATATGGTAAAGCCTGTGCTGCAATCACGACTGATAAACTGACTCCTTTCTCTACTAATTCTCTGGGTGGGCAAAGCAGAGGAAGGGGCGGTATCCTTTCCTGGTATGACGTCATAACAGGAGAATTCAAGATCAGCTCATCTGGGCTCTCAGTTTCTCAAAGGCAGAGAAAGACAGCCTGAACTCGTTTTATACTGATCAAAATTTCTAGCGACTTGGGGACACTATTCAGGCTAGGGGAATTCATAGTAATGTTGAAAAACCTCATAAAGTAAAAATGTCATGCCATGGGACCTTTAAGATTGTTCGATATAGGGTCTATTTACAGATATCCAGAACTCCTCTGCTGGCTTAGTCATGCATGCTTTTCTTCAGAGGTGTGAAGAGTACCTGAAAACCATACTTGAGTGAAAGTACAGCTTTTACAGTGAAAATGATTCCATTCCAAGTCACCAATTCCAATACAACTTGAGTAAAAGTCTCAAAGTATCTGATTTTAACAGTACTTAAGTATTTTACTCATACTAAATAATAGGCTTATTGAGGCACTTGTCCTCAACACCAGGGAGACAAACCAGTGAAAATAAGAAACAATTAATTTGTAAAATGAGAAATCATGCTTATTTTCTAAAATCAAAATAAAACTGAACACCTCAATGTTGCAATGAATCAAGGTCGACACAACAGCCTCTTAAACGTCTACAAACTCTCAAGTCTCATGTTACTCTCAAGTGCACAAAAAGGGCTCCTCAATATAGTGGATCAATAAAATAATGTTAAGTAAAATTTATGTAAAGTAGCCTTGTTGACATGTTTGGGTGAGTAAAGGAAAAACGCACAAGAAATAGTACATTCAATCCGTTTAGATGGCGATATTTAAGGCAGTTTGGTGTGACAATCTAAAACGCTACAAAGTCATGACTTTTGGTTTGAAGTCATAACTTACGAGCTCAAAAACTGTCTTTTTCCTATTTGTAGTGGAGATGAGTTGTACCTGGTGGTGTCTTCTGCTATTGTAGCCTCAAGGTTGTGCGTGATGTGGCTTCGCAAATGCTTTGCTGCATACCTCGGTTGTAACGAGTGGTTATTTCAGTCAAAGTTGCTCTTCTATCAGCTTGAATCAGTCGGCCCATTCTCCTCTGACCTATAGCATCAACAAGGCATTTTCGCCCAGAGGACTGCCGCATACTGGATGTTTTTCCCTTTTCACACCATTTTTTGTAAACCCTAGAAATGGTTGTGCGTGAAAATCCCAGTAACTGAGCAGATTGTGAAATACTCAGACCGGCCCGTCTGGCACCAACATCCATGCCACGCTCAAAATTGCTCAACATTTCTTTCCCATTCTGACTTTCAGTTTGGAGTTCAGGAGATTGTCTTGACCAGGACCACACCCCTAAATGCATTGAAGCAACTGTCATGTCATTGTTTGATTAGATAATTGCATTCATGAGATATTGAAAAGGTTATCCTAATAATCCTTTCAGTGAATGTACTGTATATATGCAGTAGACACTTTCACTTAACCAAAGCAACATTTTAGGAGCCTTTTTTGCCTCTTGGAATCCTTTCTCAGGATCCATGAACAGACAGCTTTGTATCAACCCTGTTAGTCAACCAGATGTATACTGCTCTAAGAAGTATAGTATTTCTTTCGCATTGTCTGCCTTGTCAAAAATCTTCTTTTGTTTTTTTAGAACACCTGTTACAGCAGGGTCGCTAAATTCACTTGATCTTGTCAAACTGCTTCCAGAGTTCCTTACATGACTTACTGTAAGTTTGGAGTGGTGTAAAATGTGAGCTTGGTTCTTTATTAAAATGTTTTTGACTTCCTTCATTCAGCATTGTCTAGATCACTTTTATCTTTGCAATGGAAGCAGCTAGTTCTGTTTGAATGTTTAGCTTTTCCTTTTTATGTTTTAGCTCTGCTATAAGTTGAGCCTCTTCTATGTCCAGTGCGTGTTTCTCATATATGGCAGAAGCTTGTGCCATTATAGCAGCTTTCTCAGCTTCAGCCTCAGTTTGTACACAGCCAGATGAAGAAGTACTCTTTGATGCTTGCTGGAAATGGAAATTGTCTTCAGGTCTCACATGTAAATCAGCTGCACCTGTGTTATCAGACTAGACCTGTGCACTGTTTGAGCTTGTGGCTGGGGTGGTAAGTTTAATGAGCCCATATTATCCACCTATATATTCAATTCCCTTTGAAGATCAATAAAGCGCTAAACTTTTGGCTCATACCAATCCACATAATCAGCATATTTCTCATCTTCTGGAAGCAAAGCCTGTACTGAAGAATGCAAATCAATAATTCCTTCAGAGTTTTGTTGAATTCATCAACATCTTTTAAAACATTTACCACATTTCCTTTCTTCATAATTTTCCACATTTCCTGTTTCAGTTTGCCAGACATCCTCACCCAGGTTCAACACTGTCCTCTTTACTTCGGTGGTAGACAAAGGCATTCCCATACTATAGCTTCCTAGCATCTTCGTTCACAGTTCAGTGGTTCTGGCGCTTTACGGGACCTTATTTGTCAATCGACATAACGTCGTAGTGACTGACTATTGAATAGGGAATGTCTTGGTTACCTGATGTAACCCTCGTTCTCTGATGGAGGGAACGGAGATGTTATGCCCCTTCTGCCCTGAGAAGGGCAACCCTGAACCACCACCCTGAGTGTATGGGACCCTGTCCTCAGCATGAGAAAAAGAACCACCCATCTAGACAGGAAGAAACCCCCTGATTCAAGACAGGAAGGTTTTTTGTTTTTGTTTTTATGACATAAAAAGTTACCCAATACATCCTTATCTGACTGACATGTAAAGTGATCCAGTTAGTCTTTTTAACCCTCCTAAAGCATTTGTTCCATTTTGACCCAGAAGAGGTACATTCATAGTTTTTAGAATGAAAGTGAAATTTTGTTAAAACAGTCAAAATACACATCAATCATTCATTAATTTTGTATTTATTTATTTATTTATTTATATATTTATTTATTTATGCAGATTTTACATAAAACAGGTTTTTAGAGATATAACCATTTGGACACATTTTGTACACGTTTTGCATTCAAACGTGAACTGTGGCTTTATACAAAGGGATGTAGACTTTTTCTTTAATTTTTGTACATCTATTATTTTGATGTCACATTACTTCTTTAAAATACATTTAGCCTCTTTCCTACACATTTTCCCTTTTTTCTGGGACTTTATTTTGTATATAAAAATGCTTGTGCATGAACACACAATTCGGAAATTAAAATAAAATGACAAATATAAATCAATGACTGTTTGTAGATCAAAATTTCATAGACCAAATAATCTGAATTTGAAAATAGGAAAGAAATAAGTATTGAGAAAAATATATATATATTTTTAGTTTGTTTGTTTTTGGTCACAATTCAGGGTGCTTCATAGGCTTCTCTATTGTATGTGTTGTCCTGTGATTTTCTGCTGTTCGTGACCTGGGCAATCAGCACTGATTTTGCAGCGCATGTGTGTGCAGATCACAAGCTGATTCCCCTTACCTGTCACTTGTTCCCTTTTCCCTTATATTCGCTGATGTGAGTGCAACCTTGCTGTCAGTAGAATTTTTTGTGTCTCTTCTCTGCTGTTGGATCTATAATCAAGGGGGTAATCTAGCACTCGGAAAGCGTTCCACCCATAGGGGGCGGCCATTGCTAACCAAGCCATCACCTGCTGTTAGCATGCAATTGACTCCCATTCATTTCTGAGTCACTTTGACAGTGAATAACTTTATATCTGAGGCGTTTAAAGACTCCATTTGTCCATTGTTTATTTATAAAGGAACACGACAATGCATAAAAGGCTCCATTACCTTGTGTGGCATTCCGACGGGAGGGGTTATAGATTTATTTCAGCGACTACGCCACCCTGGAAATTCGCCAGGGACGATACCAAGTAAATTCTCTTTGGTTAAGACACCACAGGTTCGTTATCTATATGGGTGAAGAGACGCAGGTCGCATGTTTGAAAAATTACTACTTTATTGTATCAATCTTGAATAAAAGACAACTTCAGAGCAGGAGTCGCCAATCTGCATCCGACACACACACACACACACACACACACACAATACAAGTAATACAAAATGACCAGAAGCGGAGGTATCTGGAGGGTTGGGCCCACTGTCCAATTTAGAACGTTCCTGTGATACAATACACGCCCATACCACACGTGAAGATTGGATACAAGAAAACACACAGCACTAAGTGTGAACACCACACTATGGCAGTAGGACGTCACCCTCCAGAAACTCTCAGCTCCTGTAACAAAACAAAACCACAAAGAAAGAATCTGAACAGACACCAAAAATAACAATACAAAATGAAACATTAACAATTGAAAATATCCCTAAATTAAATTAAAGACAAATTCACACTTAACATTCACTCGGACTTCTGGCAGTCCAGTTACAATGTCAGAGTGAGGTGACACGTTGACTGAATGCACACAGTACTGATATACAGCCACTAGAATCAAACAGGTGGCAGTCGGCAGAAACAGATCGGCCAGCAAGGCCGCTCAGACCTCAAAGGCAATAATCTCAGAAACAGTTACTATTAAGAAGATAAAACTGAACAGCACAGAAATGAAACTGTGGTAACAGCAGACTTTCAGGAAAACCGAGTGGCAATAAAACAGTCGGACTTGTAATAGCAACAAAACAGCAGCGCAAGCTCAAACGCGTTTCATGCAGGAGATCGTCACCCCAGCATCATCTATGCCGAGCGTCCGTGAAGGAACGGATTCTCCTGCTAAAACAACAATTGATTAGCTCACTAAATTGAAACGTTAGTCAAAAAGGTTTAACCATACATACCGAGTGATTGTCACGGAAATGCATAGCTGTACAATTACTCACAGCACGAATCACCGCGGCTCATGTTTACATTAAAACCACTGGTATTGAATGAACGAAAGTTACCACAAACAACATATTAACATGGACAAATAGCATTTAGCTTACCTACACATAACAAAAGCCTGCACGCACATGTCACCACAGGGCTGCAGACCAAACATTCCCTCACTGAATGGTGGCGTGCCCTCGCCCTGGGGGCGGAGCTTGAAATGACGCACCCTCAGGTAGGACCCAGGGTTTTAAATAGACAGGTCTCAAATGCTGATAGGCCATCACTAAATACAGGGGAGGGAACTTACTCACCCTGCTACAATCTACCGCTGGTCTTTGCATCGTCGCCCCGACGATGGAACTGCACGACTTCCTCACGTCAACTGGGAATATGACATGAACTGCAACCTCAGCCCAACATGACTCACGAAGACTGGACACTCATTCAGTATACGACCTCCTCATGCCACCTGGGAATATGACATGGACTACCTCTGTCTAACATGACTCATGAAAGACTGGTCACTCATTCAATACACACCATCCTCATGCCACCTGAGTATATGACATGGACTACCTCTGTCTAACATGACTCATGAAAGACTGGTCACTCATTCAATACACACCATCCTCATGCCACCTGGGTATATGTGAACACCACACCACGGCAGCAGGGCGTCACCCTCCAGAAACTCTCAGCTCCTGTAACAAAACAAAAACACAAAGAAAGAATCTGAACAGACACCAAAAATAACAATACAAAATGAAACATTAACAATTTAAAATATCCCTAAATTAGATTAAAGACAAATTCACACTTAACATTCACTCGGACTTCTGGCAGTCCAGTTACAATGTCAGAGTGAGGTGACATGCGTTGACTGAATGTACACAGTACTGATATACAGCCACTAGAATCAAACAGGTGGCAGTCGGCAGAAACAGATCGGCCAGCAAGGCCGCTCAGACCTCAAAGGCAATAATCTCAGAAACAGTTACTATTAAGAAGATAAAACTGAACAGCACAGAAATGAAACTGTGGTAACAGCAGACTTTCAGGAAAACCGAGTGGCAATAAAACAGTCGGACTTGTAATAGCAACAAAACAGCAGCGCGAGCTCAAACGCGTTTCATGCAGGAGATCGTCACCCCAGCATCATCTATGCCGAGCGTCCGTGAAGGAACGGATTCTCCTGCTAAAACAACAATTGGTTAGCTCACTAAAATGAAACGTTAGTCAAAAAGGTTTAACCATACATACCGAGTGATTGTCACGGAAATGCATAGCTGTACAATTACTCACAGCACGAATCACCGCGGCTCATGTTTACATTAAAACCACTGGTATTGAATGAACGAAAGTTACCACAAACAACTTATTAACATGGACAAATAGCATTTAGCTTACCTACACATAACAAAAGCCTGCACGCACACGTCACCACAGGGCTGCAGACCAAACATTCCCTCACTGAATGGTGGCGCGCCCTCGCCCTGGGGGCGGAGCTTGAAATGACGCACCCTCAGGTAGGACCCAGGGTTTTAAATAGACAGGTCTCAAATGCTGATAGGCCATCACTAAATACAGGGGAGGGAACCTACTCACCCTGCTACACTTGTATCTTACACTATCGCCCCGTAGAAGCTGTTTTTGTAAAAATAGGCTAACGATTGCGTCATAACCAACGCGACTCTGTCGCACAGTTGAGAAATTACCGTATAGACAGGAGGAGATGCTCAGAAGCAATCTTTTACAGACAGTCGGGGGAACGTGAAGACATAAAGTCTGATAAAGTCATGGGGGGAGAATGGGGAGAAGCCGATAGTGAGCCAAAAGCAAATATTTAAACAACGTGATTCAGATTTCACTTTCCACAACTACTAGAAGACTTAAAACTGTCAAACAGGTTGCTTACGTCACATCTACGTCGTCAAACTCAGTCTGAGCCTGCGCAGTACACTCAGCCATCAGCAAGTGAGTGCCTCTAGTTGACCTCATTTTCCGCCATTGACGTCTATGGGAACGCTCTGTCCATTTCTTTTACTGTCTATGTCTATAATGTGTGTTTTTGTGCCTTACCTTTGTCTGCTGCTGTGCCCAGGACATCTAGAAGAGGACTTATACAGCAGACCATGTGCTTACTGTTCTCAGACTTGTCTTGCTCCCCGTCCTGTTGGGCGTTGCTCCTGAAGTGGTCTCTATGTCTGTATGGTTTCTGTATGGATGAATTGTTGTAGGTGTCTAATAAATTGTTGCACAAACCCTCTGCTTTTGTGTCATCTCATCACACACCCTGACAGAATCTACCGATCTCTCATGGACTGCTGAGGATGCTCACGGCGTTATTCGGATGCAATGCCAAGGCACTGTAGGATTATTTTCTTCACGTGCTTGCAGAGTACACCAAGAACAAGATTTATTCTCCTGAATTACCATCCAGTCTCAATGGATTGGTCAACCTCGCTATCTGTGTTGACAACCGGATAGCTCTCGGATAGTTCCCGGCATCGGAGGGCTGTGTCCTCTCACAAGCTCTTTTCCAACTTTCCCTCTAGAGCAGTGGGTGATGTGCCTTTGTCACGGAGTGACTTAATGCGGCGGAACCTAAAATGGCGGAAATTGTTCCGCCCGGACCGTTGTCCATGAAACCCGCAACCAGTTCCGGTAACTCCGGGCAACTGAAATGGGGGATTATTAAGAACAGGTGTGCGAATGGACGTGGCGATTGGTGGTTGGGCAATTCAGAGAAAAGTAGGCATAAAAAAGTAGGGGGGGGGGGGGGTGATTCCGGCAAACGCGGCGGAGAATTGAGGCGGATGGTACAGACTGGGCGAAGTCAAAACAGAGTACTGGGCTGAAGGAAACAGAGTTAAGTGTTTGAAGAATTCCCTTTGGAGTGATTGTGTTGATATGTATTATTACTGCCTTGAATAGATTTTTTACACTGAGAAGTCCCCGGAAACCTATTAAAGAGAGGAAGGAGTGTGCTGAAAGGTCGTGGTCTTGACGTTCTCATATGGTCATCCTCTGCACTGACCCTTTCTACTATCCAGGACCTATTTCCCGGCCCAATGTGTGTTGAATTGAGAATTGGCTGCTGTGTAGAAGGAGCTTATGTGCTGTCTCTTTATGATCCTATGTCTGTGAAGTGCTTTCAGGACTGAGCCAAGGGCTCTGCGTCATCGTGGGACTGTTCTACTACGTGTGAGAAGTCAACGTTAACGTGTTCCTTAGAAGTCTGTCCTAGTGAGGAAGGCTGGAAGTCCGCTGTGTGTAAATACACCCTCTCCAGCCACCTGAGACTTGAAGCGCTAAAGCCGACATCTGTCTACCTACGGAGCTGTGAGTAAAGCTAAGAGCCCAGTGTACCGCCTGTATACTCACCTGTACGCCCAAAGCTAAGAGCCCAGTGTACTGTCCTGTATCCTCACCTGTACGTCCAAAGCTAAGAGCCCAGTGTACCGCCTGTATACTCACCCGCATGTCCGAAGCTAAGAGCCCAGTGTACTGTCCTGTATACTCACCTGTACGCCCAAAGCTAAGAGCCCAGTGTACCGCCTGTATACTCACCCGCACGTCTGAAGCTAAGAGCCCAGTGTACCGCCTGTATACTCACCTGTAGGCCCAAAGCTAAGAGCCCAGTGTACCACCTGTATACTCACCTGTACGCCCAAAGATAAGAGCCCAGTGTACTGTCCTGTATACTCACCTGTACGCCCAAAGCTAAGAGCCCAGTGCACTGTCCTGTATACTCACCTGCACGTCCAAAGCTAAGAGCCCAGTGTACCGCCTGTATACTCACCTGTACGCCCAAAGCTAAGAGCCCAGTGTACTGTCCTGTATACTCACCTGCACGTCCAAAGCTAAGAGCCCAGTGTACTGTCCTGTATACTCACCCGCACGTCCATAGCTAAGAGCCCAGTGTGCCGCCTGTATACTCACCTGTACGCCCAAAGCTAAGAGCCCAGTGTACTGTCCTGTATACTCACCTGTACGTCCAAAGCTAAGAGCCCAGTGTACCTCCTGTTTACTCACCTGTAAGCCTAGGCTCGTACGAGGAAGAGAGAGAGCTGGGAAGATCCGTTGAGAGTCAGAAGCGACTCAGATCCCAAGGCCCCAGTCCTAGAGGGCTGGTTCCCCCTTTTTTTAGTATCCCCCCCCCTCCTTTCCTATAACCTTTTTAAATTAATAAACATTGTCTTAACCTACCTGTCCTCGTCTGTCTGGTCATTGGGGTGTTCTTGGGACCTCCTCGGGGTGGAAACTGAGGGAGGAGCGAGACTCGCGCTAGTGGTGGTCCGCTCCGACCTGTGACACCTTCTCAGTGTCTTGTTTTGCCTGAAGAAAAGCCCATGCAGATCGGGAGAGCCAATTGCTCACCAACAATCTGTGCCTTTACTGCAGGGAAGCGGAGTGGCCTCATGTCCAGTGAAGGGGCGACACTTAATGTCCAAGGGAGGGCAGTTAAGGCACTGTACATGTACAGCAAACATTACTGATTCTCTGATGCCCTCTGATTATTGTTCCTCCATCCAGGGCTTATTGCAGTTTAATGGGGCTGCTCTTCAGGTGTCAGAGCGGAGGATGATTTTATGGACACTGACCTGGCTGCAAGCTTAGGTGTTCTGCCTATTCCCCTGGCCATGCCAATTTCAGCCAGGACTCTCTGCTGTTTCACCCATCTCACTAGGATTACCCATTCCTGCAAGTTTATCACAGTCACTCTCTCGGGCAATCATGCTGAGGAGATTTGATTTCTTCTTATTCACTTTCCCTCCACTCATGAGGTTTTGGGATACACCTTTGCTGTTTAAGCATAACCCTAGCATTGACTGGGCTATTTATTCAGTGCTGGTATGAAAATCTTTTTGTTTGGGTCCTGCTTTTTCTACTGTAATGTACTATTCTGAGTTGCAGGAGGAACCGGTGAGCCTGGTGCATGTGCCAGAGGCTTCCCATGACTGTGTGATAGCTCACAGGAAAAGCCTAGCACTCCTCTGCCTAGGGGACACCTTTACTCTCTTTCAAGGCTTGAGAGGGAGGCCATGGAGAAGTATATTCATGATTCTCGGGTAGCTTACCTCGACTCAAAAATGTTTCTTGTTTACAAACTTAAAGAATCGCTTTGTTTCAACTCCCAGTCTTGCTACTCCCAAACCGTCTCGTCAGTTTGTGGTGGAGGTGGATGCATTATTTTGCATCAGAGATCACAGAGAACACTGTGCCTTTTCCATCATCTTTTAACCTCCTCAGAATGGAATTACAACATCGGGAATAGGGAGTTAATGGCTATTAAGTTGGCACTGGAGTAGTGATACCACTGGTTAGAGGGTGTAGAGGTCCCTTTTATAATTTGGACCAATCATAAGTACTTTGAGTACATCTGCACCACTAAGCAGCTAAATTCTCAACAAGATTCCTGGGCACTGTTTTTCAGTCGGTTCAATTACCAAGAATGGTAACCCTGATGCACTTTTGTGGATCTTTAAGGCTGATCCTAAGATCTCCCTCTCTGTGACCGGTCTTCCTCCCGATCGGGTGGTGGCAGTGGTCACCTGGGCGGTGGAGTCCAGAATCTGCTCTGCTCTGTGCAATGCCACTATTCCCGCAGGGTGCCTTGTGAGCCTATTGTTTGTGTCTGAATTGGTCTGAACTAGAATCCTACAGTGGGGACACAGATTCATACCAGCTTGCCACCCAGGTCGGCCTGTCTGGTCTGTGCTGTGGGAAAGGGCTCTAATCAACCCCCAGCAGGGCTATCTATCTATCTACAAAAACACATTTTAAAACCAGGTGTTAACAGGGTCTTAGTTCACACTTGTAGTTAGGTTTGTTTGGTTAATTTGGTCCGCAACAAAAAAAACAACAACAAACAAATAGTCCTGGTCCGCTAAGCATTAACACTGTCATTTTTAACAGCGAACCTAAAGTTACCGAACCAAAGGCATAGGGATACGATCACCAACCTGATTGGTCAGCTTTTATGATGTAGCCTATATTTTAAATTATATAACTAATGGAGCTTGCTTACCAAACATGCAGAACAATTCTGTGTGCTCGATTAAACGCGATAATTTTATTTGTGTACATATGGTTTTATTTTTACCAGCTGAGAACTCACGAAGAGCTCATATAATGTTTAAAATGTTCAAAACAGCACCAGGATTTCCTCCGTTGTATACAGAAGATCAGCTGCAAAAGAGAAGGCCGTTCTGTCGTCCGTACCGACTAATGGGCAACACAGGTCCTTTGATGAGAAGAACCAGGTATGCTTTTTGTGCTGTTTTTTTTTCTAGCATTTTCAAGACATGCTCATTGAACCAAATATTGATGAGGCACTTTACCTACTCATTTCGTTGCTCCACATTTGCCCTCTACTCATCTTGGATACACACCGATCTTTATGGGTCGTAGAATCAGCTGACTTGTAGCATCGCATGTTGTGACATTAAGTTCTGTTTTTGGTTAGTTTTGCATTCATATATCAATCGAATATTAATATATTAAAGCAACGAATATCGAATACTAGGGGTGTGCATTGGCACTGCCTTCACGATTCGATTCGATAACGATTCACCAGGTAACGATTCGATTCAATTCGATTCTACGATGCATTGTGATGCATCAAAATTCTACTGCACACAAAGCAAATTTTTCATCAGTCAATACAAGCAGATATTAAACAACAGATTGTATTGGCTGCTATGTGTCTCCTGTATCTTTGACATAAAAGTTATTAAATAAAATAAAATGTAATTAAATAAAATTAAATAAAATGCAATTAACTCTTAAATGCATGACTGTTTCACCAAACATTCTTACATATTCAGGTCGTTAGCGACCCAGATCTATATTTAACATGGATAGACCTCTACCTGTGGTGATAATATATAAAACTCCTGATTTTAGAGTAACAGCTACAGAAGAATAAAATAAAACCTATTTCGTTACCTTTTGGAGCTTGGAAGGATTCAGTTTGAGCAGATGTTTAATATCATCATCATATGACCTCGTCAGAGCTCGTTTACCAGTATATTCAGCATCTGCCTCATATTCGCGATCTCCAGCATATTCTCCAAACTCATTTTCAATGTCTTCAAAATCAATATTTTGATCACTGACAGCTTTTTGACCACATCCATCATCAAGAGACAGTGACACTAACATATGATTGTGTTTAGTACTTGCTCTCTGAAGTAAATCACTGAGTCATTTCAAGTTTTGCAGATTATAATTATTGTTTCGTTTTCTGTCAGACGTAACTATGAGTGAAACGTCACTTCATCATTGGGTATCAGACATTGCCACCTTGTGGAATAAAGGTGAATTGCGCCGTATTTCGTCATTATATATTAATTTATTATTGTGCAAAAAATATATACGTACAATCCTACACACCTCGGGTCGTTAGCTCGTTAGCGCGTTTTTAATAACCCGTCTATCGCGGTCATCTCCCTCCGCCTCAGCCATCTTCCTTGTTGTTGTTGTTATTCTCCCGGAACCGGAAGTATTTGAAACTTCACAACTTTATCGTCTGCCAGAAAATAGACAGTGACATAATCGATTATGGCACTTTGCCGCATCGATGCTGAATCATTCGTGATGCATCGCCGAATCGATTATTGTTGACACACCTATCGAATACCCATATTTTTAGCTGTCTAAGTCCGCTTGGTTAGCATGCACCAGGGTTTGGATGGCAGCGTTTACACGTGTTCAAATAAATCGCACTAACCGAGCAATCGCACCAGGGTTTTTTAACCAAACCAAACACGACAAGTGTGAATGCTACCTTAGTTACTGCCCACTCAAATGTAAAAAAAAAAAGAAATACAGAATATGTTGCAGTCTAGTGTGACAAACCCTGCCAACTGTAACTATATAGGAGCTGTTTTCAGTTGATCAGTACTTTTTTGTCAGAACAAAAGCAGCAGTCTGTCTTTCTCTGAGTGCTTGTCTGTTTATATGCATAAAGTTTCATAGCACTGTTCATTTGAAAGTGACCTCTAGTTTTTGTACTCTTCACTGTCTTGGCCTCATGTTTCGTTTGGCTTTGATTGACAGGAGTTGTTCCTTGTGTAAGCTCAGCGAAGGTAACGGCAGTTCCCTGAGGTCCGGTTTGGCCCTGAGCTTACCTTCACAGAGCTGTACCACAGTGACCACTGACAGTCTGAATCACTGACAGACTCACTGACTTTAAAAGATGAGCAACAGCAGGTACTGTTTAAGATTTTTAAGATTAGTATAAGGATCAGTGTTATTATGCCATGTTCAGTTTTAGGTTTATACATGGGTGCTTCATTCGTCAAGCTCATAAAGTTGTTTTTCCTGAGGATTTATTTCCAGATTTTAAAGTATCTGTCTATTTAGCTCTTGTTATAAAAAAATAAAACAACAATAACACATATAAATTACTGTGCATTCACATTTATGCAGTGCAACTATGTTTTGTAAGCATATTGTGCAGTTGTGCTTGGAGTCAATTGTTTAATTTTTGATAACGTAATGAAACATTAGGTTATTAAAATAAAACACATACATACATGTTGGCCACTACTGTGCGTGTACACCTTTTGTGTGTTCAGTCCTGTTTGTGTTTAATGTGGTTGTATGTTAATTATATTCTATGTGATCTCATGTGTCTCCTTGTTGGGTTTGTAATAAAAAGCTGTTTTTGTAGTTTACTCTATAGTAGTGTGATTCCTTGGAAACCACCCATTGCAGTTGTGCAGCTGTGCTTGGAGTGTAAAACGAATGTACGCGGGCTACGTTTCAATTATTTGTCATAACACAATAAAACGTAGCAAATTGTGTCGATGTTTTTGGCCAAGTAGTCATACCAAGTGTGCACTCATTATTCCCAGCCTAATTCGACAAATCAGGTGTAGTGTTTAAGACCTGATTTTTGCAATAAAAAAAAAATCTGGAGAGAAGCTCATAAGGCATCACCTTGCCCAGACTTCTCTCTTCGCTTATCTATGAGCCCCCCTCTTCCCCTCTCCTTTCACTCTGGCTCAAGTCAATAAAAATGTACCAACAATATACCACCTATGATGTAGCTTATAAGTCTATTTTTTTTCCTTTCATGTTTAGTATAATTTTAAAATGTCTCAGGTCAGTTGGTAAAATGATCTTAATTTCACCTCAATGGTATATGAGAATAAAACATCATCAGCATGTGCTAGTGGTAAGCAAAAAGATCATGATGAATCACACTTTGGCAGTTGCAATTTTTATCTGTGCTGAATAAAAGAGGACGTAGAGAATGGGAAAAGATCTTGAGGTAAGCAGTTTGCCATTGCATTTTTATTGTCTGGTCAGTAGACGTAGGTTCTAGACATCTTTGCTCTCAAGACTGTGGCAACAGCCGTCTTTGAACCTCTCTCACTGTGCAACATAGGACCACGATCACAGAAATCAGCACGATTGTTTCTTGAAAAATCAAGCAGTCTTCTGCAGTCCAAGAAGTCTTAACAACCTTGCATTAGATGGTGTCAGGTAAGCTCGTATGAAACGAATGGAGTGAATTGATAACAAATGAATGCAAGGGGACGTAATGAAATTAGGGATCTACAAAGTTGGTGGCATTTTGAAAATGGACCAATAATTAGGAATCCTGCTGAACAGTAGCCGTGTTTCAAGGATATGTTTGGAGATCAGATGTGTATTTTCCAATGTGATAACGATCCAAAACACAAAGTTGTGTGCAATGAAAGTGCATGCTGAGCATTTTGGAGTGGTCTCCTCAGTCTCCTGACTTTAAAGCCATTGCAAAATTTATACCTGAATAAGTTATAAACCTGAATGAAGCAGGATTGGAAATAAGATACATGTGCACATACAAGATACAACATCCTCCGTAAGTAAGTGAGTCAATTTTTTCCACAAAAAAATAAATAAAAAATAATCCAAATTTTGTGGCATACTGTATAGTTTTGAATAATTTTAATGGGACAAGACATTTAATTTAATATTTTATATATTTGTATTTTTAGTTGAAAATGTATGTATTTCTTACAGAGGCTGTCAGATCCTACACAAATTAGTACAGAGATAAAGCTTCCATGTTCCACATGGAAAAATAGAGGTTATCTGTCTTTTCTAGCTTCATAAGGATTCACCTGTTATAGAATTGAGAGAGTAATTTTATAATGAGGTATTACATTTGTACAGTAAATCTGGTCCCTTAATCCTTTTCCCATGTAATCATATTTGCTTTGTCTCACAGATTGTATTTTATCAGAAGCAAAAGGAAAATCCTGTTACCAGTCCCTAATGCAGCCTATTAAATTCAAGTGTAGCTCCATATTTCCTCTTTACATAGTCCCTCTGAGAAAACTAATCAGATAAAATACAGATATTACAAAACTACTGTAAACACAGAGTCAAGGTTACTGCCTCAATCTCTATATGAAATATAATCTCATCAACTTCAAAATAGAATCTTTGAGGGGCAACCAGAAAAATGATTGTCAACAATGTGCAATCCAATCTCTCTTGTCCTGACCTGGGAGCTGGTGTTACATATAAAACCTAGTGAATAAACTTTCTTGTTTCCCAGAATTAAACTCTTTGTGTGGGCAGTTTTGCAGGTCAGTGAAAAATTGTGTTTTGCAAACTCCAATTCCTGTGTGTGATACATTTGATAAAGAAACGCAAAAGAAAAACCGTTCTCATTGATGGAGAAGTCAAAAGTCAGAGAGAAACAGCAGAAGAAACTCTGGAAAGTCTCTTGTGTAGCTGAATGTGACTGAGGTTCTAATCATTGGTTTCTGGTCTGACAGGACGAAGAACAAAGTTATGTCGAGCTCCAAAAGTCTTCTTACTGATCTGAACTGGCAGGGGTACGTGTACGCTATGGAGTACTTGGAAAGATTACGATTTTTTCAAAACCTTGAAAAGAGAAATCTATATAGAGTTTATTACTATTCAATTTTTTTATTATCATTTTATTCAGCTCGCAAATATTAAATTTGATCTAAAGTGAAAGTAAAAGTATTTAAAGTTACAAAAATATTTCTATTCAAAATAAATGCTGTTCTTATGAACTTTCTTATTTAAAGAATCATAACTAAAAGTATAATGGTTCCATAAAATAAAATTTTGTCAACATTCATAATAATACATGTTTCTTGAGCACCAAATCAGCATATTAGAATCATGTGACACTAAAGGCTGATGATGTAATGATAATGTTAGCCAAGTGCAGACAGATAGATTATGAGGAATAAAGTAAAAATGCAGAATTTAATAACAACCCATAACCGATACCAATAACAATAAGGTAATACATTCATGAATGCTAATGCAAACGAGACAGGACAAGCACTGAGGCCCTGTCCACACGAACACGGGTATTTTCAAAACCGCAGCTTTTTCTACGCGGTTTGGCTGTCGTGACATGTCGTCCACAAGTCAAATTATTTGAAAACTCCGGCCAGGGTGAAGATTTTTAGAAACTCTGGTTACAGCGTTGTCGTGTAGATGGTGAAACGTTGGAGATTGTGTAGATGGTGAAACGATGGAGATTCTGGCTTTTTAAATCGAAGTGTGCACCGTTCTCTCCTTTGTTTGACGTCAGATTTTCCACATTATCTCCTTTTTGATTTACGTGAGTCGAGTCTATGCGGTGGACTCTACTAACAGCGCTTATCACATGTATAGCCTAGAGATACATGTTCAGTTATTTCATTGTATTGCAGAACAAAGGCGCCAGAATGCAATAATACAAAATAGTAAAGCAAGTGTGTGAAGCTTTTACAGTCCACTTTGGCCCTGCACATACAGTTACCTGTCACTGAGTCCAAAGTAAAGGAACTTGTAGAAGGGTTTCACTTGAGCCCATGGCATCCCTCAGTCAGTGCAATGTGCATCGGTGCCGTGGATGGGACCCATGTGGAAATCAGGCAGCCAATCATAGCGTAGTTTTGCGTTCTCATGTGGACAATTTTTTTTTTTTAAACCGTGCTTGTGTGGACGCGATTGTTTTTTAAAACGGAGGAGGAAAAACTCCGGTAATAAAAATACCGGTGTACGTGTGGACTAGGCCTGGGTGAAGGCGAGGAACTTACAGATAATGAAAAACTAAATGATGAACAGCTGTGATGATGATTAGTGTCCATGGAAACTGATAAGTTGTTGGAAACTCAAAGAACACGTGACTTATGAAACAAACTTTTGAGTTTAATTAGTTTAAGTTAATAAAAACAAAACTAAAAAACAAACACAACTGAATAAGTGTAACAGTATGGCTACTTTTGTAAGGTGTAACCTCACAGTGTGGAAAGGAGAAGGAGGTTTAGGAGGTGGATGTGGAGCTGAGTATGTGAGCAGAGAGGAGCGGCAGCAATTTCCCCTCCCCGCTCTATGCATTCAAGAATAGCTCCGCTCCAGCTCGCTCCGCTCCGGGTTTGCCATTTCCCGCTCCCCGCTCACTGATATCAGAAACACCGCTCCGTCTATTCGCTCTGAGGACATTTGCGGCTAACCGCTAAAGTATCTAAGTAAGCTCTGAAATATCACTATAAAGTTCGGTTTATGACCTATATTAAAAAAAATAAAAAAGGGAGATAGCCTAGTTTCAACGTGGTTTATTGGGTACATTATTGTGCATCCCCCCACTATAGACTATGCCAAGCTTATAGGCTTTATCAGCATTAAAAGTTAAATATTATTGCTGCTTTTTGCAGTGCAAATTTGTTTTGGAAAGATTAAAATATGTTTTCATCAGTTATTTTATCTATGGATCAATACAGATTTCTGCTCATTCAAAATCAGATAAAGATAACTCTAAGCAGGTAAGCACTAAAAGATAATATGTTTGAATGCATTAGAGAGAATGATTACATGTGTGAATAAGTGCTACCAGTTTAAAATGAGCTTTCACCTGATCATATTCAGTATGTAGAAGGTTAAAAAAAAATCCCTTAAACTTTAACATCCCACTCATGCCAATCGCCGTCATCATAACCTTTACATTCTTTCTAATTTGATTCCATATGTATCAAGCTTGTCATAACACAATAAAACGTTTCCATATGTTAAATTTGTTTACCCTGTGAGTTCTGTCTAGAGTTTAGATTCCCTGCCTGAGCCCGAAACTTGACCCGAACCGGCCCGTGAGATGAGTCAGGCCAAGATTTCCCGGCACTATCCTCGGTCCGGGTCGGGTCAGGCCCAGGCCCTTGATCAAGTGTTTGTGATTTTTTTAATAATTTCTTTATAGCCTTAAATAGGGCATTATTTGAAGGGACAGCCATTTGTAGTGGTGTCCGAAACCATAGTGGACGTTATAGGATGCACTCATTTATTCCTACATAACACCGAATGGCTCTCAAACTTCACAATCTCATTTTCATTCACAACTTCATTCACAAACAAACAAATTAATTAATTAATTAATTAAATAAATAATAACTCACCCTCATGTTATTTCAAATCCATATGCTGTTAACAAAACAAGCAAATGAATCCAAAAGGAATTTTATTTATTATTATTATTATTATTATTATTTATTTTTTATTTATTTTTATTTTTTGTAGAATTGTTGTGCAGCTCTTGCCCATTGAAAGTGACCAGGGACTATCCTGCTTCATAAATGATACAATGTGCAATCCCATGTGACTGCATAAGAGCTCTGGATATGAAACAAACCTGATGGAACGAGATCTGTAATTTAATCATGGGATAAAAACTCTATGCTGAAGTGCCTGGGGAAATTCAGGCACCATTAATGGCAAGCACTAAAAGACAGCAATTGATTGTGTCAGATCCCATTGGGAATTTTGGTAATTTGCTTTGTAATAATTAGACCTGGTTAAGGATGTTTCTCTCCTGTGTTTGCAGTAGGTGGTGCATGGAAGCTTCATAAAAAAACATGAATCATGATGATTTACTATTTGCTCAGTATTTGACTCCATTACCTGCCTATAAAGTACTCATTTTTTGCTCTTTATTATACAGGCATTTATACCAGAGGAGAAGTTGGAGCTATTCACATCATCAGATATATTTCACATTCTAAAATTGGGCCGATATAAGTGTAACTGAATTTTATGTAGATACCAAAACTAAACATTCAAGCCATATATTCTAAAAAAAAAAAAATATTTCAGCAAAAAAAATCCCATTTCTGGGGGGAATATTTCCAACATTTCACAATATTTTTTTGCTTTTAATGATCCTTCAGGTTTAGTTAAATAAACAAAATATGAGGTGTGTAAAATATATTTGGGGGGAAACAATGCACTAAGATTAAGATATAGTTATATATAACTGTATCTAATATAAAATTATTTGGGAAGAAAGGAAAACGCATTGAAAAAATGCATTGAAAAAATGCATTGAAAAACTAAAAACTCACAGGAAATAAAGCATACATTGACTACAATATAAGCAGTCATTAATATTGCGTTGATTCTCCCTTAGTTTTTGATTACATCATCCATTCTCTTGGGCATTGACTCATGCGTTTCCAGTCCTCCTTATTTCCTTCCCAAAATTGAGTTTCATTGGAAAGCCCTGTATGACTTCTTACAATTCAAGTTCATCTTTTCCCAAAGGTTTTAAGGTCAGGGGACTGATGAGGCACTTGAGGACTTCAGAATTCTGAGCATCAACACTTTCATTGCACGCAACATTGTGTTTTGGATCGTTATCACGTTGAAAAATTCACATTTGATCTCCAAACAGATCCTCTATACATGGCTGCATTGTGTTCAACAGGATTCCCAAGTATTGGTCGATTTTCAAAACGGCAATAACTTTGTAGATCCTTCCAACACTTGCGGCAGACATGTGTTCCCAGTTCCATTCTGTTTACTTGCTATGCTTAATGGCCCCATGCATTTCTTACTCTCTCTCTCTCTCTCTCTCTCTCTCTCTCTCTCTCTCTCTCTCTCTCTCTCTCTCTCTCTCTCTCTCTCTCTCTCTCTCTCTCTCATTTTTTTTTTTTGTGCAATTGATAAAACTAATAAATGTGCTTCTTTACTGATATAGACAACCTCTCATTCCAGCTCCTCATGGCCGTTAGCTTACAGGATGAAATTGGAGGGTGGATGTCTCATCCAGGTCTTTAGAAGCTGTTACAAGGTAGTCCTACATTCAAGTGATTTTCAAAATGCAAAGAAATCAATTTTCGTAGGTCGAATACAGATTTTTGATTTTTTTTTAAATACAGTGTATAGGAGCAGGAGCAATCATCAAAGAAAGACACTAGAAATGTTAAGCAAGTAATTATGGAAAATAAAGCCCAGGGTACCTTAATGGAAAACTAATTTTCCTGCAGCTCACTAAAAGCTTAGACTAAATGAATGTCAAATGTAAATGATTGAAAAGCAGGTTTGATGAGGGTAAACCTTTCTTTTACCATTAAATGTTATGAAAATAATGAATATTAATTTTAGGATTACAACGGGTCATTACCCTTAATGTAAAACTGAATATTGCTGCCTTGCGAGAATTAAAATTGAATCTTTAATTCTAGTTTTCACAGGACAGTTGTAAATACAGTAATGCTGATTGACATAATGAAGAAAAAAAGAAAAAGAAAAACAAGAGGAAAGATTCCAAGACTGTAAAGACTGTATTATGAAGTCAGTTAGGTGAGTTACCCTCTGTATTGAGTAAAAAGTCTCATTTCCTTGCATTTTCATTACAATAGACTCAGCGGACTTGCAGAAATTTTAGTCTCTCCTTTTAGCTTATTCTTTCTTCATAATCACCAATAATTGCCATTTGAAACAAGATTCTTTTCTGTGAGAGCTTCAGAACTACCAATGGCTGTCTAACTTGTGTAATTGAATCCGTGGCTCTATAGATTGTCCTTTGAGTGATGGAACCAAAAGCATTGCGTTGCTGCTGTCAGAGGCAATTCAAAGGTGGCTGGCAGTATTGAAAACATGCCATATGCAGTGCAGGATTATACCAGGTAATCATCTTATTAGTCATTATTATTGATTAAATGCCTCCAGTGTATTTGATATGACAGCTGGTGGAGGTATTTGCATATATTCCACACAGTGTATCGCTTGTTTTGACGTCTTTACGATTAGCGTACTGTTCTGACCGAATTATGCTAGAATTTAATGACACAAAGCAAAGTGGTACGGTGGCCCAGTAGTGCAGCCGTACTAAATTAAACACAATGGAAACAAGTCACAACACAACAAAATCACCACAACACAACAGAATTAAACCCCAAGACAACAAAATCGCCACAACACAACAGAATTAAACCACAACACAACGAAATCGCCACAACACAACATAATTAAACCACAACACAACAGAAATAAACCCCAACACAACAGAATTAAACCACAACACAACGAAATCGCCACAACACAACATAATTAAACCACAACACAACAGAAATAAACCCCAACACAACAGAATTAAACCACAACACAACGGAATTAAACCACAACACAACGAAATCGCCACAACACAACATAATTAAACCACAACACAACAGAAATAAACCACAACACAACAGAATTAAACCACAACACAACGGAATTAAACCACAACACAACAGAATTAAACCACAACACAACGAAATTGCCACAACACAACATAATTAAACCACAACACAACCGAATTAAACCACAACACGACAAAATCGCCACAACACAATGGAATTAAACAATAACACAACAAAATCACCACAACACAACAGAATTAAACCACAACACAACAAAATCACCACAACACAACAAAATCATTACAACACAACAGAATTAAACAACAGCACAACAAGAAAGTCACAACACAGCGAAAACAAGGCACAACACAATGAAATCGCCACAACACAATGGAAACGAGCCACAACACAACGAAATCACCACAGCACAACGAAATCACCACAACACAACGAAATAGCCACAACACAATGGAATCACCACAACACAACAAAATCACCACAACACAACAAAATCGCCACAACACAACAAAATCACCACAACACAACAAAATCACCACAACACAACAAAATCACCACAACACAACAAAATCACCACAACACAACAAAATCGCCACAACACAACGGAAACGAGCCACAACACAACGATATAGCCACAACACAATGGAATCACCACAACACAACAAAATCGCCACAACACAACAAAATCGCCACAACACAACAAAATCGCCACAACACAACGGAAACGAGCCACAACACAACGATATAGCCACAACACAATGGAATCACCACAACACAACAAAATCGCCACAACACAACAAAATCGCCACAACACAACGAAATAGCCACAACACAACGCAATAGCCACAACACAACGATATAGCCACAACACAATGGAATCACCACAACACAACAAAATCGCCACAACACAACAAAATCACCACAACACAACGAAATAGCCACTACACAACGATATAGCCACAACACAATGGAATCACCACAACACAATGGAAACACCACAACACAACGAAATCACCACAACACAACAAAAACCTCACAACACAACGAAATAGATTATAAAATTATAAATTTCATCCACTTACTGGAATTGGCAGATGTTCCCTTAGGCATCAAGCGCCGTGATCGCTAGTAAAAATGTTTACGAGCATAAATATGCAGCTATAATGCCTGTAGGTGATTTTGAATTGATATTTCATGTCGATATACAATGGTTACACACTTAAAACTGATCGTAGTGTTTATATTTTTGTAAGCCTGGTCAATCTATAGAGCAATGGCAAGGGAAACTAACTACATTGCACTCCGAGAGCCCCCTCGTTGTTAGGAGCATTTCCGTTGTGTTGTGGTGATTTTGTTGTGTTGTGCCTTGATTCTGTTGTGTTGTGGTTTAATTTAGTATGGCTGCACTACTAGGCCACCGTAAAATGGGCATACAGAATCAATCTTTTTATTTAAAGGAACTGTATGTAAGAAATGTATGTCAATTAGTCATAAAATGGCCCTGATATGTCACTAGACAAGTCATGCTAATTTCAAATACTTCTATCACTGACAACAGTAGTCCGGTCAGGATATTGTCATTTAAAAGTTGTTGTTGCAGCCCTCAACTTATGTTGATGTTGACATGTTGTGTTTTTTGCCTTAAGCTCCACCCTCCACCTATCGACCAATCACAAAGTCAGTAGTGTGTTGGCACCCGGGTTGCCAGATCTGCTCTAGTTACCACAGCTACAGCTACAAACTTTCCTGCTTATCCTGCAGCTTATCTGGCAACCTCGAGTCATGGGGAGGGGGAGAGGGGATAGTGATTGCAGGAGCAGTTTTGGCCACAATCTTACATACACTTCCTTTAAAGTTCCCAAACACTACATAATATCTGTATTCTTTTTATTTGACATACACAAAAAATGAAATATTTCAAGACTGTAAAGACTGTAGTTCCAAATGTTTCAGTTTTATGGTTGTGATTGTAAAATATAGGCATTATGTGCTTTTATTCTGAGCACATTGCAGTGAGTAAAGTAATGTTTACTAATGCCTTTCTAGTGTTTTATATTTTTTTACTTGGGTGACTGGGACTAGTTGTGTTTTTACTCCAGGGAATATTCCTAAAATGTATAACCTTAAACTCTGTTTAATTTTTTTTAAAGCAACTGTCTAAAGTAAAAGGCCATCTTCCACAACAAGTCTGCTTCTATTTAATCACTTTGCATTCTAATTTAAGCAGCAAAAAATCTGAAACAATTCATGCATCTGCAACTTGATTTGCCCTATTAAAAATAACTTGAGAGGATGTTAAGCCTTTAATTTAAAGGGCACCTAGTGTCAGGTGTCCCCAGAGCAACCCAGTCTCCTGCTACTGCGTATCTATACCACGAGTTTGCAATTTCATTTGGCGTAGTATTTACACGCCAAAGTCACATTTGGCGTATGTATGGTACGCGACACCCTCCCGTTAAACTTCCATTGATTGACAATGCGTATGTATTGCACGCAGATATTTATTATAGTCAATGTCATCATCATCATCGTCCCGCCCCTTCAATCGGACGAAGATTCACGATTTCATCTCGTGCATGTGCCGAAGCAGCATGCAGAAATATTGATTTAGAATACTTATTTCGAATTATTATTATTATTATTATTATTATTATTATTATTATTTTTATTTTTACAGAAACGTATTGTATATAACTTACTCAATCATTATCTCGAGTGGGGACGAATGTTGCCACTACATCTATAGCGCAACTGAGGATCATAATAATTTGAGGTTTTTTTTTACAGTGTAATTCTAAACAATCCCCGACGGGGAAAGAAAAATGCTTGCAGAAGCTTCATTAATTCAATGTGAATAAATTATTGCTTGTTTACTTGTTCTATCTGCTTTTTTTTTTTAATGTTAAACGCGTTTTATTTGGTTGTGATTGTATTTGTAATAATAAAACTATAAACAATAAATATATAAATAAACAAAGAAATAAAGCAATAAATATTCCTTTGCTGATTTAGGAACCACCCACTCCCGCTTGAAAACCAATCAAAAGCATTTGTTTTAGCGCCATCATATCCCGCCCCCTCATTGTATGGTGCTCAAGTTCACCTCGTGCGACGTCATCATAGTCCAAGTCGTCAATCATCAGAATACCGAGTAAGTAATTAGCAAAAACATATATATGTAATTATATATTTAAAAAGTATCAGTTATTGCTAACTCAAATTATTGTAAATACAATTAATCGAACTTTTCTAAGTGAGCATGCTCATGTCGGCCTACAGTTGTCAGGCGGTTAATATCAGTTTAAAATAATTTCTCATTAAATGTTTTAGGGATAACATTTAGTGAGGGTCAACTGTGCGCAACCATTACTTTTTATTGATGCATCATATGTTTTTTGGTTACGTTTTGATGATGAGCTCACACTACTGTATGCCCATGCCAGGCATTACGTGTAGATCACAGATGTGTGAATTAATCAATTCACTGTAAACCTGACTTAGCCCAACTTGTTTTTAGTAGGTAATTTTCCCCTATTTTACATTTTGTTCAAGCAGAATGTCCACAGGCTCTTTAGAAGCAGCACTTGTGCTTGGAGATGTGTTTCTTGATCAGATACAGGTAACTTTAGAAATTTTATCTTAAATTTTTTTTTTTTTTTCCATGTTAAATAATTTTAAAGAAAACTACAAATGAATAGTTATATAGGGTAATGTATTGTTAATGTAATGCAAGCATAAACTACTTTAAAACCTGTTCAATATACTATTTGCATTTTATACTATATACTATTTTTTAGAAAGAAGAAAAAAAGCCAGCCAAGAGGGCGAAGCCACATCCTACAACTGTGAAATGGAGGCATAGGGACAGAAATGGGAATGTTGTGAGGTCGCTTCGAAAAAATCCCTCAATAAAACAAAAATTAAAAAAAAAGGCTCCTAACCTCGGTGAGACAGTTATTGTTTAAATTTGCTGTTATTTCCAGTTGTGATTTATATTTCCCACATTAAAAAATACTAGTACTTTATAGTAAATACTATAGTATTTTTAAACCATACTATAGTAAAGTACTTGAATTCATTTGTTGTGGTAACATAACAACTATAGTAATATATATATTTTACTTTACCCAATACTGTAGTAAGTTTTCTATAACTATAGGGTATATTATACAACAATATACTTTACAGTTTACTGTAGTGAAAACTAAAGTATACTACAGTATTCGTTACAGTCTTTCAGTTCAGTATAGTTAATACTACAGAATGCTGTTACAGCATATAAGTGTTGTAAATACACAATAATATAATATATATATTATATTACAATTTACTATAGTATGGTTCAAAAACACTATAGTATTTATTATAAGTTACTATAGTATTTTTTCCTGTGTGTTTCTCGATATTCAATAAATGTTTAGATTTATGCAGTCTGTTTAATCTTTATGTGCTCTTAATTACATATAGAACCCCAAAGCATTATGTATTATTATATTTGCTTAAATAACACAAAACCTATTTTAATTTTATTTTGTTTAAAGGTCCCACCAGTGTGCCCATCCAAGAGGAATTTGTTTATCGAGCAGAAACTGGTAACTACACTATGGTTATATGGAATGGCATCTGGTTAATAGTTTAAGTAATATTCTGCCTGCTGCAATCTACATAATAGCATTTTTTTAAATAAATGAGATCCTTGTAACACTGTAGAAAACTGATCCTGCATTAATGAGTTACTACACAGGAACAAAATAGTAATGCATTATTAACATTTTAGTAACTACTATTAACTAACAAGAAATTCTGATTTATGAATTAGTAAGTTACAGTGCTCAGTCGAATTAGGTAGTTCACTATTAGCTAATCAGTAACTATTGTTTTTCAAACCTCCCAGGGAACTACTAATAACTTATACAGGTTCATAATTAACATGAATAATGCATAATGTATAATTAATTCTCAAGAGACATTCATGGTAACCCACTAGTAATGACTGAAGTATTACCAAATCCACAGAAGGAATCACTAATTATTTGGATCAGTATTCTAAAGTGAAGATCACGTTAACTCACTAGTAATTGCTTATTGCTTAAGTGTTACCAAATACATCAGAATGAATTACTGTACAAAACTGTACAAAAACCTCAAAATGTTACAATGACTTCAGTAGTTACTAGAGAGTTACCATGTTTCTCACTTTAGAATACTGATCCAAATAATTAGTGATTCCTTCTTAAAGAATTGGTAATACTTCAGTCATTGCTAGTGGGTTACCATGATCTTTACTTTAGAATTAATTATACATTATTCACATTAATTATGAACCTGTAGTCCTTAGTAGTTCTCATGGAGCTATGAAAAAAAACAGAAGTTACTGATTAGCTAATAGTGAACTACCACCTTCAACTGAGCACTGTAACTTACTAATTCATTAATCAGAGTTTCTTGTTAGTTAATATCAGTTACTACAGTGTTAATAATTTCCATTACTCATTTGTTCCTATGTAGTTATTCATTCATGAAGGATCAGCATTTTAAAGTATTACCGAGATACTTGTACAATATCTCCATAAAACTGATTGTATTGTGTACTGACTATAACGCTGTTTCTTGTTTCTCCTTCCATGAAGCCTCACTCATTGAAGAATTGGAGCATATCCTAAATGACGAGTGTGTTCAGCCTGAAGAGGTGTCTTTTGCCACTACCTGGCAAAAGAGGCAATCCCTAAGCCATGAAAGATGGAACATTGCAAGGGAGGCCATGATTAAGAATCTTTTGGCAGCTGAAAATGTTCAGAAACACATATGCCAACACTGTCTTACAGCAGAGTCTATTGTACGGTGCAGGGACTGTCTACCTAGGCAGTTTCTATGCACCGTGTGTGATGGAGATGTTCATCAGCACCTACCTCTTCATAACAGAGACTCTATGGCCCATGGGTTCTTCAAGCCATTGTGTCCAACCACTGCAGTGAAGAGACATTCCGAGGGCATTGAGTTCTCTGAACAGGGTATGCCTTTCATGGGTCCCATCATTCTTTTCAGTCTGTACATTTTAAATGGTTGTTCATTAGTGTATAATTATAATATATATTTAAATAGTTATGATATATTATCATATTTTTAATAAATATATATTAGACTATATTTAATTTTACCTTGTTTATGAATCCTTAAGGAGTTTATAATCATTGTTTTGCTTTTGAATTTTTAGTCCGATATCTTCCACTACTTTTACCAGAGAAAATTTGTGCCTGTTCAGAAAGTTTGTGCAGGTTGATCAGTGGCAAGCCCATTATTGTAATAAATTTTAATGGTAAGATTAAGTTTTTTCTCTTTATGATAACAACACAAATGATTGATACTTGCATGTAATATCTGCATGGAATTTTAAATCTGTTGTGATGCAAGTGAACTTTTTTTTATTATAGGACGGTACAATCTCACCCTGCCATCATTGGAGAGCTCATGCTGTGGGAAAACATGGGAAGTGGGGCTGAGTGATCTCCTCAACTCTGGGTACTGGCCAGCCTCTATACATTTTGAGACCGTGTATGAGGCTGGCATTTTTAGGTCTTTTCTGGATTTAAAACTTTTTGCTCCAGGTCTATCTCGTCAAGGGTTCCTTGGAATGCTTGATCGGAGAACAGAATACAATGGCAGGGTAAATATTCAGTGTATATTGTTTACATGATGTTTGTTTCTTTAAAATGATAAAATTATTGGTTTGGTTATTTCAACAGAGTGGTAAAATATGTGGAGACACATTTCAGAAGGCCTTGCTGGAGTGGACCTTTGCCCAGCATGAGGTTGAGAGGCTTTGTGGTGTACAGCCTTTTAAATGTCCTGCTTGCAGTCCGTCCATGCATGCCATCTCAGTGGATGGTAACAGGAAGCTGTACAGGTTCCATAATGCACATGGGTATGTTTTTTTTCTTTATTTTTTATTGTACTACTTAACTGTCTATATATCATGTTTCTCTTTCTCATTACAATTAAGCACAGAGAAGGGATACTTCGATGGGACATTTATAATGAAGGATGAAGATGTTTCCTCCTTTGTGGGATATGTTCATGAAAAGACCAAGCATGTAATAACCCTTAACTTATTGTCATATTGTTTATTCATATTGCCCAGCTATATTATTATTATTCATATTATTATTCATTTTATTGTAATGTCTTGTAGGCCACAGGTAAAGGGGTGTGTGGCTCTTCTCAATGGACAGCAGCCAAGGAGTCTGCAAAAAAGTCAACATCAAAGATTGATGAGGAAGGCCTTGAGATTGTTGTGTGCCGACATGGAGGACTTTTAAAGGGCCTAAATATGTTTAGAGGGGAAATATTCGCATATCCCCTGTTCCTTCAAAAGGCCCTTTCAAAAGAAAATGTGTCATTCTTCTGCTCAGATGTCGCCTGCAAGTACTGGCCATACTTAAAGAGAGTGGTGGAACACTGTCCAGAGCTAAGGCCTTTATTAAATATGCGGCCACTATTATCAGTTATGCATGCCAAAGCACATCAGTGGAGTTGTGAGGTAAGATTTTTTCTTTACATTAAATTATATGAATTATATTTTTGTGGTAAGGACATGTACTTTTATTTGAACAGCCATTGTCTGTTTTGTTTTTGTTTTTGGTAGATAAAATGGTCTGGAAGAAACCAAGAAGGAGCTGGTCTTACAATTGGAGAAGAGGTGGAGCAAGTCAACTCATTCTTGTCGAGAGCTGCAATTTGCACTAAATACATGTCCAAAGCTGGTAAAAACATTAGATAAACACTACTTTTAACATATAGTTATTTCTAAGTATCAATGAGTTATGACTATAACTTTTTTTAATATATTTTTTTGACCATCTAATAATAGCACGTTCAGACATGCTCACTGTTCTTGCTTCTGCATGGAACAAACGGAAGTCTGAAAATCTGGCCAAATGTTTGTCTCAACGATACATTAAGGTATTTTACTGATGCTAAAGTCAACCTTGTTCTTATTGTACAAAAAGTACATTTAAAGGGTTAGTTCACCCAAAAATTAAAACCCTTTCATTAATTACTTACCCTCATGCCGTTCCACACCTGCAACACCTTCGTTCATCTTCAGAACACAAATTAAGATATTTTTGATGACAGAATGCTGTCAAATTTCCTTCCATAGACTGCCTTTGTTACTGGAACTTTGATGCTTCAAAAACTCCAAACTCGATAAAGAGATAAAAATAATCCAAATAAATTGAGTGGTTTATTCCAAATTTTCTGAAGAAAATCGATTGGGTGTTATGACTTACAGATTTAATTTAGGCTTTTACTAGCATGTAAACATTGATCAGCAAACGTAAGCAACCGAACTTGACTAATGTACACGAGAGCAAACCTCTTTCGAGGCTCAAACGTGCTGCGTAACCAATGAGGTTCATTCTTCATCTGTTCATATAACAAGTGATCGATTCTCTTCAGATAATGCGGTCTAAATCGCTTGATTTATATGGATTAATTTTACGATGTCTTTATGAACTTTTCAAAGCATCAAAGTGGTAGTTACAAAATTATGTGTATGTGGTATGTGCACCAGTATGTGAAAGGATATCTTACAGCCTTCTGTCATCAGAAATATCTTAATTTGTGTTCTAAAGATGAACAAAGGTCTTACAGGTGTAGAACGACATAAGGAAGAGTAATTAATCTCATTTTGGGGTGAACTAACCCTATAACATAATTTAAGCAATTACATCTATTGCATACATTGTTGACCTATAAACCTTTATGATCAAATTAATTTGATAGTGTTTTGATATGTATTTAGACAACCGAAAGACTGAAAGTGGAAAGAGAGAGCTTTGAAAGCCTGCAGGCTGAGCTTAATGTTAGTAATGATGACATTCAGCAGTGGGTCAGTGATGTCCAGCAGTGTGCCACAGGTAATAGGCCTACATTTTAAAGAGCCTGTTTTAATTTTTTTATGTAATAACATTTTTCCCAGAATAAAGGTTTTGCACAGAAGGTAAAATATATCAAATGTGTAAAGCTAATTCTTTTTTTTTTAGATGTAGTATCAAGTGCAAAGGATGACACTGGACTTGAGGGCAGAATTCGCGGCCTTTATGTCAGCATAAAGCTGAGAAAAATGAATCTGTACCATCAGACAGGTCAGATAAGATGATGATGATAAAAAAATAATTAAGCTAAGGAATGAACTTGAATGATGTTATAATAATGTATTTTGTTGATTTATTAGATAGCAACAAGAGAAGGCACAAAATAAGGAGGAAAATTAACGAAGACAAGTCAACCTTGGCAGCTGCCATTAAGGACTTCAATGAACAGTCAGTCCACCAGCTTCCTTCCGTGGATGAACTGCTTACAGCTGATAATTTCCAATGGCCATGGGAGTGCCCTGACACTAGTAATTAACTTTAAAAAAAATATTCAGTGTATTTGATAAGTATTTGTCTGAGGTTAATACAGTCCTCCTCAGTGTTTAAAATATGGCAATTTTTGGACCTTCATTAATTGCAGGTAATGGCAACCTCTCAACTAAGAAGATGGTCTTTGACCGGTTCATGATGCTTTCCCGACTAAAGGAGGAGGAGCAGATCATAGTGATGGAGGTGAAGCAACACTGGCAATCATTGAAGGAAGCTGAATGTTCCCTGAGGGATCTCTCAGTTCAAATACAAACTAACAGTGAGTATCCATAACAAATGCAATAATTCAAAAAACATTAGGGATTGATTTTATTTATCCTCTTCAATGATTTCATTTCTTTTTGTGTAGACAGTGACTTTGAGCTTTCAGAGGAGAGCGCCAATGGACTACTGTGCCTTCTCAAGAGAAAACTGGAAGATCTTCAGTTTCTGCAAAATAATGCTAGGATGTTATACCGACAATGTGTTCTGGGACAGGCTTCTGATAGCATTCTATTTGATAACATTTCTGATGAAGAAACTGAGGCAGTAAACTACAACTCTGATGAAACAGACAGTGATGAGGGCTAAACCTGAGCATATAAAATAGACATATCCTGAAGAAATATGTAATAAGCTGTATTTCTTTCTTTCTTTTTCCCTGTGAGAAACATTTTAGCATAGAATCGATTTAATGTTTTTCTAGGTTTTTTGAACCTAGAGTTTAAGGTTCAGTCGCAGTACAAGTTTGGCTATTTAAATGTGAATGTAAATCTGTTTATGTAAAACAGGTGTTTAAATCTACACATTTTTATAGTCCGTTTTACAAACAGCGTACAACCTCCATCCCTATTAATTCTTTTCTATTATTTCCATTTTCCTTAGCTCTCATGGGACCATGCAGTGTATATCTGTGAGGGATGTTTTGCAGTGTGTACATATCTTGCATTGATAGAAAGTAAAGTTTTCACCAAATAATTTTTTTCCCTCACTGTATGCAAAATAAAATACTTATATAGTGATCTACGAAAACAGTCTTGTCTTTTTATCTCCTCTCTGCTCAGGCAGGTTTTGCATGTGATGTGTAGATAATTCTGCAGTATATTCTCTTGATTAATACATACTGTTCTGATAAAAACTATGACAGTCAGTGCAGGCCTTACAAATTGTAGTCTTCCTAATTCCAAATTACATGACAAATTGTTGACAATAGGTTTTTTTACATAATCCATTACATTACACATTTAAGGTTATAGACTATGATTTGTATTTAATTTGTTTATCTGCAAGTCATGTGACCATTAATGGAAATCAGAGAATAAAAATATTATTTTCTTTTATTGTTAACCTAACTTAACTAAAAATCTCAGGGCTTACTTTAAGTAAAATTATTAGTGGGTCAAAGAGGTTAATTTGACAAAAACTATCAAGAAATTGCATTCATGTTAATATGAAATTGTACATTTTAGTGTGTTTGAAAGACAAAAGCCTTTCACAATATATATAATTTACTGCCATTGTGAGATTAACATGTAATCATGTAATCAGTAAAACAAAAACCCTATAGACTAATTATGAGTATTTAAAATGAAACTTTTAATATAATGTTAATGTAATGTAATCTTTTATGTGTCTAATTAGATGTATACAGTAAGATATATATATTCATTCATTCATTCGACTTTATTGTCCACCTTAGTGGAAATTTGTCTTCGACTTCTCCAAACAGAAATACATCAATGACACCACATTTAAACTTAAAATACACACAGTTAAGAGTAAAATACTACCACCATCAACATACAACAACAGAAAATGGAAAACAGCACAGCTGATTAAAATAAGCTGGATTTCGATCTACAATAAACTCATTTTTAAAACAATTTCAGTTTAGATTAAGTTCCTGTATGGCATGGGGAATAAAAGATTTCTTATAGATGTTCCGGCTCGCCCTTGGGACCCTGAATCTACGGCCAGATGAAAGCAGTTCAAACTCTGAGTGTAGTGGGTGTAGGGTGTCTGTTTATATCTTACGGGCCTTCCTGAGCACCACCTTGTCAAATACATCCCTAAGCTTCTTCTGTGACTTGCCAATCACCTTCCCTGCCGTATTAACAATTTTAGAAAGCTTGTTTTTATCTTTTGCATTCAGGTTACCATACCAAGCTGTTATATTAAACTGTAAAATACTTTCTACAAGGCCCCTATATGCCATCTCAAGAATATGCTGACTGACCCTGAAACTCCTCAGTTTTCTAATTAAAAACAATCGCTGATTAACTCTCTTAAAGATACTCTCTGAGTTAACATTAAAACTTAAAAGTGCGATCAATGATTGTACCCAGGTAAAATTTTCAAGTACTTCCACAGGCTGACTGTTAAGTACAACAGGGTTGATGTTACTGGCCCCTCTTAGTTTCGTTTGTATTATAAGTTCTTTATAAGTTTATTATAAGTTTTAGTCACGTTGATTTCCAATTTAACAGTCTGACACCAATCCTGCAATAAAGTGACTTGCATGGCTAAAATAAGCTTCCTCGTGTGCTGCATTATTTTCTGTGAGAAGTCCTACCAAGGCCATGTCATCAGAATATTTAAGTAAACTAACATTGGTGCTGTGCACAGTCATATTATTTATATAAATTGAAAACAACAAAGGTGACAACACACAGCCTTGTAGTGCTCCAGTATTTATAACAAGCTCATCTGAGTAGACCCCATTCATTAAGACTCTCAGAGGGCGGTCAGTTAAGAAACGTCTAATCCAGTGAATGAGCCCACCATTCATTCATCCTATAAAATTGTTCTAAAAGAATGTCAGTTTGCATAGTATTAAAAGCAGAAGTAAAATCAATAAAAAGAACCCGAGCAAGTGACTCGGTTGTTGCAAATGTTTAGCTATTTGATTTACAAGAGTAAGAGTTGCGTCCTCTGTGCCCCTGTGCAGGGGCGTTGGACTGGGGGGATAAAGGGTACCGAGTAACCAGGGCCCGAGGCAGGGGGGAGCCCTTAGAAGTCAGTTTTCTATACATGCACATACATGGTACGGGGCCCAGCAAGATGGTTTGTACCCAGGGTCCAAAATTTGGTGCTACGCCGCTGCCCTGTGTGACCTAAAGGCAAATTGAAGGGGGTCAAGTTGATTCCCAACAGAAGACATAAGATGGGTGCTGACCACTCTTTCCATAGCTAAGAGTGGAGTGAGTGCCACTGGTCTAAAGTCTCCAAGGGCTATAGCCCTAGAGACTTTAGGCACAGGTATTATTGTGGATTACTTTCATGAATTTGGAAAAACACCACAATTCAGCAAAATTTGAAACAGCTGAGTGAGAACCCCTTTAAGCTGCTGAGAATTTAACACCCTTCCTTGGACGACTACTTTTTTCAAGGACTACTTCCTTGCATGTAACCAAGAACATTTTTTATTTCCCCCAGAATGTGGACTATTTTATCAGTTTATAAACATATCAACTCACCTGAATTTCATGTTGTATGCTATAATGTAATCAATCGATGCTAAATTTAGTACTAAATCAGCCTGTCAAGACTGCTTGTGCTCATTTTTTAAGTATTACTTATTATATTACAGTGATTGGTTAAATTATAAAGTACAATGACTTTTGTTGGTCCTTTTGATGTGAAGAATAACAAAGTATGAGTTAAGCATTACAAGCAAGGTCACAATGGATAAGGATGTGTTATAAATCAATGAAATGTCACAATGTATTGTCCGTTTAAATTGGTGTCTTTGTTTACTGTCAACACTGTATTCTTAAATTAACGGAAGCCCATTCCAAATGGGCTTTTATGATGATTTTGGGGGCCATGTTCTTGTTCTGTTCTGTTAACTAGGACTGGATGAACTTGCAACAATTTACATAATTGCAAGTTGTTGAAAAAACAATGTAACTGTCATTCAACACACTTTGTTGTCCATGATGAGAATAATGTACGCAGTTTTCAAAAAGGCTATGAAAAGATGGCATAAAGGTGTTTTACAAAGTGCTCATAGTAAAATACCAAATTTCATTCTGCCTTTCAAATATGTCATAGAGGTTTGCACAATGAACATGATTAAATATCCCTTTGTTTATTAAAGATAGTACTTTATCCAGTTTGTTATTAAACCTTTTAAACTACATTACCCATAAGCCTATGTCAATTTACCGAAGGAACGCAAAAAATATGGCGCTGTTATTTGTAGTTCAGAGAAAATATGCTAGGGTTAGGGTTAGGATATCGCTAATGGGGGTAATTCCTCACAACACAGCAACACCACATTGTTAACTGAATGCATTACTGACGTAATAATAACAGCAAAACGTACTTTGCAACATTAAACGTTTTGTATATGGGTAAAAAAGATTATCCAATCACAGCGAATCCCACGTGTGCCACGCGGTGCCAAGGGAAGATGAGTAGAAGCGTCACACGAATTTATCCATATATGGTCATTTATGACAGCATCTTCCAGGTTCATGGGGTGAATGGACAGATTATTTAAAAATGTATTTGTAAGCATTTATATACAAACAGTTACCGCTGAGAAAGAAACTGTGTGAGGATAAAACTTTTGTAAAAAAAAAATATATATATATATATATATATATATATATATATATATATATATATATATATATATATATATATATATATATATATATGCATACATATACAAATTTTTTCAAAAGTTTTGTCCTCACACAATTTCTTTCTCAGCTGTAACTTTTTGTAACCCAATATATTTTGTTCAGAAGGGATGTGTGCACTATTATCTGTATTATTGTACTATATTTTATACTATTAAAAGCATTGTTTGACTATTAAGGATAGATTTGCAACAATTTCACTATAGTATTTACTAAATATCTTATGCATTAATGCAGTAGTGGCACTTCACTTTCTCTAGACTCAACTCACTGGTCCCATTTGGAGCAATCTGTTTATGTGCTTATATATGACACTATAATATACCTTGTACATCTAGCCTCTAGTCTTGTGAGAATTCATATCCATATATTTACTAAAGAGAAAAGTATATATGATACTGTACATACACAACTATGTAAGACTACAAATGACTTCATATTTTCATGAACCCTTCATGATTGATGGTTTTTCCCAGTGTTGCTGTGGGTTTCCTCAGGGTGCACCAGTGTCTTTTGCACTCCAAAAATATGCAGGTATAGCTAATCAGGAACTGGAGACTATATTGTGTGTGTAAAATCAAGTCACTTTTTTGTATATAGCACTTTACAAGCAGCTTTACAGTGATAACTGGTATATAATTTTGATAAAAAGGTAAAAAGATATAAACAGACATTGTAAACCACAAAACTTTATTTGCCCACTATAACAGTGGCTCAAAAAAACAAAAACAAATAACGGTCATAATGTAGCGGTAATGTAATTAACATTGAGCAAGTGTAATTTCAACATGATCTTCAGGCTGCCAGGTGGGTGGCCAAGTCTTCCTACTGGAAAAAAGAGTCAAAACAACAAATAATAAATTAGAACTATAGTGGTGCATTAAGTTGCCATATAGGTTTACTTATTCTTACCAGGATGGACATGGCAACCAATGCACCAGCACCTCTTTACGTCCCTGTGAATTAAGTAAGAAAAAAAGAGCCAAATACAAAAAAAATCATTACATTTCCATCTTTAAACATCATTACCTCACTTACTTCATTTTTAAAGCATTCAATGTAACTTAAAAACTTTGAACAAAGCACCATTGACAGCCACCCCCATCATCCTCATGGGGTATTACTGTGGTACAGGAACACACCAGCACAAAAACAGAGACGGGTAGCTGCAGGTCGGAGTAATGGGTGTACTGAAAGGTGGCGTGCTGAAAAGTGAATGCTACAACAGAAACGAACCCTTAACCCTATCCCTAACCTTAACAGACAGCTTTCACTACCAATTATAAAGACCTAACATGCCCCAACCTTTCTCCACACCCAATGCTCCAACATGGCATGACCCACACCTGTAAAAAACACACTAAAGTAGGTTGTCATCAAAGCATGAAATATGACATTTCAATTACAATTCATAATTTAGGATTCTTATCATCTTAACCAAAACTGACCCATAAATGCAACTCAAACAAAGCGTAACAGACTGAAGTGCAACTGTACATGCTGTATAGTTAATAAATTATATTACACTGTAGAAGCCAACACTGTATAAAGTAAGCACTCCATTCAAGATGTTTAATTTTTTGCAATAAAGTACTCTTCACATTAGCATACATTCAATGTGAACTTATTAACATTACAAAGGAGCTAAATATTTTGGAATTCTGATGCATTCATAGGTTGAACAAAAACATACATTAACTACTTAATTTAATACATTTAATAAATTATTTAAATACATTTACTGTACATGAAAAGGTTATGCTATTATGAAACACAGCATTGACAGATTGTAGATACAGCTTAATACCAACCTTTCTAAGACGTGTCTTGGATACAAATTCCACTGGAAATACATCCAGAGACGCATGGAATGGACAATCTGTACAAATGTAATTTGGTTAGAAATGTATTAATTACTTAATAACTAGAACAGAGAATGTCTAAAAATTACAAAGCAAACCCATTTTTAAACATCAAAAAATCTAAACAGCACTGAAACAAAAAATATAAACATCAACATTTTGAGAATTTTCCAAATGGATGACAATGTATAATAGACTACTTATGCAAAAAGCCAAAACACTGGTCTGAAACTGTTCCTAGAGGGCCACAGCTCAAAACAGTTTTGCTCCAACCCTAATCAAACACACCTGATCCAGCTAATCAAGGGGAACATTCAAGCTTAAACCAGTGTGTAACGTTTTGCTACAGTTTCCAGGTTGAATACCATATTAAACAAAATAGACATGTTTCTTTGGAAACGGTGGGTTTAAGTGTTTTCTCTTGTTTGGTGGGTGTGTCAAAATGCCCAATCAGCAGAAACATGTATATAAACCATGCGGTATTAAAGAGACAGGACAATGCACAATGGGTCCAAGGAAATTCTTTTACAAATGTGTCTGCTGCAGCTCGGTATACACAACAATTGAAGATATTAGAAGACATGTTTGTCATAAGAGTTTCATAGTAAAAATATAGCAAAAATATAAAAAAGAATAGCCTTCTCAGCTGCCATAGTTGAAACTCATGTCATCAGAACAGCCGTTTCCATTAAAAAAACGTTTGGCAACATTTTGTCTTGGCTAAAAGCAGCCCAGGTCTTCAACGTTACTACCTGGTGTGAGTTGGAACTGGTTGTAGCTAAACTGTGCATGGCTGTGGTCCTTTCATTTTAAGACCACTGAAAACTGAATTGTTAAACATTTCTTACCTGTGTCTGTAGTTGTTTGCCGCTTTCTTTTGGCTGCCATGTTGACAGCTGATTTGCTGTAAAGTAAAAAATAAGTTTTTGGTTTGTTCAAGTACATGTCAAAGAACAGTTTTCATTGAGCCTGAGTTCACATTGTTCTTTGCTCATTGTACAGGCTTTACTCAAAGTCCCGTAAAGACACAAAGTGATCATCTTTAAAACAGTAGTGACTTTTCTAATCAATGATTGATTATATTATTTAGAAGGTGGGATTGATTTGCCATGTTGTGCGTTACACTTTCTCCCCTTAATGAATAATAGGACGGTAATGTTTTCCTATGTCTAGAGTCATTGCTTCGCCTCATCTTTTTCTACTTACCAATCTGGTTTTAATACGACTCCCTCTGTCTCTTTTCTCTCATCCATTTCATCCATCTTAAGTGCACTAATCTTTTGTTTCTTTGCCTCTTTCTTCTTCGTCTTTGCCTGTTTAGTCTTTTTTGTCACTTTAATTTCCCCTTCTTCAGGCCTCTCTAGTTCTCCCCCCCCACTTTCTGGAAGTTGTTCTTCGATCTGCTCTTCATCGTCCAATCTTTCCTTCATCCTCACTTCTACATTGTTCTCTGATAAAATGTCCTCTTCATCTTCTAAAGCCTCGTTTATGTCCTGACTCTCTGTTCTATTACCCTCTGTCTCCTCTTGATCTTTTTCTGGACTTTTGAAACTCTGTTCCTCAACAGGCCTCTCTGGTTCTTCCTCCCCACTTTCTATCTGTTGTTCCACTTCTACATTGTTCTCCAGTGTAATGTCCTCCTCATCTTCTACAGTCTTGTTCAAGTCCTGCCGTTCTGCTTCATTACCTTCTGTGACCTCTTGTTCTTTTTCTGGGCCGAAACCTTAAAAAGTACAATTAAAGTCATATTAAAATACATATTAAAAAATAACTTTAAAATAAACTGCAGTTTAACGTAGTAACTTGTACAGCTACAGAACTTTCTGTACACATTAAAATTTTATACAATCATTTAAGTATCAGTGCTTGCCAATTTTTTATTTACCTTTTAAAATATGCTCAAAGAGTATGAGCATTTTTTCCATCACCTGATGCCCCTCATGTGGGAACTCAAAGGGACACTGGACCTCCGCTGTCCACTTATGGGCCTTTGAACACTTCCCCAGTAGAAGAAGAGGAACATATCCCAGCGCTTTAAGTTTTTCCATCTAAAATAGAATAATAGTACAGCTTTCAAAAATGAGAAAAAAAAAGTTCAAAACATATAGTAAAATTAGCAATAAATCCGACATGACCAGTGTCATAAGATCAAATACAGTAGAGTTAAACCTGTAGATTTTGTTTTGATTTAGTCATTGTGCATGTGCAGTAGTTCAACTTTCTCTTAGAACCAGAGCTTCTAATGGCAGCTGCAATGATGTATGACTTTCCCAAATGCTTATTAGCGCTTTTATTTATAAGAGTTCTTACATTTACATTTAATCATTTAGCAGACGTTTTTATCCAAAGCGACTTACAAAAAAGGGTAGAGCAATAGAAGCAACGAAACAGACAAGGCCAACAACCTGTAAGAGCTGTAAGAAGTCTCAGTTAATTAGCACAGTACACAAGTTTTTTTTTAAATTTTATTTGATTTTTTTATAGCCATCTACAATAGCCATCTACAATAGCCACCTACAACAAAAACTCACGTACGCAAAATGCTGAACACTGGATTTTGATAGCTATGATAACAACCCATTAGGACTAAGGCTGTTGCCCCAGCTGTTGTCGTTAATGCAGATTCAGTGGCCCAATGGGTTGGTTTTGTATGGCATTCTAGCTAAACGCGCAGCAATAGCCATCTACAACAAAAACTCACGTACGCAAAATACAGTACACAGGATTATGATACCTATGATAACTATGTAACATAGCCGCCTGAAGGCACAAATCCGGATGAGAGACGTCGATATGATCCAGGAGTGTGCGCTTTTTGGTCGTTGCGGTGGTGATCAGTAAGTGCTATTCTGTATTGGTCAAGTGCAATTGGAAAAGATGTGTCTTAAGATGTTTTTTAAGAATGGCTACAGACTCGGCAGCACAAATTGAGATCGGCAGGTCATTCCACCAGGTGGGAACGGTCCAGGAAAATGTCTGTGAGAGCGATTTCATGCCTCTTTGGGATGGAACCACGAGGCGCCGCTTTTAATTTTATTAAATTACTATTTATCCATGCAAATGTATTAATGTATTATGTACTTGTTTGTAAAACATCTTTATATTATAAAGTCTCTTACATAAATGTTTTAGTTTAGAACAAAGGGTGAAGTAAAGAAATTAGGATGCTGAACTTACCATGATGGCTAAATTGTCAAGGACTTTTGACTGATTCCGTGACTTAACTGTTGTTTTAGCCCACTGATGGGCTTGGTCACGAAATTTTGCCAAACGCACTGATTGCTTATATTTAAAATCAAGCAATTTTCCACACTACAATAAGGGAAAGCATAATTAAATTGAGTATTAAAACAAATGCAATTCCATATAAATAAACAGTGTTAATTATGCACAATCACCTTAACACAAGACCGGTGTCTGCAGTTCATCTTGATCCGGCAGTGTGGACATTGGCGTAAAGTTGCACCTGGCATTTGGACTATACTAAAACAAAACAAAATGTGTAAATTTGACATAGCATAATAGATAGATATCACATACAAAACTTAAAGATAAATTAATCTTTGATAAGTATATCGTTTGAGATATATATATATATATATATATATATAGCTCTGGAAAAAAATAAGAGACCACTTAAAATTGATTTCTTGAGATATGTATGTATGTATGTATGTATGTATGTGTGTGTGTGTGTGTATATATTATATATATATATATATATATATATATATATATATATATATATATATATATATATATATATATATATATATATATATATATATATTACATACATACATACATACATATCAATTTTAAGTGGTCTCTTAATTTTTTTCAGAGCTGTATATATATATATATATATATATATATATATATATATATATATATATATATATATATATATATATATATATATATATATATATATATATATATATATATATATATATATAAACATACACACACCACCATTCAAAAGTTTGTAAATGGTAAGATTTGCTGCTTAAGAGTTTTATTTTATTATTATCAATGGTGAATAGAAAGTTTAAAATAACAACATTTATCTGAGATATAAAGCTTTTGTAAAATTATGCATTACCATTCAAGCGTTTGGGGTCAGTAAGATTAGTTTTTGTTTCCTTTTTAAGAAATGAAAGAAATTAATACTTTTATTCGGCAAGGATGCATTTAATTGATCAAAAGTTGATAGTAAAGACATTTATAATGTTGCAAATTATTATATTTAAAATAAAATACTGTTCTTTTGAACTTTCTATTCATCAAATATTTCTGAGAAAAAATATTGTACACAATAAAAGTTTCTTGAGCAACAAATTCTCTAAAGACTCTAAAGACGGGAGTAATGATGATAAATTCAGCTTTGATCACAAAGTATAAATTACTTTGTAAAATATATTCAAATAGAAAACCATTATTTTTAATTGTACTAATATTTCACAATACTACTCTTTTTATTGTATTTTTAATTAATAAATGCAGCCTTGGTTAGCAGAAGAAATTTCTTTTAAAAACCTTAAAAGTCTACCTCTCAAAAGCAACATACTTATTAAAGAATAATAAAGACTAATTTATTTTCATGAAAAGTATTTCAGGAATGGCAAAGATAAACACTGTTCTGAATTCTCCATGTTCAGCATAATACCGGAGAGGCGCACTGAATCAGCGCTGCACGTCACAGACTATTGCGCAACATGCGCAGCTGCGGAGCTTGCGCTCATTTAATACACTGAGAATATGCGTAGCGTTATAGAGCTGCATCCGCCATTCCGACGGGGAAGAAAGTTCGCTCGCTGGATTGTTTACACTTTAAGGACATTGCATGAGTAACGGACAAAAAACTTGCACATGTCCATCTATGTTGATGCCAAAGCATTCATTAAAAGGCTATCATCTGTCAATGACTCTGAGTTCTCTGACAAGAACACTGTGGCGGTCAGCGCACATTAATCCAGCTATATACTAAATCGTAACATGGTCCTTCGAGCCGGATCTGACTACTACAGAAATGTCATTGCCCAATGATAACCCGTCCAGTCCAGATCAGCCAGCAGGGAGACCAGTGAGACAGAGTAAGCTTCCTCAGCATCTGGAAGACTATGTTATGGACTATAATTTTCCAAGAGCAACTAGTCCCCCAGCTGGTGTCAGAGCGTTATCTTCGCCGAGTATGTCTACACCAGTACGTAAAGTCGAGCAAGACCGAGCAATGGATAAAATGTCCCTGAGGGAATTAATGGAGAACATCAATGCAGCTGAGAGGGAGGAGTCAGCTGAGATTTCACAGCTTACAAGCCGACTGTCACTTTATGAGAAAAGGCAGCAGCGTCGACAGGATATGTTAAAACGTATTAATGCCTTCCTAGAGGAGGAGGAAGCAGACAACCTTTCACTCCAAGAAGCAGCTATAGCATCTCAGAAGGGAGCACTTTCCCCTGAGCCAGTTCATAACATTACCTCGACTGCTCCACACACCACAAAGACACCAGTTGACTTTCCAGACTCTCAGCCTGATATAATGAGCCCTGAACAAAGGAGAGACGAATTATCTCCGCTCGCACAAGTTCCAGTTATACAGAACGTTGCACATAGTTCCATAAGAGCTCATTCCACCCAGCAAACACTTCCACTGAATGATGTGAGTTCAGTCCACTCAATTCCATCGTCATGCTTTGTGTCTCCACAACCTCCTACAGCTCCTTATACAGCTCTACAAGGACAGTTACTCCCACACCGGCAATATGAAGATAAATTACCTCCTGGAATTAAAAGGTCTATAAAGGTTGAGGGCGCCCCCTTTTGGTCTCAGCAGCAATGGGCCACTAATCCTCCATCTGCAATGCATACGACGCAACAATCTGTACCTTCGGTTTATGCTGATTGCCATCCCAATTATCCTGGTGCTGACTCAGCACAGCCTAGATATGCTGGTGCACATAGTGTTCACTACCCAGCACAAGTAACTTGGCCCCAGTATGCCAATTGTCAAGCAGCTCCTCCACCTCCCATTAGTTTATATGGAGCCCCAAAACCTTCCATACCAGACTTTGCTGTAGACAGTGAAAGGGAATTTGCCAATCTGAAACTAGCTCTGGATAATCTACTAGACCCACATCCTGAGCTGTCAGAGAAATACAAATATCATGTGTTGCTTGAACATCTTAAGCTCCCAGAGGCTCAAATGATTGGACAGTCTTGTCGGCACGAAGCTCAGCCATATACAGCAGCGATGCAGGCTCTACAGTTGCACTATGGACAGCCACATCAATTAGCACAGAGCGAAATAGCAGCCATACTCAACGCTCCAGATGTGAAGGTCGGTGAAGCTTTTAGTTTCCAGTCATTCGCCTTAAGGGTTCATCTTCTTGTGAGTATGTTGCTGTCTCTGGAGGGCCCGAGAGGCATTGAACTCAGCTGTTGTTCCCATGTAGACAGGCTCCTCAGCAAACTGCCCAAATATCTCAGGGACAATTTCATTGAGTTTCTACAGATGCAAGGCAAGCTGAATGTCACCAGCCTTAACCCATATAATCTCCAGGACTTTTCTGGTTGGCTGCAGGGTAAAGCTCAACAACAGCGTCTGTCCAGTCGACTAGTTGAACGCTATCAGAAAGAGAAATACTCTTATTCACTTCAGGGAAGGGCTTCAACTCGATCAAAGGGACAGAGCACTTCAGTCTACCATGGCACAGAGCCACAAAGCGTCAAAGCACCTAAACCGGTACCTCCACCCACTCAATGGAAGAAGTCCAAAGTCCATTGTCTGTTCTGCCACAGCAAAGAGCATTATATAACACAGTGCTCAGAAATGAAGGAGCAATCTACAGACAACCTCATGCAATGGATAGCAGAAGGGAAACGGTGCTGGAAATGTGGCCGTTCTCACTGCCCAGAGGACTGTAACCTAAAGAAACCTTGTGGAATCTGTGGGGAGATACATCTCCAGGTCCTCCATGGGATTGCTGAAGAGCGAGCCAAGGTTAAGCCTACCAGTGCACTAAACAGTAGGATCTACCTCACACCTTCAAGTCCCTCAGGCCGAGTACTACTGAAAGTTGTTCCTGTGCTTCTACATAATAAGGACAGAGCTATCGAGACCTTTGCAATATTAGACGATGGAGCTGAACGTACCATGCTGATACCTGCTGCTGCTCAACAGCTTCAGCTGGAAGGGAAGGAGGAAACTTTAGCCTTACGTACTATCCGTCCCGATGTCACATTCCTGGCTGGCTCAATTGTTACCTTCGATGTGTCCTCCAGAACCAAACCAGGAGTCAGATACAGAATCCACAATGCCTTCACTGCAGATGGATTAGATCTAGTGGAACAGAGCTACCCAGTCAAAGCTCTACAACGACGATATGCGCACTTGAGAGATATTCCTTTGCAGTCATTCAAGAATGTTCTGCCCCTGTTGCTGATTGGCTCAGATAATAGCACTCTGATCACAGCGGTAGAAACCGTCTATGGAGGCACGGAGGTTGGGCCAGTCGCTGTCCGTACAAAACTAGGCTGGGCTCTTCAAGGTCCCGAAGGTCTTCCAAATCGAGCAACCTCCACTCATCAGAGTTATTTCATTACCGCTTCAGCAGCCTATGATACCCTCTACAGAGATGTTGAGAGATTGTGGCAGCTAGATTCTCTACCTTACCGCAGTGAAAAGCTGTTAACTCGTTCGAAACAGGACCAAGATTCTATCAAGATATTAGACAGCAAGACCTGTAGGGTGCTAATTGATGGAATTCAACGCTATGCCACTCCCTTGTTAAGAACTGATGATTCCCCAAAGCTGCGTGTTCCTCAAGAAGCTGTGCTTGCCAATCTCCGCAGTACTGAAAGGAGACTTCGAGATCAACCAGAGAAGGCAGCTGCCTATCAAGGTGAGATGAATAGACTAATTCATGCAGGTTATGTCAAGGAGATCACGGCTAAAGAAGCTAATGAATCTGAAGAATCCTGGTATCTGCCACATCACCTCGTCTACCACAATGGAAAGGCACGTCTGGTGTTCAATTGTTCATTTGTATACAAGGGTACTTCTCTCAATGAGCAACTCCTGCCAGGACCAAACCTGGGACCATCCCTCCTCGGAGTCCTACTGCGATTTCGACTGCACCGTGTTGCGATCAGTGGAGACATTAAGGGTATGTTTCACCAGGTTCGCCTGTTGCCTGAGGACAGACCCTTACTAAGATTCCTTTGGCGAGACTTGCAACGAGAGATTCCACCGCAAGTATATGAATGGCAGGTGCTGCCGTTCGGGACCAGCAGTAGTCCCTGCTGTGCCATCTATGCGCTACAAAAGCACGTCAAAGAACACCCACGCAGCACTTCTGACCTCATCCAGAATGTCGAATCTAGTTTCTATGTTGATAATTGTCTGGAGAGTCTACCTACTGCGGAGGCAGCCAAGAGTAGAGTGGATGACTTGCGTGCACTATTGGCGGATGGCGGATTTGAAATCAGGCAGTGGACTAGCAACCAATCATCAGTAGTAGCTCACTTACCATCTGATGCCAGATCCCAGGACATGGAACGGTGGCTGGAGTACAAACGCTGTGACCCTCAAGAACCTGCATTAGGACTCTGCTGGAATTGTAGAACTGACACACTGGGTTACAGATATCGACCTATCGAACATTCAGTACTGACAATGCGTACAGTTTACAAGATACTAGCGAGTCAGTATGACCCATTGGGTTTCATCACGCCTTATACCACCAGAGCCAAGATTCTCATACAGCAGCTATGGTCGAAGAAAAGAGACTGGGATGACCCAGACCTCCCTGCTGAACTGCGCGAGTCTTGGAATATCTGGGAGAAGGAGTTACCACACCTCAGCACAGTTTCAATCCCACGTTGCTATGTTCCTGAAGCAATGGATAGTTCTAGATTTGTGCACCACCTGCATGTTTTCTGTGACGCGTCGGAGAGGGCGTATGGAGCAGTAGCCTACCTCTGTACATCTGATGAGGGCATCACCAATGTCTCATTCATAATGGCCAGGTCAAAAGTGGCCCCTAAACGCCAACAGACCGTGCCACGGCTAGAGTTGTGTGCGGCGCTGGCTGGAGCACAGCTGGCAAAATTAATCCAGACGGAATTGTCTTCCTTCTTGCAACAGACCACCTTATGGACAGACTCGACAACAGTCCTAGAATGGCTACAGTCAGAGTCATGCCGGTTCAAGGTATTTGTCGGCACTCGCGTATCCGAAATACAAGAACTGACAGATCAGCGATCATGGCGTTATGTCGACTCACCTAATAATCCAGCTGATGACTTGACACGAGGCAAAACGCTTCTAGAGCTTACTAGACCTAGCAGATGGAGTAACGGGCCGTCTTTCCTGTTGCAAGCTCCAGATAAATGGCCTCAGAGACCACCCATCACTCAGCTACCCAAGTCTAACGAACTAAAGGGGATGACATTCTGCAGTTTTGCATCTGTGCCACAAAATATCCCAGATGTGAACCAGTTTGAATCATGGAAGGAACTGGTCGAAGCTGTACGTCAGCAATGCCACGGGGCGGCAGAGCCAAACCAGACTCACTCAATTAACAGCTACCGTGAAGCAGAAGCTATTCTCCTGCAAGCCTGCCAAGCACAAAGTTTTCCAGAAGAGCTTGTTTCACTAAGAGCTGACCAGCCTGTTCATATCAGCAGCAGACTCAGAAATCTAGCGCCAGAACTGGACCAAACAATGGGTCTCATCAGAGTAGGTGGGAGGCTACGGCAGTTACAGCAGGTTAGTGATCTTGATATCCATCCCATTGTCCTCGACCCTCGTCATCCAGCTACCATGCTTCTAATCAAAGACTATGATGAACGGCTGTTACATACTGGCTCTGAAAGGTTGTTTGCAGAAATCAGGAGACAGTATTGGATCTTGAGAGGTCGACAAGTCATCAAAAGGTACCAACTTCAATGCCCCGAATGTCAAAGATGGAGAGCACAGCCTAAAGTTCCTCAAATGGCAGATTTGCCAATGTCTCGACTCCGCATCTTCCGCCCACCTTTCTTCTCAACAGGTGTTGACTGTTTCGGGCCATTTATCGCCAAGATAGGCAGACGAAACGAGAAGCGGTGGGGGGTGATTTTTAAGTGCCTGACGACACGTGCCATTCATTTGGATCTCCTTAATTCAATGGATACAGATGCCTTCCTACTGGCCCTCCGCAGATTCATTTCCAGGCGAGGTAAACCAGCAGAAATAATTTCCGATCAAGGGACGAATTTTAGAGGTGCTGACAGGGAACTTCGAATGGCATTCAAAGAATTGGAACCACAGCTTCAACGACAACTGACCGATTACCAGATTGAGTTCAAATTCAATCCCCCTAATGCGCCACACTTCGGCGGGGCATGGGAGCGGGAGATTCGTTCTATCAAGAGTGCACTCCAGGTTGCTGTAGGAGCTCAATCATTGTCAGAAGATGTACTTCACACCATCCTAGTTGAAGTGGAAGGTATTCTCAATTCCAAGCCACGTGGATACGTGTCATCGGATGTGGCCAATCCTGACCCTATAACACCAAATATGCTTCTAATGGGGCGGCGGGATGCTTCTTTGCCACAAGCCGTTTATGCTCCTGAAACCATAGGACGCCGTAGATGGCGACATTGCCAGAACCTAATAGATCAGTTCTGGATCCATTACCTACGTGAATACCTGCCAACCCTTCAATCCCGCTACAAGTGGCAGCAGCCGACAGAGCCACTTGCACTGGATACCGTGGTAATGATAATTGACCCCAATCTACCACGAGCCCAATGGCCAATAGGTCATGTGGTGAAACTCATTCCAAGCAAAGATGGTTGTGTACGGACTGTTGAAATTCAAGTGGGAGGTAAAATATACACCCGACCGGTAGCCCGCCTTATCCCACTTCCAGGCCTGCCAGAAAATATGTTATATCTGCAAACATGAAGAATTCTACTAATCAACACATTTGCTGCTCAAATGTGGGGGCGGCTGTTCTGAATTCTCCATGTTCAGCATAATACCGGAGAGGCGCACTGAATCAGCGCTGCACGTCACAGACTATTGCGCAACATGCGCAGCTGCGGAGCTTGCGCTCATTTAATACACTGAGAATATGCGTAGCGTTATAGAGCTGCATCCGCCATTCCGACGGGGAAGAAAGTTCGCTCGCTGGATTGTTTACACTTTAAGGACATTGCATGAGTAACGGACAAAAAACTTGCACATGTCCATCTATGTTGATGCCAAAGCATTCATTAAAAGGCTATCATCTGTCAATGACTCTGAGTTCTCTGACAAGAACACTGTGGCGGTCAGCGCACATTAATCCAGCTATATACTAAATCGTAACAAACACCCTAAAAGAATGTGATTATTGTGCAGGGCTGTAAATCCACACATCTGTGATCTACACGTAATGCCTGGCATGGGCATACAGTAGTGTGAGCTCATCATCATAACGTAACCAAAAAACATATGATGCATCAATAAAAAGTAATGGTTGCGCACAGTTGACCCTCACTAAATGTTATCCCTAAAACATTTAATGAGAAATTATTTTAAACTGATATTAACCGCCTGACAACTGTAGGCCGACATGAGCATGCTCACTTAGAAAAGTTCGATTAATTGTATTTACAATAATTTGAGTTAGCAATAACTGATACTTTTTAAATATATAATTACATATATATGTTTTTGCTAATTACTTACTCGGTATTCTGATGATTGACGACTTGGACTATGATGACGTCGCACGAGGTGAACTTGAGCACCATACAATGAGGGGGCGGGATATGATGGCGCTAAAACAAATGCTTTTGATTGGTTTTCAAGCGGGAGTGGGTGGTTCCTAAATCAGCAAAGGAATATTTATTGCTTTATTTCTTTGTTTATTTATATATTTATTGTTTATAGTTTTATTATTACAAATACAATCACAACCAAATAAAACGCGTTTAACATTAAAAAAAAAAAGCAGATAGAACAAGTAAACAAGCAATAATTTATTCACATTGAATTAATGAAGCTTCTGCAAGCATTTTTCTTTCCCCGTCGGGGATTGTTTAGAATTACACTGTAAAAAAAACCTCAAATTATTATGATCCTCAGTTGCGCTATAGATGTAGTGGCAACATTCGTCCCCACTCGAGATAATGATTGAGTAAGTTATATACAATACGTTTCTGTAAAAATAAAAATAATAATAATAATAATAATAATAATAATAATAATAATAATAATAATAATTCGAAATAAGTATTCTAAATCAATATTTCTGCATGCTGCTTCGGCACATGCACGAGATGAAATCGTGAATCTTCGTCCGATTGAAGGGGCGGGACGATGATGATGATGACATTGACTATAATAAATATCTGCGTGCAATACATACGCATTGTCAATCAATGGAAGTTTAACGGGAGGGTGTCGCGTACCATACATACGCCAAATGTGACTTTGGCGTGTAAATACTACGCCAAATGAAATTGCAAACTCGTGGTATAGATACGCAGTAGCAGGAGACTGGGTTGCCCCAGAGTGTGTCTGTGAAGTTTCAGGACAACATTCTTAACAGATCATTTAATATACCATTTTAAAAATGGCAATTTTTGGATTTGTGACATTTTTATTATTTATTTTTTATTTGATTTCGACCTGTAGCTCAGGCTGGAAACCTGTACATTAGTGTTGTAGTACTCGAGAGTCGTGGTCTTAGTCTTGTAATGGACTTGGTATTGACCTGTACTTGAATATATTAGGAATTGGAGTTATTCCCGAGTTCACTCGAGTCCCATTCATAATATTTCATGATTATTACTTTAATAATTCTTTAAATTGATGTTTGATTGGCATGTCCAATGATTGGTGATTTTCTTGTGTGCAACTGCGCATGCCTTGAGACTAAAGTTAATGCAAAGACTCCCACCAGGTTCTGTGAGCCGCCTGCTCTCACTTCTATTTCACGATGTGTCCACCTGTCATCAACCAGGTAGTTATCCAGAAAGTCACATTGCTACATTATTTGTCTCAACTATGTCATTTTAATATATTAACTTTTTTACAAAGTAGGACAAAAATCTCACAGAGAAAACCACATCTTGTTTAATTAAATAATAAAATGAATACAGATATGATGACAGTCTCAACATTGAGCATCTTCTCGCAAAAATATCTGACCAAAGGCCGCCCACCCCTCTTCCCCCCGGCAGATTCACATTGCTTTAAAAAGGCAGTAATTTTTCTGCAGTTACTCTGTGCACGTCCTCCGTAACTTGGCCCTAATATCTTGCCTGTGCCCGCAGACAGATTGTTTTGATAGTGGCTGGATCAGAAATATTTCTATCATGACCAGTGTCATTACTGTCCAGTGTAATGGAGGCCAGCTAGTGAGAGCTGTGCAGGTAAACTACCTCATGTCAAGAGAAGCTCTAGTGTTTTAAGCAAAGAATTGCAGCCTTTAGCTTTATTGTTAGATCTCCAGACTCCCATGCGGAAAGACACAAGTTCAAACACCGCTTGAAGCGGGCGGTGCAAATGAGAGAAATTACAACGACAGTTACTCACAATAAATTTGTCTTTAGAGATTTTGCCTTCAAAAAAAGTATGAGAACGTTTTATTTTGGGATGAATTGAGAGACATTTCTGAAAGACATTCAAAAGAGTCTCTGGATCGCTAGACACGCCTCTAAAACAGCCGTCATGAAATGTGTGGTATGAAAAAACAAACAGTGAACCATTGAAACATATGCTTATAACGCGGGGCCTCAGCACCAACACGTGGACAATAACATCTCAAATTCAGCTTCCTTTTAATCAAAATTTTTTACAAGACAACAAGCACAAAAAAAGTGTCATGCTTTCTGATATTATCTGCCGTCTGATATTATATTCTTTACTAACAGCCACAACTTTGTTGCAGATAAGACACACCGGCTTTGCATTCACAAAACCTGGTATGAACACAGTTGTCTTTCATTCTTCTTTGTATGCCCACGTTTTTGCTGTCGACTTTCCTCTTTAGACTCTTTGACAGTGCCATTTTCTCTCACCGGCAAGCTTAAATGTTAACATCACTCTGCACGCGATAAAAGCATACCTCTAGCGCGCAAACAATTGAAAAAAATGCAGTTTAGTAGCCTATGTGAGGATGCCAATGAATAATTCTGAGTGTCAAAGTAAGCCATACGTCAAATAATTAGTATAATAAATTAGGCTCCGTTGTGTAACAAGCAAATTAAAATACATATTTGTTATTCACGATATGGAAAGAAAGAGGAAATAAAATTTAAAATGTCCTCTTTTATTTTTTGAGTTATTTTTATCCATTCCGCATTTCTCACATATGTTTTTTTGCAAGGCGGTCTGTGTTGCAAGTGTGTGAATGAAGATAGGCTTACTTGCCAGGTTACATGTCACTACAGCTTCATTAATTTATCATTTTTTTTAACAGAGAAAAGATGAACTGGACCATGGAGCAATGGAAGATGTGGCCTAATCTTCCATTGCTCCATGGTCCAGTTCTGATGCTCACGTGCCCACTTTTGGCACTTGTGGGGGTGGACAGGGTCAGCATGGGCACTCTGACTGGTGTGTGGCTATGCAGGCCCATACGCAACAAACTGCAATGCACTGTGTACTCTGACACCTTTCTATCAGAACCAGCATTAACTTTAGCAATTTGAGCTACATTAGCTCTTCTGTTTGATCAGACCACACGAGCCAACCTTTGCTCCCCACGTGCATCAATGAGCCATCTGACCCTGTCGTCGGTTCACCGCTGTTCCATCCTTGGACCACTTTTGATAGATACTGACCACTGCAGACAAAGAACACCCCACAAGAGATGCTCTGACCCAGTCATCTAGCCATCACAATTGACCCTTTCAAACTCAATCAAATCATTACGCTTGCAATTTTTTCTTGCTTCTAACACTTTAACCAGTCATAATGTTATGCCTAATCAGTGTATGTTTTTATGTTATATAGCAACCGTTATGTAAGGGATAATGTACACCCAGCCGGTTGTTATGTACACCCCGTGGTAATGTACACCCTCCGCTTCGCGTCGGGGTCTTGATCACTCTGTCGGGGTTTATTCTGCGAAAACAACCGTCTGGGTGTACATTATCCTGCTTATTACACGGCTACAAGTCTCAAATAAATAATTATTAGACACAAAATATTGTCTTGAGATTCAATATTTTATTAGCTCTTACGCAAAACTTCCGCAAAGAAAAGCAGTTCCAACCTTTGCCATATGCTAAATGTTGAAAATGAATGCTGAAAGGGTTAGTTCACCCAAAAATGAAACCAAGCCTATGATTTACTCACCCTCAAGTTATCATAGGTGTATATGACATTCTTCTTTCAGACAAATACAAAAAGAGTTATATTTAAAAAGTCCAGGCTAACGTTAATCCAAGCAGTAGTTTTGTTTGAAGTCCATAAAAAATGCAGCTGTCCGTCAAATAACGTGCTCCACACGGCTCCGATGGGTTAATAGAGCCTTCTGATTCGAATCGATGCGTTTGTGTAAGACAAATATCTATATTATAAAAGTTATAAAGGAAACCTGCCTTGAAGTCTTCCATTGTAACCCACGGCTGTTTAAGCCACAAGATGGCGCCAGCGTTAAGCATAGAAGTAGTACCGGTCAAGATAACTCGTAGTACCCATATGAGCGGTTGTTTTCTAGAAATAACATACCGCTGGAATGCGCGATTGACCAATCCGTGTAATAAACAACTATAAAATTATTTTGAAGGGCAGGATTTTTCAAAATTAAAGGGGTCATATAATGCCATTTTTGTAAAAGTTAAATATGATTCTTTAGTGTCTAAATGAAAACTTTGTAATATACTTTAATTAAAAATTCTCATTAGTATTGTAAGAAAACACACATTTTACCTGGACAAAACAGTTCTGTTTTCACCAAGCCATTTCAGAGCATACGGCTTTAATGCTAATGAGCTTTGCACACTGCACCCCTCTGTTCTGTGGGGCGTTTTCACACAACACACGTGGACGTGTTGCCTAGACAACAGTAGAGGAAAGAATGGCAACAGGAGTCTCTGAGGACCTGACGGTATCAGTTTGAACCGGAGTTGGACCCGAGACAAGATGATAGCCCCAACGAAATTTGACAATTAAGGCTCGAACAGGATGTTTCTGAATGGTTGGTTAAAGTAATGCCACTTTGACCTATCTTTATGTACTGTCAGGGTAACGTTAGTGTAGTGAGATACGAATGCTATGTGTTTATTGATGTATATGTTAGTTCAGTGACAGATTGATGTTACACCTAATGCCAATAAAATAAAATAAAATCTGTTAATGTTGGTTTGTCAGTGATGTGTAACGTTATCTATGCATTGTAATAACTGTTACAATACATTTTTTTGACAGTTACAGACACCGTTATAAACCATCTACAAAAGTAAGCTCAGTGTAGTGTTACTACGTCCACGTTAACTTTAAAACCAGGGTACCCATTTTGTAATAACACAATAACCATTACGCGTTGTTCATTATTAACAAGGTATTATGGATTATATTGAGAACATCTTACATAGAAAGCATGACATAATTTAACGTACCCACTTTAGCTGCTTTCATCGTGAAGCGTGCAAGCGTTTCAAACTACACTCACTTCTTCTGGAGGCGCAGCAGGAACACGAATAGCCTGTACAGATCCTTTGTTCAGGAGCAGCTTCTTGGCAAAACCTGCTTTATACTGACCCTCGGTTATAAAGCAGTCTGGTGAGAAATGCTTCGCAGTTTGCGCAAACTGCGCATTCACGAATAACAATTTGTTTGCGCATAAAAGCATTCACGAAAACAAAACTCAGCCAATGTGTCTTCAGCGGTTCGGATTTAGGAACATCAAAATGACTGCTGTTTTTATTATTACACCCAAGAACAGAACACGGCATTCTGCTCCAGCGTATCAACAATGGCGGACTGTTACGGGCTGCGAGTGTATCGGATGTTAGTTTTTTTGGTAACACTTTACAATAACAGGACATGAATAAGCATGTATTAATACATGAATTAATAGTTAATTCAACATGAACTCATGATTAGTTAAGATATGAACTAATCATGAACAAATGAGGAGCTATCATGAACTAAGACATGAGTCATAATGATTCGTGCATGAATACAGCAGCATTAACTACATGTTAGTACATGTTTGGTAATTAATGCATTAATTAACAAGTATGGGTAAACTAAATTAAACAGGCTCTCTAAGAAGGAATAACAAATATTTTGACTTTGAAATACATTTTCAAATGAATTATTGTCATAATTTAAACCCTTTTTATCAAAGCTTCATCATAAATATTACTGAAAGCCAAGATTAGTTTTTCATTACTTTCACTGATCATCTAAATCTGCTATATTTCATCTCAAAAGGTCTCAGTCTGTTTTGTGATCTCTTTCTTATCAAACTAAACCTACTGTGACTTATAACAGTTTCTGAGGAATCAGTCCCCAAAAAATAACCAGACAGGAAACAAGCAGTTATGTCCGGAAGTGAGGGAACGTCTGCTGGGATCCGTACAGTTCTCTCTCCACCCAGACATTGGCCATGATGATTCGGTACCTCCGTTCTCTTAACTGGGCTGAATACTAGTTATACTAGTTACATGTGAATTTTATAGTAAGTTTATGATAAATCATGAGCGAGCTGAATTTGGTAAGTAGTTAATAGTGAATGAATCATGAAGTCAAGACACAATGACGCATTAACAAACTATGAGTTGATGTTAGTGTATGGTTATGGTTAGTTAATAATGAATTAATCATGATGTGCCCCCTCAAGTAAAGTCACGACAGAATGACGCATTAACAATCTATGAGTTGATGTTAGTGTATGGTTATGGTTAGTTAATAATGAATTAATCATGATGTGCCCCCTCAAGTAAAGTCATGACATAGTCATACATTAACAAGCCATGAGTTGATATTAGTGTATGGTTAGTTAACCATGAGTTAGTAATGTTGTGCCCCCTGAAGTAAAGTCATGACACTATGATGCACTAATTATTCATTAATTACAAAATGAATTAACATATACACAAAGAAACCTTATTCCTTTTCACCCCTGGTACAAAAAAATAAATAAAATATACAAAGTATTTGTAGGCTAGTTATTTTATTTATATAATTAAACGTATATGGACTTAAAATAAAGCCCAAACATACCTGTAAAGACACACACAAGGCACGATTACATGTAAAGCAGAGCACATCCACCGGCTAATGCTAATCGAATCATAAACATTTAAAGAATTAAAACATACAGTTAATTACTGTACAAACCTCCAGAAATATCCCAATAAAACAATCATACAAACATCTCTTAAATTATTATTTCGGTTTACCAAAGCAGTCGACATTATTATTTGATAAAATGCCAGCATTACCGAAGGAACACAACTAACACGCTAGGAGCACCGAGAGCGCCACTAATGAATGTTCCACCAGAAACAAACCCCACATACTGTAGTTCCGGGAAGAAAATTATAGCTAAAAAAGACTAAATGTAATTGAACTATAAAAATCAGAAAACGGTTTATATATCAAATGAAAATTATTAGTGGTAGTTATTAGTCTATTTTCCACGTTTGATTAGACAAATCTGTGAAATTGATGGCTAAATAATCATGTTATTTGTCACAAAGCTGCAGATGGCAGATTTTAATACAGTTTACAGTTTAAATTATGACAGTATTAAATCACATAATTAATTAAAAGTCAGAGTACTTCTTATTTATTTTAAGGAACCTGTTTGATTTAGTTTAGCCATACATGTTAATTAATGCATTAATTACCAAACATACTAACATGTAATTAATGCTGCTGTATTCATGCATGAATCATTATGACTCCTCATTTGTTCATGATTAGTTCATATCTTAACTAATCATGAGTTCATGTTGAATTAACTATTAATTCATGTATTAATACATGCTTATTCATGTCCTGTTATTGTAAAGTGTTACCGTTTTTTTTTTTTTTTTTTTTGCCTGATTGTGGCGTGACTGAAACGATGTTGTGAAGCTTCCCGTCAATTCTGCGTTCAAATCGGTTCAAATGCAGCGCTGCCTTCCCGGAATGCTGTGCTGAAGCGTTGAAGTCGCTCGACGTCACCCATAGGAATAAAGTGGAGCGCGGCGCCTGGATCGACTGGATCTGCATCTGAGCGAGTGTTTCCGGGCGTGCATTTCCTCTTTCGCTCTAGTCAAGCGCACACACCCTACCGGGAAGAGAGCCCGTACGGCCCATACAAGGACCTTCCGATCTATTAACGTCAAGTAGACCCATACTCGAAAAAAACTCTCTGAAACTTGTGAGAAACCGGAAGGAGTATTTTTAACACAGAAATACTCCATCAAACGTCCAACTTTAGTTTTTGAAACTTTGTCTATGTTTAGGATGGTAATCCAAGTCTTTAACAGTGTAAAAAGCTCAGTATGCATGAAACAGCATTTCACCCCCCCCCCCTTTAAGTTATAAACATACCTTTATTTGCACAGAGGGATGTGTGCCCGAACATGTTCTATGTGTTTCTTCATTTGCATCCACATTTTGTGCACATTTGATACCCTCCAGGACAACACCACATTATTTTTTTCTATATCCAAAGTATTTCCATACTAGCCAGGGGTTCACGACGGCGTTTTGCTTTCACCTGGGTCTGCGTCACTGACGTTTGTCTTGTTCGTCTCCATCTGATATTTGCGCGCATGTTCTCTCCCGCGCCCCGCGTCCTCCCTTTGCATAATGCATTAATGATTTATTTTTACTCAGTAACGGATGTGGTTTAAAATGTAGTGAAGTACAATACTTTAATCAAAATGTACTTAAGTAAAAGTAAAATTACAGATTTTTAAAGCTACTCAATTACAGTAACGCGAGTAAATGTTTCGTTACTTTCCACCTCTGCATATAAGGAGATTTTTTTCTAGATGTATTTTTATCCTTATAGGATGGTTGTGTACAGGCATTGCCAACACATATTTCCATATAATCATCTTGTAAAAGTGCTTGTACTATTATATGAACCCTTAAGACATTGTTGAACTACTGTGAATTTTTTCACTCATAGCAGCGATGAAGCCCTGCTTTTTCCTATAGTGAATTGCATTAAAATGCAATGTTTCTTAAGTATGAGAGATAAGATGAAAAATCTGCCAAAGAAGCAAATATTTACATCTTCACTGTGCATCTGAGGTGTAACATTTCAACTAGTTATTATGTTGGATTTTTATGAGTCATTTTTTGGAGTTACACATTGAATGTGCAATCCTGTGTATTATTTCTGAGGATTATGATAAGTCTATGTTTAGTGCCTTCTTTGAAAGACATGTTTATACTTCTGCATGGCAATCAGAGAGGGATTGGCCCTCAGGAGAACCATCTCGCTTTTCCTCTCCTCTTCCTCCCTTACTTTCTCTCTCTCTTTCTCCTTCTCCTTCTCTTGCTCTTCGTCTCTTTTTGCTTCATTTTTACCCAGCGCTGCTCTTTCATCTGCCATCTCAGTTATGAATGTTTTATGCGTAAGTGAGATGGAGAAACTCTGAAAGACAGTAAACAGCAGGTTGTTGACAATGTGAGAGAAGATGAGACTATTTTGCACTTTCAAAAATAAGTCCAGATCCCCCTGTTTCATTTCCCCCAGAAACCCAGTACTATCTTCTCTCACAGAACACAAACACTATCTGCTCAAACATGAAAGGCTTCATGTTTCGGAGGATGCATGTCATAAAATAGCATTAAAATAGCATGGTTACATTTACACTTAAAAATGTGATGTCTCCTTTTCGCTGAATATAATTAGAACAACTTCATTTGTGTAAAAGGAAATTAGATGGTTTGTAATGGATAAAATCATGCACGCACGTGTGTGTGTGTTACTTTCTGATGTTTGTTAATTTTTTTGTAATATTTCACAATATTTTTTACAGTATTTTTGGATCTCTCACACTTGCAGTGCAGCGGAGAGTGATTATGAGTGTTATACAGCGCTGCTGTTTGAATCCACTAGGCAGCTAGCTACAGCCATTTGTCACACCACATTAAAGAGCATAAAAACAACATTTATTGTTTGATTTTTTGTTGACCTTAATAGGTTGTGTGCCCCATTTCAGCATGGATTGTTTTATGAACCTGTCACAAACTAATCAGGCTTTCCAAAGAGGCTGGTACTGAAGGATGGAGCAGCACAAATTATATTGGAACTGTAACAACCCCACAACCTGTGAGTAAACGCTGTTTTACATGCGATGAGGATGTTTGCATAGCAGCCTTAATGTTCACCCAAAAAAGAAATGAAAATTCACCATCAAGCTGTTTCAAATCTGTTTGATTTTATTTGTCTGCTAAACACTAAAGATATTTTGAAGAATATGGGTACCCAAACAGTCAATGGGCCCATCAACTGTTTGGCTACCCATATTCTTCAAAACATTGTGTTTTGTGTTCTGCAGAAGAAAGAAATTCATACAGATTTGGAACAACTAGAGGGTCAGTAAAAATGACAGATTTTTTCATTTTGGGTAAACTGAAAAGGTGATTATGTGGGTAGCTACTCATTATGTGTAATCTGGATTACATACACTCTAAAAAATGCTGGGTTAAAAACAACCCAAGTTGGGTTGATAATGGACAAACCCAGAAATTGGGTTGTTTTAATGGGTCCTATTTACTGGGTTCAACTTTAATACTTATAATCAGACTAGTTACACAAAATTGTAGTAAATTAATCATTAATTGTTTTTGTTATCTTTTTTTTCCTTTCTTTCTAAACGCCTATTACTTATATATGTTCAGAAAGGCTTGCACATTTATGAAATTGCACACACAGATCATCCTCTACTCAGGTGACTAAAATTACATGGACAATTGATGAATCACACAGCATAAACATAAAATATTTAATATCGTGTGTTGGTATGTTGGTGTATTATTTAGTTTTTATTTAAAATCACTTAGTTCTTTTCGTTTCAGATTTTGAAGACTGAATTAATTATAAGCTTTTCATACATTTTTATTAGCTTTTTCCTTCCCAAATCGTGTCTGGGATACTTTATGTAATGTAATGTTTAATGCACTTCATGTTGTTGATAAAAATAATCAAAAATAATATTTACAAAATGGTAACCTATTATACTATTCAAATTGATGTTTTAAGCAAGTTAGATCAAAAGTAATCTAAAAGCAGTCCGATTATATTACCTAAAATAACTAACATTTTTATCATGAAATGTGCATTCATTAATACACTACAATTATGAAAGTGATCTGTTTAGCGCTGCCTGCAGCTCTCTAAATAATGTTTTAGTTACCGTACATATTTATAAATGCTGTTTTTTATTTGTTCATTCATTCATTGGTTTGTTTATGTGTTTGTTAGTGAGTAAAAGTGAGGCCTAGTTTTTGTAGTACACTCAACTAACAGCGTACTAAACAATATGGTTCATGTAAATAAATGATCTACAACCTGGTCCCCCCCCCCCCCCCCCCAACTTCTCTGAACAAACCAGTCAAAGTCTGACACTTCTCTATTCCTCTAAATGATTGATGTGTCAGAAAAGTTTTATTTGAGAAGCAATATAACTATGAAGCAGAAAGTCAAGTGATCTTGACATGCGAAGCTGCTGTTGCCGTGTGCTGTTGTGAACATCAGCACATGATCTTTGTTCACCTGATTCGCTCTTCCATTCCAGCGGCCTGTCAGCAGTGACAGGTGACAAGAAGCTTTAAGTCCTCAAACATATTGATGATGCCAGATATTTCGATGTTGACATTTGATATCCAAAGCTTCAGGTTCATGACTTTATAGTTTTTTTTTAAAGAAAAAAATAACTAGATTTGCTTATTTAGGCCTTATAAGATCTTGTAATTTGACTTTTTCCTCATAATTCTGACTTTATACCACTTTAAATCGTGTAATGTTACTTTATATCTCACAGCTGACTTTAAATCTCACAATGACCATATTTCACAACACTCCTGAAAAAAATAAAAAATAAACATAGGACACGGCCAAGGACCAACCATTGTTAGTGGTCTTTTAATGGTCTTACCATTTTAATCTCAATTCACTGGTCAGGCAATTGCAAGAATTGTGCAAATTCTGTAGATAAAGGACCCTATTTTAATGATCTGAGCACATTGTCTCATGCGCATGGAAAATCCCTGTGTGTGTAATACTGTAAGACGAGAGTACGTGCATTGTGGATTCACCTATAGGCACATATTATTTGTCAGCAGTTACATTACACTTACCAAAGAACCTTACCAATTAATCCAGTAGCAAGAATCCTGCATCTCCGTTAAGGAGACTGTCCTATTGAGGAGTATGTGAGGGACTTTGTTGAACTGGCTCATTTGTCTAAAATGGGTGAAATCGCTCTTATGATTTTTTTTTTTTTTCAGGGGGGCATGTCTGAGCCGCTCAGCTCAAGCATGCCATTGCACAACCCTAATTGGACTCTGGAATTTTATATCAAGCTGGCACTTCAACTGAGTGGTCCTGCAATCACTGTGGGAGTTGCAAAAGAGGAACACTGCACTCCCGCAGTATCCGACAGTCCAGATTCTCATCCCGTCATAGTCCATGTCCAGGGTCCAGAGATGGCTCCAGCCACTGACTTCAAATCCGTCTACACTGCTGTGGTGATCATCTGGTCCGCCATGGTGGTCTGCCCTTCTGGTCTTCTTCCCAGCCTGCTACGCCCTGACTGCCAGCTCTGTCTGAATCTTCTGGTCCTCTTTCGCTGCACAGGCCTGGCCCTCTATCCCGCCCTCGGTTCCACCTCCGCTCCATCTCCCTCCTGTCCAATTTTAAGAGTGTCTGGAAGCCGCTTCTTTGAGGATGGGGGGCTATGTCACAATTCACCAGTGAGAGTGCCCCAGATTTAGCCTGGTTAAAACCAGACCATTCTCAGAAGTAACTGAGTTATGGTCTGGCAAAGCTTCATAGAGTAATCATTTCCAAAGGGGCATCACCAACGGACGATGACGAATGTAGAACGACGGAGAAACATCTAAAACAGCAATCCTCTGTTTGTGATTTTGAGGAAGATGTTGCAATGGCTTCTGACAACTTTTGCCATTGTTGTAAAAGAAATATGATAATAGCTGGTTTCCACCGCCACTCCATCAACATTTTAAAAAATTCGGAAAACCTCATAGCATCTCAGACCGACTGAAACATCTTAGAAAACATCAAGCTCTGTTCGCTTTTGTGGCATTTGAATTGCGATTAGAACGCGGTTTGCAATATTTTGAAAATAAAATAATATTGATGAGTCTTTGAAAAAATTGTCTCACAAACTTTATTCAAATTTAGTCATTTCATTTCAAAATTTTCAGACTTGAGCAGTTATGCTAGTTATTTATTACAATGATTTACAATTTTTACATGACTACCAGATCTAGTCTGTGGAAATAATCACAGAAAGGCCAGATCCAGAGCTGCTGTGTGGAGTTAGCACATGATCACACTCCCCATCCTCCTCATCAAAGTATCCGTTGTAATCCACATCTGGTAGCCGAGTGTTGTTCTTTGCTCGGATTTTAACGAAAAGGAAAAGTTTAAATCGCTTAAAACAGATAGCTGATTTGAACGAGTGGTGTTCCATAGCGGCATCCATCTTTCACCGTCGCTACGCTGTAGTCATTGTGTAAAGCCTGCCCCAACGTGTCCGATTGGTTCTGCGATTTCGACGGATTAGAAATGGGCTTTAATGGGCTCTTTGCCAGACTTCTTGTAGAGCAAATATAATTTGCCGGAAGTTGTCTGGGTTTTCCCAGGCTATCCCAGATTACCACCAGAGGGCACACCACCCCAGACTGTACATTCCATCAAAGACTTCCTTTCCCATAATCCTTTACCCGGACTCATCAGCACTCATTGTTTAAACCTGTATCTCATTTACCTCATTACTTCAGCCTATATAAACCTATATAACCGCATTCACTGCAAAATCTTGTTTGTGGTATCATTGCATTTCTGAGTGGGTTCCCTGGTTTCTTGTATCTTGGTTTTGGATAGTGATGGGCAGACCGAGGCTTCGTGAAGCACTGAAACAGTTGAAGCAAATGTGCCGAAGCTTCGAAACAACACCCGACACCCGTCTCCATGACGCCATCTAGTGGACACTGGCGTGTATTGATCTGAAATAACCTTGACTGTGATCTACTATGTAAAAAAACAAAAAAACAAAAACGTTTTTAACATCTGGCTCACAACTACTTGGTTTTGTAACCTGTAGCCTCCTCATTGTAAATAACTTTAGTTTTTAGTTTTGTTTTTTTGAAAAATTAAGATTATTAAAAGAAAAAAAAGCCACAATGTGTCATTTGTTCCATAACATTTTTTATTAAAAAATATGAATTATGACATACAAATGAGTGAAAATTACTGAAAATTAGGTTAATGGATCCTGCATTCTGGGTCAATACAATACACACATCTCACTTTATGTGGTGTTTCCAAATGGAAATGCTCCCACACCAGATGTAGTACGAGATTTCGTTTTTGATTAAAAAAAGCATTGTCATTTCATCATTGCGATATTTTAGAGAAGCATACATTTTTAAGCTTTGATAATTTTAGGCGTTTAAGTACACTTGTTTAGTATACAAAATGTGACATAATCTTGCTCCCACTCCACTGCATGGCTTTTTTCAAAGACTTGACAGTGGAGGTTATACACGGGCCTGTGTCAAAGGAGACTGCGTGATACCGTTTAGGCTCACCACTTTTGGGCAAAATGTTTTGTCAGTAATAGGTGGTAAACTCTGGAATAGCTTGCCCCTTTCAACAAGAGAATGTCCTACACTCAACACCTTTAAAACTCACTTAAAACAGTGGCTTCTTGAAAACCAGAGGTGTACTCATATGTAACTGTCATACATTTATCAATAGCACATGTACACTTACACTGTAAATCTGAATGTAGTATAGAGGTGAATGAACAATGTCTTGCCATTTGTGTAATTTTTTGTTTAATTTTTTTGGTGAATGTGAATGATGTTGTATGATTGTTGGCTGTCTTTGTTATTTTTGTTATCTGCCTATAGGGACTGCAGATGAAAAGTAGTTATTTTTACTAATTCTGGCATATTTACATGGTGTCTTTTTATACAACAATTTTCATGAATAAGCTTGGTCCCTATTAAATAAATGAATAAAATAAAACAAAAATATATATCACCTATGAATATCTTATATATCTATATAATTCTATATATATAATTCTAATTTAGCCTATATGAATGTGTTACTAGCCTATATCTATCCTATCGGTCACTGATCAGTCAATATAGCCTATCTCATTTAAATCTAGCCTAAATATAACTAACCAAAGCACACAATAAATCTCACTTATATCACAAAATCTCTCTCCTCTGACAAAAACCCACGAGGTGAAGATGGATTATCTTGACTTTTAAACTGTGGGGAATGAGGTTCATTCAGATGTGTGACTGTGCGGTTTGTTCCCGCCCCTTTTAATCAAAGCAGTCTCGACAGGCGCACCTGATGAAACACTTCGGTGCTTCGTTTAGCGGCAGTCACGTGACATGGGTGTGTCGAATCACAGCTCGGAGCAGTGTTTCGAAACATCCGCGCTTCGGGATCTCGACACAGCGTCGAAACGTCAGGTTCGCGTCAGCCATCCCTAGTTTTGGATTACCCTTTCTCTCCTATCTCATTTGTCTGTTTTGACTGCTTGCCTGTGTATGATCTTTTGCCTATTTTGACTATTATTGTTGATTATATTACTAACACGCTCTTCAAATAACACAAACATTTTAAATAATACAAATACACAAATAATTACAGAAAAAGGGTGTGAGTAATTTGTTAATTATTTTTAATCGATTGACAGCGCACATTTTTACTAATTTAAATGATTATTTTCTATTTGAATATGTTTTAACATTTTATGTATTCCTGCGATGGCATCATTACGTCATTATCCCGTGGAACATCTTCTTTTCAATGTTGAGAATTGTAGTTATCAGTGTGATGGATTTGTTTGTGCTGTCATCGAGTAACGGTGCATAAAACTCTGATACTGTTGTCATGCTGCCATAATCTCAACCATTTCCGTGTCAAAGGGCAACAATTACGAATCCTTTGCTCTCTGATGAGCATGTCTTTACTGTTCCCCGAGAGATTGCTTTGTTTGTTGTAACGGATTTGCAGACGTGATTCTCCTCACACTTAACCATGGGTCAGGGAGTGTTTAGGCGCCACAGCTTCTCTAACTGTTCTAATGTTTCCTCACAGGGCCAATTAATCCAGACAAGCTTCTGAAGTGCTGTTTGTAGTCTTGACCTTCTCCTCGTGATGTCATCGGGCTCCACCTCCTCTTCTTGTATTTGCGGAGTGCTCATTTACATCACTCTAATGAACGAGGACTGTGGAAGCTTATTGCATTCAGAAAATTGCATTTGGAAGATATTCTCTGCAGACACATTCTAAAAACACATTTAGTGCCGTCAAGGGCAGTGTCTACTCTAGTCTAGCAATTATCTCATTTGGCTGACACAGAGCTTGTGTTTTTAGCGATAAAGCGGTGAAGAGTGCCTTACAGTCCATGTTAAATGCTAAGTATTTGTTTTGATGCTGTAATGTAAATGCAAATTCTGCTTTTATTTACTTTTATTTATTTACTTAATTGCCCTCATTAATGCGTAGATTTGTATTAGTGTTTGCCAAGGCAAGCATCACTAGTACTACCATTGTGCACTTTGGATGGAAAATGCACACATTTTTAATATGGGACACCATAATCGGCTTCACATCACTGATTATTACTCATTATACCTTCTGACTTGATTTTGTTATAAGTAAAAATCAAATGTTATATTAACAGTTACCAGATATAAATGTTTTATCTACTTTCATCTTACCACACACTCTTTCATTGTTAAAACTAAAGCGTTGCGTTTGAAAGCACTCTGAGCATTAAAGGGTTCATTCACCCAAAAATGAAAATTTCTATCATTAATTACTTACCCTCATGTCATTCGAAACGTGTAAGACCTCCATTCATCTTCGGAACACAAATGAAGACATTTTTTTGTTGAAATCTGATGGCTCAGAAAGGCCTTAATTGACACCAATGTCATTTCCTCTCTTAAGACACTGTAAAAAAAAATATTTTAAAATAAGTTACTTGGTTGCCTTAAAATTTTGAGCTCATTGAAATTAAAAATTTGAGTTAATGCAATGAACATTTTTGAGACTCGACAACCTTTATTCAAATATTGTTAAAAGATTTTGTAAGCATATTGGGTAATTGTGTGTTTTATTTCTGATGACGCAGTGAATTTTTTTATGTGGTTCAGATACAATAATATTTTGAGTGTCTATTTATTAAACCAATTTTCTTCACTGTATCAACTCAAATTTACTCAATAAATAAACTCAAAATTTTAAAGCAACCAGGTTACTTTTTTTAGTTATTTTTTTTTACAGTGCATGAAAGATTGTTTTGAAATCAACCCATCAATGTATAAGTCGTTATTTATTCTTCTTTTTTTCGCACAAAAACTATTCTCTTAACAACATCTTTAGTAGCCTACCTTTTATGGGTCTTGAGAGAGGAAATGACATTGGTGTCAATGGAGGCCTTTCTGAGCCATCCGATTTCAACAAAAATGATCTTAATATGTGTTCCGAAGATGAACAAATGCCCTGAGGGTGAGTAATTAACGACCCAATTTTCATTTTTAGGTAAACTAACCCTTTAAGGCCCGCCTTGATTGACCATCTCAATCATTTTGACATTGATGAGACTGCTGAGGCAGGCCAGCCTAAAAATCTAAACAGTATGTGATTGAGGGCAGCAAAGCAACGTCAAGAATGTCAAATTTTTACGAGGACAATTTGGCCATTTCTAATTATTGAGGGGCACAAGTCCCCCTTAATGCCTATGGTAGTTATGGCCCTGGTAGGATTAGAATTGTAATGTTGCTGTGTTTTTTTGTTTTGTTTTTGTGTTTGTTTGTGTTTAATGTGTCCCTATTATGGCTTAAATATCATTTCATGCAGTGTGTAATATAGCTGTTTGTGAATGTGAAGGTTCTGAAATCTTGTAAAGTCAAATGTATCAGTTTACAACCCCCCCCCCCCCCCCCATCCCACCAAAAAAAAAGAAAAAAAAAATGGACTCTGACCCACCTATGAGTTATTTGTCATTTGAATCCCACTGCTTGACAGCTCTACATCACTATACATTTGCATAATGTCTGCCCACAAACAACTTGACCAGCCCACAAACACATCATTTAACTCTCTTCATCAAACTGCACTGGTTGCCAATGGCTGCTCGCATCAAATTCAAGGCACTAGTTATCGCCTACAAAACAACCTCTGGCTCGGCACCAATATACCTAAACTCACTTGCTCAGACTTACACACCCTCCAGAAGCTTGCGTTCTGCGAACGAGCGGCGCCTCGTGGTTCCATCCCAAAGAGGCATGAAATCGCTCTCACAGACATTTTCCTGGACCGTTCCTACCTGGTGGAATGACCTGCCGATCTCAATTCGTGCTGCCGAGTCTGTAGCCATTCTTAAAAAACATCTTAAGACACATCTTTTCCATTTGCACTTGACCAATACAGAATAGCACTTACTGATCACCACAGCAACGACCAAAAGCGTACACTCCGGGATCATATCTACGTCTCTCATCCGGATTTGCGCCTTCAGGCGGGTATGTTACATAGTAATCATAACTATCAGAATCCAGTGTTCTGTATATTGCGTACGTGAGTTTTTGTTGTAGATGGCTATTGCTGCGCGTTTAGCTAGAATACAAAACCAACCCATTGCATTAACGACAACAGCTGGGGCAACAGCCTTAGTCCTAATGGGTTGTAGCTATCTTAGCTATCAAAATCCAGTGTTCGGCACTGTGCGGACGTGAGTTTTTGTTGTAGATGTCTGTCTTTAAAAAAAAAAAAAAAAAAAAAAAAATTGTGTATTGTGCTAATTAATTGAGATTTCTTACAGCTCTTACAGGTTTTTGGCCTTGTCTGTTCCGTTGCTTCTATTACTCTCCCCTTTTTTGTAAGTCGCTTTGGATAAAAGCGTCTGCTAAATGATTAAATGTAAATGTAAATGTAATTTAACTGACGACTGCTTCTCAAATCTCGGAGTTCAGCTCTGATTCACAGAACGCTTGCTCTTGACAAGTGGGTCAGTACCCAGTTTTTTTTTTTTTTTTTGACCAATTACAACCTGTAAATATGAATAATAATTGATGCATGTACTTTCTACCAGGTGTTTTCAAAATAAGTATGTTTCCAGCTAACCAGCTAACACATTATTACTGTCGTACTGTAATCCTTCTGCTAAGACTCTGCCTTCTAGTAAGACCTCAGTTCATCTTCGGAGCACAGTTTAAGATATTTTCTTTTCTGTTAATCCATGAAAGTGAATGCATACTATACTGTTCATGTCCAGAATGGTAATAAAAACATAATCAAAATAGTCTATATGAGACATCAGTTAGTTAATTCGAATCTCTTGAAGCATCGAAAAAACATTTTGTTCCAAAAACAACAAAATCTTGATTCAGCATTTTCTTCTCTTCCTGGTTTGTTTTCAATCCTCAAATAAAGATTTGAGTTTAGACACGCAAGAGTTTAGATATTGAAGTTTGACACGCAATTCAAATCATGAATCAATACGCTGATTCATAACCGTTTCAAACTTTATTTGAGGATTGAAAACAAACAGGGAAGAGAAACAGAGAGGATGGAGCAATGTTACAACATTGAATGTAGTCATTCATGTTAGTGCTGGGCTATGCACCATTACTGATACAGTTCTCGCATGTGCACCGTAATAAATAAAAATATACATATCTATTTATTGATGGACATACACTTGTTAATGCTGATGGTGAGGAATTAAGGTTGCAACATCTCATAATGTATCTCAAATTGAGTAACGTAGCACTGATTAACGTATTGCTTAAGTCGTCATTGCGATGGAGTTCGGGTTGAATTACTTTCTTACTCATCGGACTCATGCTCGGATTGATATGGTAAAATCACGTCATCATTACTGTCAGTGATAGTTTGTACAATCACTTTAGGAAGCATCTAGACGGAGTTGAAGTATAGTTGGTATAATGGATGTTTAGCTTCCTGTACACAGTAGACCAATCATAACACACTAAGCCAACTGGCCAATCACAGCAGGCTCGCAGAAAAGAGGGATTTAGAGAGAGCAATTCATCATCGAGTCGTTTGAGGATCATTGAAAAATGTGGTGATGTATATTATGGGAAAATTTAAGTTTTTTGACCTTTGATGCATGTAAACCTGTTATAGGAGACTTCTAAAACACAATTAGGAGCCATTAAAATAGCAACATAGGGGCGCTTTAATTAATAAAACCAACATTTTGACTTGTGCATTCCCAGCCAAAATAAGATAAGAAAGAGGAAAGCTGTATATACTAAAGTAAAATCCACAAGATATATTTGAACAGCTAATGGGGTCTTTCCATTGAGCTTTCAGTGTTTTCTACTCTTCAGTAAGCTCTGGGATATCACGACACAGACTCCTACCTCTCAAATCTTTATGTAGAAAGAAAGACAAAGGACTGGAGAAAAGAGATGTCATTATTCCTGGGACTCCCTGATCCACTGCTCCAAAGCTCTTTCACCACAAGTGTTGCGCAAATGTCTGCATGTTGCAGAAATAGAAATGATATCGCTTGTAATGAGGAAACAGGTCCGTTGCGACATTAGCTTTTTTGTGATGTTTATCAGGTCACAGAAACATTTTTAGCTACCTCATTTATTGTGTCCAGTGAAATGCATTGAGAAATGTATGGACACTGATTGATATCTTGCAGTTTAGTATTGCGAATGTGATTCATCTAACTATAGTTGAAATCATTTTAAAATCAAAAAAGAAATCAGGAGAATTTACTTGTCATGTGCTTTATAGTTTTTGCATGTCTACTCATGTTTAAATGCATCATAGTTGGTCCAGTCTCTTAGGAAATCTAATAAATGATGCATCTGTTAGTGCTGGTTCACACAGAACACATTTTTGCTGTTAAAAACAGGAGCGGCAGGCCTAGAGATGTTTCTTTTTAAAAGGTGAACAACTTTTAACCTGAGCACTGCCTTTTTTGTGCATGTCAGAAACTGCAAAAGGCACAGGGCATGTTTACACGGAAAAATCTATGGAAAAGTAGCATTCTGCGTGAACGACCCTTTAGTCTGTAAGCATACCGAGATCCCCCACAGTCCGATTGCCAGCTATGTGAACCTTCTTCAAATTATGCATGCAAACTGAAATTATCATACTTTTTGGCTAATTTATTTGGCCTTTTCTATGCAACAATTTGGTTTGCTGCAGTGTAGTTATTTAAATTAGTTTTTCACCCCAAATCTGCAAATGTAATGGAGTTTACATCAGTGAAAGCAACAGATATGAGCTGCATTTTATTTATCATCAGTTAATTTCAAGACCAAAGACCGCAATAGGAGAGGAAACGGCATCGGTTATCATTTAGTCTCACTATATTAAATGAAGACGACTGTGTTTTGAGCGTTCTTTTGTGGCAGTTTAAATGTCAAATAAAAAGATACACAACTACTTATCTGTGGTGATGAGTGTTGCAGTAGCACTGTCAGATCTGGCTATTACATGTCATATAGCCTATAACATGTTCTAAAATGTTTATTCTTGTGTAATTTTGGGAGGAGTACAATTTAGGAGATACATTTACATTTGTCCAGTTTTGTTTAGAATGCATCTCAAAGCATACACTCTAAATAATGCTGGGTTATATTTTAACCCAAAATGCTGGGTTAAGACTGTTGGGTAATTTTTGTTGGTTTATTTGATCACATTTTAAACACCATTGGGTAGTTTCAAATTTCCAGTCGCTGGGTTAAACCGGCTGGGTCGCAATGCTTGGTTGATTCTACCCAGAGCTTGGTTGTTTCAAGTGCTTCCCGCCTTGATTTGTTTAAATTCGCTCCCAAACTGTCATTTTGAAAGGAAAATACAAAAGGCAAAGCCACTGGTTGCAGATGTTTTAAGATAAGTTCATATATTTTCATTAATAATCATTTTAATTAGCATAATTATAGTTTTTTTCTTCTTCGCGGCAACAATTCTTGAGCTTTCATGACGTTAAGACGACAAAAGTTTTACCTCAGAATCCGATGCAATGTACTGACTCGTGTTAGTTTAGGTATGCATTTGAGACGATAGATTAATACAGTTTGTGATTACACAGAACCATGATCCCCTTACGAAAATTAAACATGGTTTTATGTAGGGATGTCACAAGTACCGGTACTGTGATACCAAGTAACTTACATACTGAAATGTTAAAAAAGTGACAGTAGTATCTGTATATTATCGACTCACTAGTAGACTACATTCGGTCCCGCAGCTGCGTTCAGTCGCGTCACGCAGGGCTCCAGGCTCCAGACTCCAGACTCCAGAATGCCGAATATATACCAGTGTCTGTGTTTATTAAATACTATTTAAATATTACTCTTCCATGTTTTGCGTCTCTGTGTGAATGACGGGGGCGTGTCATATCATGAACACAGAGACTCAAGTCACGGCAGTCCGTCAAAATAAAAGTTTGATTTAAACGTGAATAAATTGACAGAATATATTAGGTTTGTAGTTGTCATTGTAGCCAATTTTAACACATTTGTATGTTGTACCATTTGTCAAGTAATACAAATGATTGTTTTAACAGTCTAAACATGCATTCTTCATTTGTTCTTTCATGATTGTCTAGTTTTACAGTAGGCTAATGCAGGGGCGTGGGACTGGGGGGATAAAGGGCACTGAGTAACCAGGGCCCGAGGCAGGGAAGTCCGTTTTCTATACATACACATACATGGTACGGGGGCCCAGCAAGATGGTCTGTACCCAGGGCCCAAAATGTGGTGCTACGTCACTAGGCTAATGCACAGGAGATTTTTTAAGAACAACCCAGCAAGAATAACCCAGAACAGCAAATTTACTACATTTTGGGTTTTCACAACAGCCCAGCCTGCTGGGTTAAAATGCCACTGGGTTAATTTAACCCAGCATGTGTTCTGTCCAATATTTACCCAGCGCTGGGTTGCCAATTGGGTTGTTTTTAACCCAGCCATTTTTAGAGTGTAGATTGTGAAAAATAAAGATGGACAACGCCCCTTCACTAACTTCCATTGGTGAAAAGTGAAGCTCCCAATGTCCTAATATGGCACTGACGTCTTGTGCTGATTTGGGACTTGCGTCTGCACTTTACTGACTGAGTCTGAAGGAAGTAGAGCCGCTATATCAAAACCCTGCCCACACTCCTGCAGTATCTGTTTTACTGCAGAACAAACTCATTACGTCGGTGTGAAAAAAAAAAAAAAACAGCTATGGAAAGGTAGAAATTAAACCTAAAGCTACAAAATAAAGTCTGTTGGTGCCTCAGTGACAACTTTACTTGGAGAAGCTGACATCACAATCATGACATCACCCCCGTTTTTATAGCATCAAATAACTAACTAAAACCAAACTTATATATTAAAAACTTATTATAGAAAAATAAAATGCTTGAACTTACATAAGAGTGATTAAACTACCTAAAATGATAGAAACAATATTTGGAAAAAAAGCATCCCATTAGAATACATGGAGAGGGCGGGGTTTATACTGGGAACTACTATACTGGGACTACCTTGAGGGGATCAGGGCGCTTTGGCATCACTTTTCAGGATGTGTGCGAGAGTTGGATTCCCATTTCCATGGCCAAAGTAAAAAAAATAAAATAAAATAAAAAAGTTGGAGATATGACGGAGTAGTTATTTCCGAGTATGGCCCTGCATGAAGTCATAAAGGGCAGAAAATTCTTCTATGGACACTTCTCCCAGAAAAACGCACACACATACCAACCAGAGCAGGAGCGAGAGCACGCCCATCATTCGGGTAACGCAAGTCGAGGAGGATTTTTAACAATGTCTCCAAAGAAGTATGTTTTTGGTTGTGAGGAAAAGGTCATCTTGTTCAGCTTCCCAAAGAACCAAGCATTTAGACAGTGGATACAATTTGTGTTGAAACATCAGAGAAGACGAGTGTCAGACCATTGTAGTATTTAGGAGAAAAATCTGAGCACAGTGTGTGATGTTGTTGAGATCTCTTCTGAATCTTTAGAGGAGACAAATATCAACAATCCAGTTTCTTTAGCTAAGGAGAAAAATCTCAGCACAGTGTGTGATGTTGAGGGCAACCTCTTCTGACACTTCAGAAAAGACAAGTGTGAGTACATTAGAGTCTTTAGTTTAGGAGTAAAGTCTGAGCACAGTGTGTGATGTTGTTGAGATCTCTTCTGAATCTTTAGATGAGACAAATATGAGCAATCTCGTTTTTCTTTAGCTAAGGAGACAAATCTGAGCACAGTGTGTGATGCTGTTGAGAATGGAGACCAGTGTGAGAGTGTTAGAGGTTTTATTTCAGGAGACAAATGTGAGAAACATGAGACTCAAGCAAAAGTCTCCATTTGATCTTAAACTAATCTAATTTTTTTCTTACTTTGGATTGTTCTTTCCTATGGCTAAGCGTCTGCCAGTGATTGATGGGTCCATAAAGTATAGGCTACAGTCAACTGTCAACCTGCCGTGGCGGTCAAAACCTACAGAAATACAAAGATGAGTAGTGTTGTTTTAACTTTTGTTTGTATCTGAAATTAATTACATTTAGTGTAAGTCATTGCTCACATATGCAGATGTGTTGGTTAGCTGTTTGGTCGTTTTATTTATTTTTTTGCTTTCAGCCCTTTATTGCATTTGTTCTTGAAAAAAAGTATAATAATAAGAAGAAACAAAATAAATTATTAATTTAGACTGTATTGAACGATTTCTTGTATTTAAAGACAATTGAAAATTGTGTTATATTCTCACCTTCATGTTGCTACAAACCCTTAGGACTTTCATTTAGTTTCGACATGGCCTAAGGGTGAGTAATGATGACATAATTTTTGTTTTTGGGTGAACTATCCCTTAAAGTAAATTTGAATATATATATATATATATATATATATATATATATATATATATATATATATATATATATATATATATATATATATATATATATATATATATATATATATATATATATATATATATATATATATATATATGATTTTACTTCAATTTGATATGCCATAACATCAAATAAACTTCATAAAGTTTCAAGGTTCAAGAAGTTTTCTGTCCACTAATGAGGCTCTTTTTGTGGTTGGCTCAGTGTAGAGAGGGGCAGGACCGTGAAATTACTTGCCCTTCGTATTTTGCGGTGAGCACCACACAGTCTGACTCCACAGTTCATCTTACCATCTGGTGCCTTTATTGTGAGTTATGAGGAAATTAATAATCTGTTTATTGAACAGGCTTTCTGTGGCTTTCTGTGGCTTGCTGAAATAAGATATAAAGATACTGGAGCTGCAAATGCCATTAGAGATAAAAATGCAGCAGGTGTCCCAATCTCTATCTATCATATAGCGAAGCCATATCACACATTTTTTTTAATATTACTTTATTTATTCTCTAAGGTTTAATGATAATTTAGTCAAGGCTTTTTTTTAAGATTAGAATTAAGGATTTTTTTTATTTATTTTTTTGCTTGTGTGTCTGGAAAAACACCCTCTTTGCATGTGAAATGAGTAATAATTACTTAAGGCTTCTAGTGGGGTGCTAGATTTGTCGCTTAGATTCACAGGACTATATGAACTCACTAAACTCAAAACTCTCACTTTCAAATGCTTTCCCCCCCAATAAGCAACACTTTTGAGATGAAGAGTTCAAAATAATCAGAAGGGATTTTCACACTGCGCTTAAACCGCCACAGCTTTTAACCCTGGGCGTGATTTAGTTAGCAATGCTTTTGTGAACCAAAATGGTGTTAGAATGTTATGACTCGATGCTTAGAAACCGACAACCAATAGCGCGCCTCATATTCATGTGCTCTGGTCAGTCATGGAAGCACAGCATGCTGTATGAACAGTAGCTTCGGCATTTGAGTTGGAAAATGTCAAACAGCGACAGAAAACATGACAATTGTTTCATTCTTACATTTTATAATATGAAGTATCCATTCAGTATAAACTTAATAAAGCATTCTGCAATGAGCCAATATATAATATGAGGATTTTCAATCAGTGACACTGACACCACAAATATGCTAATAAGGACGTTAAACCAGGGATCAGGAAAGTACAGTGTGAAACAGCAGCATTCGAATACACAGGATTAACCACAAGTAAATTATGTGCAGAGAAATGTGAATCAGGATAATCCAGGTTTCAGTTTACATAAGGTTTAGAATGACCCAATGTTAACTATTTCAAGTGTGTGAAAAGCCTCTAGGGTCGAAAGTGTGGCTGAAAAAAAACAATACTATTTATTTCACCAATGGGTTTCGGCACACAGGCCTTCATCAGGGCCAAAAGAGTGCAAGTAATAATAATAATGTGTTACATTTATATAGCACTTTTCTAGGCATTCAAAAAGCTTTACATAGAAGGGGGAATCTCCTCAGCCACCTCCAATGTTCAGCACCCACCTGGATGATGCGACAGCAGCCATATTGTGCCAGAACGCTCATCACACACCAGCTGATTGGTGGAGAGGAGACCGAGTGATGAAGCCAATCAGGAGAGGGGGATTATTAGGAGGTCATGATGGACAGGGGCCAATGGGCAAATTTGGCCAGGATGCCAGGGTTACACCCCTACTCTTTATCGAAAGACATCCTGGGATTTTTAATGACCACAGAGAGTCGGGACCTCGGTTTTAACCGTCTCATCCGAAAGATGAAAAGTGCACAAACAAACACAAAATTCAATTTTTTTCAAATAACCAATAAGAAAGCCAGATGGTATGGCATTCACCAATCACTTAACATGTCAGCCAAGTGATCACACATCAAAGCATTAAATACAAATTTAAATCAAATTAATTTATGTCGCCTAAATATCTTTGCTTGTATTTAAATAGTTTATGTGCACCTGCACAATATTTTATCCTTGTGTGCTAAAACACGTTGGTAAAATAGTCAGTATAATTTTGTTCGCCTATCTCAATTATTTTGACCTCTCCGTTCACAAGTGTTGCTGGTATTGTTTAATAAATATTTGTATGAACATAAAACAATAAAATAATTAACAACTGAGACATACATTGAACAAATATGACAGACATTTGATTACAGGAAAGGGATTAATAAGTCCCTGAACAAACAGGGTCAATAGCATACGTTTCTAGTGTGTCCAGCAGCTGCTTAAAGTACTTCAGTGCATCTCATTTTCATGGACTGAGAAAGATTTGCCAGTTCTCTCTGTGGGATGTTACTCCACTCTTCTATCGACTTGGAAGTTCTCAAACACATCTGAGTGGACATTTGGTTACACTTGGTTTGGCTCTGCTAGGAAGATCAGCTGTCCTTCCTGTCTCCCTGTATCACTGTCTAAAGCCTGGGATATTCTGCACGATTTTAGAAATCCTATAAGATCATTACAAATCACACTGTGCAGCATGGCTCTTTTAAACTTCAGTACGACATGCATGTAAGACTGTACGATGATGACACCTATTGACTCGCAGGCTATGGATTTAAGTTTCAATAGAATAATAAAACGTCATCAGCATGCACTAGTGCTAAACAAAAAGACCTTATTAAAACACACTTTGGCAGTTGTAGTTTTTATATGTGCTGGAAAAAAAAGGACATGGCCCTTATCTTTGGTCTCAAGACCGAAACAGCGGCCGTCTTTGAACCTCTCTCACTGCATGACATAGGACCAACCATTAGAAGCCACTGTCACAGAAATCGGTACGATTTTTTTTACTAGGCTATCTTTCATCTGGGACAAAGGAAAATCGTTCAGTTTATCCCCGGCTTTAGGTGTCTTACATTACAGACATCGCAGTTTATTGCTTTGTTCACATCCACAGTTCTCATTCCTCCCTGCAGCAGGAATATGGCATGTTCACACAGGTGTTTTCAGAGTCATTAGAAAGGCCTTTTTAATGTCCTGAGGTACTAGAACTATGACTTAAATTGTCTACCACCAGTAAACTGTTAGTGCGTGTTCCACAGGTGCATGTTCAATATAGTTCATTAAACAACTTCTTAACCCTTAAACGCATAACTTGGGTCTTTAGTGACCCAGGACATCAATCATTACCCTCCTCTTCATTCATTTTTAAAGTTAGACATCACTCTTCTTAGTATTCCTCAATCAATTAATTATAAACAATATAACAAGAAACTGTTTTATAAAAGAATGGCTGTTTTCCAAATCTTTTTAATTTTTTAAAATTTTATTTGTAAAGGGTCACTAATGACTGGATGAGTGTAACAGTGTAAGTATATACACTTACCTAAAGGTTTATTGGGAACACCATTCTAATATTGTGTTTGACCCCCTTTCGCCTTCAGAACTGCCTTAATTCTACATGGCATTCTACAAGGTGATGAAAGCATTCTTTAGAAATGTTGGCCCATATTGATAGGATAGCATCTTGCAGTTAATGGAGATTTGTGGGATGCACATCCAGGGCACGAAGCTCCCATTCCACCACATCCCAAAGATGCTCTATCTATTTTGTTGAGATCTGGTGACTGGGGGTCATTTTAGTACTGTGAACTCATTGTCATGTTTAAGAAACCAATTTGAAATGATTTAAGCTTTGTGACATGGTGCATTATCCTGCTGGAAGTAGCCATCAGAGGATGGCTACATGGTGGTCATAAAGGGATGGATATGGTCAGAGACAATGCTCAGGTAGGTCGTGGCATTTAAACAATGCCCAATTGGCACTAAGGGGCCTAAAATGTGCCAAATCATCCTCCACACCATTACACCACCACCAGCAGCCTGCACAGTGGTAACAAGGCATGATGGATCCATGTTCTCATTCTGTTTATGCCAAATTCTGACTCTACCATCTGAATGTCTCAACAGAAATCGAGACTCATCAAACCAGGCAACATTTTTCCAGTCTTCAACTGTCCAATTTTGGTGAGCTCATGCAAAATGTAGCCTCTTTTTGCTGTTTGTAGTGGAGATGAGTGGTACCCGGTTGGGTCTTCTGCTGTTGTAGCCCATCCGCCTTGTGAAGCCATTTGTGCTTTGCTGCATACCTCGGTTGTAACGAGTGGTTATTTCAGTCAAAGTTGCTCTTCTATCAGCTTGAATCAGTTGGCCCATTCTCCTCTGACCTCTAGCATCAACAAGGAATTTTGTAAACCCTAGAAATGGTTGTGCGTGAAAATCCCAGTAACTGAGCAGATTGTGAAATACTTAGACCGGCCTGTCTGGCACCAACAACCATGTGACACTTAAAATTGCTTATATTGATGATCTTTGATTTTGTATACTGATAATCTTTTGATGATCTTTGATATTGATGAGACTTAATTAACAAATAATTAACCATAATCATACTCAAACTAAGCATTAATGAGAACCGACAAAGTGTACAGGAACTGGTGAACACGGATGAATGGATGAACATGGGTATTCATAGTTCAGGCAAACAAGGGAATTGATTAGTAACCATAGTAACAAACAAATTAAATGAGTAACCAGTAGACTGAGAACATAGGAAACCGGGAGTAAAGCAGACAAAGTGAATGAAACTAAAATAAGCACAGCTGTGACAGAACCCTTCCAAGCTCCAAAAGGTAACAGTATGTTTTATTTTATTCTTCTGTAATTGTTACCCTAATATCAGGAGAGTTTTATATTATCACAACAGGGAGAGATAAATCTGCGTTAGATATTAGACCCGGGTCGCTAAAACCAGAATATGTAGGCTAATTATGTTTGGCAAAACATCTTGAATTTAAAGGTTAAACCCTTTCCAATAAAGATCGGACTCTGTTTACACAGTAAGCCTACACACTCAGCAAAAAAAATAATAAAAATAAAATGTTGGAGCCTAGTCTATCCAGTTCCATCTTTTAATAAGAGCCGAATCCTGCATTACATTATGACATGACCACAAAACAGGCTGTTCTGAAATGTGCTGAATGGTCTGTTCATCAGACTGAAATGTTCATGTTCAAAAGTTGTTAAAATAAACTGTGCTGTTTTCTAACTTTAGGATCTTTTAGAAGCAAAGACAGATTCAGAACATAGAGGTTTTAGAACAGTTCAAATATTCCCACAATAAAGGATTCTAAACTGGTCCCCATTTTACTATTCTTAGTTCGTCCTATTGTAATCTGTTTTTAAATCATTAGGGTTGACCAAATTTCTGAACGCTAATGTTGTTTCAATTTCTTTGATGTGCAATTTGGGCAATCTGACATCATTCATGTGGAAGTTCAGAACATTTTGTATCCTAGATGTAATAAATGGGTTTGTTTTTATATTTGAGTTTGTGATTTTTTTTTATTTTTTTTTATAAAATCTTTTTTTTTTTTTTGTGATTAATGTAGCATAGTGAATGAGAGAGACAGGATGCAGTGAGGTAGCAGAGTATGAACAGTATGAAAAAACAGTATGAACAGTATGACAAAAAGACCAGCAGCCATACACGCGGATCACCCAAGGTATGTCACACAATTTGTCACACCACTGCCACATGACTCTGACGTTCGCCCCATCAATTTAGATTTTTCGGTAACACTTTATAATAATGGTCCGTTATTAATAGATAACTATGCAGGAGGTAATGCAGGACCATAGACTGTAAAAAAATATGGACATAGTGTCCGTGACGTCACCCACAGGATTCCGATAAGCCGTTCTGAAGCTTAAAGTAGGGTCGAGCTGAGCGTTGCCATCTTGTGATCGAGTCATAACAGAAAATGGGCAAAAAGGCGGGATGTGTGCGGAACTGAGGTGACGCAATGACTATAGACGGCAGATAAATGGCTATCCACTTGTAACCACGCCCTTAATTATGCAGAACTTTAAGGTTTTATATAACGTAAAAGAATGAGTTGTAAAAAAAAAAAATCATCAACCCTCACAGTTGTCATGAAGATCAAAATTAGCCTTATAAGCCAAAACCACAATTTGAACCAGTCTGTAAACATGTTTTTTTCTGCTTTAAAGTTGAGAATTTTAACATGGGGCTCAATGAGATTCTGCTCCCTTCTGGAGCCTGTCCCTAGTGGCCAGTTGAGGAATTGCAGTTTACATTACTTCCGTATTGGCTTCAAGAGAGATCGCGGGAGGTTGCCGCTTGTGCAGGACTAAAGAGTAGCACTACATTAACACTTAAGCTACTACTATTAACTAATATAGAAACAAGCTGAACTAATCAGTAAGTAATATTGAATTCAGGATTAAGATAGTTACTTATTAAGTAATTAATCATTACTGAATGAGACTGGCATCACTAATAACTAATAGGTAACAAGGAAAAAATATAAAGAATTACTAATTAATTACTAATCACAACATTAACAAGTCTGAGATGTGAGAAATTGTCTTTTTTTTACCTCAGTGTGGTCATAAAATGCATCATTAATTACTTAAGTGTTACCTAGTCATTATGCAGGAACCACTAGTGATCTGGACCATTATTTTAAAGTGGAAAACATTGTTAGATCACTAGTAGTTCTTAAAAATTGTCCTTTGTTACTCTGAATAAAGTAATAAAATGCATCACTTATTACTCAAGTACTCAATAACTCTCAAAGGACTACTAGTGATCTGGACCATTATTTTAGAGTGAAAACCCATGTATTCCACTTTAAAATAATGGTCCAGATCACTAGTAGCTCCCGCATAATGACTAGTTAACACTTAAGTAATTAGTGTTACTCTTTTGATGCATTTTATGACTTTATTCAGAGTAAAGAATATGTAAGGGATAATGTACACCCAGCTGGTTGTTATCGCAGAATAAACCCCGACAGAGTGATCAGGACCCCGACGCGAAGCGGAGGGGTCTTGTTGCATCACTCTGAAGGGGTTTATTCTGCGAAAACAACCGGCTGGGTGTACATTATCCCGCTTATTACACGGCTACTAGTCTCAAATAAATAATTATTAGACACAAAATATTGTCTCGAGATTAAATATTTTATTAGCTCTTACGCAAAACTTCCGCGAAGGAAAACAGTTTCAACCTGCTTTAAGCCTTTATCTATTGCTGAAGATTTGCCATATGATAAATGTTGAAAATGAATGCTGAAAGGGTTAGTTCACCCAAAAATGAAACCAAGCCTATGATTTACTCACCCTCAAGTTATCGTCGTAGGTGTATATGACATTCTTCTTTCAGACAAATACAATCGGAGTTATATTTAAAAAGTCCAGGCTAACGTTAATCCAAGCAGTTGTTGTAGTTGTGTTTGAAGTCCATAAAAAATGCAGCTGTCCGTCAAATAACGTGCTCCACACGGCTCCGATGGGTTAATAGAGCCTTCTGATTCGAATCGATGCGTTTGTGTAAGACAAATATCTATATTAAAAACGTTATAAAGGAAACCTGCCTTGAAGTCTTCCATTGTAACCCACGGCTGTTTAAGCCACAAGATGGCGCCAGCGTTAAGCATAGAAGTAGTACCGGTCAAGATAACTCGTAGTACCCGTATGAGCGGGTGTTATCTGGAAATAACGTACCGCTGGAATGCGCGATTGACCAATCAGAATCAAGTATTTCACAGAGCCGTGTAATAAGAGTAATTACATCTCCGACACACAATAATGTGATAATTGGTCAGTTAGTTAATAGTTATTAATGAGGCTAATCTAAGTCAGTAATTATCTATTACTTAATAAGGCACTATCTCCTAAATTTGATGTTACTTACTGATTAGTTCATCTTGCTTCTATATTAGTTAATAGTAATAGCTGAAGTGTTAATGTAGTGCTACTTATTAGTCCTGCATTACTTCCTACATAGTTATCTATTAATAACAGACCATTATTCTAAAGTGTTACCGATTTTTCATTATATGATCCTTTTTATGGAAGTTTTTTTCACTGGACATTTTTAAATAATCAAATGAAACAAAAGGGTATGCAAAATATATGGCAAAAATAATATTAAATAAAAATAAATATTTGGTTAGCAATTGGTTAGCCTAGAAATCTAGTCGCACCCTAGCGGCAGCAAATTTAATCTGCCCGCGAGTGTCGTCTAGCAACTCTCAATACCCTTCTGAGATGTATTTGCATAACTCTTGCCGGGCCAATCACATCGTGTATAGAGTAGGTGGGCGGGCCATAATGACGGCGGCCGAGTTGTGTTTGCGTGCTTCTAGAAAACACAGAAACTGCCGAACGGCGGTCTTTTGAATCAGCTTTGACCACGACTCTGGAAGAATTGGAGTTAAGCTTTTCTCTGACTCTGAGAAAAGGACAAAGAACGTCACTGAAGTCATTCTTAAAAAGGGAAGATGTGTTCGGAGTTTTGCTGACCGGATACGGCAAATTTTTAATCTATCAACAAGCTCTGTTTCACCTTTGTTGCTCTGGTTGGTGGTAGCGCTATCCTATCGCGTGCAGAGGGAGTTTGAAAGACAACCGTTTATCCCGCCCCTCGGATTGAGCCCTGTCTATGGTGAGTTTCCAGACCAAACATCTTGATGTGAGTCTGGCTTGTCAGGCTTGCAATTAGTGATTTGACTGAATTTTGACTGCAGTGTTTTTTTCTAAATGCTAATGCAATGTGACAAATTATATATAAAAAATAAATAAATTTGAAATTGTAGATGTATTTATTTATTTGTTTATATGTATATATTGATTTACTTTCAGGCCCCATCCACATGAAGCCAGAGCTTTCCCTAACATATATATATATACACTGTCAGAAAAAAGGTACATTGATGTCACTGGGGCGGTACCCTAAGGTACAAAACCGAAACGGTACTACTATGTACCTTTAAGGTACTAATACGCACTCCTAAAGTACTGATACCTGTTAAGGTACTAATATGTACCATTTAGGGGTTAATAAGGTCCAAAGATGTACCTTTCAACTTTTGTACCTTAGGGTACCGCCCCAGTGACAGCACTGCACCTTTTTTTCTGAGTGTATATATATATATATATATATATATATATATATATATATATATATATATATATATATATATATATATATATATATATATATATATTTTTTTTTTTTTTTTTTTTTTTTTTTTACTTATCTCAAGAAATACCTACTTGACAGGCCAGTGTGTGGCACTGTGATTCTATAAATTTGTCACAGAAATACACTAAACACGGAGAAGAAAAGTTGTACAATGGTATGGATATGAGGCAATATCTCACTATAACAATAAATACATTTGCTACTTGCCAGATTGTGTTTTATAAATGCCTACACCTACTCCAACCCTATACGTACCCTTACAATAATGCAAATACAGTAATTAAATGACCAAATATTACTGTGTGCACGCCCAGTGCCCGTAGTTGTATCCATTCTAGTCTTTACCGTGTGGGACATGGTGTGATGGACACAATATTTATGGATTGGCTGTACATACGAAAATGCAAGGGTGTCAGTTTCAGATTTTTCCACTCTGGGACCCGATTTAAAAAAAAATATCGGTTTCATGCACCTAAAACGCAGGATCCGTGTGGATGAAGTGCTGATACGATACAACTTTTTTATGTATACAGCTAAACGTAGACATGTATGGATGGGGCCTCAAAGTCAACCAATATGTAAATTATTGTTGTGAGGTTGTGGGTGAAATTAAAATGCCTAATCATCTGTTGCATTGTTTAATATGTCAAGGATGAAACACTGTTACTGTGGAATTTAAAATTTATAATTTTGCCGCATACTTTGCAGACACCTGCATAATGAAATAGTTCATTCATCTTTATAATTTGATTAATTTATTTAAAATGTCTTCCATACTTTAAAGGTCAAATCTTAAAGCTTTTGTCCTCATCAGTGGTTATGGGCACTAAAGGAACTTGCTAGTCATCCATATATCCTGGCATCAACAGAATATGATAATTCTGGCTGGCACAATTGGCAAGTCACTATGAGTTGCCTCTTACCATTGGCATGCTGGGATTAGCCATCACCTGTTAATAACCAGAGGATTTTTCCATATGTAAATATAATCTCGAAATATGCCAGGAAACTTCCAAGTGCATTTACATAATTGCTTCTGGCAGAGCTTTGTTTGTCTGTAAGTATTTTCCTTTGGCAAAAAAAAAAAAAAGAAAAGAAATGCATGAAATTCTGTGAGGTGGAAATTCTTGTTTCCCTGAACTTTCTTTGACCCATTTAAAGCTTTAGCCTAAATGAATTCTCTCACATGATTAAAAATTGTATGTGCAGTTGTTTGGACAAACTCAGGCCAAAACTGAAACCACCATTTTATTGATTAAGTTTTGAGCCTCGAAAATCCTGTAAAGTCAAATCACTCCTATTTAAATGGTGCTTTGTGCAATACAAATAGTTTCAACGCACATTCCCAGCAACAAACAGGAAAATAGCAGAATCACTAATGAGACTTCAATAAGAAATCAAATATTAGACTAAATCAAATTCTGTCAAAAATTGCTTTTACTGACGACTGCACCTCAAATCTCTGAGTTCAATGCAGGATTTTCAAAATGCTTGAAAGATGGGTCAGTGCCCAGTTTATTTAGACCAGCTTGTTCCCCAGAATCGCAACTTGTAAGAATGATTAATTATTGATGTATATATTTTCTGCCGGGTGTTAAAAATACATAGTTTTGTGTTATGTATTGTGTACCTTTCTGGCTAACTGGCTTTCTCAGCTGTGGGCCACTATTACCTAAAACTGTGTCTAATAATACAAACAACATTGTCTGTCGTTCTTACTACTCTGAGTTAAGATACATGATGGAGCAAGATTTGTTTTACAAATGTTTGGTACATCATTCATACACGTTAGTGCTTGGCTAATGTATGCACTGTTATTGATGCAGTTCCTGAATGTGCACTGCAATAAATTAGAAATATACACATGGGTTTGTTGATGGACGCACACTTGTTAATGCTGATGGTGAGGAATTACAGTTGCAACATCTCATAATGCAGGGCCGTGCACAGGGGGGTGGCCCGGTGGCTAGAGCCACTTCCCCTCTGCCCTCATCAAATAAGGTGCCCCTCTTGCCTCCTTCCCTTCCCTTCCTCACCCCCAGAAGATTCCCATAAAGCGTTCTGTTCCGCTAAAAATCCACTAATACAGTTTCACGTTTTCCCACTCGCTCCGCAGCATCGTTCAAAGTCTTTAACAGTGGGCGCTCTCTGTGGAGAGGACAGTTCCAGAAAGTCATCCCATTAACATGTATATTACAAACTAGGCTACAATCCACATTCCAGACAGTAGTTGAACAGCGGAATAAGTAGTTTGGTTTCAACATTGCAAACATTAAAAGGATTCAAAGCTCCAGCATGCCAGCATGTATCATTATACACTGTTTAGAGAAATGTCCTGCTCAATACGTTAGGGTTAAATAAGTTATTCCAATGCATCGGATTGATATGGAAAAATGGACTCCATCATTGCAGTCTTAACTGTGTGTAAAATAAGCTGAGGACTGAAGAAGCCTTCAGACCTGAAGTTCAATTAGACCAATCACAACAGACTGAGCCATCTGGCCGAGCAAAATATCTTGCAGAAAGGAGGGATTTAGAATGACTGATTCATCCATCCAGCCGTTTGAGAATCACTGAAAAATGTGCTGATGTGAAATGTTTATTATAAGAAAATTAAAGTTTTTTTTTATTTTTTATTTTTTTTACTTTTGATGGATGTAAACATGTTGTAGGAGACCTCTAAAACAAAAGTAAGAGCTTTTAAAATAGCATAATTTGGACACAATATTGCCTTTATTCGGCTCGAGTCAGTTAAATGTTGATTCAATTCAGCAGTGGTGATGGTGCAAATGTGTCAATTATGAAACTTCAAATTCAATTGAGCTGTAATGCTCTACAGAAGACAACAGTGTCATCATCCGGTTGAATTCAGTTCAAGTTTTGTTCACATCTGATAGTTCTCATCCTGTGACAGCCAGCAAAATTTGTGGAGATGAGAGCACATGTCAATCATGTGATGCCATTGAACAGTTTCTGTACAGAAACCTTTGCTTTTGAGGCTTTTTCTTTTCTTTTTTTTCAGAAAATCCTAAAGGAGGTCATAATTCAGTGGAACAGGATCTCCGGTGGCCTCATCCCCCCTCTGAGCCGGATTGCTGTAGGTCAGATTCCATAGTTAATTTTCACACTTCGCTTGAATTGTTTTTCTTTGCTCTCATTCTGCTAACACTCACTGAAACTTTACGATTCACTCAGAATTTGACATTGCATTTTTTTTTCTCTCTGCTCTTTATTTTGCTCCAATCATGAACCACCCACCCTCTCCACTTTTTCTCCCACAGGGAATGTTTCTGTTTCGGAAAATGGATGGAACTCTCCTTTTTCTATCTCCCCTAATGTTATAACTCACATCTCGCATCAGTCCATTCATCCGTCCATCCATCCATCACCTGTCGGCTCTGTTCATTACCTGCATTGCTCTTGTGGAATAGAAGGCCATTTCCACCACGCTTTCCCATAGATAAGGGGGTGCGAGTCAGTTGACACAGAAACTGTTATCAGAAGTCTCACTTTTATATAGTGACCACCAGGGATTCTCAAACATGGACATGCCTGGGGTAACATAACCAGTTATTTCCCCCCCTGCAGAGATCTTGTTTTAGGTTGTTCACGGTTGTGTTGTCTAGTCACACAATAACTACAGTATTGGATTATCTGATTAAAGCCATCTGTGCAATCTGAGGTTGATCAGATCAATTTAAAACTCATTACTGATTTTAATGCAAGGGTAAGTGCTGAACTACTAATAACAATATGCTTTAAAGTCTGTCAGTGTAAAAATCCATTGTAAATTGTTGCCAAGGGTTACTAACTTATTCAATTCATAGAGGGAGAGCGAGGGAGAAAAAAAATAGAATGTGATTGTGCTGTGAAAGCCATGCTGTGAGAGTCAGATATGGAGATGTACTTTAAGGGAACAAGAGAGACAGAGGTGAGAGGTGCCATGTAAAGATAATAGCATTAATACATTAGCAGCTGTAAACAAGGCAGATTCAATGCAGTCTGTCAAAAAAATGCAAAAAGACATTTGTATATAAATAGTTTGTTATCGTTTTAACCTAAGTCTTTTGAATTTAGAATTTTTCATGTCATTACATTGTTTAGAGCATAAGAAACAAATGTCCATCCATTTTGTTTTTTTGCTTGTTCGGTGTTGGGTCACCCAGACTTCCCTCTCCTAGACATTTCCTCCAGCTCTTCCAGGGTAATACTGAGGCGTCCCCAGGCCAACCGGGAGACATAATCCCTCTAGCGTTTCCTGTGCACCCAGGAGGCATCCAAAACAAATGCCCGAGCACCTCATCTGAGAGGCTTGGTGTGGAAGAGCAACGGCTCTACTCAGAGCTCCTCTCGGGTGACAGAGCTTCTCTACGGGAGCGCTCAGCCACCCTGCGGAAAAAGCTCATATCAGCCACCTATACCCAGGATCTTATCCTTTCGGTCATGGCCCACAACTCATGACCATATGTGACAGTAGAAATGTAGGTCAACCAGTAAATCAAGAGCTTGACAAGCTTCACGAGGGCTTCACCAGACAGACTGATACATCGACCGCATTACTGCAGAAACTGCACTGATCTGTCTGTCAATCTCCAGTTCCACTCAATCTTCAAAGACCACAAGATACTTGAACTCCTCCACTTGAGGCAGGAACTCTCCACCAACCTAAAGCAGGCAAGCCACCCTTTTCAGACTGAGAACCATGGCCTCGGACTTGGAGGAGCTGATTCTCATCCAAGCCGCTTCACACTTGACTGCAAACCTGCATTCTGAGGGTCCTGGTCTGAAGAGGCCAACATTATAACAACATCTGCAAAAAGCAGAGACAAAATTGTGTGGTCCCCATACCAGACACTCTCTGGCCCCTGGCTGCCAAAAAATTCTGTCCATAAAAAATTCATGAACAGAACTGGTGACAAAGGGCAGCTCTTTCGGAGTCCAGCATGCACTGGTAACAAGTCTGACACACTGCAAGCAATGCGAACCAAGCTCCTGCTCTGGTCGTACAGGGACTGATCAGCCCTAAGCAGGGGGCTCAGACCCCATAACCCCAGATTACCCTACACAGGACACCGCGAGGAACACAGTTGAATACCTTCTCCAAATCCACAAAGTACATGTGGATTGGATGGACAAACTTCCATAAACCCTCCAGCACCAGAGGGTATAAAGCTGGTCCAGTGTTCCACGACCAAAACGAAAACCACACTGTTTCTCTTGAATCCCTAGGTTCCTTCCACTATTCGACGATATCCCCAGTTGAAAAAAATATATAATAATAAAATCCATGAAACATGCTGTTATGAGTACGTAGCTATTGTGACAAGCAGGCCAAGTGCAAGGCCGGTGCATGATTGAAGATGAGCTCTAGCTGTGTGTCACACCGGTCTCTAATCCTTTCAAGGAGGAGCTCAGAAGCGTAAAAGGAGGCTTGATAGTGATGGACGAGAGAGGACCAGGGGCCTATACCATAATGGTAGTTTAACAAATTCAGGGTAACAGGATTAGTTTCGAGTTGACAAAACCAAACCAATCTATTCAGACTTTGCTGGTTCCATGATACTGATCATCAGCTTACTCATTCAATTCAGGCTTTGATCATGAGTTTAGGAGCTTAGCTGTGACATCAGTAGTGAACAGCCAATTACATGCTCTGGATCAGTGGAACTGAGATTAATTTCTGTCTTCTGCAGAATATTACATAATTGAAAAATATTAAAAAAATAACTAATTTACACAGCAAGAATAAAAGAGCTGTCTATAGAAGAGGATAACTTAAAGGAAAACTGCGAGACTGCGCTCTACCCCCCCCCCACCCGATCACACCATCGCAATCACAGCGGCCGCGGCACCTGGGGGTAAGGACAGAGAGGCGAGAGAAATGGAGATGGGAGCACGGAGCTACAGAACGAGAGAGGGGAAAGAGGGAAAAAGAAAGAAAGAAAAAAAAATCTGGTCCGGTTCCCCGACACACTACCACTCGGTCCTCACCAGCCGAGAGGCTCTTCCTCGCGGTGCTATGCGATGGTGCTGGACGCCCGGTGGACGGCCCGATCCTCCTCCGCCCCCTGGCAGCCGGCGGTGGCTCCTAGGATTGAGGGCAGTCGGCAGCGAGCTCCACGTTCCCTGCTCCTCCCCGTTACGGCGGACGGCAGCAGGCTCCGGCCCACGGCAAATGCCGGCAACTCCTCCGCTCCCTCAAGGGACGGCCGCCACCCCACCTCGACCCAGGGGCACGGCAGCGAGCTCTCCGTCCCACCGGTCTTCACTCGCTCTAGCACCACCGCCTTGGGCAGCCACTCGCGTTTTTTCCTCATCCGCGCTGCCCGACCTTCTCAGCATCGCGATCCCCCTAAGCAGCAAGGGCTCTCCGACAGCGCGTCCCTCCTTTGTCCCGGGCTTCGGCACCAATGTAATAAAGTTCGTGGATGGAAGGAAGGAGGCGGGAACCGGCGAACGTTCAAAAACTTTAATTCAAAATAAATAAACAAAACGAAAGTTAAACCGCGGGCAGCCCCACACGGGACTGCCCACAAACACATAACAAAACTCAACATAAAGTCCAGGCCTGGTCCTCTCTCGTCTTCCGCTGCCGTGGCACCTCCTTTTATGCTCCCATCACTTGGCCGCGAGACGAGACCGGTGTGTCACGCAGCTGGTACTCATTACCACTCGTCACCGGACCGCTCTCGCGGTCCCTCGCCCCGCTGCTTGCCACACCACAGTCACTTTGCTCACAGCTGATTGGTCCAATTTTAGTTTGATATCTCTTATCTAGAACATAACCTGCCCCAGAGCAGGTTAGCTGTGGAGTGTAAGTCTCTGTGGAGATGAACACAGCTAAAAGCCAAACCACTTTTGTAGTACATAAAACCCAGGATTGGCACAAACTTAGCTTAAAAAAATCAGGCTAGCCAGCTAAACCGGCTTCATGGAATAGGCCCCTGAGGCCTGTTGCATGAAACTAGAACAAACTCTGAGTTTCAGAGTAGGTTTAGAGTTGACAAATCCAGATAAATTCAACCTGGTTTAGATCAAGTTCAACCGTTTCTCAAAGCTCGGTATAAACTTTCTCTGTCAGCTCAGGTTTAATCCAGAGTTAACAATCAACTCTGAAGCGCGTGCACCTGAAAGTGTGACACTTGCGGCAAACAGCCAATCACAGTGTCCGTTTGATTCACTTCTCTTCTGAAGACTGAGAGATTGTTTTGCAAATTACTATAAAATTAAATGTGTTTACAAGGCAGGAATAAACACTGCTGCTGTGGCGAGAGTTTGAGAAGGCAGCTGAAAGATGATCTGACTATATCAATGCATGATGTGAATCAAAGAAATATGCCTAATAATTATAGGTTCACAAAGAGCTCAAATGAATACACATTGTTTTATGAATTATGAATACATGTATTATATTTATATTTCTATTTGGCTACTTGTCAATTAAAATAATATTTATATGAACATATATGAATTCAAAGTGATTATAATTCATATAATATAAATATAATAATGTATATAATTAGCACCAAAAGATGCACAATTTTCTTTCAAAAGTTTTTTTTTTCCATTATAAACTGCTTTAATTTGGAACGAGACATACAGGGTGTGTGGCTTTATTGCATCTTTACTTGCTGCTGATTGATCCAGTTTGGGTTTGAGATCTCAAACCCAGAATAAAACCTGCTCCAGAGCAGGTTAGCAGTGTAGTGTAAGTTACCATGGTGATGAACACTGATAAAAACCAACCCACCTTCTTGAGCCAGAGTTTGCTCAAACTAATATCGAACACACCTGGGTAACAACTGAAACCAGCTTTGTGCAGCAGGCCACTGGCCTGGACTTTACATTGAGTTTTGTTTACGTTTTGTTATGTGTGTGCGGGAAATCGTGAGGGGCTGAACTCTTTACTTTCACTTTGTTTATTTATTTGATTAAAGTCTTGTTAACATTCACTGTTTCCTGCCTCTTTCTTCCCATAACTACGAACTTTGCTACATTGGTGCTGAAGGAAGGAGGGATATGCTGTCAGAGAGCCCTTGCTGCTGAAAGAGATCGCGGTCTGAAGAGGTTGGGCAGTGCGGAAGAATAAAGAGTGGCTGCCCGAGGAGAGTGATGCTGGAACGAGATAAGACCCGGTGGGGCAGAGAGCTGCCATCAAACTTTGTTTAACGATGATTATCAACTATGTTGTGAATGATGTAACGAAATTAACTGATATACCATTTTACTTTCTGGTTTCTGGTAAATGGCCATACATGGGTTTTCCAATTCAATGCAATGTATCTATATTATGTATCTAATTTGCATATTAATGTATTCTTGAAGTGACATATAATGAAAAAAGAAGTGTAATAATGAAAGTTGACGTTTTCATATATTACTATCTAATATGTTATAGGCACATTGATATGTAATTCATGTCCCTATTCACTGGTGTCTCCCAAAATGCCTGACAAACATGATTTAAGTACCATGTATTAAATCAATGCCCTGTTTGTAACAGAAAGTCATGTTTTGATTCAAAAACCCCATGACATTTTCCTCAGATGTTGATTTATAACAAACAATCTGAAAATTAATCAGATATAAATAATTACAAAACATATTTCCTAAATAATCATCCAGACAATTTTAAAGACCAAGGAGAAGTTGTTTTCCTGGTAAAATCTTTAAAAAAAATGGTATCTCTAAAAAGCACCGAATGTGCTCTTTACATGACATCCAGACTTTAAAAAATAAATTGCATGATTATTATAGATAACAAGGAGTTTGTCTAAAACACCAGCAGCCATATCACCCTGTAGCCCAAGACTTTCCCATGTGCAATGAATCTTAAATATATGAAAGTTTAATATTTATCATTACATTAAGGAAAAGAATGAACTTTTATCACAGTATGCTAATTTTTTGAGAAGGACCTGTATATATAGACGTGGTAATTACTGATGACGAGTTAATTGGGTAGAATATTGAACGTGCTCCTCCCGAACTTTGTTATTGAAACATCATTTGTCTAACATTCTGTCATGGTTCTCTTAAGTTTATGAATGGAACATTTTGAGAGTTAGCTGAATGTTCTCAGAATGTTAGCATAAAAACATTTTTACATTGTTCACAGAATGTTTTTCTGAAAAGATTTAGATTGAAGGATATATATATATATATATATATATATATATATATATATATATATATATATATATATATATATATATATATATATATATATATATATTAATGATACTACTTTCAGAGAACATTCAAAAGTAACAATCCCATAATGTTTTCAAAATTATAAAATGGAATGTTCCCTTAAGGGGTCTTCGGATGCCTATTTTCCACAAGGTATGAATGGTATGGTGCCTTTTTAGATGGATTGGTACCACTTTAGTATAAGGAACATGTACAACGTGATCTCTTGTTAATACGTGTTTATTTTTACATAAAGTGTGGTTCTACCACACATAAAATTACTTACGTTTCTTACACACTATAACGTACAATATTGATGTATTGACAACACTAAAACGTAAATTATTTATGAACTGACAGCACTAAAAACTTTAAATATTTACGTATCCTTGTGAATGTGTAGCAGTTCCCATGTATGAATATTAATATGCATCAATTTTATTTGTTTGGTGTAATCCAAATCTTTAGAATCCCTATGTTTGCGAGGAACAGATCCACATTTATTCCTTTATCCAGCGATCTTCATCATCAATAGTAACTGTAAACATCAAATCCCATACTTGACTTATGAATTCAAAAAAATACACCAGAAATGGGACTGTACCACATCGTCAGCTGAACTAGTTTTGGTAGAGCTTTTGACAATTCTGATTACACTTGTCTGTCCGTTATGCTTTTATTTATAACAGTACGTAGTTTTGAGATATGTTTATGGGTAGGTTTAGGGGTAAGTGTAGGATTAGCGGTCCAAAATATTATTTTAATGCTGTGCTGTTACTAAATAGCATCAACACACTCCTATTTTTCTGCTTATTAATAGTTAGTAAGGTAGTTTTGTAGTGTTTAACTTTAGGTTTTTGATAAAATATTTAAAGTGATGTACACATATATCAGATGAAGACTTTATTTGTGAAGAGAACATAGAGAGGGTCGACTTAGGAGGTGCATGTTTCAATGCCATGAACGATATGTTTTAGTGATTTTGAAGGGAGTGAATTCATTGTCCCAAGTTGCATAATTCTTAGCATGAATTAAAAGGTTTTTTTTTTTTTTGTTGGGAAAACTAAAATATAGATGACTCATCCTGGACTGATAATACCACTTTGACATCTAGTCAGCAAATCATGGTTCATGTCTGACTGGGGAGTGAATTTTCTTACTGGCTGAGTAATATGCATATCTGCCAACACAATGTGATGAATCACTTGTTTATCAGGAGGTCTGCATGAAATGATTATTTATTTGTAGCATTTGTCTCTATTGCTGATTCATTCAAATCAATCCCCTGCAGTCATGACTTGTGTGTTTTTGATTGTGTGTTTTCTGAACAGCCAGAAACTGCAGAACATTTATCAACGATATTTACCTCATTACTTATGATTTATTCCTGTTTACTCCAGATATTATTTTCACTTTTCTGTTCTAAATAATTCAAGTTAAACAAGTCCTCAGTACTGTACGCCTGGATGGAATTTGCAATATCCCACCCACTTATATTAATAAAATCTTCTGAAGTGCTCGTAGGCCCATCAGGCAGGATGCTGAAGGGTGAGGTGTTTAATCTTGGCACTTCAGGGACTTTAAGCCTTTGTATTTTTTTTCCTCAAAGGTGCTGTAAGTGCTGTATAGCTGTCTCACTAACCAAAAACCCCGAACCTCAACAGGCATGTCAGCAAACCTGAAGGCTGATAATGAGTGACAGGAAGTGAGCACCTCAGAGACTTCTGATTGGCTAAACAATAGCATCCTGTGGTCATATTCTTTGTTTGCTGTTTACAGAGCCTAGGGCTGTCGCAGACAGGTGGGATTTCTCAGGACACCTATTTCAGTGATATCTGTCAGGTTGGTAGGGACCATGCCTGCATGCTACTCTATAAAACGTCACTCACAGCACCTTTGAAAGCAGTGTTGGTGAAGTATTCAGGTTGTGGTTAGTGATCTTAAGCAGAGATTCTGCAAGGATTTTTTTCTTTCAAATTATATGATTTGATCTGATTTCTCATATGTTTTATAAATGGTAGTAGGTTAATTTAGTTATGGCTTTAATGTGGCTTGTGTAGCTATCTCCAAATCCAGGATGACAGCAAACTGCATTTGCATTTCCACCACCGGAACTTTGCCCAGGAACTAGGGACAGCGGGCTGGTACTCTGTGTTTCGATTGCAGGGAAGAGGGTCTAAATTAAATTCCAGGTAAAAATGTGTCCTCAGAAAATCCCTGCCCACGAGGTAGTACCTTTTTAAAGGAGTGGTTCCGTGTGGTTTTTTTTTCTAGGCTTGGTTGTGTTTATGGGGTGCAGTATAACATGTCTCAATACTTTTTTTAAACACTGTTTTGTTCTTATATTTTACCTTTATTCCACACCGTTATCTCCACTGTCCTTTAAATGGTTCATTTGTTTCCTGCATAGATTGGTTAGATGGCAAATGTAGATTCATGTATTTTTATCGGCTGAAGTGCTAAGCACAGGTTGTCCAGAAACGACACAGCCCTTACCATTATGGGCAGAAGTCACATCTGGGGCAGTGTTTATGTTAATATCAAGGGTTTATGATGTCACTAACCCAGGAAAAAGCTTGTTGTAGTCCAAACCGGCCGTTTTTTGTAGGCAAAAACCTGCCATAACTTTAAATGCATTGAACTTACAGCGCTGTAACTTTGCAGATACTGTATATGCTCAAGCAGCAACATTACACACTAACTAAAATTAAAAAAGTGAAATCGCATGCAACCACCCCTTTAAAGAACTTTCGGGGATGCAACTGCTGATTATTGTAGTTCACACAGCATTTTGAATGGTTGACTACATGCAGCATTTTTTATTTCAACCACCATTGTTAAAAGTCTTTTGCGAATGGTGCGTGCAGTAAGAGATGGTATTGCTTTAGATTACAGCACGGAAAGTACTATATAAGTAAAGTAAATTTTCAGCAAATGAATCTGTGGGCTGAGATGTTTGTTCCCCTCTTGTTTCATGTAGTTGCAGGGTAAGTGTGAATCTGTGGTCTGTAAATAAATGCAATGTTTGTTCCCCTCTTGTTTCGTGTAGTTACAGGGTAAGTATGAATCTGCAGGCTGTAAATTAAAGTGGTGTTTGTTCCCCTCTTGTTCCATGTAGTTACAGGGTAAGTACAATGAAACACTTTTACCATCTGATGTAATCCATAAAAATCATATGCAGACCAAATTTAAATTAGGTGGCCTTAACTACTATGTACTAACATTTTAATAAAAAAAAAAATGATACAATGCACTGATTGTGTACATACCTGTTTTTACATTGTACTTAATGCATTTGTAATTTGTACAAGTTACATTTATAATTACATTGTTGACACTTCTCTTACACCTTAAACTTACCCATACTACCACACCTCTCCCTAATTTAACCATATACCACCTTAATATGAGCAAGTGTTTTGCAATACAATATGAACACAATACGTACATTACACATATTTTGTTGATGTAAGTACTAGGGGTTGAACGACTTCCATTTATTTAAAGTCGACATTTATGTGATGAAAGTCGAGTCGACATCGACTAGTCGCTGATGACGTCATTAATGAACAAATAAGTCTGAACATTGAGCTGAGACGCGAACACGGGTCTTCTTGTGCACAGGACAGCTAACTTTTATAGCATATGACACAGCACTGCCCATAAGGTTATTGGTCCTACAGTACAGCTTTTGTATCAGTTCTTTTGTCTTATGGTCTTATATTTCTCACAGATTTATGCTCTTTCTGAATAAGATACAGATAAAGTAGCACAATAAATATTACATGTATATGAAAGCATTAGTAAGTGATTGTGTGTGAATTAATTCTACATGGCAGCGTCTCTCTAATAGTGAAGCTGTAAGTTTTAGTTATCAATAAATATATGCTAGAACTTTTCAGTTTCTAAGCTATTTTATTAATAAATCCCAGAACAGTGTTGTCAATAGATTTCTGCACTACTGAATGGTTTTGTGTGAGGCTGCATGATCTCCGCGTGATGAGGCTATGTGTGTGCGCTGCAATGCAGCACGCAGTTTAGCGCGATGATTAACTTACGTGTACAATAAGCGTGCATTCTCCCAATCAGTTTTGAGCATCCAGATGGTAATCAAACATGTCTTGTAGAGAGCTCTCGAAGTATGCGTTTATTTGTCATTTTTAACTGTTCAAAACAAAGCCTGCGTGTCAGGAAATTGCTTATCCTGTTGCGCCCTCTATAGGCCAGCGACTAGTCGACGTCAAGCTTAAAGAGTCATGGCAGAGCATTAAGATCGACTAGTCGATTAGTCGACTAGTCGGTGCAACCCCTAGTAAGTACATAGTAATAAAGGCCACCTCATAAGCTATATCCCAAGTCTTCTGAAGCTGCATGAAAGCTAAGTTTTATAAAAAGGGGACAATTTAAGAGATATTATGATTAGATATTGATTAATCTTGTCTTGGATATATTGCTTGACAGAGAGGGGGTATATGGAAAAATTTCAAACTCTTCCTCCTCTATTTTTCTCTTTTCCCTCCCTATTCTAGCTTTTGCTACTCTGAGTAATATCCAAAACTTTGTATTTAAGGCACTTTTTTGCACTTCTTCCCCTCATGACAGATTGCTTCCTGTACTCGTCATTTGTAAGTCGCTTTGGATAAAAGTGTCTGCTAAATACATAAATGTAAATGTAAATGTATGGGAAAACTGACTGAAAAAAAGAAGATTTTCTTTTCTGACATATTTGACAAATGAATTAGCCTTTAACCATAAAATACATTAGACTATAGATATCCTGACCTTGAACCCATGACAGTGGAAGGCAGAAGCACTTGGTCATGGTTCGCTCGTGGCAAGACTATAGCTAATGTAAACAGTGTTTTGCATCTCACATACACAGAGCAAGACTTCAGGGACTGAGGAGTGATCTGTCAGGTTGATAATCAATAACAGAGCAGTGAAGGGCCAGTGGAGTCACAGATTGCAGACATCTAGACTGCATAACATCTCCAAAATCTCTCTCTTGCCTTGTATTGTCATCTCGCCTCATACATTCAAATAATTCTGTATTTTTCCAAGTTAGTAAAAGTATACAGTTTACTATCATTTAAATGTTTATATTATTACATTTATTATTATTACTTTGAATTTCTGTTTCCAGTTAACTAGTTTTATCAAGTGAAATGCTTGTGAGGCAGGGGATCCAACTCTCCAAACTAGGCCTGTCGCGATAACAAATTTTGCTGGACGATATATTGGCCAATAAATTATTGCAATAAATGATCATATTGCCGTTTTGAGACCATTTTCATCTAAAATAATGATAATGGCATAATAATGCAGATACTGTCAGGCCCCAGTGGTGATGATAATGCACGCAGAAGAAGATTAAGGACGAGGAAGATGACTTTAGTAAACAACACTTTAAAGGTCCACTGAAATCAAATTTTAAGTTTTTTAGCTTTTAGTATGAGTGTGTTAGCCTTAAAGTTATGAATAAGCTGTTCCAAATGACAAAATTTGCATTTAGGAGATATAAGCATTTAAAATGTACAGTCTCCCACTTCCGTTAAAACGAATCTCAGATTTTGGTGACATCATCGCAGACTTCCCTTTCTCGTCAAATCTTCTGTCCAATCAAAATGCTCTCTAGAATCTAAAGCCCGCCCCCTACACTGCCGAAGCTAAGGCTGAAATCGGTCAGTTGTTAACACACATTTACTAATTTCTACACAGTGAATGGCACATAGCACACTATATATATGATAGGAAACCATTCAGTGTAAATATGCTTTCATTTGAGGCGAATAAAGTCTGTTTTCACGTTAGTTTCACACACCGCCATCGCGCACACACCCCAATGGCTTAGGTCTAAATTTAGACTATACAGACAAGAGAGCGCAGCGCGGATCATATGTGCGAGTCCGCGCAGACAACAAAAATATCGACCCCTTTGAATTCTGCACAGAATGCTGCATTTCAAAGCGATATGGAGGAGATTATGATGGTAAACAGTGTTAGAGGAAACTGGCTTTACCAAACAGAGAAAGGTCCGCTCTTGCGCTCTAGTCAAACTGTATATTAAAAAAAAAAAACGCTATTGGCTGTTTCAAAAAAGGGGAGGAGCTGCTAACAGCTGAAGCCGTTTCAGGGGAAATTACATCAACACATTGAATAATGCGGCGTGTTTCAAGGCACTTCAGTGGGCCTTTAATGGAACATCACCACTGGTAACATAGACTTTAGTCAGGACAGGTACAGAGACGGGTGTACTGACGACAATAAACAAAGACAGAGTGAGAACCGAGGAACTAAATACACAGAATGATGAGGAGGATAACGAGTGGGACAGGTGATACAGATAAAGACTAATTAACATAACAGGGCTAAACTAAACTAGTGAGGGATGAAGGTGGCAACAGATAGATAGACATGTGACAGGTACACATTTTCAAAGATCAATAAACTTTTATTTCTAAAGACTATTTAACACTGAAAATGGAAAACATTTTAAATATCCACAATAAATGAACAAAACAACCAAAAACAATAAAAGCAATGGACTCTCAGTCTTTTAACAAAAAAAGGATTTGAATAAATACCAAAAACAATAAATAAAATGGATGAAAACTGCATGGGATGATTAATACTTTTCCGAATAATTTTCCATTATTTGTTAGAAAACACTTCCAGGCCCAACACGGAGTTTTCCGTATTTTCACTAGCCACGTTTACATGGACACTTTTTGGCCATTCCGATTAAAATAATTCCAAATGAAAGATCTAGTGGACTGTTTGAGACGTTATCTAAACCGATCTGGGGTTTGCATGTGCTGACTTTCAATTGCAATCATCACAGAGCAGTTTGTCTGCCGCATCAGAAATGTTGACTCTGTCCTCTCCAGCAGTTGGAATGTATTCACGGATGCCATAGCAACTCTCAACGGCCACCAGGACTTATACGGTCTTACAAAAGCGATTTATTTATTGTAATCATCTCAGAAAAAAAAATCTTCTGTCAGGCGCAGTTGAAGTAAAAAGTGCCTGGGACAAACGCTGTCAAGATGAGGGTGTAGCCAGGCTATGTCTGTGTCATTATGCCAACATTATCTTCATAACTTCTTACGAAATAAAAAGTTTACCCCTCAGAAAAATTAACTTTCCTCTCAACATTATAGCCTGCGTGTGAGCGCGGCGAGCGGTCAGTGGTGAAGGCGCGAGCTTGTGTATCACGTCATATAAGGACGCACAATAAAAAGTAATCCGGTCAGGTCGTTTACATGGTGAAATTTTTCTGTTTGATCGGTTCATGAAAAGGTTTATCCCACTCCTCTCAAACCGATTACAATTTCATTCGGTTTGGGTATTTTTATTCCTACTGAGGTGTTTATATGGAGCATTTTCATTCGGATAGGACTTTTAAACCGAGTGCTCCATGTAAACACACCTACTGTCAGATGCTAGGGGGCCCGTATACGCGTCTCCTGAATGAATACTGAATCTCCGGATCAAAACACACACAAGTAAGATGCAGTAAAACGAGCGATCATATGTAATCATATGCATATGAAAAGTAATGTGATCATCATCATTAAACAGCATATGAATCAAAACTGCCTAATGTTAGTGAGCATTAGGAGTGTTGATGGACTTGATCTACTCCATTTGTGCTTGATCATCTCTGAATCTGATGTGGATACAGTCTTTCACAAAAAACATGATTTTCTCAGCTTTTTATTCAAAATGTTTTTTTTTTTTTTTTTTTTTTTTTAATAAACTTACCCATATTCAAGTTTTGATAAAAATGGAATGCAAGAAGATAGAATACAGGTTTTTAGATCGTTTAAAAGAAGAGGGTGAGCTATATATGTTGATATATGCATGCTCAGATATTCATAAAACAAAATATTCTATGGGCTATTCAATTTTGGTGAAATTGGTCAAAAACCCTGGCGGTGGCTTGCAACTTAAAAAAAAAAAAAAAACGCTGGCGGGGAAAGAGTTAAAAACAGGGCAGGATTTTCAATAATGAAAAAGAAAGGTAAATCCCAAAAAAAAAAAAAAAAAACTGGGGTACAATGCACACACAAAAAACAAGAGAAGACCATAATGTAACACGCGATGTAATCACATCTAGGTCGGGTCTTCTGTCACAGACTGCTGGCATAATACACACGAACACGAAGATGAAGATTAAGATTAAGGCAGGCTTTAATAAATCCACAGAGAGCAAGAGTAACATAACAAACATTCAAACATCAACGAGACCCAACAACAGTGAATTATTTTGCTGCATTATTAACACTGTGAAGCTGCTTTGAAACAACCGGCATTGTAAAAAGTGCTATAAATAAAGGTGACTTGACTTGAACAGAAACAAAGGAACCTGCATACAGATACAAATGAAGGTGATTGACGACACGCATGCTGATAGTGATCAAGACTCAAATCAGACACTATGACAATAAACAAGGCAGGGGAAAATGGTGCTAATGAAAACAAAGTCCAAACTGAGTGACTGTTACAGTGACATTCTCTCTTATGCAGTAAATTCTATTTGTATAATTAGATTCTGTCATTCCATTTACATTTTACGACTTTCTGGAAATCATATGGCCCTACATTTGAGACAAATTTGATAAAGAAATATAACTGAGATAACTCCTGTGCTACAAACCAGTGTACAGAAGACATGGAAATGTGGTCATCACATTCAGACAGTCTTTGAATGGAGCAACTTTTTCATTATTTTTAACACCAGAAACCCCCCTTACATAAATTGGACTGGAAAATGAAAACAGCCAAGATATCTTCACATGTGTCGTTCATTGATTACTTCTGCTTTGTTATGTAGATGCTCAATGGAAGAACAGAGACAGAGTTTCACGGAAAATTCTGACAGGCGTTTGTGATTTTGTTCAGATAGTGTTTTTGTATAGACCTGTCATGCAATATTTTAGATAAGGGATATTCTTCTCTTCTGATTTAAATCTTTTTATTCCAGACCGAGAACAAAAGCATCTCTTTCTAGTTTGACTTTCATTCTTTGACTTTCTTTTCTCTGAAAAGGTGTTACAAGAACTCTAATAAAGCACCTTTGATGTCACACCAAATCGGATATAATCAAAAGCTCATAGCTCAAACTTTGCCATTCCACAGGTTTTCTTGCACTGAGAAAGTTTATATTTTTTTAACATTTAGTGTGAGTCCAAAAGTCATGTTAAGAGAAAAGGGTGAGAAAAATGGATCTGATGTAGATAAACGAGAAGGAACATTACTGAGGTCTGAAACACTTGATTTTTATGTACATTTTAACATAATATATATATATATATATATATATATATATATATATATATATATATATATATATATATATATATATATATATATTTATTTTTTTTTATTTTTTTTTTAATAAATATAAGTTCTGTCAAATGTAAGATACAAAGGTTTTTGCAAGTGTCATTGGTTTGGTGTATGAAAAAATATTTGGTAAAAAACAAAATTGGTAAAAATCTAATGAAAGTAGCAATACTCTCTTCTACACCATTGTGACGCATTTCCGAGCAAAATGATAGTTGATTTTGTCCATCGACCAATTGATTGGATAGTTGTAGTTTGCTGTTGCTGTGATCTCATGAGTGACAGGTTGTACCGCCCTCACGCCAATAAACACATCATCAGCAAGCGGCAACATCCCACGAACTTTCTTCACTGTAAAAAAAAAAAAAAAAAAAAGCCACAGCCTGAATTTTTTCACTACAATCGACTTGTATGTTTAAAGGGGTGATGATTTGAGAAATCAACTTTCCCTTAAGCTTTTGACATATAAAAGGTCATGGTACTATAAGAATGTCCTGTAAGTTTCAGAACTGAAAACTTCCTTGTTAGTCAAGGAAAAGCTTTTATAGAAACCAGGCTCAGCAAACGGTCCTGTGCTTCATAATTATGTCACTGTGCGGCGAAACACCGCCTCTAGAACATGTAATTCAGTAGCCCCGCCCACCGACTCATGGAGCTGTTCGGTCGATCACAAGCCAGCAGCAATAAACATGTGGAAGATAGCAAGCAAGATATTGTGGAAGAACACAGTCGCTGCATAAGCTTCCTTCGGATCATAATATTAGGAATGTGTGATACTTCATTTATTTTTAATGAAGTTCCAGCTCACGTGGGGAAGACATGTTCACTTCAGTTCTCTGCGGAATTATATGTAAACAAATCTCTGGTTGACGCTGGATTTGGATCCGACAGGACTGGTGCAACACACTTATGTGAGTAAACAGTGTTTTTATATGTAATAGTACTGCATTGTTATAGATCATTCTACTTATGTGTACGTGTCTAACAGAGCATACCTTTAGCACGCTGGACTCAGACACGTATGGGACAGTGCTCGCAAAGCTCGGAAGGCCGAAGAATCTCATTATATTACGTTCTTGTTCTGCTATTCTCTCTCTCTCTCTCTCTCTCTCTCTCTCTCTCTCTCTCTCTCTCTCTCTCTCTCTCTCTCCCTCTCTCTCTCTCTCTCTCTCTCTCTCTCTCTCTCTCCCTCTCTCTCTCTCTCTCTCTCTCTCTCTCTCTCTCTCTCTCTCTCTCTATCTCTCTCTCTCCTGTTGACATCTGAAGGGCGGTGCACACGCCGAACATGCATGTGTGCGTGCGGTTCGTGCTTATATCATCCGATCTTGTAGGCTATGTGTAAAATCAAAATAATAGTCCAATCAATCGTGGGTCGATGAGAAATAAATCATTGTGTTTGTTTGATAAAGACGTTTACGAGCCCTGTGGTCGAGATAATCATTCTGGTTGTCGCTTCTCCCTCATTCTCTCCTCTCTCATGTGAACAGACAGGGGAGCTTAAGCTCATCAAATATGCAAATATCATCCAATCCTAGCTGTGGGCATTTACTTCCAAGTCTCCAGTGTAATAAAAATAATTTTGTTCAGTTTTCCATTTAAGCGAGCTTGTCATTACTGTTCTGTTATGTTTTTCATTAAGAATATTGATATTAATATTAAACACACCATTCAAGCAATTTGCTCCCAAATTGGTAATAATTCTAAAGTTATGAATGCAGCCTATTTTTTGTAAAAGATAAAGATAGAAATGCACACAGAAAACAAAAACCTTGCAAAAATGATATGCGATCTGCCTAATCCTGGCAAAATCAAAGAGATGCAGATTCGCACGGGAATACTATTATCACAGGACCTCTGTGTTCGGCGAAATATGGTAATTTGCAGAGGAATTTTTACTTTACAAATTACAGACATGACCGATTCACACGGGGTTAAGATCACAGACATTAGCACTATTCGCACGAGATTAGTATTATCTAGGGACCTCTGTGATTTAGCAATGACTCCCCCACATCTGAGTTTTGCGTGGCGCATTCGCACGGGATAAGCAAGCCTGTGATTTTACTCGAATTTACTGACTTCTCCTGGATATGATGTCAAGACTTCATTATATAGCTGTATGAAATCATAAACAGGCATCGATATCGTTTTGATTATTTTACAATAGCCTATTAAATAAACAAAATTCCGTTCAGTTAGCGAACAGACGCCATGAACTGAGCTCAGACCAGCGGCAGGAGTCAGATTTAATTTATCAGGAGTGAGAAGCTGACAATATACGGCGGAAGATTCATAACGTAAAGAGTGACTTTGTGCCTCTTAAAGGTCCCATGGCATGACATTTTTATTTTATGAGGTTTTCAACATTAATATGAGTTCCCCTATAGCCTAAATGTTGTCCCCAAGTCCCTAGAAATTTTGATCAGTGTAAAACGAGTTCAGGCTGTCTTTCTCTGCCTTTGAGAAACTGAGAGCTCAGACGAGCTGATCTTGATTTCTCCTGTTATGACGTCATACCAGGAAAGGTTTCCGGCCCTTCCTCTGCTTTGCCCACCCAGAGAATTAGTAGAGAAAGGAGTCAGTTTTATCAGTGGATGTCAGCAGCACAGGCTTTACCATATGGATTCAACAGTACCACCACAAACAGTGAGTAACAGTGTTCATTAATGCCTGATCTGGGATCAGTGAGTTCTGATGTGCAGCTAATCATTCAAGTTCACACAGACTTTTTTTCAAAGTCGTTTAAAACTGTCAGTCCCGCCGCTGGCCGTCTTGATGCATCAGTGAATCAAGCCAGTGACTAAAACCATCAACTTCACGTCATTTCTGTTTGTAGCATGAGACAAATATGTTATTTAAATTATTAAACTAGAGAGAGCATTCAAAGAACACTCTTTTTTTATGTTCGGATAGGTCAATCACCCGTTTAAATGACGCTGCTCTAGTAATTATGCTCAACAGAAGCTCTTACTGTATTCATGTCGATGTCGTATGTTGTTAGCTGTGGTGAAAGCATTTTGTGAGAGAAATAACGTTGCAAAGTTAACTCGTGTTTATTCAGAGCTCTCAGATACAAACAAAATAAACTCGCGCTCTCAAAAAGTCAGTACAATAACACTTCCTCAGCAATCCCCTCCGCACGTAATCTCATTTCAAATGCAAAGATGTCAGCCAATCACAACAGTGGGTGTTTTCACTGACGACTCACAGCAGACACGCCTCTTGAAACCGAGCATTCTAAACAGAGGGCGAGTATCAGTATAGAAAAATGGCTTTTATTTCTAAATTATGACATTTTTTGATGTAAAAACCATACTAACAATATAAGTACATCCCAGGAAACATTATAAAACAATAAAACAACCCATGCCATGGGAACTTTAACAGATACAGAATGCAATTGAAATGTCTGTCCAACATGAACAGGGCCCTTACATGACAACGAGATGCGTTTAGCCACTCAGCCATTGTCTAAATTCACCTGTTTTAGGCGGCTAGCTGTGTCTCGCGCTGAAGTCCTGTGGGAACTCCGTTGTAGCAGGAAAAAGGCAAATAGTCCAGTCGAGAAGAGTGTCCTGTGTGTAAAGAGGCTCTGCTCATCGGCTCGACGGTTCTCAGTATCGAACATGTCCGAGAGAAACTCTTTTCGATTCTGAAATCGAAAGGGAGAAACTAAAGTAACTTGTGTGATCAGCGCTGACTTGAGTCACGCGAACCGTTTAGAGCAATTCAGTCCGATTTGGTGAACTGGTTCGCTCGGTTCACTAAAAAAAAAACGGTTAAAAAGAACTGGTTAAAAAGAACGATAGAGTGATAATCCAATCGGGCTCACAAGTGAAGAAGAAATTTTCCTTTCCTTTTCCTTTCCGAAAAAATTTGTAGCGAACACTTGACTAACTTACATAGACACAACACAGCTGCCGTTTTAGCTGAGGGGGGGGGCTCTGGGGATTAACTATAATATCTCCGTGTTGCAAGCACCAGTCCGGTTCATTTTTGTTTTTTGGTTTTTTTTCTATTGACTGTACTCACAGAGATATAACGATCAAGATAAACTTAAAAAATCGCCGGAGTTGTCCTTTAAAGTTCTGCATAATTAATGGTGTTGCCATTTAAGTGACTTAAATGGATTTGGATTGCCACTATGGTAGAACTACACTGTTAAATATATATTATATATATATATATATATCATAAAGAATTTGTAAACGACCGTAAAATTAAAGTCAGTAATCACAATTCAAATAAAGTGTAAAAACGTACGTCGTATGTACGTCTAACGTGACCGACTGAAAGGGAACTATAATTTTACAGAAATTTATATTAAAAGTTTTTGTGAAAAACACTGTTATTTTACAGATTTTTCCTTGTTTAAATTAAGATATTTTACTTAAATTTTATGGTTTTTGTTTATGGTTTTGCTTGGACGGCCAACTTAAGGCTTCAAAAATGCTCTTCAGAAACCTACGGGTGACATTTTTCTTACATCCTCCGTAAAGAGATATCTGTGTTTTCGCGAGGAAAGAGTTAATAGTAAGAATGAGACCCCAAACTAAAGTGTTACCCAAAATTTACAAAATCATTGAACGTTTCGCTCAAATACTTTTGTCAGGCACTCAGAATAACAGGGAAAATATGAAATGTGTTCCCCCTCTAAATCTTTGCAGAGTTGAATTCTATACTGCATTACAGATGTCGCCTCTCCAGTGTTGTGTTTTCCTCTCTGTGCTGACGAAGGCCTTGTAAAAGCTAATGTCGTAATTTCACAGACCAGCAGGATTTTTCATTGAGTTTGTTTTGTGTGAAGGAAAGAGATGCAGATGTATTTTCCCACCCAATCTGCAAAATAACGTCACTGCAATTTGCTAAATATAAAACTGCGACAAAGCCCGGGCTACATTTACACTAGAGGTGAATCTGACCTCAGCAATATCTCCTGCTTCTGACTGTGCATCGTTTTTAACGAGGAAAAAGGTTAATGTTTTCATATGACATGGTCTGAATGAGTAGTCGTATTTCTATTGGGTTTTTCTTTTTTTCTTTTCCACAATCTGCAGTTGCTGATGTTAGGAGCCATTCTGAATGAGTTCTTCACATGAATGTGCAAAGCTCAGCTTCACATTTGCTGCTGCTGAACTTCTCGTGGTCTCTCTGCGACCTTCTCTGTGAATCTTCCACGCAAAAGACATGTTAACAAACACTCTAATGAAAAGTCGAAGGCATTTATATGCCCACGTGAAAATCCATAAATTGCTGACTTCACAGATCAAGCATGCTTTCACAGTGGAATATGGCTAAATTTGCTCTGTCTCTCTCTCCCTCCTCAGCTTCATACATTTTTGACGTTAATTGAGACTTGAGTCATTCCAGAGCCATATAGACCTTAAACCTCTGTCGGTAAATTTCTCTCATCAACGAAGAGTTTTAATTAAAGAGGGGCTGCTCACAATCAGTAGTCCATCAAAACCCTATTTTGATTGCTGAATTAAGTGATTTTACACAAATTCTTACTCTTTTAAGAGTCCCGATTATCCCTTTTTTTGAGCATTTATCTCCCTTACTCTCCTTCTTTCTGTACTTTTACAGTCTCATTCCCTGCTCCTCCTATTACTTTTTCAAAAATGTTTCTTTGTCATACCTTCATAATGTCTTTGTATGGCAGCCTTGCCAAAAATTGTGCCCACACCATTTGGCATGTTTCATTGCATTATCACGTACAACAATTGGCTCCAAGCACTGAAGCGTGAAGAATTTTCATCCCTTTTGGCCTCTGCTGTTTATATCTATCTGCTTTATATAGAGATCTATAGACTGATGTACGACTGAAATCCGCAATATGAGCTTGTTTGAGATTTCTTTGTTTCTATAAGAGAAGTCATCGATCAAGGTTTTGACATTATCATCTGTAAGCACTTTCTAATAACGCAGCTCCTTTCATTTCTCATCTAGTCAGCAGCTTCAACATCTGTTCCTGAAATCACCTCAATTCCAACCCCCCCCCACCCCCCCCCACCCCCCCAAAAAAAAAAAAAGTAATTAAATCAAATAAAAAATGGACAAATGGACAGAACCTTTTAGAGGTTAGTCCTGGCAAAGCATTGTTTTATCACTCTGTATTGCTTTGGCAGTCCTTATTGGCCTTGCAGATCTGTTTTTTTTTTTTTTACTCATTGAGGTGATGAAGAGTTAACACAAAAGCTTTTGAGGCATATGCTGACTGGCTTTTTTTTTTGTTAATATTGGAGGCAGATGATTCGGTGTGGTGAACCCTGAAGGGAACAGCCGAAAGAAAAAGCATTTCTTTGCCTATGAACAGGGTATTCTCACAAAAATGCGTATAAATAGTACGAGTGTGCAATGTCGTGGAATGTATACGCCAAAACTCATTTTGGCGTGTCTATGGCACGTTGTTTTTCGCGTGCATATGACACGCATTTTATGGCGTATTATACACACGAGATTTTTTTTTTCACAGCTTGTTTTGTGGGTCCCATGGTTAACATGGAGCATTTGGATTTTATAGTACTAGTAATAAAACAGATCATGAGACTACTGGAAGTTGGACATTAAAAAGTTGACTATCTATCTATCTATCTATCTATCTATCTATCTATCTATCTATCTATCTATCTATCTATCTATCTATCTATCTATCTATCTATCTATCTATCTATCTATCTATCTATCTATATATATATATATATATATATATATATATATATATATATATATATATATATATACTGCTGATCAAGCAATAATACTGATTATCTCTTCATCATGGCATTCCTGTTAGAAGCAAATCCTACCCTAAACCTACCCACATCAAAACAATATAAAACACATAACAGGCAAATAAAAGTACAGGTCACAGGTATTCATTGCAAAAACTGACTAAAAACATTTTATAAAAGTATTAACTCATGTTGCATTTCAAGTCTTCTAAAGTCATAAGTCTGTTCTTCATGTAAAGAACAGAGTTGATCTTAATCTTATAATTGCTGAAATGATTGTCCTGCCGCTCTGTGAACACACTATTTCATGTCTCATTTAACTGATACACCCAACTCTTTATCATGACAAAATAAGTCACATAAGACACACAAGAGCCAATGACATTTTACAATCAATGCTGACGTAATGACGCAACTGGTCACAAGACATACAAGAGCCAATGGAATTTTACTATAAAATCTGATGCAACGTTTCTTTGGCCGGCAATTTTTTAAAATATACTCCAATATGTCATAATGGCAAAATCATAACCCAATATATAATTTCATTATGATGATATGCCCAACACATCTGTGTATGACGCCAAAGGTCTCTCACTGAAATGAATAAAGCACCCTGCTCGTAAAAAAATCACGCTAAAGGGGTACCGTGTGCGTTAAAATCTGACGGAAATGGGGTCTGACCAAAAGTGAATTGGTGACGAGTAGTGAGTGAGACCGTGTTGTGCCAGCAGTGGTGAGAATTTGGTCCGAGGAAGGACAAACCAGCGATAGGGTGTCAGTGTGTGGTACAAAGGAAAAGAAACAAGGACTCAAATGCAGGAGGAAACCGAGGATTTATTAAACAACAAAAATAAAACAAAAACACCCAGGAGGGGGAAACCCAAACTAGAAGGGTCATTTTTACCAGGAGCAGTAACAAGAAACACGACAGGAAGCAGGCGACATCCAACAATCCAGCACAGGACTGCAGACCCAAGGTGATTATAAAGGGCACAACCAAGGAAGGAAATTGGGGAGAACATGTGGGGAAAATTAACCAATAACCAAAAAAAAAAAAAACAAGATAGGCGGGATAGACAAGAGTCAGAGACATCTCATCATACCAAAACATGACAAACATGTGACACAGGGTGTTGGGCGCCCAAGGCTCATCATCGATGCATGAGGAGTTTACTGGGGGAAGTGATGGCACCATGATGCTCAGTGGGACGACAACAAGCCAGTGGAGGGAATGTGATGCTCTAGGCAATGGTCTGCTGGGAAACCCTGGCTCCAGCTATTCATGTGGATGTAAATGTGACACTTGCCACCTACCTAAACATTGTTGCAGATACATCCGTTCATGACATGGTGTTCCCTGTGTGGCAGTAGGCGTTCACCCCACCTATTACCACTCGTCTGGATGGTGGTTTGGCATTAGTCCCAAGGGCTACAAATATGTTTGGTGTGTGTTGCCGGGGAGGGCAGTATGTGACGCCATGTCATCGTCTTTCCGGGGTGGTGTGTAAGGGTTGAGAGTGGACTGAGGAAGTAAACGGCGGACCGTCTGCAGCACTCGTTGTTGTGTGAGCTTCTGGTGAAGCAGATGAGGTTCGTGGTGACTTTATAACTGCCGGCTTCAGTTGGCAGTTATAAATAGGCCTGAGTAAGGTTGTGGTGGGTTGTACGTCGGTGTTGTTCTGTTTAAGGGACGAGTGAAGCGGAGGCTCAGTGCAGCATGACGCACTGAACGTTTTACGATAGTTACATTACTCTAAAGGACTGTTGTTTGCTCAACTGGCGTTCGTAGAGACGTGCTGCTGTGAGTGCATGACTCCCTGCACTGTTTTGTTGGCTATTTAGCCTAATGACGACTAACGTTATCGTAACAACACCTTTAACTGTGTGCCTCTTATTCCACTAGAGCCGGCATTGACCTGCATTGGGTGTACAGTTGTACATTTGAAAGCGCTATATAAATGCCTCATTCATTCATTCATTCATTGCCGGTTGATATTATCACCCAGAATATCGTGAATTGCCATTGGCCCTGGATGCTCATTATTAGTCATCACTGTTCACTTTGTTTTTGTTTATTTTGTTAATTTAAGTTGCTGTATTTTGTGTATTAATTTATGTGATTTTGGGTTCTTTTATTTTGCATGTTTAGTATTCTTTGTTTTTGTTTGGCCCTTGTGGCCCAGGTATGAAGTACAGACGTTTGGTCTGCATGTTTAAGGCCGGCAGGATAATTGTCGCTTCTTCTCATAACACCCTGAATGTCAGAGGTGTGTACGTATTACAGAGCCATATTGAGAAGTGACTGGCTGTTGTGTATTCCTCTATCCTTGCAACTGTGCCACTGTGTTCCTGTTTCATTGATATGAATATCGTGTGTTTTTGGGCCTAATGGTGACGTACCTTTCTACGTTATATTCTTTTGTGTTTTCTTTTGATTTGTGGAGGGTTGTTCCCTCCTCATGTATATTTTTGTTCACGTTTTCTATCGTGGTCTGTGGTCCTCATTTTGGTGGTGGTACTGTGGAGTGTTTGCTGTGCCACACGGAGGTGTCAGGTAGTGTGTGTGTGGTGTGAGTGCATGTGTGTTTGCTGTGGTTTTCTCTTTAGGAGTGTAGTGCCCTTCGGGTTAAGTGATCTCGACTGCCGGACCAATTCTTATGGGAAGAACGTGTCAATGTTTATTTTAATTTATTTATCTTGAGTGTCTTTTTGATTTCGTCTGTGGTTAATTGACCTGTTTAACTAATCATTTTAATTAATAAAGTGTTTTACTCTTTGTATATGCAACTGTATATGCTTTGAGCTTGATTTGGGTGATTCCCTGGTATTAAGCCCCCAGGGTGGCGTAGTGTTTTTATTTTTTTATTTTTTTATCTTTTTTGTGCTTTTTGCACTACAATCAATTTTGTGTCCTCTGCATACTGCTCGCATGACAAACCTGGTAGAAGTGGCTCAGGATAATGCACCCTGCCACACTACACACATTGTCCAGGATTGATTTGAGGAACACGAAGCGTTCAATGTGTTGCCCTAGCCTCCAAATTCCCCAGATCTCAATCCAAATGAGCATCTGTGGGATGTTCTGGACGAACAAGTTCAATTTACGGCAACAACTTCACAACCTACACTGAACAGGGGGGTATTTCTATACTGTAAAAAAAAATCAAGTCTCCATTTGAACATTTTCAAGTGACTGATCACAACTAAAATTTTCAGTTAGCCGAAATTGAATGTATGTGAATTAAATTGTTTTTTTAATTTTTTTTTTTTTTTTTTTTTTTTATGGAAAGATCTGTACGAGTTGAAATATTTAATGTTTAGTTATTTTGAACATTTAAATAAGTTGGTAGAATATACAATTATGTTTTTAGTTTTTTTGTGTTTTTGTTTTTTTGGTTATTGTGGTGACGAGGTAAGCTTGTGCTTAGGTTGTGAGTAGCTGTCGTACACACACATACAAGTCCAATGATCGTTTGATTGAGATAGAACTGATGACCATTATATAGACTGTGTAAGTGATAAGCTGGCCCTCAAACACATTTATTTTAGTTTTACAAAATGTAATGTATTCATGTATTTTTGTAGCATGTAAGGATCCACTAAAATAATTAATAAAATAATTCTCATCACTGGCTTTAGCACATTTACAGCTCATTGAGAACAGAAATCGACATAACAGAAATTATTTTAAATGTCAAATATAACTGAACATCAAACTTAATCAAAACTAACAGATTTTTAACATTTACTCTCCTGATCTATCCCCATGAAAAGCATGCTGGGAACTAGAAATGCAATGCAGTTTCAGTCAAAGCAACATAAATGATTAATGTAGCCCCAACACAAATGGATTAAGTTCACTTAACATTTTACTAATTTTATTTAATTTAACGTAAAAAGAAAAAGTGCAATTAAGTAAAAAATAAAAAATAAAAAATAAAATAAAAACTAAAGATTTGTTTAGTTTCAACTTGTTTTATTTAAATTTAAAAATCATTGCTCGCTGATCTGTAAATTTTGCATCAATGAGAAATTGTGATTTGGGGAACATGTTATGCTACTTTTTGGCACAATATTAACAATATTATTAATAAAACAGGAACTCATCAAAATGTCCAATATAATAAACTTAAACATACCAACATCTTTCCCTTTACTGAAAAACACACTTAATCCTTAAATGTACTTGAATTTACCCTTGCAAAGCATGCTGGGACCTATAGATCCACTGCCTACTTCTGAGGAAGCATCATAGAGCCATTGCCACCAATGGTCTTCAGTGGTCACAAATGGTCATCACCTAATATGTTATCTATAATTTATAATTATAATACTAATAATCATTTGTTACATTTATATTGTGCTTTTCTAGGCACTTAAAGCGCTTTACATATAGAAGGGTGGATCTCTCAACCACAACCAAAGTGAAGCATCCACCTGAAAGCCATATTGGGCCAGAACATCCATCACACACCAGCTGATTTGTGATGAGGAGACAGAGTGATGAAGCCAACCGTATATCCTACAGATATCTACAGAATATCTCTTTGTAAAGTTGTTGTCACTATATCATCCTGTTTGTCGACCGTGTTCCTGTTTCATTTTGTTTTGGAGGCTTCTGTAGCTTTAGCTGACATGGCTATACATAGAAAAGTAGAGGTGAGATGGAGGGAATGGGTTCAGGACATGGTCCCTAGTCATACTCAAACATCTCTTATGTTCTGAACATGCACACAGCCCATAGTTCTAACATAAACTGTTGTTTTCATTTAATTGATGTGTTTTTGTTTTTTGTTTCTTTCATTTTAGGTTTGCAGGCTGTCATGGCCAATCAGATGAGTCCTGAAAGTGAGTTGAAAACCTGTCAAGAGCAGCACACTTAGAACAGCAACTCTGAGGACAGGCCGCCAGGACTTGGGTTTTATCTGACGCTGCTGAATATTCATTGAGTTGCTGATTAAAGCACCGTTGATGACTGTTGGACATTAATGGGCAAGTTTTGAATGTTTTAAGTAGACATCACATCAGCAACATAATGTTTTGACACTCACTTCTTTGGTGTACTTATTTTCAAACATAATGTCTCTGTTGGCTTTTACTGTGTCCAGACATAGCTAGGTGTAAAAATGACATTGATAGTTGAACATAATGAGATGATGCCTAAGGAACTGCATCTTGCAAGACTTTCATGTTTCCCATTTCCTTTTTTTGCGGTCAAGGAAAAAAAAAAATATGACCGCTATTTATATGTAACTGCTTGCCTATTGCCTATTGTTACATGTTCAGAGCAAAATAATGGATCTTTTCATGATTACATATAGAAGAGAAAATGCTGAAAGACATTGACAGATTGGAAACGGTGCAGTTTTGAAATTGACATGTTGGAGAAAGATTACAGGCGTTTATGCTGCCACACTTCAAACTCAATACACCCTGTTATCAAGGTGAGTGTGTGAAAGGACAGCTTGATATTGATGTGATATGTGAATATTTGCTACAATCTCTTCTTCCAGCCAATCTCTGTCCTTCTCTGACTAAACAGAGGGTGGTCTGTCATCCACCTGTAATCATCTGGGATTCTTTTTATGAAGATTTTCATTTGGAGAGGTTTATTTCATAATGATGGTGTATGTGCAACATATTTACCGAATGCCTCCAGGTGTTGACGTGTAAGCGAGGGGGCTGCTGGATGAATAACTGCAGCCCATATGGCCATGATTTAACCTCTATGGATAAAAGAAAACAAATGACATCTCGAGAGATATCTTCATAAGCAAAGACACACTCCTGAGATTGCATGTGGTGAATTTAGGGTAAGGTGCTACACTGGATTTTTAAATAGTTAGACACTAAGATACATGTATTCAGGCACTCTAATGCACATATGTATACGGCAAGAGACTCAAGAAGAAGCACTCGTTTTCTTTTCCCAATCCTGGCGAACAATTGCTCTCCAGAGGTATATTGTGTCTTTTTTTTTTTTTTTTTTTTTTGAAAAAAAAAGTGTGAGCTGCTGGAGATGAATTATTTCTATTTTCTGAAGCTCAGATTCGGTTTAGATTTGATTTGAGCCAGCGGCTGCTCCCAGCAGCTACGCCTGCTTCAGTTCAAAAGAATGCTTGTCACTGAATGTGAATGGTTATGATAAATTTATTGGCAGCAGACACTGTTTTGTATACATATTTTACCTGCAGAGGTTAAGTGTCTGAAATATACTAAATCGGAAAGGATATCTCTCCTCGTTGGAAATCATTTTAATTGGTTCTCTTCTTTTAAAACTTCTTGAGTGTAGAAACATAAAATAATAAATAAATAATGTTTTATGAAAATAATATAACTAACCGGATGCCCTTTCATTTAGCATAGTGATGTTATTATTTTTTTATTTAGGTTTTTCATTAGGCAATAGTTTATAAAAAATGTATTCTGTTATGAGGTAAAAAGAGCTCAGATTTTTTTTATATGCTATATTTATATATCATATATTCTACATTTACAATGAACAGGGACTGTATACAACGAGTAGCGTTACAAATATGTTGTAGCACACAGTCAGGCTCTTTATAGTTGTAAAATTGTTGTTTTGTTTTGCATCGGCAGTGATAGGGTTAACAAAGGGATTTCCAAGGGGGTAATCTAGCACTCGGAAAGCGTTCCACTCATAGGGGCGGCCATTGCTAACCAAGCCATCACCTGCTGTTAGCATCCCATTGACTCCCATTCATTTTTGAGTCACTTTGACAGTGAATAACTTTATATCTGAGGCGTTTAAAGACTCCATTTGTCGATTGTTTATTTATAAAGAAACACGACAATGCATAAAAGGCTCCATTACCTTGTATCTTACACTATCACCCCGTAGAAGCTGTTTTTGTAAAAATAGGCTAACGATTGTGTCATAACCAACGCGACTCTGTCGCACAGTTGAGAAATTACCGTATAGACAGGAGGAGACGCTCAGAAGCAATCTTTTGCTCTCTATGAGACAGTCGGGGGGACGTGGAAACATAAAGTCCGATAAAGTCATGGAGGAAGAATGGGGAGAAGCCGATAGTGAGCCAAAAGCAACGGGAGAAAATATTTAAACAACGTGATTCAGATTTCACTTTCCACAACTACTAGAAGACTTACAACTGTCAGACAGGTTGCTTACATCACATCTACGTTGTCAAGCTCAGTCTGAGCCTGCGCAGTTCGCTCAGCCTTCAGGAAGTGAGTGCCTCTGATTGGCCTCATTTTCTGCCGTTGAAGTCAATGGGTTAGCTCAGACTGAAAGATTTAATGGACTGTCTACATGAGACGTTATCTAAACCGATCTGGTGTTTACATGTGCTGACTCTCAGTCGGAATCACTTTGTCTGTGATGCTGTCCTCTCCAACAGCTGATGGAAAGTGTGTTTACGGTTGCCAAAGCAACTCTCAACAACCACCAGGATTTATACGGTTTTATAAAAGCTATTTATGTGTTGTAAAGTGTAATAATCATCTCAGAAAAATACATTCTTCTCCCAGGCGCAGTTGAAGTATAATGTGCCTGGGACAAATGCTGTCAAGATGAGGGTGCAGCCAGGCTGTGTCTGTATCATTATTCCAACATTATCTTCATAACTCGAAATAAAAAGTTTATCATTACCCCTCAGAAAAATGTACTTTCTTGTCAACACTCAACAGCACTGGTGTGAGGTGTGAGCGTGGCGCGCGCTGTATATCGTGTCATATAACTCAAAAGTAATCGTAGTAATTTAAATCGGTTTGGGCATTTTTATTCCGATTGAGGTGTTTATATGGAGCATTTTCATTTGGATTGGACTTTTAAACCGATTACAGTGCTCCATAAACACACCTTGTCATTCTTTCAGACATTACAATGGCCTTACCTTATTCAGAAGAAGCCGCCACTTTTTCCGAGTTGTGTAACGTCATATGTCGACTATCTTCCCTTCTGATAGATTTGCAGTCAAATCATTCTCTATGTGCAATAGGAAAAGATCCGAAAATCTCCTGAGCCGTTTCAGCCAGTTTCAAATTGAGAAACTTCTTTCTGAGTCTGGCTGACGTAGCAGAGCCAACAGGCAGTGTTCTCAGCGCGTAGAACAGACCGAGATGAGCGTACACTCACGTAGCCTACCGCGATACTTTGAGATTCGCAAGGGATAATGTGCTTCTTTTTTTAAATACAGTAATTAAAAAATATTTAGCAATATCTTACTCATTCTACACACAGAAATAATAAGATAAGACAAATAAATCAAGAAAAAAAGAATTCTTTATTCAAAGCACTAGGCAGGCATTAATTGGCTCTGGTCCCCCCAGCCCCCCCTAAACTCCGGCTATGATATAGTAGGTCCGCCAGTGTATATATACACACACACACACACACACACACACACACACACACACACACACACACACACACACACACACACACATTCACCTTAAGGATTATTAGGAACACCTGTTCAAGTTTTCAAGTTCTCATTAATGCAATTATCTAATCAGCCAATCACATGGCAGTTGCTTCAATGCATTTAGGGGTGTGGTCCTGGTCAAGACAATCTCCTGAACTCCAAACTGAATGTCAGAATGGGAAATAAAGGTGATTTAAGCAATTTTGAGCGTGGCATGGTTGTTGGTGCCAGACGGGCCAGTCTGAGTATTTCACAATCTGCTCAGTTACTGGGATTTTCACGCACAACCATTTCTAGGGTTTACAAAGAATGGTGTGAAGAGGGAAAAACGAAAATGCCTTGTTGATGCTAGAGGTCAGAGGAGAATGGGCCATCTTTTTCAGGCTGATAGAAGAGCAACTTTGACTGAAATAACCACTTCAACCAACCGAGGTATGAAGCAAAGCATTTGTGAAGCCACAAAACGCACAACCTTTAGTCGGTTTGGCTACAACAGCAGAAGACCCCACCGGGTACCACTCATCTCCACTACAAATAGGAAAAAGAGGCTACAGTTTGCACAAGCTCACCAAAATTGGACAGTTGAAGACTGGAAAAATGTTGCCTGGTCTGATGAGTCTTGATTTCTGTTGAGACATTCAGATGGTAGAGTCAGAATTTGGCATAAACAGAATGAGAACATGGATCCATCATGTCTTGTTACCACTGTGCAGGCTGCTGGTGGTTGTGTAATAGTGTGGTGTAAAATGTTTTCTTGGCACAATTTAGGCCCCTTAGTGCCAATTGGGCATTGTTGAAATGCCACAGGCTACCTGAGCATTGTCACTGACCATATCCATTACTTTATGACCACCATGTACCCATCCTCTGATGGCTACTTCCAGCAGGATAATGCACCATGTCACAATGCTCAAATCATTTCAAATTGGTTTCTTGAACATGACAATGAGTTCACTGTACTAAAATGGCCCCCACAGTCACCCAATCTTAACTCAATAGAGCATCTTTGGGATGTGGTGAAACGGGAGCTTTGTGCCCTGGATGGATGTGCATCCCACAAATCTCCATCAACTGGATGCTATCCTATCATTATAAGCCAACTTTTTTATAGAATTCTTTCAGCACTTTGTTGAATCAATGCCACGTAGATTGAAGGCAGTTCTCAAGGCAAAAAGGGGTCAAACAAAGTATTAATATGGTGTTCCTAATAATCCTTTAGGTGTGTATCGGTTATAGTATAGGTTATTTTCTATTCTTCCTGAAAAAAATAATATATCATGATGTCACATAAATGACTCCAAACCTTTTCTTTTGTTTCTTTTTTTTTTTTTTGGCTCCAAACAGGTAGTATGGCTTTTTTTTTCTTTTTCTTTTTTTTTTACATTTAAATTGTAAATATTGACTTATATCAAAGTGGATTGATTTTCCCAGTGACCCTTTTGTATGAAGATTATTAAAAGCATTTTCTGCATCTTTTCACATGAAAGTTCTTGATAGTCCTGGAGCGTTAGGGCCTGTTTACACCTTGTATTAAGATGCATTTTGGTCGATAGGATAAGTGGACAACTGATTGCTTTCTTATGTAGATGCTCATGTGGTCAAATGCGTTCAAACAGACAAACTCTTCGCCTACAGACAAACTCTTCGCCTACAGACATAATGTGTAAACTTTGTCGGATGAAGACCCAAGTTTAGAGAAGAAAGCCAATCAGGCACAATTTTCTTTCACCATTCCCGATTTCTAACACAGGTTTGGCGTGGTCTTGCGGCTATCAGAGCAGAAACTAAATCTGCTGCTCTCCGTATGTTTTGGTGGATGTTTCTGTACTAAGTTCAGTGTTTTGAAATTTTTGCACAATATGTTTGTGTATCACGTATTCCAAGGTTACATTACAATAATATTAATATTATAACACTTTTAGTAATGCATTAGTGCCCGGCACTGTTCAAGGGTATTTTCCATTCATTTTCACTATAGGATATAGTTTATTTCTACTGTGATTTATTTCAGGCAAACTGGAGGAATCACTATGCAAAGTTGAGTAAGGAACGGAGCAGCATATCACTTGGGCAAAGATGTGAAGGAGCCTAGGTGGCTGTCAGCAGCAAGCTGCCTGCCGCTTCCCCCGATGACTAAATAACCAATTTATCTGACTGCAGCAGCCCAATTATACTTGTCCTGAATACTGTATGTTCATGTGTTTGTGTGTGCTTATATATCTCAGCATGCTGTGTTGGACTGAGAATGACCTGGGTCAGTGTTCAGCTGCTCAAGCATGCCGCATGCACATCTCATGCATGTTACATGGAATGCATTTAACACACGTACAGACATTTTCCAGGCACATTAGAGATGGTTTTAAACTTGCTTTAGCTTAATGTTAGAGAGTGAATAGTGTGTGTGTGTTCATGTTTTTCAGTCCCGGTGGGGACTTGAACCTGAATACTCATGGGGGTTTGTGTAATCGTGGGGACCTAAATTGAGGTCCCTATGATGAAACAAGCGTATAAATGTTATATAATATGTTTTATGAAAATAAAAAAATGCAGAAAGTGAATTACTTACAGACACTTCATTACACACAGACACATATGGATGTGTGTGTACATTTAACCTTAATGCACACAGACTCATGGGGACTTCTGTCAATATGGGGGCCTAAATTGAGGTCCCCATGGGTACAAAAGCTTATAAATACAAAAAGAGTTCTTTGGGAAATGTAAAAATGCAGAACAGTTTAGTGATGGTAAGTTTAGGGGGTAGGGGTAGTGTAGGGGGATAGAAAATGGTTTGTACAGTACAAAAACCATTATGTCTATGGCGATTCCCCAGAAAGCAACACGATCTCATGGTAACGCTTATCAATAGTACGAGTTTGCAATCTCATGGAATGTATACGCCAAAATGAGTTTTGGCGTGCATATTCACAACTTTCCCGAACTCTGACCTTTTCCATGATCGCTATGGCAATGTAGAATAAGCCGGTAACGAACTTCCGGTTTACATTAGTTTGTACTGTTATTTGCTAAACGTTGGTTGTATTATCAGGATTCAGGAGTAGACTTTTATAACAACGCTTCAGGCAAAATGATCACATGTCCCAGATGGTCGCATGGAACTGACTATCTTACAAGAACTTACTAATATCTGTAGCACTAAGCGATTCACCTGAGTTATGCGGCGCAGACATTTTGCCACTGTGTGGTAGTCTGCAACCGGTTGTGTTGGGTCCCGCAGGAGTGCAGGTCTCTATTTGGATAGTAACGTTAGGCTGTTAGAGCGGTCTTGCTACACATTAAATCTGTAAATTATTGAAAACAATAAACATTCCCCTTGCAAAAAATTATACAGTTTTACTGCAGTATTTTAAATAGGTTAAAATAATATATAAACTCAATAATTACATTTACAGCAATGAAATGCTAATTTTTATTACAATGCATTTAAATTCATTGAAGTTCATGCATCTATTTTCATGTTGATTAAAAAACAATGTCTGACATGAACATTTCAACAATTACAAATATTAAAATACAAATATTACTTCTACATCACAGTTCTTGAGTTTATTTGAAGCTCGTTGGGCATTGAATGGAAGGTGTAGTGTGCCGCTAGGCAGCATGTCAAACGGGTCCGTTTATGTTGCATGGTTTATGGAAGCAAGGTTTCGGAGGTGTGAGACCCAGACGCTCAGCGGCGCTCAGCCCTCACTAACCCCGGCGAGAGCAGCCTTAACTTGGCTCATCCTTCTGACGACTGCCGCTGGCAGAAGCCCCTCCCATAATGCAAATTTGCGTCTGTTGTGTAGTGAATGAAGCGAATGGATTCAAAATGTTTACCCGTCCAACTTCGAATTGCACTATTTATTCGCGTCACTCGCGTCTGGTGTGAACGCAGCATAACTGTTATGTGTGCTAAACCGGAACTGAGTCAACCTGAAGTATCGTGTGTCATGGCGACGCTCACTAAGACTTGCAGGAAAGTTGTGGATAGTACACGGTTTTTCACGTGCATATGATACGCACTTTATGCCGTATTATACGTACGAACCCACCACCCTAATCCTACCCAAGAGCGTGTCATATGCACGCGAAAAACTGCGTAGCATTTGTACGCCAAAACTCATTTTGGCGTATCCCTTTTAAGATTAAGTGTGGATTAAACCTCAGTACTTTCTATGATTTATATCAAGCAATTATATCAGTCCTTTCTGACAACATAATCACAACGTTATCACTTTGGTTTCCAAAGAAAGCTAGCTTTTTCTTTCAGTGCCAGGGGAAAAAATCTCTTTGTTGTGTGGAATTGATGTTCATGAGTAAAATCAATCTTCGAGACTGGTCACTTATTATTAGGCTTACATTTAGAGCAAGGTTCGACTTGTCATTGTGTTTCACGTTGCTTCTAAACTTCCTTCTACATCACAAGTATCAAAGCTTCAACACACCTCTCAGCTCAATTGTCTTGCACCACTACAACCGCCACACAAACCGTGTTATTCACCGTTTTGACCTCCACAGGAAAAGCATTGCTAATGGGGCTATGGAAGGATTTTTTGTAGTGGTTGCTAGGCAGTGCGAATGCAGGATTTTGACATTGTGAACCGAAAATAATGAAAGCAAATGAAAGAGATGTTTTTGATCTTAGATTAGAACATTGAAAAGCCCTTGCTAATTGTTGTTTTGAATGTTTCTTTTTATCGTGATATGCCTTTATATACAAACGTATCAGAATCAGTCATTTCTTGGGAAGTATAATGTATGTAATATTGTATTCACATTTCTAGACACACCAAAACAAGAGCTCTTGAGATAAAGTTAAGACATGTGCTTCAGATTTCAACTTTTGAATTTTTTTATGATGTTTAATTGCTGTATTCCCAGTGAAGAATTACACTACCCTCAGCACAGCATTGCCACGGAACATAGCAAATTATGTAATTGAGCCAGTCTCCCTATTTTTTCAAACAACTTGCATATTTGCATCAATATTATTTATAGATTATTTAGTATTTGTTAATATTTTGAATGAGCTCATTTTATGTTCCTTTGTCACTTGTATTATTATATTTTTTTGTTGTAATTGTATCATTTTAATTTCAGTTATTTCAGTAGCATTTTATTTCAGGCAGTATCATACTTTTTTTTAAGTCCAATATTTATATAAATCTAATATTTATTATTATATATTTATGTTGTTTCAGTTGTATTTCAAACTTAGTTAACAATACCACTGATTTGCATCTAACTTATTACAATATACCTTTTCACTCCAAATTAATGACTGTCACATATGGCTTAGACACGAAACAGAGAAGGATCAGTTCAAACTGGTTCGTTTGTTATGAATTGGCAGGGATTCCGGAAAAAAAAAAGAAAAGGGAGAGGTATTGGCAGACTTGGAATATTTGATACAGTGTTTCACATGGGTTTTGTGGACCTTATTCCCTCAAGGGGGGTTTAGAGGTTCAGAAGAACAGTCTTGAATAACTATCATACGTGCGTTCAAGAGAGACTGAAGTTCCAGCGACATAGGATGCTCCGGTGAGAATATGCTGGTACACGCAAGAACCATTTTTTTTTTTTTTGCTCCATCTTCTGCTCTTTCACATTTGTCACTGGAACTTAAGCTAGCGTACGTCGGAACGCTAGTCTCTTGTGTGAAAATCTTTATTAAGCCAAGATAAAAATGTTAGAGTGAATAACTTGTATTTTGAACACCCAAAAAGGGCAAATCACTGCTGGCACAGACACACCACAAGAGTGACAATGACGATAACTCACAGGGCTCGTGGTTACCAGAAGCAGGACGAGCTAGTGCCACGTGTCGCTAGAGTCGACGATGGTCAGGGAACACCCACACGTGCACAGCACTTCACACACGCACACTCACTGCAACCAAGGGTCAATCACTATAGGTTGTAAACCATGCTCTGTGTCTCACAAGGACCCACCACCAAAAGAGCAACAAGCCCTCCTTCTCCGGACCCACGGCACCTGGAACACAAGAAACACAAATTACCAAACAAAATAAAAGTTCAAAAGATTTTGAAAAAGGTTTGTTACATAAAAGGTGGGTACCCACTTTATAGAAATAAATATACAGAAAACAAAATTAATCCAACGTAACAAAAGAAAAACCACCAAACCACTCAACCTGCAACCATTGGGTTGAGAGAGAGAATATATGGAGCACTGCCACAGGCTGGGTAAAATTACTGCGCTACTACCTGCGCAGTGATACAGCAAAGAGGGTTACTGTGGTAAAATTAAAGAAAACAAAAACACTAAAATGAACAACAAAATGAGAAACCTACTCCAGCCTGGGTTTCAGTAATTATTAGAGTGATGCCACATACCTCAAAAAAACAGAGGATCACTCATGGCGACATAACCCCCAGGGAGGTCAAAAAGTTGTCAGTGTGAAATAAAGAAATGAGAAATGTAATTCAGATACATATAACAAAAACATAAAATGACTACAACAAAGACAAAAACCCAGTGAAACAAATAAACAAAAATGTCAAAAACTCAGTTACCATAAACAAAAGTTAATAAAGCAACAAATAAACTTAACAAAAGAAAACAACACACAGGCATGCACCATATGTAAACAAACACATGGGCATGCTGAGCAAACAAACAAACGTTAAACAATATTAAAGTAAATAAGAACAAAACATAGGAACAAGACAGGAACAAGACAGCAGCAATAAACGTCCTAGGTCAGGCAGCCGTCCTCAAATGCCCTTAAACAGGCGAATTAATTCACCTACAAGAAACTAAATGTGAGCTAGATTGGACTCCACTAATGTAGGTTAAACATTGAGCTGTTCTTACAGGTTTGCAGGGCATGCACACACAAGGGCACAGATGAGAAGACGAGGGATGACTGGATGATGACACGTTCGAGGTAGAGTATCTTCTAGCAGGTAAGTAGCAAGGTGAGTCTGTAGCATTATACGAGGCCACAGGATGCGTCTCAACCAGTTTCCTATTTCCCAAGCTCCTAAATCAGCAAATTGTGTACACAAATTCAGGCACTAGTAGGAATAGTAAGAATTCTGGCTAACTTCATGACTACACTACAAGAATTCTGGCTTAATTCTTTATGGAGTAAATTAATGGGAGAAATATCTGAAGTGTTCGGAGGCACCATTTGCGGAACATGACAAGTCAGCATGTTGTGAGCATAGACGCCTGTGGTTTTAGAGCGTGCAGCAGTGGTGCGAAAGGCTCCTCACATTCTCAGGGACAATCAAAGTGCTTGATTCAATTCAAACACTGCTGCGTCTCTCAGAATTTGCCTGCTCCCTGTGGGTGAAGTGTGATCCTCTGAACTCCACAGTTTTTACCTCCCTCAGCACTCATGTTTTTGATGTAAAAAAAATTGTGATTAAATGAACCTGCTGTGGGTCCATTAGTGTAGTGCACAAATTCAGCACATTTTCTGTGATAATGAAGATGAGCTTCAGGTTCTGCACACGAGTAATGCTGTTTCTTTTATAAACAAAAGATAAATGCTCTTGTTTAGTATGCCAAAAACACTTTTTACACCTTACCTTCCCCTATGCAGTCAGTAAATCCCTATGGCATATACTACAGGCAATGTGCCTCACTACACCACTACAACCACTACAAAGAGCAGCCAGAGCCATCCACAATGATGCATTCTTGAATTTCATGAAAGCACAACAGAATAACAGAATACATTAGAACACAGGAGGGTTATGTTTTGAAGTTGAATTACTTTTAACTTTTTAGTTTTAACTAACTTTTATATAAGCAACACAACTGTTTTTAACATTGATAATCCTGAGAAATGTTTCTTGAGCACTAAATAATTAGCCTACTATATTTTAAAATAGAAATTATGTTGGCATAGCAATGCACTACAACTGATTAAAAGATGCAAATTAAAAAAAACACCAGCAGATTAAGAAAACATTTTAATCCGTTTGACAACATGTACTCACAATGCAAAAAAAAAAAAAAAAAAAATACAGAAACATGCTGCAAATACTCAAACCCCAACCAAATACAGAAGCACGCTGCAAATACTAACAAGTCACAACACATCCAAGTACAGAAACATGTTTTAGTTGCATTGTGAGTATTTGCAGCTCACAACAATTCTGTATTTGGTTGCATTATGAGTATTTGCAGTGCGTTTCTGTATTTGGTTATGTTATGACTTGTTAGTACAAACCTGATTCCAAAAAAGGTGGGACACTGTACACACTGTGCATAAAAACAGAATGCAATGATGTGTAAGTTTTAAAATTTCAGTATTTTATTCATAATACAACATAGATAACATACCAAATGTTTAAACTGAGAACATATATCATTTTAAGGAGAAAATAAGTTTATTTTAAATGTCATGGCATCAACACATCTCAAAAAAGTTGGGACAAGGCCATGTGTACCACTGTGTGGCATCCCCTCTTCTTTTTATAACAGTCTGTAAACGTCTGAGGACTGAGGAGACTGAAAGTTCAGGTTTAGGTATAGGAATGTCTAGTTAACTGTCTTAGGTCTTTTTTGTCACATCCTTCTCTTTTTGATGTGCCAAATGTTTTCTATGGGTGAAAGATCTGGACTACAGGCTGGCCATTTCAGTACCCGGATCCTTCTTCTACGCAGCCATGATGTTGTAATTGATGCAGTATATTGTCTGGTATTGTCATGTTGGAAAATATAAGGTCTTCCCTGAAGAACATCTGGATGGGAGCATATATTGTTCTAGAACTTGGATATACCTTTCAGCATTAATAGTGCCTTTCCAGATGTGTAAGCTGCCCATGCCACACACACTCATGCAACCCCATACAATCAGAGATGCAGACTTCTGAACTGAGCGCTGATAAAAACTTGGCTTGTCCTTGTCCTCTTTAGTCCAGATGACATTTATTCCCAGTTTTCCAAGAACTTCAAATTTTGATTCGTCTGACCACAGAAAATGTTTCCACTTTGCCACAGTCCATTTTAATGAGTCTCAGCCCAAAGAAAAAGCCTGCGCTTTTGGATGATGTTTGGTTATGGCCAGCAATGTATTCACCAGCAATGTTTTCTGGAAGTATTCATAAGCCCATGTTGTGATTTCAATTACAGTAGCATTCCTGTATGTGATGCAGTGTCGTCTAAAGGCCCAAAGATTACGGGCATCCAGCATGGTTTTACGGCCTTGACCCTTACGCACAGAGATTGTTCCAGATTCTCTGAATCTTTGGATGATATGATGTGATGATATGATATGATGATCAAACTACTGTAACTAATGAACTGAACTTCAAACTCTTTGCATTTTTTTCTCTGAGAAACTGATATCGCTCCACAATTTTTTTTGGGGGGGATCCTCTGCCCTTGTTGACTTCTTGACTTCTGAGAGACACTGCCACTCTGAGAGGTTCTTTTTATACCCAATCATGTTGCCAATTGACCTAATAAGTTGCAAATTGGTCCTCCAGCTGTTCCTTATATCTACATTTAACTTTTCCGGCCTCTCATTTCTACCTGTCCCAACTTTTTTGAAATATGTAGCTCTCATGTTATCCAAAATGAGCTCAAAATGTCTCACATCTATATTCTATTGTGAATAAAATATAAGTTAATGGTATTTGTAAATTATTGCATTACTTTTTATTCACAATTTGTACTTTGTTTTGGAATTGGGCCCATTTCAATAAGGAGGTTCAACCGACTCTGAGTTTAACTTGAACTCTATCTTGACCTACCCTGAGATGGGAAACTCTGAGTTTTGGGTTTCAGAACAGCTGAATTGTGGTAGTTCAATCAACTCTGACTGAGTTAGGTGGATACACCATGATGATGAAAAGCCATGATCAATGGAGCTCCGAAATTATGATTCACCATGGCATCGGCATCCAAAAAAAAAAGACATCTGCATACTTCTGGGTAAAACATAATATTAAAACATACACACTTTGTTATAATATCAGAAGTGAAAACTGGCAGAACGGCATGCTATTGAACTAATATTCATTTTCAGGGTGTCCCACACCTATATATAAAAATTATTTAGTAGCAGATAAAAATGAAGTATAAAAAAATAATTTGATCATGTAAAGCTTTATACAGTAATTCCACTTTGGTGTGAATTGATGACTTTACAATCATTTGACATATGGAATAAATATCGTTCAGTGTATATTTTAATGTTCAGCAGCTTTTTCCACATAGTCTAATGTTCTTTTCATATAGTATTCTCTAACCCAACCTGTTACATTTGTGAATCAAGGTAATGAAATTAACATTTAACTTCTACTCTGCCATCAGCTAGTGGAACAATAATGGAAGGACCTGCACCAGCACCACTGACAGAAGAAGAGATGGAGGAAGAATATTAAAAATCCACCTGGGGCGGCAGTGGCTCAGTGGTTCATGTAGGTTGTCTACAAACCGAAAGGTTGGTGGTTCGATCCCCGGTTCAACCTGTCGAGGTGTGAGCAGGACACCTAACCCCAGCTGCTCCCGACGAGCTGGATGGCGCCTTGCATGGCAGACACCGCCGTCGGTGTATGAATGGGTGAATGTGAGGCAATATGTAAAGCGCTTAGGATGGCCATAGGGTCTGTTGAAAGCGCTATATAAATGCAGTCCTTTTACCAACAGAAAAAAACACGGTTGCTTTTGTATTAGCAAATAAAGATGTCTGTGTTAATTAGAATAATTAGAATAAATTAAACACAGAATAATCTGTGTTTATTATATAAACTAAAATATGATATATTTCAGACTACTCTTCCTTCTGGTATTCGTCCATTCCATATAGTAATCTGTTTCATTTTCGGAAGGTGTGATGATGGGAATATGTGTGTCAATACATCCAACAACATTGGAAATCCTAAAGGGAATTCAAATGATTAGGTTACTTCCAGAGGTTGCAATAATATATCACGTGGATGCTCCTCTTATTTAGTTTTTTGTTTGTTTGTTTGTTTCCAGTCCAAATATCTAAAAATTCTTAAATCAAGATTGATTTAGTAGATAAGTAAAATAACATAAGATATTCTTGTTATGTGGGGATAAATGTAAATGAAGTGAGTTTTGGCTTAAAACAAGCAGAATTATCTGCCAATTGAGAAAAATAATCTTATACTTGTTTGGGACAGAAACAAGAAATAAGATTTCAATTTCAGTTTAACTCCCAACAAATTACTGCAGCCTCCTCATCTACAGGATACTAGTTCTGTCATTTTGACAGTATTCTCTGTCACAGTATCCAGTATGAAAATATTCAGAGTGAATGAATATGGCTGCAATGCAAAAAAATGCTTTTCTCTTGTCGCGTAATTTCCAGTCAAAATATCAATGTGCATTTCCACATAAGATATGCATGTTCCTGAGACAAAAGAAAAAGGCTAATTTAAATGCATTTTCTTATTTTTCCATATAGGGTAAGAAAAAAATATTCAGTATGAAAAGCATTTGTGCAGCATGAATGAATGTATTAAGTATTTAAACATCGCTGAAACTTTAAAAAGGGGAAGGAGACTGAAAGAAACTCTGGGTTTACCAAAGAAAACCTGCTCCAGACCAGGTTAGGTTCACAGAGTAATTTACCATGGTAACTGACTCAATGTAAAAGTTACCTCTCTTTCAGAAACGGGCTTGACTTACCCTGCTTTCTTGGGTTTGACATACCTCCCATTCTGAAACAGAAAACTCAGAGATTGCTTTATTTTGGGGTTAACATACTCTAAATTTTCACTTAACCCCCTTTATGAAATTGGGCCCTGGTTGGTATACTTAAAAACAAACAAAACAACAACAACAATAACAACAACAACAACAACAACAACAACAACAACGTATTATTCTAAACTATTGACTGATAATCTATATACCAAGCGGACACCTCTCGCAATCTCTCTTGAAAGTAATGTAAACTGCAATTCCTAAACTGGCCACTGGGGACAGGCTCCAGAAGGGAACAGAATCTCATTGAGCCCCGTGTTAAAATTCCCAACTTTACAGCAGAAAAAACAACACATGTTTACAGCCTGGTACAAATTGTGGTTTTGGTCTATATGGCTAATTTTGCCCTTCATGACTACTCTGATGGGGGTGATTTTTTTAACTTATTTGTTTACATTATATAAAGCCTTAAAGTTCTGCATAATTAAGGGTATGGTTACTTTGAGTGACAGGTGGATAGCCATTTAGCCGCCATCTAGTCATTGTGTCACTTAAGCTCCACCCCCATCCCGCCTCTTTGTCCATTTTCTGTTATCCGGTAGTGACACGCGATGACGCGCTATCAAGATGGCAATGGCCAGCTCGCCCCTAATTTACACTTTAGAAAGGCTTATTGGAATCCTATGGGTGATGTCACGGACACTACACCCATATTTCTTTTTTACAGTCTATGGTATATACCAGTTAATTAATATATTTTACATAAATTTAATATTAAAGATAAATTAATAAATATCATTTAAGACTGATAGTGTCATAAAAGTAATACTTTATTTGTTCGAAATTTCATTTTCTGAGAGAAGGACTCTTGCTGTGCATGTGTATTCAATGTTCCCTGATGAGAGAGGCTTGTTTGGGGTTCTTAGCTGTACTACACCAACAAAAAAAGAGTGTGTCAGATCAGAGAGCAACATAGACCCAGTGCTGCGGTTGCACTGCATGATGGGATATGGGTTAGAAAGAGCTCACAGAATAGAAAGTTTGAAAAGAGACGTCAAGTGGAATAAGAGTCAGCAGGAAGTCCTGAAAGGCAAAGGAACTCTTCCACTGTGAGAACCAAATATCAAATATTAATAGCCTACATAATAAAAACACACAAATTGCTTGTCAGTCTGTTGTGAATCATTCGTCTCACAAGAACTTAAATAATACAGTTCTAAAAGAGTTTTTGTATAATATAGTAGGCTATAACATTAACAAAACTGCAAAGACATAATCTAAGTTGCAGCACAAAAAGTCAACTTCAGAGTGAAATCTGCATTAGTGTGCAAAGAATTGTCTCTCCCTTGACCATTTGCTGATTTTGCAACTCCGCTTGTCCACAAATGCAGTTTGCTGGCTGTACAATAAGGGGAAAGTCTGTTCTCTAACCTCTTAAGTATTTTTATTTAGTTACAATATTTGGTTTGACTCCACTATTTGTTTTATGAAGACAGTTAATGTTGACCTTAGCCCCATGCATAGCAAAGTATATCACTTTTATGGGTTTTATTGTGTTTTGTGGTTCTTTTTGGAGCTTGACAGTCATTACCACCATGACTGATCATTCTGATATGTTTGAGGTTAAGTAACTGATCTGATTCTTCCATTCATGTAAAGTTAATCCTGTTGTTATCCCTTACATTTATTTATTTAGCAGATGCTTTTATCCAAATTGACTTGACAGATGACGAACAACAAAAGTGATTCACCCCAGACTAGAGAGACAGTAACATTAGATTTGCTGTAATGAAGTTCCAGAGCTGCTCAGAAACATGGATGGACTGGCTGTACAGAGAACCGGGGCTTTTCCCAGTGGACTGACCAACTTGGGATTTGAGCCTTGCTTCTTATGTTTACATGACACCGTTTTCAACTGAAAACTTTTATGCGTTTTGGCCACTCATTTACACAACAATGCCGTTTTTGGGGCCTGAAAATGCAAGGTTTTGAAAAGGTTTTTAAGCAGGGGTGTTTCTTGAGAAAACGACATGGGGTGTAGGGGAGAGTGGGGCACAACCTAACACTTTTTGACTGTCTCAGTTTGTGTAAATCCACTTGGGGTTTAGAGGATTTATTTTTCCCCACATTAATTGCACATATGTCTAGTAAGATTATGTGGTTTTGTTTCATTAATACAGTGTATACCTTTTTTCTTGATTTACCCCAAAATAATGCGTGAAATAGGTGGGGTACACTGTAACATGAGCATAGCTTTAAATGTTATCTGATATAAACAAACAAAAAACCCAAAACAAACTAAAATATTCTGTCAATAAAATACAATTATTAACTTTTTGAAATAAAATAATGTCTTTTTTATCATTAAACATACACACATTTTTGATTTTGACAACAAACACATCACTAATACAGCTATACAGCATAGTTCAAAACAGAGTAATAATGAATTATTTCTGAACATTGACTCTCAATCCTTATTTCTTTTCTCATGGTTTCTCAAAAGAATTCATAAAACTATAGAATATAATATCATAGTTCTAATAGGGGCTCATTGTAATGCAGTGTTACAACACACCCCATCTGCGTGACTGGGATTTAAACCGGGGCTCGCATCTTCTGCTGTTAAAACAGCATTAAAAAAACATTGCAACTGTTAAATAACAGATATGAGATGAAAATAATATCAGATTTGTCTTATTTTAAATAAACACAAAAAACAGAGATGAATAAAAATAAATGAATAAAAAATAAATGAAAATTAAGAAATGTACTTTTGCTATGGTAAAATAAATGTTCAGTGATACCTTCCAAATATTTTTTTTTAATTTTGGTGCTATTTTTTCTCTATATAGTGTTGATATGGCAACTAGTAAATAGACAAAGTTTTGTCATCCTGGCATGTGTGGAAAGTGTTAAACCATGTGTGTTACAACTAACCCTGCGTTAGGTTGTGCCCCGCTCTCCCCGATTACAGAAAGCAAGGTTAACTTACCGTCACAACTCTGGGTTGATTAACCCAAACCTTGCTTACTCAAGTTATGCTGGTTCCAAAAACAAGTCCAGGAGTAAGTTCAGACAACACACAGTATGTTCCCTGTTAACACACAAGACATTCTTAACAGACCGACAAATCAATGATTCACCATCGAAACAAATGCTAAGTGCACCCATAGATATCCATAATAAAGGCTAGATGTCTTGTGCGCGCTGTTGGCCAATGGAAGTCGCCGTCCGCAACTTGCGGCCATCTTGTCACAGGCAGCTCCCTCTCTCGCTCACAAACCACCTGTTTATGTGAAACTTGTGTGTTTTTGACGCTTTAAAATACCGTATTTTCCGGACTATAAGTCGCATCAGTCAAAAAATGTGTCACGACGCGGAAAAAAATAAGTCGCACTGGACTATAAGTCGCATTAGGGCAGAGCTGGAGCCGTGCGCGCATGTGAGCAACCGCTCGTGTGCACTCGCTCGTGCCCGCTTCACTGCATAACCCGAGCAGAAGAAAGAAAGTTTGAAGTGAGTGAGAAACTTGTAAGGGACTGGCAAAAAGCAGAGGTTACTTTAACTGTGATGAAGAAGAAAAATAAAGCTACTTGCGGACTGTAAGCAAGATGGCCAGAGCTGAAGGAACGAGTCCACAGACGCTTGAACTCTCTGCCGGGAGAGGCTCAGCCGCGCGAGACAAACACTGTGTGAATCGTTCTCCGCTGCATATTTTACTACATGCTGTTTGTATTTGGATGAATAAGATTTTCTTTATGGGGGCATTTTGTTTGTGTTCAGTCTTTCTAAGTTGTTGTCTTTAAGTAAATATTAGGCTACAGGAGCAGCATAGAGCACATTCTCGCAGCTATATGTTTATTCTTGTCAGTCAGTATGAATTAAATTTGATATATAAGTCGCACCTGACTATAAGTCGCAGGACCAGCCAAACTATGAAAAAAAGTGGGACTTATAGTCCGGAAAATACGGTAAATGCAATAAGATGCTAAATATTCAGTTTATTTCACACGCTCTGACAGCTGGCTTCTGTGCATTCGCTAGGTGTGTGTGCTTGTAACACCCTTTTAAACTGGAAAGGCGCGCAGCTCCGTCTCTCTCACACAGTTCGGAAACAGCTGAAATTACAATAAACAAGTGTATGTTGTGAACTAATAATTTGTAGAGATTTGTCTGAAGAATCAGCCGCGGTGAACAGCCGATTTGTACAGAGGCATCTGATGACCAAACTACATTGGAATTTGCGAACAGAAAAAAATCAAGTAAGCCCAGAGCGGTTTGTGTTCAGATTGCGTGTTTTTAGCGAACTCTACCATAAGATGAGATCGAACCATACCCAGACCACCTCCCGCGATGGTCTCAGCTCGGTTCATTTTAAAGGGGTCTAAGGGTGCTTTCACACCTGCCTCATTTAGTTCGGTTGAATCGTACTAGAGTTCGTTTCCCTCTTTGGTGCGGTTCGTTTGGTCAGGTCTGAAAGCAACAATCGCACTCGGGTGCGCACCAAAAGCGGACCAAACAAGCGTACCGACACCTCCTTGAAGAGATGGTCTCGGTACGATTTCAAACGAACTCTGGAGCGGTTTGTTTGTGGTGAGAACGTGATCCGACCTCGAACAGAACCAACTGCAAAAGTACTGATCATTTTTGGACTGAACCAGCTGCCGTAGTTAGCTGCGCTGACATTGTGTGCATGATATTATTACCTGATAGATCGTTGGCAATATTTTCGGGAATATGGAAGCATGTCGAGTTAATAATTAATGCACGCCTCCTCTTGAAGTGACGAGTGATGTGCGCTCGCCGTCTGCAGTGCATTAGAACGTTGTTTTCATGTCGCATCCGCGCTTCATTATAGAAATGTTTTGTTTGCATACTGTGGTAAATACACACTGTGTAGTAGATTATGGCCAGGGACAAAACTGGCCCGCGCAGTCGTCTCTCTATAGTGTTATTATAGTTTGCTGGCTTTGCCTCTTCTGTTGGAATTTTCCCACACGTAAATTCTGACCAATCGAAAAGCAGTTTAGGAAATACGCCATGGCCAATGAGTGATGTGGATGTTGTCACGTGCCTGCGTTTTGGTTCGTTTCAACTGGTTCGGACCAAAGCAATCAGTGTGGTGTGAAAAGGAACCAAAAAATCTGAAAAATGCAACAATGTATAATTGTTTGCCCTTGGTTCGGACCAAATGAACCGAACTAGAGATGTGAAAGCACCCTAAGATCATTTGGAGTTTTCACATATGGGCCAAAAATCACGTGAACCACGCTCAGACCCCTGAAAAGGACCAAGTGTGAAAAACACACACACACTGATGTCTATAGAAGTGGCAATAACAATGATTTCAGACAGCATACTTTTTAAAACCCTGCTTATTACTTAAAACGCACCAAATGGTTTAGCTCCTCAGTACTTAAGTGAGCTCTTAACACATTATACTCCATCACGTCTCAAAACTCTGGCCAGTTGATAATACCTAGAATATCATAATCAACTGCAGGCGATTGATCCTTTTCCTATTTAGCACCTAAACTCTGGAACTTCCTAGTATTGTTGGGAAAGCAGACACACTCTATCAGTTTGAATCAAGACTAAAACCCGCATCTCTTTACTATGGAATACACATAGAATAGTTTTAATTTGTATTATTCAGATCAATTGACTGATTGTTAGGCTGCAGTAACTAGGTCAGCCGAAACCGGGAACACTTCCCATAACACCTCGAGTGACATCGACGCTAATGATAGTCTCTCTGTTTATCTAGAGGTTTACTGCAGTCGGCCGGATCCAGGCCGTGTCCGGATCGGATGGTGGACCTGCGTCTTGACATGGAGTGCTCATCCTGGAGTGTCTGCTGAGCCGTGTCAATTGGTGTCGCTTTTGAATTTGCCTCACCTGCACGTCATCCTCAATAAACCCGTCTCCGGCGCAATAACTCTGATCTTTCATGTATTCATACTCTTGTTTAATCGACGTGGCATCCTAAATAAACCTGTCTCTTGCGTGATACCCAGAAATTTTGAATATTCCGATATAATATGATTTCTGACCTGTAAGGTTGTCAGAATAATAATCATACACGGTGTGTTAATAGGCCAGAGGAGAAATGGCACCCCGACTGAGCCTGGTTTCTCCCAAGGTTTATTTTTCTCCGTCATGCCCTGGTGGAGTTTTGGTTCCTTGCCACTGTCGCCTTTGGCTTGGCTTTCTCAGTTAGGAACACTAAAATTATGATCCAAATTATTCAACTAAATATACAAATAAAATTAATGAATTAGGTCTTATTTAAGTACATAGTACTTAAGGCCACCTAATATAAAGTGGGGCCAACTATAATACTGATCTACCAACATTGTTGCTCTATGATAAATTAAAATAAGCTGATAAAATCACCATTTTCTCCAGAACGACTGTACAGCCAAATCAAATTTTGTTGCAATACTGTCCTGTTTAACACTGTGAAGCTGCTTTGAAACAATTGTCATTGTAAAAGCGCTATATAAATAAAGTTGGTTGATTGATTATATTCCATTCATTTTTTCCACTTCATTTCATTTACCGTGAAAGTGAAGGTTTGGAAAAAGTTTGCCTTTTGTGTGAGTGCCACAGGGTGCCATTGGCTCAATGAGGAGCTGAACTTGAGACAGACAGCAATTGGCAACCACTGGAGTGAGAACTCTCGAAAACCAGTCACACCAAAGAGGTATGAATGCACATCCAGGATGGTTGGCATAAAGAACATTACAGTAGTTTAGTCTAGAGATGACCAGAGCCTGGACAAGTTGTCTACATGGTTGGATAATAAAGAATTTATCTAGATATTTTATAGTGCAAATCCTTAATCCTTTTATAGAATGACAACCGTATTAACTAAATATTAATAAGAACAGACAGCTTTGCAACTTTGATGCACTCAAGAGCAATAACATCATTGAATCACTGTCAATCGGCATTTGGATTCTTCTTTTTCATTCCATAACACTGTTGTTGTTTTTTCCCCTCATATTTTTCGGTCTCTAAATATAAGTTCAAGTGTTTTGGGATTCAGCTTCAAAGACCTTTTCTTGAGTTTATCCAGGGAAACTGATTCACATGAGATATTTGGAATTGAGACGTCATCTAAGATGATGTTATATGGTGAAATAAAATGAATCTACTTTCAGCAGGTTGTCGGGGTTCCTCATGTTTTTCCCAATGTGTCTGATTATTGATTCCATTCACCTGTTCTGTCATTTATGTCATTAGTTATCCCTGTTATTTAAGCCCAGTGTTTCCTGCATTGATTGTTCGGTGTTGTCACTGTTTGATTTTGGTTGTGGTCTCCCATGTTCCTTGTTGGATTTATTATTAAATACTATTTTATACCTTGATCTCCATCAGTATCAGATCATGTACAATTTTTACAACCAGATTTTGACAGAACACAAACCAAAACAGAGGTTAATCTTGCACCGTTTTTCTATTTTTTATCTCCGTCACCATGGACCTTCTCTCTGTTTAGTTGTTGTGCCTGCAGCAGAAAGACTGTCCGCTGGAAGACCACACCCGGGATTTCATCCAGCTAATGTACCAAATACTCTACCTGGACCTCTGTCTATTTTACATTACCAGCTTGAGTGAGCTGTCCATGCCAGGCCTTCCAGCATAGTCTAAAATAGTCTGCATTCATGGAGTGGGTGTGCTCCATGAATGATTCACCGTTCACCATCGGCTCTGCAGAGGATGATGACATCACCAGCTCCACTCCAGTACCATTAGAGACCAGCCATATGACCGGCAAGCTACTTGACTGAGATGTTGCAAGAGCCTACCAAAGACAAGGGAGACCGGCCTGCCACGATCGACAAGTTTTATCCATCAGAGAGGACATCGCCCCTGAAAAATTAGCCCCTAACTGTGTCTGACCTGGCACGAGAGCTGAGGGAGTGCTTGTGGAGTTCGGGGGCTGGGAGGATAGCACTGCCTACTACCCCACCACTCATCATTTTTGAAAAAATTAAAAGCACACCCCTTTTGGATAGATTTTAATCCCGCCTTTAACTCCGCCCTGGGGGATTATACTGGTTGGACTGCACTGTAAAAAAAAATTGGTTGGTTTTTGTTGGTTTAACTTAAAAAAGTAAGTAACCTGGTTGCCCTTAAAATTGTAAGTTTATTGAAATTAAAAATTTGAGTTGATGCAATGAAGGAAATTGTGTAATAAATAGAAACTCAAAATATTATTGTATCTGAACCACATACTAATTTTGATAAATCATGAAAATAGCCCAATTTGGCATGTTTCACTGCGTCAACAGAACAATTACCCAATATGCTTACAAAATCTTTAAATAATATTTTAATAAAGGTTGTCGAATCTCAAAAAATGTTTATTGTATTAACTCAAAATTTTAATTTTTAATGAACTCAACATTTTAAGGCAACCAGGTAACTTTTTTTCTAAATATTTTTTTACAGTGTGGCTTCTCCTGCTCCTGGCTTCCACATGGCCCCTCCCACCCTCCACTCCCAAATATAATTATTCTTTTAACTTGATTTTTATTTTGCCCCTTTCAGTTCCTCACCCTCCTCCTGAGCCCATGCCCTCCCTCCTCAGTTGGACCATGTACAGTACGAGGACGCGTGTGTGTGTCTGATTATTGATTTAATTCACCTATTCTGTCAATTATGTCATTAGTTCACATTGTTATTTAAGCCCAGTGTTTCATTGTTCGTCGTCATCAATGTTTGATTTTGGTTGCGTTCTCCCGTGTTCTTTCTTAAATGTATTATTAAATACTATTCTATTAATCTCCTGCATTTGTTTGATTTTGTACAACAAAGTGGGTATGGCAGTTTTAGGTAAATATTATAGTTGTGCGGTTTATAAAAAGAAGAAAAGAAAGAAAGGAAAATGGTCCTAAAAACATTCCACTATTGATTTATGAACAAATACTTCAGGGAGATTTGGTAAACAAGTCAAGGAGAGCTAGGGCAGATGTTAAAGGGGTCATAAACTGTAAAAATATATACTTTGAGGTTCACTGAGTGTTAGCAAGATTTGTCGAGCAGCCTGTAAGAAATAATATAACCCCTGAAATAAGCTTCCCACAAAATTGAGGGGTATGTTCCAGGAAGATCATAGCCTGGCTCTGCCCTCCTACATACTTCCGCTCAATTTTTATTTTCCTTCAGTACTACGTCTGGGACTGCTGTGTAGTCTTAGGTTTTCTCCAAACAAATTTTTACCGGTCCAATCAGCGAACAGAGGGAGTGGCTGAGAACGATGGCGTTGATGTTGAGCGCTAGTTTGAGATGTAGTTCAGTAATGGCGGCGGAGAAAGATGCAAACTAAACCATTCGTTGCATTGTGGCACCGCTGCCGAATATCCAGAAGTTAAAGCCGGAGCAATAACAGTCTTTGCTGGGGTTTGTTGGTGGCCATGATGTTGTGGCCCTCCAACAGGGTAAATTCGGGAAAAGTTTGATTTTCCAGATCGCTTCGTTAGTGATGAAGGAGTTGGCTGAAGCTATTCGGACAGTAACTGTTTCTCGTGGGGTCGGAAGGTATTGCCATCATTTAAGTTACATGGACTGGTCAGTTATTTTATTGCCGTCCGTCTCTCACCACCCGCGTAAAAATCCTCGGCCAAGTTACCTACTGCTTTTGACAAACGCAAGGTCGTGTTGATGTAACAGCTGTCCGAATCCACATCTCTGAGTTTTCAACAATATATCACTGTTATCACTATATCATCAAATCATTCATAACAGTGTTATCACTGTTGATCACTATATCATCAAAATTCACTGTTTGTAATCATTTTTGACCACTGCAGAACACCATACGGTTGCTTTGCTGTTATTGGATGCATTTATAGACTTGTATTTCCTTAAAATGCTGGCAAGTATTTAGAAGAGCAATATATTTCATCACCGCTCAAACAAATTAAAATAAAAGCATTTAAACATTTGAATTGGTCCATTATTTATAGCAGCATTTATTATCATACCAAGCATATGACATTTTATTTACAGCATACAATGATGTTACGGACCACGTGAGCGCCGCGTTCCCGATCACAAAACTCTCCTCTCCACCGTGGCATGAATAAATCACAATCCGTATTTTCCTTGTAACAGTTACATAATACAGAATACTAGCTAGAGAACTGGGATTCCTTTTTAAGATCTGTGGCAAGGACGAAAAAGAAGTGGAACAAGAGGAGGTTAAAGCCAAGCAAGAGACACAGATAAGTGTTTTGAATACAAATAAGTGAAAATCTGTTTTTAAACTTTTTTTTTTTTTTTTTTTTTTTATTAACCTTGCCATAGTGAAATAATAATAGTTCAGTACATGGACATCACAAACTATGAGTCTCAAACATCATTGCCTCATATGTCTTATGTAAATCTCGTAAATCAAAAACTTGCTTCTCAACATAAACCCAACCGGTCCCCAAGTGTTGGGGATCATTTATTAGCACACCCCCAACATTTGCATCTGTCCAAACATGTTCATTGTCAGGCAGAACTGCAGCCTAATCATCAAGACTGCAGATAAACAAACTTCTCTCATGGACACGTCATGTTCCAGGCTGTGCAGGAGACTTTTCTACCCTTCCCGCAGATAAAAAATGTCAACAGTCATGGTTGATGTTTATTATAATCGGATACCACAACAATTTAATTCAAGATCGTTTGTTTGTTTGGCCCATTTCAAGCAAGCTTCGCTCAGTGTCTTAAACTGAAGTAAGTGGCAATTACAACTGTATTCCTGCAAGCAGTAAGTAGCGATTTTATCCACTTATTGACTGTTTAAACAATTTCTCATTATATTGAAAGTTTCTTAGAGAGACCGCATTGTCTAGATAACGCAAGATGTTAGTACAGTAACAATAGGAAACCCCAAGTATCATACAAAACAATAGTTTGTCTAATGACAAAGGGTAATATTATTTTGTATTACATAATACAGATTCTGACAAATTTTGCCCTTAAATAAGCCACATACCCTCTATGTAGATATCAGAGAACAATTTAACATATTGTTTCAAATCATTCTAGCGCTACCTTTAAATAAAGTTTTCCGTGGGAATCCAGATTGTGTATGTGTTTTTTTTTTTTTTTTTTTTTTTTTTTTTTGTACTTACCCTGTAACTACATCAAAACAAGAAGGGAGCAAGAACCACTTTAAATGTATAGCCCGCAGTTTTGTACTATCCCTGTAACTACATGGCTAGTAACCCCTAATTAAAAAATACTTAAAGTATAAATCATTTTCCTGATAGATACCCCTTTATTCCCCAAATATTACATATTATTCTAGTACTACGTATTATCCAAATAGTACACTCTATATTGAAGATTCAAATGATCCAAATATAAAAAATTAGATTTATTACAATATTGCTGTTACAGGAACAGATACACAGAGAACAGATGAAGGTAATGAGAATGTTTATTTGAAGCCAGTGAGCGGCGAGGATCAGATGAGCAGAGAAGTAGTAGATAAGCAGGGTAATGCAGATAACCAATGGGTAATATTCAATGTATTTCATAGGAGAATGAGGAGGATTGAACACAGCAGCCAAGTAGACGTTGGAGACAGGAGACACAGAGGAGGAGACACTGGAGATCGAGGTTGCAGGTAAGTAGATATGGAGAGTCCTTGAGGTGAGTGTACACTAGGTAGTACTAACGAGAACGGACAGTGACTAAGAGTGTGCATGTGGCTTAAGTGTAAGCAGTGATTAGGAGATGATGAGCTGCAGGTGTGGGTGATCAGTATTAGGGAGATGTTGTGCGTGGTGGTTGAGAATGGGTGGAGTCTGGTGTGCTTGTGACACTACCCGCCCCCCTCCATGGCCCGCTCCTGAGGGCCGAGGACCCCGACGATGTGGTGGATGACCCCTGCCTCAAGGTGCTGGCCGGTCAGGATGGGATGCTTGGAAGGTCTCAAGCAGATTGGGGTCAATGATGTTGCTTCTGGGAACCCATGAGCGTTCTTCAGGGCCATAACCCTTCCAGTCCACCATATATACGAGAAGGCCACCACGCCACCGGGAGTCCAAGATGTCCTGAACACGATAACTGACACCTTCCTCCATGATAAGTGGAAGGGGGGTTCCAGGTTTTAACCCACCACCTCCTACTGTCTGCCGTTAAACTCCATGTCCGTCGAAAGCCCTGAAACCGAAGTTAACACAGAGATCCCTCCAGAGTATGGGGCATTCAAGGATGTTTTCAGCAAGTGTTTGTCTAACTGTCTTCCACCTCATTGGCCATGGAACTGTGCTATTGACCTGCCTACCTGACCTACCTACCCGACTGTGCTATTGACCTTGACCTGTGGGTAAGGTCTACCCACTGTCCATCATGGAAGAGAAGCCCATGGAGGTAAATGGTAAATGCCAAATCCAGCTTCTTCATGGCCAAGAGGCTTGCAGCCGTTCTTTTGATTACTGGGCCCTTAAAGCCTAAAGGGTCAATTAATCACGATGGCCGTTTTTGTTTTATTTTTCTTATCAGTGCCAAAGAGACTCAAATAAATCTGCCAATTTTTCTCATTCAGGCAAGTGCTATACATCATTATAATCTGTTAAGTTTCTACTTTTATTCGTGTACAGTCACTATAAAAACAATGTGGTGTTTTTTTTGCAAAATAAAACAAACATAATGTGCGATCTGCAGCCTCTCTGTCAACGACGTCTGATTTTCTTCAGAAAATGATCTCTAACTTAGTGAAAACGTATCACACAAATATGATACATATGTCTAGAATGTTAAATTGTCAGGTTTAAAATAAGGTAACTCAAACTGAAAACAAATGTTCTGTGTTTATGTAATCTGTTTGAAAAGAGAGAGATGTCAGTTGTTTGCAGCCTCTTCATTATCCACTAATGCACCACGCGTGTACTTTTGAGAATCAAATACTACAAGATCCATGAGAGCAGTCAACGCCCGCATCACCTCAAATAAACACATCAAGACAGTGTACTGTATGTGCTTTACATCGCTTTGAGACGCGTTGAGGAATACTCCTGCGATTGTGAGGGAAGTTGATTCTGTTATTTTCAGTGAATAGTAAACAGCAAAAGTCTGTTTAAATATGAATCCTGCTGCAACATAAAATGACATAGATGTAAGACTATTTAGACATGATTTTGTGTAGTGTTTACTGTAAAATAGCTAGTGTCACATCAATAAAGCTTTTGTTCACAAAGTTCTTCTGGGATGCTATACGTTTACAAGGTATACAATATGCTACTTCTTGTAGCCTTAAAAACATATTTTGTTTCAAATTGATTTTTAAATATTATAGCCCAATGTTATTTTTTTAATCTACTATATTATGTTGATTGTGAAATGTGGACAGCACTAATAATAAAGGACAGATCATTAGATACTCAATATATCAGAAGACATGGAGTTTATCAGAAAGGATTTTGACCACTTCAACTAAGTTTTGTTATGTAAAAAGCCTTTCTTTACAGTGAATTTTGTTTTTTATAAATTGTATCTTAATTTAAATAAATTTTGTTTTAATATATTTGCTTCTTATAATACATAAGAATCAAATATAGCAGACGATAGCCTTAGTGTTGGCATGGTCATGTATTGTACACGTCTCATAAATGAACGAAAATTATTATTATAATTATAAATTACAATTATAAGCCTCACCAAATTGTTAATTATAATAGTATAACAGTTGTAACGGTGGCAAGCCCACAACCAACTTAAATAAACAGTTTAGCTTAACGAAACAGTTCGGGCGCCAGACAAGCTTAATCTTGTCAAGATACAAAAATCAGGTTGTTGCGTTTGTCACCCCGGAGTAGCTCTATTAGCCACCGATTACAAACAAAAGAATCAGATCACACACAAAGGAGTCATATTCACAGGTATATTTTTTTTTCCACCCAAATTCACAAGAAACAAACAAAAAAAAAAAAAAAAAAAAAAAAAAGGATACAGAAATAAGAAAATGTAATTAAAGAACCTATAGTTTCCTTCTATTAATTCCACAAAAAAACTTTCACAGTTGGTTAAATTTAGTTACAATGGGAACAACAAAAATAAATACAGACAAAAATAAATAACCAAAGAGGACAATAACTTAAATGACTTCAACCTACAATGACTGTGCTTTTAAGTAACTCTGTAGATTAACGTCATACAATAGCTTCATCTCCCACGAGCAAGTGAGAGAAAATAAAATAAAAATAATAATAGATGAAAACATCAATTCAGTCAGTTACGGCATGACCAGAAAACAAAAAGAAAAAAAATGTGTCCACACACAGTCGTGCAAATCAACCAGGAATGGGAAAAGTCTTTGCCTAGGCGTGATGAATTTGCGTGCGTGAATGTTCAGGTATGTTCGCGTAATGGGTGGGTGCGTGTGTGTGTGTGTGTGTGTGTCCACAGCGCTCCGCGCTGCGCTCAGGCCGATGATGGCAGTGAGGAAACCACTGTTTTTAGTCAGAGGGAGTCGGTGAAAACTAAGGGAGTTTTTTAAACAGGAGTTCGTTCACCTGGGCAGCTCTCGCGCCGCTCGTCAGCCACCAAGACTTCGTCACCCTGCCACCAGCTGCTGAAAGTGCATGCCGCACTACAGAGATCGCCTCGGAAACGCACGTCCGCTTTAGCGACCCAGTCTGGCTCAAACAGCAGTGATGCGTTCAATCTCACCAACCCAGTGGTTTGTCTCAGGTCATCCGTTTTCTCTCTCTCTTTATTCCATTCTTTCTTTCTCCCCCCTTTCCTTTTGTGTTTTGCCTCCTTATATACACACATTTCCTATTTCCGGTTAATTTATTTCCCTCCTCCATCCGGCCACACAACAGGAAAACACACCTCTTTTTTCCTCGTACTGCCACACAGTATTGTGTGTATCGTATAGTTTACTAAATCAAATGATTCCGAATTTATTTGCCATTGAAATGACAACCTGAATTCACCTATACTCTTTGAAATGTTGTTTTCTCAATCCCAAATACTGAATTGTGTTAAGTGTCCAGAGCAACATGAAAAAAAAAGTTTTTTTTGCACAAGACTTCTTTCAAAAACATAAAAATTTTTTATTTTAAAATATAATAGGCCTTTGTAATGTGCCTTCTAAATAAACTACAACAAAATATATTTATTTGTCTTATATATTGTCATTTTGCTTAGCTCTCTCAGTCACATGGCTAAGGCTCATTCATTATGCAGGTCATTAAGCAGATCATTATGAGTTCCTTTGTCTCCTTATGTGTGATTCACACCATTATTCATGATCATTCACACCCCTTCACATACAAACTTTGTAAAGAAAAAGTGTCTTACAAAGTGGCCCCAAAATAGCTCAGACTTCAGAGGGTTAATTCTCAGACTGTCAAGTATTGCTATCCTCTTCCTCTGGTCCCAGCCACATTGGACCAGCTCCGGAGAGCTCGCATCTTCTCCAAGCTGGACCTGCACATTGCTTACCACCTCATTCGGATCCGTGAGGGTGATGAATGGAAGACATCATCCAAATGCCGTTTGGCATGTTCAGCTCACCCTTAGTCTTCAACTGCTATATGAATGAGGTGTTCCGGGAGTACCTTAACCAATTTTTTATTGTCTATATGGATGACTTCCTCATTTTCTCCCGGAGCCAGGCCGAACATCACCACCATGTGACGTAAGTCCTCCAGAAGTTGAGAGAGAATCACCTGTACCTCAAGTCAGAGAAATGTGAGTCCCACATACCAGATATGCAGATGTCAAGTTCCTGTAATAAATCATTGACCATCACAGTATCCAAATGGACCAGAGAAAAGAGGACGCCACCCACAACTGGCCCCAACTTGTCACTGTCAAGGAAGTCCAACGTTTCTTAGGATTCGCCAACTTCTACCATTGATTCATTCAAAATTATTGTCTCCTCAGCTCAGCTCAACTCTCCCCTCACTCCTCTGAAATTGGCCCAAGTCTCTTTCCTGGAACCCCTTGGCCATCAAAGCATTCCAACATCTTAAAGAAGCCTTCACGACCACTACAATATTGGTCCACCAGAATCCGGAGCTTCCTTTCATGGTTGAAGTCGACGCATCCACAACTGGGATTGGAGCTGTGCTATCCAAGTGGCAGGGTGAGCCTCAGTGACTCCATCCATGCCCCTTCTACTCCAGGAGGCTGGCTCCGGCGGAGCAAAATTACGATGTCAGAAATCGTGAGTTACTTGCTATCAAGCTTGCCTTGGAGGAATGGAGAATTTGGCTGGAGGGGGCTCAAAATCACTTCGAAGTGATCACTGATCCCCAGAATCTGGAGTACCTCCGAGATGCCAAAAGACTCAATCCTAGATTAGCCCAGTAGCCTCTCTTCTTCACACGGGTTTGACTCTTCTTCACACAGGTTTGACCAACCTGGTACAAAGAATTGAAAGCAGATGCCCTATACCTTCTGTATCATCCTGAACCTGACTCCAAATCCTCCTGAACCTGTTCTCCCTCCAGCCATGGTGGTTAGTCCCTTTGAGGTGTCCATCGACAATCAAATCCTCCAAGCACCGCTGATTGAAACTGTTTTGTGAGGGACTGTTATCTGTGCCATCCAACTGCTGTCTGTCCCTCATTGACACATCTCCAGGCTCTTGACACCCAAGCAGCCAGAAAACCATTTCACTCCTACAAGATCACTACTGGTGGCCCAACATGACCCAGGAGATATCCCGGTATGTCAAGGGATGCTCAGTCTGTGCCATTTCCCACACTCCACGGAAAACCACACTCTGAAACCTAATAAAGATATAACTTTAACTTACCTGCTTGTCTTTTCCCTTCTCTTCTGTGACACAGGTGTGAAGTAAAATTCCTCCATGTAATGTGCAAGGATCACAAATGTTGCTGCTCTTTTCAGCCAATCTTGTAACATTACAACACTGACATTGCAAGCTCAAAATCTAATATGATTAAAGTGTTTCGTGCTTATAAGATGTAAACGGGATGATGATCATTGTAGTTGAGAAAAGAGAGAAGAGCAAGCTCTGCAAAAACTGGATTCGAACCCATTTTAAAGGTCCCGTTCTTCGCGTGTTTTCGAAGCTTTGATTATTTTTACAGTGTGCAATATAACATGAGTTCATGTTTTGCGTGTGAAAAAAACACAGTATTTTTCACACAATTTACTTATCTGTACACTGCTGTTTTCTCTGTCCTAAAAACGGCCAGATGATTTCCTTGTTCTATGAAGTCCCTCCTTCAGAAACACGTAACGAGTTCTGATTGGGCCAGCGCTTCCCGTGTTGTGATTGGACAACAGCTTAGCGCACTTTGCCCGGAAAGGTCCCGCCTCTTACCATAACGGGAAGACGCACGCGCTGAATGCACGCTCTTCTCCATAGACATAATATACGTAGATGCCCCATAAACTTACGCTTCCTATTGGAGCGGACGTATCAGTGCGGCGCCATCTTAGATGGGTCCCCAATGCGCCGCCCCCCGCATTTATTTCTACTGAGGAAGATGTATTCTCTACTACAATGATCATAACTCCCCGAGTTTTTACCGGATTTTCACACGGTTTGGTTTGTTACAAACTGCAGAGACTTAGTTATGATACAGGATGCTGTCACACATTGAAAAATTCTGCTTTCATGTAGAAATACTTTGTAATACGAGCTTTAACTAATTGCGAATTGCTTGAAATTATCTTACTAAGTTTGTCCTGCAAATTAGTTATAGACTTTCAAATCATTTCTCAATAAGGGATTACTGCTTTACGAGCGCATAAGAAACATTAACTTTACTGATCAGGACAAATTAATATTTCATATGTTCGTACAGTTTATGTTACTAAAATAGCAGCATAAGGCAGCTTTAGGTAACGTTAGGATCGTAAGTTTCATTGACTTCGTGTATGTGGAAGAGTAACAGATTCAATTCAAAAATATCTTTTGGAAGTTTAATAAACACAGACTAAAGATAACACTACAATTCACACAGAAAGTACATACTAAATATGCATAAAGAGAGTAGAAATATAGATAGTAAACGAAAAGAATATGGTACATAAATGAAAAGAATGAAGGGAAACAAAAATAAAGAGAGAGAGAGAGAGAGAGAGAGAGAGAGAGAGAGAGAGAGAGAGAGAGAGAGAGAGAGAGAGAGAGAGAGAGAGAGACAGCGTTCACTTCAGTTCGTTACACAGAGCCCTCACGGAGTTAAACTCGTCCCAAACGGGAATAACACGACCTTTTTAACAGCAGTTTGGATTGTAGAAATAAGAATACTTGCTTTGGTTTTGGCTTCTCGCGTGTGTGCATGTATTCTGAGTTCAAATGTCCTGCGCGTCCGGTGGTTCTTTTCGAGGTCGGTTTGGTGTGGCGGGTCTCTTGGAAGTGTGCTGAATTCTCCTCTCTGAAGAATGCCCTCGGGGGCTGGAAAGCGGGTGGCAGATTGCCTGTGGCGGTGGCGACGCAAAGCAAAGGCAAAAGGTGAGGGTCACATTGGTACTTGTAGATCAGGTAGAGTGACGCCCATTTCCTGGATGGTCCAATCGATCTGAGCGTTTTTGGCGCGAAACAAAGTTCTTTGTTCGGCTGAGTTCCTGCTCCTGGCTATTATCCGGGGAAGATATGCTCATGCATTTTTCTTTACAACGCTGGTATTTTTGTAATAATGCATGTTCTGTAAATTCTTTTACAAGATTCGGTACGATCGCATTTTTCTGATTACAAGGATACCATGGATCATAAGTCTGAGATCTGGGAATACACAAATACAGGCTTTGCACTGTCTGTTGGCCTACACAGCTTGAGTTACATTCATATAATCCTCCTAATTATTCCAGACACATATAAAAACACTTCAAGCTGAAAAGCATGCATTTAATACGTTTTTGGGGTGGCTTTAAATCATACATTCCTCTGATTCTAGTGGAACTCTATGGGTGTGTGTGTGTGTCTTAGGTGTTTGTGAGGTGTCAGATATTGTGCAGGGCCATTTGGGGGCAATAAAAGTCAATACGGAGCCTGCTTGTTATCTCCCAAGGGAGATCAAAGAGTGGTCTTTCAGACATCGTGGTGCTGTTTCGGTCATCAATCGTATTAGTTTGATCTGATAACGCGCCTCACGAGAGGCGAGAGACATCTGGCCGTTTGCCAGATGAACAGACATCGTCATTGCGGCTACACTCTGTTTATAGCAATGCTTTCCTACCATAAATCTGAAGAGGAAGTTCCTACAAATACATATATAATAAGCTCAGCCACAAAAATAACTGTCCTGGACTGCGTTTCCCAAAGTATCGTAAGCTTAAGTTGATCATAGAACAACATAGCCTAGAAATCTAGACGCACCCTAGCGGCAGCAAATCTAATCTGCTGCGAGTATCGTCTAGCAAATTTCAATACAGTTCTGAGCTGTAAAAAACAAACTCTGGTCAGGCCAATCACATGGTGTATAGAGTCGGTGGGCAGGGCTTAACATAGTGACGGCAGAGTTGCGCTTGCATGCTACTAGTAAACACAGAAGCTGTCAAACGGCGGTGTGGCAAGGGGGGCGTGGTTCAGCGAGGTCTGCAGCGGGAGAGAGAGCCGCGGGACGAGCGGTAAGTGAGTGGGTTGGACGCAGATTAATAACACCTGTCTCTTGTTCCAGTAATGAGTGCGGAGACGGGATAAAACACCAGCGGAACCAGAGACCAGAGAGAGAGAGAGTTCGGACGGTTGATGCCAAACCCCCACAGAGACTGAGTTACCGGAAGCCGGAAGTGCCGACCCGGAAGTGATCGTGTGTTTATGTGAATCCACACCGCAGTGTGTGTTATTGAAAGTTTTGAGTTAATAAACAAGCATCAACCGTCTAGCCGACCCCCGTGTCCTCTTCCTTCCTCATACTATCGAACTTTGCTACACTGGTGCCGAAACCCGGGAAGGAAGTAGGACAGCGCCGCCGCCATGACAACGCCCTCCGCCTCGCCATTTGCGGATGTCATCAACTCCCTCGCGGTCCTCCACCAAGAACACCACCAGGCGTTGCTGGACCTTCGGACCGAACAGGAGCGCCGCTTCGAGGCGATCGTCCAAGGCCAGCAAGAGGACCGCGAGCGGTTCCGGAGCTGGATGGACCGGGAGGTTCGCGCCGAGGCCGCCGGGCGGGCCAGCGCACCGGTTCACGTGCCCCTCCAGAAGATGGGGCCGGAAGACGACCCGGAGGCCTTCGTGGATCTATTCCAGAAGGCCGCGGAGGCCTGCGGGTGGCCCCGGGCACAGTGGCCGGTGCGCCTCATCCCCCTACTATCCGGAGAAGCCCAGGCGGCCGCGCAACAACTACCGGTCGCGAACCTCCTGGACTACGACGACCTGAAGAGGGCCATCCTTCAGCGGGTCGGCCGGACCCCGGAACAACACCGACAGCGTTTCCGTTCCCTGGAGTGGGGTGAGTCCGGTCGACCCTTCGCATTGGCCCAACAGCTCCGGGACGAGTGCCGCAGATGGCTTCTGGCCGGCGGCAGCGACGTGGACCATGTTGTCGATCTGGTGGTGCTGGAGCAATTTATCACTCGGCTCCCCAGGAAGACCGCCGAGTGGGTCCAGTGCCACCGGCCCACGTCGCTGGAGACGGCCATCAACTTGGCGGAGGACCACCTGGTGGCGTGCCCGGGGGTCGGCGATCCCCCATTAACTTCTCCCTCTCTCTCTCCCCCCTCTCTCTCTCTCTCTCGCCCTGTCCCTCTCCCCAGGTCCCGCCCTCCAGGCCCTCCTCGCGTCCCCCCCAGAGGCCGGGGTGGGATGGGCCTTGGACCGTCTGGGAGTTCGCGGGCCCCACCCAGGGGGGCGGGGCCGCTGGGGGCTGGTAGTGACAATGGCTCTGGTTCCGCCCCCTTTCCGCGCTCATCCTCCAACCCACTCCCCGCCGCCGGGGCGGCGGGTAGGCCTGGGCTGGCCTGCTGGCGGTGCGGCGATCCGGATCATTTTGTGGACCGATGTCCGATGATGGACATCGGAACAATGATCCGGATCCCGAACGTCCAGCGGACCACCCCCGATCAGGCAGGAGAGTACCAAATTCCTGTGAGTATCAAGGGGGGTACATATCAGGCCTTGGTGGATTCAGGATGTAACCAAACCTCGATCCATCAAAGCCTGATGCAGCCTGGGGCATTGGATACAAGCCGCATGGTTAAGGTGCGGTGTGTGCACGGGGATGTGGTGGAATACCCGGTTGTCCCGGTCACGATACAGTTTTGGGGGAAAAAGCATAGTATAGAGGTGGCGGTTAGTCCACACCTCCGGCATCCGCTAATTCTGGGGACAAATTGGCCCGCCTTTTCGGCGTTATTGGGGTCGTTATGCGCGGATGCCGCTTGGGAGAAGAAGGCGAGGAGGGGGGCGGCGCGAGTGCAGCTTGGGGAGACTGAGACGGGACCCTTGGGGACAGCTTCAGCGGAACCGAGCGGGATCGAGAGACTGATTCTCTGGGACCACGATGACTTTCCGCTGGAGCAGTCACAAGATGAGACCCTCAAAAATGCCTTCCAACAGGTCCGATCGATTGACGGTCAGTCTCTCCAACCTGCCTTGCCTGTCTCGTATCCATATTTTGCCATAATCAAGGATCGGTTGTATCGAGTGACCCAAGACACTCAGACAAAGGTAGATACAACCCAGCTGTTAGTACCAAAGAGCCGCCGGGAAATGCTTTTCCAGGCGGCTCATTCTAACCCAATGGCGGGCCACCTGGGACAGGCGGCCACGCTGAATCGTTTAATGACCCGATTTTTTTGGCCAGGCATTCATGACAATGTGCGCAGGTGGTGCGCGTCTTGTCCGGAATGTCAGTTGGTGAATCCACTGGCCGCCCCAAAAGCGCCATTGCGCCCCCTTCCATTAATGCAGGTCCCCTTCGAGAGAATTGCGATGGACCTCATCGGGCCATTAGAGCGATCCGCACGCGGACATCGTTTTGCGCTAGTTATCGTGGACTACGCAACACGATATCCGGAAGCAGTGGCTCTCCGCAACATCTCGGCGAAGAGTGTTGCGGACGCCCTGTTTCGTTTAATCTCCCGGGTGGGGATTCCGAAGGAAATCCTCACTGATCAAGGCACGGCGTTTATGTCACGCACGTTAAGCGAATTGTACGGATTATTGGGCATTAAATCCATTCGAACCAGCGTCTATCACCCACAAACAGACGGCTTGGTCGAACGATTTAATCGCACTCTTAAATCCATGATCCGTAAATTCGTACAGGAAGACGCCAAAAATTGGGATCGGTGGTTAGAACCCCTCTTATTTGCTGTGCGAGAGGTCCCGCAAGCCTCCACGGGGTTTTCCCCCTTCGAGCTTCTCTACGGTCGGCAGCCACGGGGGGTGCTGGACGTCCTACGAGAAACTTGGGAGGAGGGGCCTTCCTTGGCCAAAAACGAAATTCAGTACGTCATGGACTTGCGAACAAAACTCCACACCTTGGGGCGGCTATCTAGGGAGAATTTGTTGCAAGCCCAGGACCGCCAGAGCCGGTCATATAACAGGGGTACTAAACTACGCAAATTCACACCGGGAGAGAAAGTGCTCGTTCTACTCCCGACGTCGAGCTCAAAATTAATGTCAAAGTGGCAGGGGCCGTTTGAGGTCGCACGACAGATAGGAGAGCTCGATTATGAAGTGATACGATCCGATAGGAACGGGGCACGTCAAATATACCACCTCAACCTGCTAAAAAAATGGAATGAGGTGGAATCAGTGTTGTTGGCAACGGTGATCGGGGGAGAGGATGATCTCGGGCCAGAGGCGAGCATTAAAGCGCAATCAGTCGCGCTGGCCCCTGGGGGAGATCACCTCTCACCGTTACAACTCACTGATTTATCGAAATTGCAGGCGGAGTTCGCTGACGTGTTCTCGCCCCTACCGGGACGTACCGACTTGATTCAGCACCATATCGAGACCGAGCCGGGCGTGGTAGTTCGCAGCCGGCCGTATCGCTTGCCTGAACACAAGAAAAAAGTAGTTCAGGAAGAATTAGGCGCAATGCTCGACATGGGAGTAATCGAGGAGTCCAACAGTGACTGGGCGAGCCCGATAGTTTTGGTCCCCAAAACAGACGGCTCGGTCAGGTTCTGTGTGGACTACCGCAAGGTGAACGCTGTGTCGAAATTCGACGCGTATCCAATGCCGCGGGTTGACGAGTTGCTTGATCGGTTAGGCACGGCTCGATTTTATTCGACACTGGACTTAACAAAGGGCTATTGGCAGATCCCCTTGTCTCCATTGTCCAAAGAAAAAACAGCTTTCACCACGCCGTTTGGATTACACCAATTTGTCACGCTTCCTTTCGGCTTGTTCGGGGCGCCCGCAACCTTCCAGCGACTCATGGATAGGATTTTGCGTCCCCATGCTGCATATGCTGCTGCGTACCTGGATGACATAGTGATTTATAGTCACGATTGGCAGCGGCATATGCAGCATGTGAGGGTGGTCCTGAGGTCGCTGAGGGGAGCGGGGCTCACGGCCAATCCAAAGAAGTGTGCGATTGGGCGGGTGGAAGTAAGGTATCTGGGCTTCCACTTGGGTCATGGGCAGGTGCGTCCCCAAATTGATAAGACTGCCGCAATTGCAACCTGTCCGAGGCCCAAGACCAAAAAGGAGGTAAGACAGTTCTTGGGGCTGGCGGGATATTATAGACGGTTTATACCAAATTATTCGGACCTCACCAGCCCTTTGACTGATCTTACTAGAAAGGGGCTACCAGATACGGTCCAGTGGACGGAGCCGTGTCAACAGGCTTTTACCCAAGTGAAGGCTGCTCTATGTGGCGGGCCGCTTTTACACTCCCCTGACTTTTCTCTCCCTTTCTTGTTGCAGACTGACGCGTCGGACAGGGGGCTGGGCGCAGTCCTGGCCCAGGAGGTGGAGGGGGGAGAGCGGCCGGTGCTGTACATTAGCCGTAAGCTCTCCAAGAGGGAAGCTAAGTACAGCACCATAGAGAAGGAGTGTTTGGCCATCAGATGGGCCGTTCTCACTCTCCGCTATTACCTCCTGGGGCGGGAGTTCACTCTCTGTTCGGACCACGCTCCTCTCCAATGGCTCCACCGCATGAAGGATACCAACGCGCGGATCACCCGTTGGTATCTAGCTCTTCAGCCGTTTAAGTTCAAGGTGGTCCACAGGCCGGGTGCTCAGATGGCTGTGGCCGATTTCCTCTCCAGAAATGGGGGGGGGGCTGCAGGCCGGACGGCTCCCCGGCCTGAGTCGGGCGGTGGGGGTATGTGGCAAGGGGGGCGTGGTTCAGCGAGGTCTGCAGCGGGAGAGAGAGCCGCGGGACGAGCGGTAAGTGAGTGGGTTGGACGCAGATTAATAACACCTGTCTCTTGTTCCAGTAATGAGCGCGGAGACGGGATAAAACACCAGCGGAACCAGAGACCAGAGAGAGAGAGAGTTCGGACGGTTGATGCCAAACCCCCACAGAGACTGAGTTACCGGAAGCCGGAAGTGCCGACCCGGAAGTGATCGTGTGTTTATGTGAATCCACACCGCAGTGTGTGTTATTGAAAGTTTTGAGTTAATAAACAAGCATCAACCGTCTAACCGACCCCCGCGTCCTCTTCCTTCCTCATACTATCGAACTTTGCTACAGGCGGTCTTTCGAATCAGCTTTGACCACGACTCTGGAAGAGTTAGAGTTAGAGAGCTTTTCTCTGATAAAAGAACAAAGAACGGCACTGAAGTCATTCTTTAAAAGGGAAGATGTTTTTGGAGTTTTGCCGACCAGGTACAGCAAATGTTTAATCTATCACCGAGCACCGCTTCATGTTGCTCTGGTTGGTTGTAGTGCGATCCTATTGCATGCAGAGGGAGTTTGAAAGACAACCGTTTATCCCGCCCCTCGGGTTAAGACCCGGCAATGGTGCGTTTCCAGACCAAACATCTTGATGCCGGTCTGGCTTGTTAGGCTAAGAACAATTGCCACCAATTGTCTCTACGATCAACTTAGGCTTACAATGCTTTTGGGAAACGCAGCCCAGGCCTTTTCATAGCTGAATTTTCACTGCATGTCTTTAGTAAATCCTGACAGTAGTTTTTAAACACCAAAAGAGTGTTTTTGCTATCAATAGCTGTTAGTAAATCTGGCCCTGTATGTGGTAGAAACCTCTATCTGTGCCTTATTCTGCATGTTATGAGAGCCTGCTGGTATGCTCCTAAGGACACATTATAAATGTTAATACAAAAATTAACTAAAAACAATAATGAAAAAAAATGAAACAGTCAGGAATGAATGAGGTGCTAATATGGTTCTAATATATTGTGTGATTGTAAATGTTGTTTAATAATTTCCCCTCTGAAACACGTTTCAGAGGTATTAACCTCAAACAAACGGATTTTAAATGCCTCATTAATGAGAATGTGTAGCGGCACTAATCTCTGCATTCAAATTCAGGCCTTGAGCAGCTCGTTTTGTCTCAGAGAGAGTCCATTTTAAATTAAAGGGAAAGCCTTTATAATGAAGATTGCAATCATATTTCGACAAAATGATTTAGCAGCACAACTGTTTTCACCTTGATAATAATAAGAAATGTTTCTTATTTCACACATCTAGTACTACAATTATGTGGTTTTGTTTCATTAATACAGTGTATACTTTTTTCTTGACTTACCCCAAAAGAATGAAAGTGAAATGTGACAACATTCCCCATAGGTGTGGTATTTGTAACATGTGAGAGGGAACATTGTAACATGACCAAATGACAGCTTAAAATTTTATCTGATCTAATCAAAAAAACAAAACAAAAAATCTAAGAAAAAGTAAAACATTTTGTCAGTAAAATAAAATTAACATTTTAAAAGAAAATTACTTTTTTAATCATTAAAGGTGTCATGAACTAGCTTTTAAAAAGTGGCACTAATCTCTGCATTCAAATTCAGGCCTTGAGCAGCTCGTTTTGTCTCAGAGAGAGTCCATTTTAAATTAAAGGGAAAGCCTTTATAATGAAGATTTAAATCATATTTCTACAAAATTATTTAGCAGCACAACTGTTTTCACCTTGATAATAATAAGAAATCTTTCTTGAGCACCAAATCAGCACATTAGGATGAGTTCCGAAGGATCATATGGCACTGAAGTAAATGCATATTTAGTGAGAATAAGACCCTGTTTACACCTGGTATTAAGATGTATTTTGGTTGAGGAAGTGGACAACGCTAAATACAGGTGTAGACGGGGACTAAAACGTATTGAACTTGTACACTTTCAAAAGTCGAAAATGCATTGCTACCATAGTGTTCAAAGTTGGTGCCCATGTTGGTGAAAGTCTTCGAACAGACACAAAATACAGCCTACTCTCGACCTCCTGAGCTAATGCGCAAACATAATGGGAATCGCGCTAGCCAGATTTAAACTTTGTTGGCTGAAAACCTACACTATATTGTCAAAAGTTTTGGGATGTCTGCCTTTGCATGCACATGAATTTGAATGAGATCCAATTCTTAATCCGTAGGCTTTAATATGGAGTTGATTCACCCTTTGCTGCTATAACAGCATCAACTCTTCTGGGAAGGTTTTCCACAAGATTTAGGAGTGTTATGGGAATTTATTTTACCATTCTTCTAGAAGAACATTTTTGAGGTCAGGCACTAATGTTGGACGAGAAGACCTGGCTCACAGTCTCAGGTTATATCGGGTTGAGATCAGGACTCTGTGCAGGCCAATCAAGTTCCTTCACACCAAACTCGCACAACAATGTCTTTATGGCCCTTGCTTTTTGCCCTGGTGCTGTCATTTTGGAACAGGAAGGGGCCAATCTTAAACTGTTCCCACAAAGTTGGGAGCATGAAATTGTCCAACATGTCTTGTATGCTGAAGGGGCCAAGCCCAACACCTGAAAAACAACCCCCATACCATAACCCCCGTCCACCAAACTTTACACGTGGCACAATGCAGTCAGGCAAGTACCATTCTCCTGGCAACTGCCAAACCCAAACTCGTCTACCAGAGAAATGTGATTCTTCATTCTCCAGAGACTCATGTCTCTACTGCTCTAGAGTCCAGTGGTGTTGTCCTTTGGGGAGATCGGGGCACAACCTAACGTTTGTAGTAATCCACTTGGGGTTCAGAGTACTTATTTTTTTCCCATGTTCATTTCACACATCTAGTACAATTATGTGGTTATGTTTCATTAATACAGTGTATACTTTTTTCTAGATTTACCCCGAAAGAATGAAAGTGAAATGTGACAACATGCCCCATAGGTGTGGTACATTTGTAACATGTGAGGGGCACATTGTAACATGACAAAATGACATCTTAAAATATTATCTGATCTAATCCACAAAAAAAAAAAAAAAAAAAATCTAAGAAAAACTAAAATATTTTGTCAATAAAATAAAATTATTAACATTTTAAAAAGAAAATTACTTTTTTAATCATTAAAGTTGTCATTAACTGGCTTTTAAAAAAATGTATGTTGTCTGAGGTCAACTAATGATGTTTGTGTGGTTTTTACATTCAAACACATCATAACTAATAAGTAATAGACTATTTTCTACACTGGTTTTGAGGCTCTTTCCAAAACGTTGGGTTTTGATGGGCCTGCCGCTCTGGAAACTTGGAAGTACATGTCCGCGGCAAGGATTGGATAAGATTTGCATATTTAATGAGCTTTAGCTCCCCTGATTTGTTCAGTTCAGTTTACATGAAAGAGGGATTGTTTTGAAAGCAGCAACCGGAATATTATTTTTGTATTACATAGTCCGCACAATCTGTCAATATAAGCACAAAGCAAAGCAAAACAATCTATAACAATGCAATACTCTTACATATAAAAATGACGTTTTACTCACATAAGTGTGTTGCACCATTCCTGTCGAATCCAATATAGAAGAAACAACATTGTGTTTAAATCTCAAATGTCTACAAATCCAGTAAAGATTTGTTTACAAACAATTCCGCAGTGAAATGAAGTGAACACCACTGTCTTCCCCACGTCAGCTGGAACTTCATTAAAAATTAAGTTCAACCACAAATTCCTAATATTAGGGTCCGAAGGAAGCTTATGCAGCAACTGTTCTTCCACAACCAGGAATAGCACAATATATTGCTATCTTATTCGCAGCTCCACGAGTAGATGGACAGGGCTACTGAACTACACGTTCTGTAGACGCGTGTTTCATTACGCGATGATGTAAAGATGAAGCACACGATCATTTTCTGGGCCTGGTGTCTATAAAAGCTTTTCTTTGACTAACAAGGATGTTTTCCACTCTGAAACTTACAGGATATTTTTAAATTACCATGACCTTATATCAAGGCAAAGTTTATTTCTCAATTCATCACCCCTTTAAAAATATATTAATTTGAGTTTGACAACAAACACGTTGCTAAATGCAAATCGCTAAACATTGTTTAAACATAATAATAATTACTCATTTATAAACATCAACTTTCAGTCTTTATTCACCCTATTCTCATGGTTTCTCAAAATAATTCATAAAAGTGTAGAACTTAATAACGAGTTCTAATAGGGCTCACTGAACAGTCAATTGCCACCTTTGCAGCTGGGATTTAAACCGCAGCTCCTGTCTTCTGCTGGTTAGATCAGCATTAAAGGAGGCGATGGCGACATCCACTGCGTAAACTGAGGGCTGATGGGGTGGAGTGAGCCCGAAGACCTCGGCAGCCGCAACGTAGCCTCAACGATGACTCTCTGAGGTGGCAGCAGGGATTCGGAGGACAGAGGTGGAGCGGGAGCAATTGAGGGTGGATGCAAAGTCTGAGGGAAGGTGGAGCTTGTCAAGGCTGAAGGGGTGGAGGGCCGGAGAGCAGCGAACGTCTCTCAAGTCCGCAGCGGAGGCATGGCGATGTCTGACCCAGGTGGAGCCGACGTACCGAGGGAGCCCTCCGATGCAGAATGGCCAATGGTCCTTGCTGGAGCCAAGGGATGAGGATGAGACGTTAAACCGAGGTCCCGACTCTCTGTGGTCGTTAAAAATCCCAGGATGTCCTTCGTTAAAGTATAGGGGTGTAAGCGCTATATAAATGTAATGAATTATTAATTATTATTATTAAGGGAGGAAGGAGTGAAGGCGCAGGAGCCAGGCACTCGGAGGCTGGAGTCGGAGCCACGGGCTTCAGACATCCCACGACTGATGACTCCCAGCGGGTCCGAGGGGTAGCTGCGCCACTGAGAGGAGGCTGAGGGACTGATGGGAGGAAGCGATGACTGGACTGTAGGAGTGGCTAAAGGACTAAAGAAGACACTGAAAAACACAGATACTGGTGACAGGACTTTGGATGTTGATGGCAGTTTGGAGAGGTGGTGGGAGAGGGAGGATGGGTGGAGTTAACAAGACTGACGAAGAAGATTCAGATTCAGATGAGATGAGGGGGCACACAAAATTGGTCTTTCCACACAAGCACAAACTGTCCATGATGTTCCGACAGTACTCACTCTCAGTGGTGGGAGGGTGGGCGGGGCTCGTCTCCATTCCCTTGAACTCCACGAGGACTCAGTGGGCGATGGAACCACGGCTCGCACACCTGGTCAGATGGGTTCCCCTCAGTCCTGGCTGAGATGTCCGGCTCCCTTGCTCCTTCCGGTACTGTGTGCAGGCTCTGACATTGCTGCCGAGGTCTTGGATCAGGAGTGGGGCTGGCGGCATCCATGACGGTGAACGGGGAGTTGCAGGATGCCAGCACCAACTCCACATATGATGAAAAGGACCCTCTCCGGACAACTGTGCTTGTGTATACTATATATATATATATATATATATATATATATATATATATATATATATATATATATAAAAGAGAACCGGGTCCTTTTTTACTTGGTCCACCTCTTGGTCAACTTAAAGGAGTCTGAGTTTGGTTTCTTTTTTCAAAGAGGACCTAAGTGTGACAACACCCTTAAATGCATGACTGTTTCGGCAATCATATATTCAGATCTTTAGCGACCTGCAGTCTGTATCTAACACGGATGGATCTATACCTGTCATGATAATATAAAACTCCCCTGATATTAGAGTAACAAATTACAAAAGAATAAAATAAAGCAGATTTCGTTACCTTTTAGAGCTTGGAAGGTTTCCGTTTGGGCAGAAGTTTTATCCTATTATCACCGTCCTCGTCAGAGCTCATTTTTTTCAGTACATTCAGCTTCTGGCTCATATTCGCGATCTCACACATATTCTCAAAACAAATTTTTAACGTCTTAAAAATCAGTATTTTGATCGCTGACAGTTTCTTCACCAAATCCATCATCAAGTGACAGTGTAACTAATATTTGGATGTGTTCAGTACTTGCTCTGTAGTAAATCGGTGGGCCATTTTAAATTGTGCAGATTATAATTATTAGATTAGATTATATAGTTTAGTTTTCTGTCTGAGGTAACTAGTGAAATGCCACTTCATCATTGCGTATCAGACATTATTACACGGCTCTGTGAAATACTTGATTCTGATTGGTCAATCACGCATTCCAGCGGTACGTTATTTCCAGATAACACCCGCTCATACGGGTACGAGTTATCTTGACCGGTACTACTTCTATGCTTAACGCTGGCGCCATCTTGTGGCTTAAACAGCCGTGGGTTACAATGGAAGACTTCAAGGCAAGTTTCCTTTATAACGTTTTTAATATAGATATTTTTCTTACACAAACGCATCGATTCGAATCAGAAGGCTCTATTAACCCATCGGAGCTGTGTGGAGCACGTTATTTGACGGACAGCTGTATTTTTAAGGACTTCAAACACAACTACAACTACTGCTTGGATTAACGTTAGCCTGGACTTTTTAAATATAACTCTGATTGTATTTGTCTGAAAGAACAATGTCATATACACCTATGATAACTTGAGGGTGAGTAAATCATAGGCTTGGTTTCATTTTTGGGTGAATTAACCCTTTCAGCATTCATTTTCAACATTTAGCATATGGCAAATCTTCAGCAATAGATAAAGGCTTAAAGCAGGTTAGAACTGTTTTTCTTCGCGGAAGCTTTGCGTAAGAGCTAATAAAATATTTAATCTCAAGACAATTTTGTGTCTAATAATTATTTATTTGAGACTAGTAGCCGTGTAATAAGCGGGATAATGTACACCCAGCCGGTTGTTCTCACAGAATAAACCCCTTCAGAGTGATGCAAGACTCTGTCCTGATCACTCTGTCAGGGTTTATTCTGCGATAACAACCGGCTGGGTGTACATTATTCCTTACTTGTCACCTTGTGGAATAAAGTTGAATTGCACTTATTTCATCAATATAGATAAAAAAAATATATGTAGGCTGCAATCTTACACACCTCGGGTCATTAGCGACACAATAGATTTTTTATTTTTTTTTACCAAAATAGTGGAAAAACAGTCATTCAATTATAATTGTATTATTTGTTTCTTGTTATATTGTTTATAACAGACTGATTGAGAAATACTAAGAAGGTTGATGTCTAACTTTAAAAAATGAATGAGGAGGAGTGTAATGAATGACGTATGAAGGTATGCATTCATGGGTTAATCATACACATCGACACAGAGCAATTGTATCAAGTAAATAATGTGAGTTTTTTCTCTTTCTTCTAAGGCAGATATTATCAGAAAAATGAGAAAATCAAGCAAACGCTCCCACAGACTCACTGAATGGATGCTGCAATCAGTCAAACACAACAGGCCGTTTCCTTTGGTTTGATGCCGCATGCTTGTTCACCAGTAAGTCGGTAGGGAAATTGGCCTGTGTGGAGTGGTAATCCTGAAAAAGCCTCATTAGCCTCTGTGGGTTTGAACAAAAGGACAGATGCTTATGAATCTCAGCGGTGCTGTGGAAACAACACGCGGGTGTCCAATCAGCCTACGGTGGCGTCCTAAAAACACACTCTCACTGCTGGGTTCAAAGTGCTCTTTAGATGAAGGGAGCACCAGATATTAAAAATCGTAGATTTTATTTGCGTGTCAGAGATGACATTTAATGTTGGAAAAAAAGCCAAGCACATAAAAACAGGATGTAGCGTAGACTTTATCAAAGCCCCATCTAACTTGCTGACATTTTGGGGGAGCAGAGCGGCAGGAGAGTGAATACAGCTTTCCTCTACGGTCCTCGATCATTAACGTGCTCCTCCTGTAAGGTAACAGCTCAGCAGTTGCTTCACCGGCCTTATTACAGCAAAGACAGTGTGTAGGTTAAGACCCTCATTAATGATGCTGTATATCTTTGGACATTCTTGAGAGCATTTGGGAGATGGTGCATTAAAAAGAGTAATTATAAAATGGGTTTGATTCCACAGATTTACAAAGGCTTTTTTTTAATGAGGTGGGTTAGAGCTGCATACAGAAGTGTGTGTGTGTGTGTGTGTGTGTGTGTGTGTGTGTGTGTGTGTGTGTGTGTGTGTGTGTGTGTGTGTGTGTGTGTGTGTGTGTGTGTTAATGAACTACAGAGGCCTAGATGAGAAACATCACCTGTTTGACTTAAAAAGTGAATGACAGCTGTCTGCAGTCTCCCAGTGGCTTACATTACTGTCAATTTAGTGTTAGTGATACATTTACAGTAAAACCGGAAACATTATTATTGTCTTAAATTTCATAATAAACTCACAGATAAACGGCACAGGAACCACCGGCATAGGAACCAACGGAGCACGATCCACTGGAACACGATCTACGGGAACTGAGACCACCAGAATTGGGACTACCAGCACAGGAAGAAAAGGTACACGATCAACTGGAACTGGGATTAACGGAACACGATACACCGGAACTGAGACCACCCGAACATGATCCACCTGAACTGGGACCACCGACACATGATCCACCGGAACTGGGACCACCAGAACACGATCCACCGGAACCACCTGACAAACACAAGGAGCTTATAAAAGGGGACAAATCAAGCAGGGAACACATGTGGGGCAAATTCAACCATTAATGAGATAACAAGCGGGGAGGGATCAAGACAATGACAGAAGAACATAGCCACTATAACAAAACCCACATGTGCACACGACAGGAACAGGGATGTGACAGATGCAGCCTTCCCTTTGAGAAACACCCTTAGGGTTAGTAGAATAAGTTAACATGTACATGCAAGTAAATAACAACAAACGTAAAAAAATAATCTGAAAAAACTGACAATATTGCACAGAAAAAAACTACTGTAAACATACTATACATTATCTCTTCGACTAGCTGGATCTGGCCAGATAATTTCATCAACATCACAAGCAATATCCTCATTAGCAAGACAATGCGGGAAGAACCATCTTGAATGTTGAATCCATCCTTGCATAGCTGCGGCATCGACTTGGTCACAGGCGTCCTCCATGGCCTGAAAGGGGGTGCCTGAGCTTGGGGCTGGAGATTGTAAACCTTCCACCGCCATGCAGAGAAAAACTCTTTGATAGAGTTTAGAAATGGAGAGAATGGTGGAAGGTATAGTACTGTCAGCTGTGGATGGTGTTGAAACCAGTGCTGTTTCAAAAAGCTGGACCAAAGCCGAGCAGTGGAATGATACATTGTCCCAGATGACAGTGTGTTGTATCTAGTGCATTTCATTACCTGCTGTGACGATGTGGTGCAATTGGTCCAAAAATGCAAGAATATTAGGTGTGTTGTAAGGGCCCATTTTGGAATGACGGAGGAGATCCCCATGCAGTGAAATGGCAGCGCAAAGGATGAAGTTACCTCCACGTTGCCCTGGGACATTTATTATAGCCATTTGGCCAATGATATTTCTGCCTCTCCTTCTAGCTTTTGTGAGATTGAACTCTGCCTCATCAATGTACAGCTCTAGAAAAACTTAAGAGACCACTTAAAAGGCTTTTTAGGCCCTTTAAGCTCTGCGTTTTTTTTCAAACCTCAAATAAAGATTCACACGGTCATGAATCAACAGATTCAATCATGATTTGGATCGCATGTCAAACTGCTGAAATCACGTGACATTGGCGATCCGAATCATGAATCAATCTGTGTGAATCTTTATTGGAGGTTTGAAAACAAACACAGAAGCAAAGAGAATGCTGAATCATAGTTTTTGCTTTTTTTGGACCAAAATGTATTTTCGATGCTTCAAGAGATTCTAAATAACTAACATTTATTAGTATATCATGTCACATATGGACTACTTTGATGATGGTTTTTTTTTCCTCTTTATGGACATGGACAGTATAGTGTGCCTACCCTTAGATACGCTGTCGGACTAAATATAAAATATCTTAAACTGTGTCCTGAAGATGAACGGAGGTCTTATGGGTGTGGAACGACATTAGGGTGAGTCATTAATGACATCAATTTCATTTTTGGTGTACTAACCCTTTAACATTGAGAAGTCAATGGTAGGTGGTCTCTTCATTTTTGGCAGAGCTGTATATGAATTCATGCAGGATTTTGCATCCATCTGCAAAACTCTCTGAAATACAGTGAAAGACAAGATTGTGTAGTTCAGGATAGGTCTATTACTATGCACCATCACAGTGCTAACGTGAACAATACAAACCTCCACATACTCATGCTGCAGCCATTTGACCCTCTCTGAATTCTGCTCAAAAGGCACTCGATAAAGTTGTTTCATTTGAACCTGATGTCTTTTCAGAATGGGTGCCAGTGTTGACTGAGACACTTGATGGACATCATTGAAAAGGTCATGGTCATCGATAATGTTTGCTTATAGTTCTCTGAGCTGGATAGCATTGTTAGCCAAAACCGTGTTTATTATCTCTTGTTCTTGCGTGAATACGGGCCCCCTTCCTCCTTGTCGTTGCTGACCCTCAATCCTATGTAGAGAATATATTTTCTTTCAATTCTTTCAATTGCACTTTTTTTAAAAGCCCGGTTTGTCAAACACTACACACAATTAACACACACCAAAGTAGCACAACACTTCAGATTATTTGCAAAATGTAACACTTTAAACTATACACGACTTTAAAGGTACCCTAGAATGATTTGAAACTATGTAAAATTGTTCTCTGATATCTACATAGAGGGCATGTGGCTTATTTGGGGCAAAAATGGTCCAGATACAGTACCATTTACAACCCTATTTATTGTCCCTAGGATGTAATGCTCTGTTTTTGCCTTATTTGGAAGGGTCATGAATATTAATGTTGAGCTCTGCTCTGATTGGCTTATTTCAGCAGCTCACAGTAGTTCAGTTGTTCAGCGAAGCGGCTCGCGAGTCCTGACAGAACACAGGCTGACTAAATGACACTATGCAAAACATCTCAAATGGAGATTGATAAAATACAGCTTACTTGTTTATTGGTGCTTTCAGATCATCCACACATGAGAAAGAGCTCGCGTTCGTGCGGTTGCCAGATTTCAGTAATTAAATACCCCAATCAGAGCTTTTCTGTGAAAAAAAACCCATATACTATCCGGTGTTTTACCTAAACATGTCCAATCTGGCTACCATATGCACGCAAGCTCTCTCTCTCGTGCATGGATGATCTGAAAACACCATAAACAAGTAAGCTGCATTTCTGCAATATTCATTGACTATCGTTTTAACTTATATGGTGGAAAAGGTGACGTTTGCTAGAAGGATCGCGTGAACGATCTTTAAGCAAAGTATCTACGGTTGTATTTTGTAATACAAAATAATATTACCCTTTGTCATTAGACACACTATTTAGTTTTGTATGGTACTTGGAGTTTCCTATTATTACTGTACTAGCATCTTGCGTCATCTAGACACTACGGTCTCTCTAAGAAACTTTCAATTTAATCAGAAATGTTTAAACAGCTAGTCAATAAGTGGATAAATTAGTACTTATTGCTTGCAGGAATATAGTTGCCCCTTTCTTCATTCTAAGACGCTGCGTGAAGCTTGCTTGAAATGGGCCGAACAAACGAACGATTTGTTGTGGTATCCGATTATAATAAACCTCAACCGTGTGTCATGAGTGCCGTTTTTGCTATCTTTGAGTGTCTTCTTTACCATCAGTAGATTCGGCTTGTTTGGACAGATGCAAATGTTGAGAGCATGCATTTAAATGATCCCCAATGCTTGCGTCACGGTTGGGTTTATGTTGTGAAGCACTTTTTTTGATTTACGAGATTTACATAAGAAGTAGGAGGCAATGGTGTTTGAGACTCACAGTATGTGATGTCCATGTACTGAACTCTTATTATTTCACTATGGCAAGGTTAATTCAATTTTTCATTCTAGGCCACCTTTAAAAAACAATATTTTGTTACCACACATTTCATATGACTTAAATCATTTTGAAACCGTTAAACACTGCTGTTCTCAATGTTACATTTTTTTTTTTCTTAATGCTTAAACCCTAACGGTGATTCTTACAGCACAGTTTCCAAAAACTATTAATACTTATAGCAAAACCACTCACTGAGTTTGCAAAACAAAGCTCAAACACTGCTTTGCACTCAGTTTGCAATTTTGTAACACACACTTTACAAAACTGTAGGTACAATCCACTGCACAGCACTCTTTTTGCGTAACTGTAAACACAACTCACTGCTTTACAGTCAATTTCCAAATGATCAACACACTCCTAGCAAAACTATACACATGTATTGTTATTATTTACACTATTTTGCCAAATGTCTAGCACACTGTTACATGTGAAAATGTTTTAGATCATTTGTTCACTTTGTTATCAGCCTAAGCACTATAAATAAGCCACAGGTAAGCTTTCCATGTGGAGTACAATGGAAGGAGCAGGATCAGGGAGAAGAGTGACAATTAGAGGAGGAAGAGGAAGAGGACGTGAAGGTGAAGAAGTAGGAGGAAGAAGAGGACGCAGAGGTGAAGAGGAAGAAGACAAGGAGGAGCAAGAGGATGATGAGGAGGAGGAAGAAGAAGAGGAAGAAACAGAATTACTGATGACAACAGAGCTACAATTGTGGACCATGTAATGACCCTGAGGGAAGTTCAGCCTAACCTGAACCGCTACACTGTAGCAAGCATCAAGGACATTTCGTAATGAGAATCGGTTAGTACAGTTATTTTACACTAAGTTTTGTAGCACTGCCATGCTCTAATGAGAAACACAATAACACATGTAAAAATACTAAAATTGTTACTTTATAGAATTGCTAGATGTCTTGATGCTGGGGGCAGAGGAAGAATGTTCACTGCAGAACTAGAGACCCATAGTCAATATGGTGATTGCAAATAATTCCATAAGGCTACGAGAAACACCCACTCTTCACTGAACTCAACCTCCCCCTGAAAAGTTATTCTCTGCCTGGCGCTCTCTTCAACCCCATCAACGCATAACCATTTCACAGGCAATGGCGGAGGCATGTGGGGATATTGACCAGGCATCATGTCAGGCATGGATTCGGCATTCCAGAAGATATTTTCCCTGGTACCTTGGACTAGAGAACATTGCATGTGATGTAGATGAAAATTTGTGGCCAGAACAAGAGGGACGACACGCTGTAGACTGAATTTTTTGCTTTTTTCTTTTATTCTCTTTTTCTCACTGAAATGACTATTTTGTGTTTTGACTCTCTAACCCTTTCTACCCATCTCTAACCCTCTCTAGCCTTCTCTAACCCTTTCTTCCCCTCTATAACCCTTTCTTGTAAGGTTTTGCTAATTGTGGAAAAAGTTTAAATTTAGTGTGTAAGCAATTGGTAAAAAAACACTGTAAGCAGACATTTTATTAATACTCTAAAACCCATTGGGTTTTAGAGTATTAATAAAATGTCTGCTTACAGTGTATATATATATATATATGGTAACGCTTTAGATTACGGCCCGGAAAGTACTGCATAATTAAAGTGAATTTACAGCATAACTTTCTGTAATTATAGTGTAACTATAAAGTAAGTATATGGGAACAATATGTAATATTGGGGGAATAAAGGGGTAACTATCAGGAAAATTTATAAATTATTTATGCTGTAAGTATTTTTTAATTAAGGGGTAATTATACTGTAAGTATTTTTTAATTAAGGGGTAATTATACTGTAAGTATTTTTTAATTAAGGAGTAATTATCCGTGTAATTACGGGGTAAGTATGGATGTGCGGGCTGTAAATTAAAGTGCCTCTTGTTCTCCTCTTGTTTCGTGTAGTTATGGGGTAAGTATGGATGTGCGGGCTGTAAATTAAAGTGGCTCTTGTTCTCCTCTTGTTTCGTGTAGTTATGGGGTAAGTATGGATGTGCGGGCTGTAAATTAAAGTGGCTCTTGTTCTCCTCTTGTTTCGTGTAGTTATGGGGTAAGTATGGATGTGCGGGCTGTAAATTAAAGTGACTCTTGTTCTCCTCTTGTTTCGTGTAGTTATGGGGTAAGTATGGATGTGCGGGCTGTAAATTAAAGTGTCTCTTGTTCTCCTCTTGTTTCGTGTAGTTATGGGGTAAGTACAGTAAAAACACAAATACAATCTGATATCACTCAGAAACCTTTATTTAAAAAATGAAAAATAAATTTAGAGCACATTCATTTCTCTTGCTTGGCTTCATCCTCCTCTTGTTCCTCTTCTTTTTCTTCCTTGCCACAGATGAATCTTAAGAAGGATCCCACATGTCTAGCTAGTATTCTGTAACTGTAACACTGAAAATACAGTGCTCGCAGAAACATCCTCACCGTTTACTCGTCTTTTACCCTCATGCAATCCGAGATGTAACAGCCAACGACTTTATTTCCTCAGATGAACAAAGATAAATAAATAATCTCTGCTAATTAAAAGTCATTTGGGTTTCTAAGAGTTAGGCATCAAACAGCATATACAGCAATAACTACAGTAATCCATACGATCCCAATGGATAAGTGTTTGCAAGAAAAATAACAATATATCGCATCCGACCAGCAGTTATCTGCGTGTGCATGCGAGGGTTGATTTCACGCTTGACGTAACTTGAAGGGTCAAGCGTGACGTGCGCGCGCCGAAAAACTCTGGTCATGTGGATGTCTGATGCTGTCGTTTTTTTATGCTCACAACAGTATACAAACAATAACATATAACATAATAATATATATAATATAATAATAGCAATTAGAAACAAACAAGAATAAAATACAAGATAGATTCGTTCTCGCGTGTGTTTCAGATGAAACGTGCACGAGAACGTCATGAAAGCTTGAAGCGTCTCATGCACGCGCTTGGTAACATGCAAGCTTTCATGACGTTCTCATGCACGTTTCATCTGAAACACACGTGAGAACGGACATTTCTTGTATTTTATTCTTGTTTGTTTCTAATTGCTATCATCATATATTATGTTATTGTTTGTATACTGTTGAACTTGTGAGCATTAAAAAAAAAAAAACGACATCATCAGACATCCACATGACCAGTTTTATAGCGCGCACGTCACGCTTGACCCTTCAAGTTACGTCAAGCGTAAAATCAACCCTCGCATGCACACGCAGATAACTGCTGGTCGGATGCGATTTATTGTTATTTTTCTTACAAACACTTAACTTCAGAAGACATTGATTCATCCATTGGCATCGTATGGATTACTCTAGTTATTGCTGTATTTGCTGTTTGATGCCTAACTCTTAGAAACCCAAATGAGTTTTAATTAGCAGAGATTATTTATTTATCTGTGTTCATCTGAGGAAATAAAGTCGTATACATCTCGGATTACATGAGGGTAAAAGACGAGTAAACGGTGAGGATATTTCTGCACGCACTGTATTTTCAGTGTAACGGTTACAGAATACAAGCTAGACATGTGGGATCCTTCTTAAGATTCATCTGTGGCAAGGAAGAAAAAGAAGAGGAACAAGAGGAGGATGAAGCCAAGCAAGAGAAATGAATGTGCTCTAAATCAGTTTTTTTTTTTTATTTCTTTTTTTTTTCTTCATTTTTTAAATAAAGGTTTCTGAGGGATTTCAGATTTAGTATGTGTTTTTATTGTACTTACCCTGTAATTACATGAAACAAGAGGAGAACAAGAGCCACTTTAATTTACAGCCCGCACATCCATACTTACCCCATAACTACACGAAACAAGAGGAGAACAAGAGGCACTTTAATTTACAGCCCGCACATCCATACTTACCCCATAACTACACGAAACAAGAGGAGAACAAGAGCCACTTTAATTTACAGCCCGCACATCCATACTTACCCCATAACTACACGAAACAAGAGGAGAACAAGAGCCACTTTAATTTACAGCCCGCACATCCATACTTACCCCATAACTACACGGATAATTACCCCTTAATTAAAAAATACTTACAGTATAATTACCCCTTAATTAAAAAATACTTACAGTATAATTACCCATTAATTAAAAAATACTTACAGTATAATTACCCCTTAATTAAAAAATACTTACAGTATAATTACCCCTTAATTAAAAAATACTTACAGTATAATTACCCCTTAATTAAAAAATACTTACAGCATAAATAATTTATAAATTTTCCTGATAGTTACCCCATAATTCCCCCAATATTACATATTGTTCCCATATACTTACTTTATAGTTACACTATAATTACAGAAAGTTATGCTGTAAATTCACTTTAATTATACAGTACTTTCCGGGCCGTAATCTAAAGCGTTACCATATATATATATATATATATATATATATGCGTATGCATGTGTACACAGTCCGAAGCACAGCCTTGCAAAGTATACTTCTTTCGTTAATGTCTCCGTTCCCTTCTTCAGAAAACAGGGGTTCCATTAGTAACCTAGACGTTTTGCACAATGCCATAGAATAAACTTTTGAAAAGCGCAAAGAATATTTCAGTAAACCATTTTAAGCAGGGTGTGATGAGGAAAGACTTGTCTGAAGAGTTTCTCGTCAAACTCCAAACTCCATTTGGGTACTAAAGCCTCTCTTATGACAGCATTTTGTGTGTGTGTGTGTGTGTGTGTGTGTGTGTGTGTGTGTGTGTGTGTGTGTGTGTGTGTGTGTGTATGTGTGTGTGTGTGCGCGCATTTAAAGCTGCTTTAGCTATTTAATAACACCGCACACCAACCGCATGTGTTGATGAAAGCAAGCTCAGTGTCCATCAGCAGTGGTCAGCACTTCTGTCGCAGGAAAATCTGCTTTAGTCTGTTAATGTGGAGAGGCAGCAAAAATGGAGGGATGCAATTCGTTTAATTCTGTTCAAGAGCAAATTCTCTGTTTACAAATACCCTGCTCAAATGTAGGCCCACATGAAATCTAGTTTTTTTAAAAATTTCATTTCATTTTACATCTGCGCTAAAATCACTAGCTACTGTAAAAAGCACTTTGGTATTTATATGCTTTTGAGAATGTAGGTATAAATATGTGGATATATTTCTAGATAAAAATAAATAAAAAAAAGTTTCTGTCTGTCTACCTCTGTCCAAACACAGTGAATAAGGACTACAGATTACAAAAAACTGCACTTTTCATACATCCACTTATAGAGCCATGTACACTGTGTTACTTAACTTAATTCTACAAATTCTAGTATTCTTTACTTTTCGCATACTTTTCCATGTTTACTCAGAAAACCCAAAGTTCTACCAGAAAGACTCGGGGAGAAATATATTAACAAAAGTGCATTTATTAACAGCTCAGCAAGCTGATAGTGTACAGAGTCATTTTGGCGTAGGCCCCGTCCGAAGAGCATAATCCGAGGGTCTCGGATCTGCAATTCCTGCCTGAAGACGAGGGCAGGGGCGCAGCCGACCCCCCGGTAGGGTATGGACAGGGCCATCCTGGTGGTGGTGGGGAGGATGGGGGTAATCGTCACTTCAGTATCTGCGAACTCAAACATGTGTAAGTACAGAGCCTTTATACCGTGAGCATGAGAATATCATTGGATTAGAGTGAAGGCATTAAGTGACGTAGTAATTGAGTCTTCCCAGCAGAACTTATGCTAAAGCTTTCATTTCAGATTAATTGCTTGGTTTGAGTGCAATTTTGTCAAGCAAAAAGAAAAAAATTCACCATTATGGTGATCAGTTTTCCATTTGTTTGGGCACTTGGAACATTCATATTATTGCAATTATCTACAGTTCTTTTTTAGTTACTAGAACTCTTGTGTAAGTGAACTATAAATAAGCATTTTTAGCACAACATACCATTTCTATTTCACTTTACTTTATTTTAAGGCAATGCATTCTTTTTTAAGTAAGTGTAACTAATTCGATTTTAAAGTGTATTTATGTATTTTTTCCATTTTAAAGCTTGACAGTCACATATCCAATTTATTCAAATTTTCAGCCCCACTTTATATTAGGTGGCCTTAAGTACTATGTATTTACATAAAAAAAATAAGTACAATGTACTTACTGTGTTCAAATTGTATTGCCAAACACCTTTGCTGATATTGAGGTGGGGTACGGGTAGAGTTAGGGACAGGTGTGGTGGTGTGGGTAAGTTTAAGTGTAGGGTTAGGTGTAAGGGAAGTGCCAACTGTATAGTTACAAATGTATGTACAAAAATTAATTACAGAGATAATTACATGCAAGTTTTTTTTATGTAAATACATTGTAAAAACATGTATGTACACAATAGGTGCATTGTATCAAATGATTAATTAAAATGTTAGTACATAGTAGTTAAGACCACCTAATATGAAGTGCGTCCAAATTTTCTAGCACAAGGCTGCACTGCACAATCCAAATAGCTCTTAAATATCTCCTCAGTGTTATATTAGTATACATGATGTACTATATTATTGTTAAAACATTTATTAGATTTAAATTTGTACGTAGTTTTTATTTTTATTTTAGTTAAAGGTACACTATGTAACATTTGGACCTTTTAAAAAAACAAAACTGCATGCATTTTGCAAAATAATATTGTTTGGGTTGTGCTTTGGCTCCACATGACCACCTATGAACAAATGGAAATCCAAAAATAATGGCATTTGAACATGTAAGTCCAATATTTATGCTGTTGTTTTGACTAATTAGAAACACTCATGTTTTCGTTTAAATTTTTTTTATTTATTATTATTATTATTATTATTATTATTATTTTATTAATGACATTACAAAAGTTGATTATCCGACTGCTCCTAAAACATTCACCTCTATAGTTCACTCAAAAATGTCAAAAATACTCCTTCCGGTTTCTCACAAGTTTCGGAGAGTTTTTTTCGAGTATGGGTCGGCTTGACGTTAATAGAACGGAAGGTCCTTGTATGGGCCGTTACGGGCTCTTCTCCCGGTAGGGTGTGCGCGCGCGTGACTAGAGCGAGAGAGGAAATGCACGCCCATAAACACTCTAAGTTGCAGATCCACTCGTCCGTGAACACTTATGACGCGCCGCGCTCCCATTCCACTTTATTCCTATGGGTGATATCAACGCTTCAGCACAGCATTCCCGGAAGGCAGCACTGCATTTAAACCGATTTGAAATGACGGGAAGCTTCACAACATTGCGGATTACCACGGTCAATGCTGTCACAGGACTTAACAAAATCATACCAAAGAAGTGTGTTTTTGACGGAGCGGTCCCAGCGATAAAGGTTCGGCCCTGCTTTGGAAGCAGCCGGTGAGTAAAACTGCTTCAAATGTCTGTGCTGTTGGCTCGTCGTGTGAGTAAACATCAGTAAACGACACGATTGAATGCTTCGTCATTCAAATGCGCTAAAGGTTAACGTTACTCCATTGTTGTTATATGTATAACGTTAGACTAGTCTGACGTGCAAAACCTTTTTGCTTGCTACTGCTAAGGTTTAGTCGCATACAATAGTCCATAAACCAAATCATGTCCTCATAAACTCAGGTAAACACACACAAATGTTGACAGGCCACTAAATACAGTACATACCACAGAGACGGACGTCCTGCTGTTGCTGTTTCTCCTGTTCAATTTATTTCAGCCTGATTCAGCTGGATCTCAAGCCTCAGCTCGCGAGTTGGAAGCACGTTCTGCGGTTTCTTCCGCTCGCGCTGAGGCACAAGATCAGCTGCAGCACTCCAGTTCCGAGGAACTGGATGTTGTAAGCGTAAATGAAACTGACGAACTACTTCCACCATTACACACACACGCACAGGAGGAGCTAATGGAGGTTGTCACTCGCGCCGTTGCCAGATTAAGTTTAGACTGGCCGGCCGAGCGTTATGAGTCACAAAAGCACACAAGCAGGCTAGATGAATGATTTCTGCCCTCATATACACAACCTCCTAAGCGGGGCTTGCCATTTTTCCCGGACCTTCACACCGAGGTGTCGAGGTCCTGGGCTAAACCAGCGTCAGCCAGAGTTTTCAACCCGTCAACATCTTAATATTCAAATATAAACGGGTTGAAGGCTCATGGTTATGCGGCGATGCCGCGGGTGGAAGAGACGCTCGCGAGCTATCTCTCCCCCGAGTCAGCATCATCGCTGCAAGCCCCGCAGCTGCCCACCAAGCCTGTAAGAACAACATCAGCGCTGGTGGGCAGGGCGTACTCGGCAGCCGGGCAGGCGGCCGCCTGTTTACATACGGTGGCCGTCCTGCAAGCATATCAGGCAGATTTATTGGGGGATATAAATGAAGAAACTGAGGAAGTGGGGAGAGAAACGATCGCCGAAATTAGACGGGCGGCAGATTTGTCTCTTCGTGCCACCAGGGAGACGGCCAGATCCATCGGCCGCTCTATGGCAGCCCTGGTGGCCACGGAGAGACATTTATGGTTAAATCTATCAGATATAAAAGAAAGGGATAAGAAGTTTCTGATGGATTCGCCCGTCTCGCCTACTGGCCTCTTTGGTGACGCTGTAACAACAGTCGTCGACCGTTACCAGGAGGCCAGGAAGCATGCGGCGGCCTTCTCAAAATTTCTCCCCCGCAAATCATATCCCCCAGGGGCTGCCGGGCGGGGGCAGCCCCAGCCGAGTACGTCCTCCTCCGCAGCGCATCGAGCGCAACAGAAACAGAGCGTGGCCGCTCAGGCCCCCCCGCAGAGAGAACGGGGGTCCGGGCGACGCGCTCAGCCGGGACCTTCCCGCGGTAGGACGGATCTGAGGACCGTCCTTATCGCTAGGAAGGCCTCGGCTAAGAAGTCCTGACGCCAAGAGCGCAGGGCTTCCGATGGCAGTCCCCTCCGGGAAAGTGCGGCTCGCCGAGGCGCCCGCTCTTTCCCGGTGCCATCGGGGGGCCGGTCTGCCAACCCTGCCACCATTGGTGCTTCAGGGCGCGGCGGTCCCCGGCGAACGCATATCTCCATGTCCGCCCGGAAACGTAGCGGCTTGGGGATGTTCGCGCCCTCTCGGGAGGGCCCCTGGGCGGTCAGTTCGGTTGCTACCTGCCAGTTATCCGTTACAGGACACCGGGCTGACCACACAGGAAAATCCAGAGACCAGCCTCGAGAGGCTGGTTCCCTTGGTAGATTTTCTGGCAGCGTGGAAACTTCTGCCGAATGTCTCAGAATGGGTCCTGCGTACAATAGAAAAAGGGTACAGAATTCAATTCGGGTTACACCCGCCCGTGTTCAACGGGGTTACTGCCACGGTAGTAAGCCCCGAGCAGGCTCTGGTAATGGAACAAGAGGTACAGACTCTTCTGCGAAAAGAGGCTATAGAACGGGTCCCTCCCCACTGCAGAGAGTCGGGGTTTTACAGCCGGTACTTCATAGTTCTGAAGAAGGATGGGGGGTTAAGGCCTATCTTAGATCTGCGTCATCTAAACAGAGCAGTAAAAAGATTAAAATTCAAAATGCTCACGATAAAACAGATCGTGTGTCACATCAGGTCCGAGGACTGGCGTGTCACGATAGATTTAAAAGATGCGTACTTCCACATCTCCATCCTTCCGCAGCACAGACAGTTCCTCAGGTTCGCTTTTGGGGGAAAAGCGTACCAATATCGAGTGCTGCCATTCGGTCTAGCTTTATCGCCCCGCACTTTCACGAAGTGCGTGGATGCAGCTCTGGCTCCGCTGCGACTCCAGGGCATCCGCGTGCTAAATTACATCGACGATTGGCTAGTGTTAGCACAGTCGAAACAACTGGCGGTTCAGCATCGAGATGCTGTTCTCGCCCACATGAAAATGTTGGGGCTAAGGTTGAACAAAAAGAAAAGTATGTTGGCGCCACAGCAGAGCATTACTTTTCTGGGGGTAGTTTGGGACACGAGAACGATGTCGGCTCGGCTATCTCCGCCCAGGGTAAAAACGATCCTGAATACCGTCAACCAGATAAAGCTAGGCCAGTCACTCACTGTCAAACACTTTCAAAGAGTGCTGGGTTTGATGGCAGCAGCGTCCAACGTGATACCTTTTGGCCTGCTGTACATGAGACCCTTGCAGTGGTGGCTCAGGACCAAGGGGTTCTCCCCGAGGGGAAACCCTTTTCGCCTAATCAAGGTAACGCGGCGCTGCCTACGTGCCTTGGTGAAGTGGAAAGATCCTTGGTTCCTTTCCCAAGGTCCAGTTCTGGGGGCTCCTTGTCATCGCGTAATGCTAACGACGGATGCCTCCCTAACTGGCTGGGGAGCGGTCATGAGTGGCCGCTCGGCCCAAGGTCTGTGGAGGGGCCATCAGCTCTCCTGGTATATAAACCAGCTGGAGCAGATGGCTGTGTTTCAAGCACTCAAACACTTCCTCCCAGACCTACGGGGCCGCCATGTGTTAGTTCGGTCAGACAACACTTCGGTGGTCTCGTATATAAATCACCAGGGGGGATTGAGATCGCGTCGGTTGTGGAAGCTCACGCATCACATTCTGATATGGGCACAAGGCAAGATACTCTCGCTCAGGGCGATGTACATCCCGGGGGTCCTGAATGTAGTGGCAGACTCCCTGTCGAGGCAGGGAGTGGTGCCAGGGGAATGGAGGCTCCACCCCGAGGTGGTGGAGGAGCTGTGGATCCGCTTTGGGCGAGCCCAGGTGGATCTGTTTGCGTCTCGAGAGACGACACATTGTCCAGCATTCTTTTCCCTCACACATCCAGCCCCACTGGGGCTGGACGCAATGGTACAGACGTGGCCGAGGCTGCATCTGTACACCTTTCCCCCTCTGGCGTTGCTCCCAGGAGTGCTGGAGAGAGTCCGCCGGGACGGGCTTCAGCTCTTATTGGTAGCCCCGTTCTGGCCGGGCCGAGTATGGCTCTCAGACATCATGTCTCTCCTAGAGGGTCCTCCCTGGGAAATCCCAGTCAGGAGGGATCTTCTTTCACAGGCCGGGGGGTCAGTACTGCACCCGCGCCCGGAACTGTGGAAACTGTGGGCTTGGCCCCTGAGGGGGCCCAGTTCATAAACACGGGTCTATTGACTGAGGTGATAGAGACCATGTTGCACTCCAGAGCACCATCCACAAGGAGACTTTACGCACTCAAATGGAGAGTTTTTGTCGCCTGGTGTACGCACCAGACTTTGGACCCTGTTAACTGCCCGGTCGGTTCAGTTCTCGAGTTCTTGCAAGAAAAATTCTCCGCAGGGTTATCCCCGTCGACTCTGAAAGTGTATGTGTCGGCGATATCTGCGTATCATAATCCATTAGATAACGCATCATTAGGGAGACACCCGTGGGTCACGCGTTTCCTCCGTGGTACCTTGAGGCTCAGACCTGCGGCACGCTCCAGGGTGCCGACTTGGGACCTGGCCATAGTGCTGGAAGGCCTTATGTCGGCTCCCTTCGAGCCGTTAGAGGAAGTGTCAGAAAAGTTCCTCACACTAAAAACAGTGTTTCTCCTAGCGATTTCATCACTGAAAAGAGTAGGAGACCTACAGGCTCTATCAGTAGCACCTTCTTGCCTTGAATTTGCACCAGGAATGGTGAAAGCATTTCTCTTCCAGAGGGAAGGATATGTTCCCAAGGTCCCGACCAACGTGCCGGGACCAGTAATGCTGCAGGCTTTCTGTCCGCCTCCGTTCTCTAGTCAAGACCAAGAGAAGCTAAATCTGCTATGTCCGGTCAGGGCCCTAGATGCATATGTCCACAGAGCTGCCCTGTGGCGAAAGTCAGAACAGTTGTTTGTATGTTTTGGGTCCTCCAATAAGGGAAAACCGGCTTCAAAGCAGACGCTTAGCAAGTGGATAGTTGAGGCTATTTCGCTCGCTTATGAGTCGGTCGGACATCCTTCACCTATGAGGGTCCGCGCCCACTCCACTAGGAGTATGGCTGCCTCTATGGCTCTTATTTCGGGAGTTTCGCTGTCAGAGGTTTGTGATGCGGCTGGGTGGTCCTCTCCACATACATTTGTGAGGTTTTACAATCTGGACGTAGCCTCTACTCCGGGGTCCCGGGTGTTTCTGGGTTAAATCACACAAACAGACATTTGGGACTCTGGCGGCGTGGGTATTGAGGTCCCCTAGCGTTTCGACGCAGCTCGAAGTTCCCTCGAGATAGGGAACGTCTCAGGTTACGTATGTAACCATGGTTCCCTGAGAGGGAACAAGACGCTGCGTCGAGATGCCATACTCCCGGCATGCCTGTGATCGATTTGTTCGACTTTTTCAGAAGCTAGTGACTGTTTGGTCCGGGCATGCTTTATAGCTTCCTGGTCGATGACGTCACCCGCCCGTGACGTATCGTCCCGCTATCACTGCATGAAAAGTGGGATTTTCGTCAGTAAGCGGCACTGTAGATTGTCGTGGAAGATCAGGTTTACGACTGTACACGGCAGTTTGCAGGCGACACCGAAAAATTGTCAGAAATTGACGTGGGCCTTGCTTGGCAGTTGTCCCCCCCAAGACCCCCCTTCCCTTAACTCCAGGGGAGGCTTTAACATGTAAATGAACATGCTGTGAGCTATACAAATGCAAATCAGGGTAGCAGGAGTTTTAACCCATGTGACATTTAAAAGGTATTATCTTCCTTCTAAGAAAATCTCTTAGATAGATCAGGCTCAGTATAGCCTAATTGTAAAATCTTAAACTTAAGCTTGAATTTATATATTTGATGAAAGTATTCTAGATTATTTATTGTGTGTCATTTGCAATCAGTCCCCGTGAATTCAGTGCGACTCGCAATTTTGACCAATCACCGCAACTTTTACCAATCATTGCGGTCTCCTGCTAATAAGCGGCGTCATACATCAGCAAACTTTATATATCATATATCATTGCCTGTCAAAATTAACGTGTTAACGCAAATTAATTTTAACGGCACTACATATATATATATATATATATATATATATATATATATATATATATATATATATATATATATATATATATATATATATATATATATATACAGGGGTTGACATTAACTTTTTTGCTCACCGGCCACTGTGGCTAGTGGTTTTCCAAAGTTACTAGCCACTCAGCATTTTCACTGGCCACAATTTTGCTGTTTGGAAATTACATTGTATATGTTTAAAGTTGACTTTGGCATATATAAATTACTTGATTTTGAATCATTTTACTTTATTTAGAAGATTTAAAACCTTTAGAAAAGAATGTAACAAAATGTGGGCGTGGTCTGTGTTGTGAAACGAAACCACATTAAAAATTCCCTTAAACTGCGTTTGAAACATACAGCAAAGCAGCGACAGAGGAAAACACAGAGCCTGATATTATGCAAACATTTACCAATAATGTGGAAAGCGTTTTAAATCTGTTCAGTGGAAAATCCGCTGTGACGAATCTGTCCTCGTCTAACATCTGCTGTAAATCCAGGTAAAACTAGCTGCGTGCACGCGCCGTCCCCAGATAACATGATCCCCAGTTGTTCCGTAACACCGGCGGGAAGAAACAGCTGAATGCAATCAGTGGGCTATCTCGTCAGCTTGCTCAGTTTGCTGCCGATTTTAACGAGCAGTTAACTTTAGTAATCTCCAGGTTGCTGTCCATAGATGATAGGTTGCTTGCTTTGGAGTCGAAAAACTGTGTGGAAGATACTAACTTTAAGAAGAGAAGACGAGTGCCTAAGAGAAGACCAGTCCTAAGATTGCGGTAAGACTGTTATCTAAGCTAAAGTAACCTAAAGCAAAGCTTTTTAAGTAGCACAAGCTGAAATTAGCCTTGTAAAAGAACAAATGTAAGTTGCTTTATAAAAGTGTTTTCTTTTACTGGTCATTTTACAGGAAGCAGTACGCCGTCTTCACAACTTCGTCATAACACTCATTTAATTGTTTTCCAGCTGCATGTAAGACATAGAGACAGTACGCATGAGGTACAAACATCCAGTTCTTGCATCGCATGCAGAAGCTGTGAAGAGTTCAGCTCGGAGTCGACTGAGAAGAAAGAGGGTAAGATTTATTAGATTAGATCCGTTTTTGGTCAGTGTGACTATTTTTCAGGTGCATTTTACGCAGTACATCGCGCAATACTGATTGTCTTTATTGTTTGTTTTTACAGCTGCTACAAGCAAGAAAGAGTGTGTTAGCTGAGGATGAGGTGGGCCTTTGGAAGTGCGCTACCATAGACCTGATGTCTGATGAGGAAGACGGCATCGTTCGCGCGGTGTCTGGATGGACTGTTTGACCAGCCAGGAGCTCGCCGAGCTCTGTGCCACGCTGCAATCGAGATTAGAGGCGATTCCAAAGAACAGGGCAACGCACGACAGACGTCTGAAAAATGGACTGAAATCAGACAGAATGGCGCTAGTCACCTACCGCTCTGAAGCGGAAAACAGAGACTTCATGGTGCTGTAGGATTTTGGGCTTCTCGTGAGCTTCCTATTGTTGTGTGGGCAGATCTCAAACGTTTTGCATTTGGTTGTGTGTTTGTGTTTGTTCTAATAAAGCTCTTTCTTTGAATAAACTGCACGTCCCTGGCATATTTTCCTTTCCTCAATAAATGAATGTCCTTGATGGTTATAATAGCGTAGTCCATAGGATAACAATGACATGAATATAAAACATAATAGCATATCACATGAATATGAATATATACAATTAAAAAATATGCAAATCATAATTTTATATATATGTGTGTAAAATTATTATAATTTGGGGGTTTAAATTTATTAATTTATTACCCAGGTTGACCAATAGTAACAGATCTGCCAACCAATCACGAGTGATATTTCTTGTTTCAAAGTAGTAGTTTCAACCAATACTGAGTGAGGAAATTCAAGCCATTCCAGCAAGGCGCCGCCCAGAGCTGCTATTCATATGCTAATTAGAGCCGTTAGCGCCGGCGCCAGCATTCCTCCGCAAGCTCCACATACGTCATGGTTCGTTTCCGTCAATATGTGGCACAGACGAACGCGACGTTCACAGGCTGTAAACTGACGTTAATTGTCGAAAATCAGGGAGATTTCCGGCCGTTTACGGGGACGAAAATCCCACTTTTCATGCAGTGTATTGGACTGATTACACAAGTGCTTCATGACGTGGCACGCAGAGGCGTCCCCTAGCGTTTCGACGCAGCGTCTCGTTCCCTCTCAGGGAACCATGGTTACATACGTAACCTGAGACGTTCTCCACGCTTGAGGACGTCACCATCATGCTTGGGTGTGCTTGTCATTCTTTAGCTCCACCCACACGATACGCCTCTAGGCGCTCTGTTTTTTTCCGGAAAGACTCTGTACAGCCTATATTTCTTTTATAAATATAATAAAACTAAAGACTTTTCGGAGATATGAAGGATGGAATACTACTCTATAGGTACTCAAGATTGACATGAGATTGACTGAAACTGAGTGTCCCCCCCCCCCCCCCTTAAAGTTGTCAAGATCTGCCTGATCAATGTAATTAATGAGAGAAAACTTTATTTACTTTGATTTTTTCTTGACTGTTTTATTTTATGGAACAGACTTTCTGCTGACATCTTTAGCAAGACTAATTAAATGACTAAGTTAATAGATGTTTTTTTTTTGCCGGCCCCAGTACAAGTAAATGATGGTTCAGTGTTTTTCAGAGTTGTTTTTTTAAAGGTTATAATGAATGGCAGTGGACTCATGCTACAGTACTTGAAATTTACAGCAGTCAGTTGCAGAAATGCTGATTGTGAACTGCAGTGTTTGTGAGTCCACTAATGGAAAGCGTTATTTGAGCAACATCATGCATCACCCTGCAGAAACTATATTTCACTTACTTTGTGTGTGTTTATCCATAAAACACATCCACCATTTCAGAAGCATTAAAAACCCATCTCACAGTCCGCTTTTCATATATGTTTTTGTGTGCTATGTTTTGCTCTCTCTCATCCATGTCCATCGCTGTTATTGAATATCTGAAGTGTCTCTAATAGACCACATCTCAGCTATCTGTCTGTGGTTGAAGTGTCATTGCAGTGGCCTGTTTTCCTCACATGAAGAGAGACTCAATGGCTTTAACTCCCCATTAGAATATATCAACCCTGATGCGCATTATTAGCAGACCGTCACACCATCTCTAATGGATGCAGTGCACATTAGAGGAGCTTGCTCTTGACAGGCTGGAACTCACGGCCAGTGAAACAGAGTTGGAGGCAAAAGCTGTCTGGTCCCGTCTCCATATGATGAATAGCAGGTTTTGTAAAGATTTCAAAACTGTCCCTGGCTGTAGTGTGACCCGAGGCGAAATATGTCCGATCCAAACCCAGCGGTTGCAGAATATTGTTCAGGATGAGAAGGTCGATAGGGACCCATGTTGATGCAAAATGTACATTATGTGTATGGTAAATATTTCATTTATATATTAATGGCTACAATTTTAAAAGTAGCATCATTTAAGTTTGCTATAATTATATTGTTACTACAACCACAGAGCTGATGTTTCTATTTTTAGACATTTTCTTCTATGTGATTTATATGATATGAGGTAGACCGGGACTAGTTGTCACACTTCAGTGAATATTTCTCAGGGTAAGGTTATTTTTTGAAAGTCAGTTTCTGAGCAGGCGCAAACTTTAAAGTCTTGGTTGCAAAAGCAATATTGAATATATCCAGCAATCCTGCCCATAAAAGCATGATACATTACCGGAGTGCATATTGTCACATTACAATAGGAAATTACTATTTATTGTCACACATTTAATACCTTGATTTTTAAAAATTTTATACAATGTAATAATTATTTTTGGAACATGTAAACAAAATGAGTTTCAGAAGAAAACACTATTACAGTCTTTCAGAAATTCACATGTGTTGCTTGCCATGTCTTTATATATGTTTAAATGTCTGAGTGAAAATTGTTTCTATTTTTGCTCAGTGTAAGTTGTACCTTTTCAACACACTTTACAGAAGAAAAAAAAATCCACTAAGATTAAACTAAATTAACACGAATTATTACACATTGCTGTAAAAAATATTGTTGGTTTAACTTAAAGGAATACAACAACTTTTTGGGACTTTAGCTCATTGCCCGTATCCCCCAGAGTTACAGTAGATAAATCCATACATACCATTCTCATCTACGTGCATGCCATAAATCTGTCTGATGCACCCACCGCTATTCTAGCTTAGCACATGTTGTGATGTGTATAGTTACATCAAATGAAAATTTGCGATATTCTTGACTGATAAGGCTAGGAACTATACTCTCATTCCTGCGTAATAATCAATTAATTTTGCTGCCGTACCATGGATGCAGCAGGTGCAGTGATATTATAGCCTGACAAGCCAGACCCACATCAAAATGTTTGGTCTGGAAACTCACCATAGACAGGGCTCAATCTGAGGGGCGGGATAAACGGTTGTCTTTCAAACTCCCTCTGCAAGCGATAGGATAGCGCTAAAACCAACCAGAGCAACGAAGGTGAAGCAGAGCTTGTTGATAGATTAAACATTCTCCATATCCGGTTGGAAAAACTCCGAACACATCTTCCCCTTTTAAGAATGACTTCAGTGCCGTTCTTTGTTCTTTTCTCAGAGAAAAGCTTAACTCCAAGTCTTCCAGAGTCGCGTTCAAAGCTGATTCGAAAGACCGCCGTTCGCCAGTTTCTGTGTTTACTAGAAGCACGCAAACGCAACTCGGCCGTCGTCATTATGGCCCCGCCCACCGACTCTATACACGATGTGATTGGCCTGGCAAGAGTTAGGCGAATACAGCTCAGAAGGGTATTGAGAGTTGCTAGACGACACTCGCGGGCAGATTAGATTTGCTGCCGCTGATTATTGTAAATATGCATGTAAAATATTGGAGTCTTTATGATTGTACTTCAGAAAAGTAGTTTAATATGACACAATATATTATACCTTTATAGAACATATCCCTTCTGACAACTAGCCCCAGTCTACTCTGTGTGATTAGTTTAATCATAGATGAATATTTAAACATAGCACTTTATTAGTCTTCCATTCCAGCGTGTGTTGTACTGTAAATGTGAGACATGAAACTCCAATATTAGCATAAATTGCCAAGCAGATGTTTGAGATTCAGTCCCAGCATGCCATGTGTGTCTGATCATGGTTGAGCTGGTTCGTCTAGCCGAATTCTTCCCACATTCACCACCATCACAGCTAGAGACACAGGGAGTCTTTTAATGAAGAGTAAATACGGCCGAGTTAATGTGCCGTTTGATATGCGTTAAACCAGGGAAGGATTAAAGTATACAGGCCTTATTTTGTTTCAACATCCTCCAAGCACTGGGATTCTGGAAGATAAATGTAATTATCCTGCCTCAGTGCATCCCTTTTGAAATATTTTCATAAAGATTAGAGGGCTATAATCTACAGATGTCTGATGTAGTGTTGGCTGGATGGATATGTTTGATAATCGCTTATTGGGCAGCGCAGAGGTGTTCTCATTAACATAATAATACTAAATGTGCTGGACATACAGACAGTGGATTTGTGCTTAATAAATGTAGCCATTTTCCTGATTATATCTTAATAGAAGGCTCAATCCATGTACATTCGTTTGTGTGTGTGTGCTGTTGGGATTTTGACTATGAGCCAGTCGACCCAGTTCTAGGAATCCTGGTTGTATTGACCTTTGCCTTCATCTCATCAATGCTGACCTTATGCATGACATTTATCCCTCTTTGACAGGCTTGGACACAAATCTGAACTGGCTCAGATTTAGTTGGAAGTTGAGCTGAATTGGCACAGGATGTTAAATTGGAACGACAGGAAAAGGAACTTACTGAAATGCTAAACATTGAAATGTAACTCAGTGTTAATTCATTTTTGCTAACAAATATAATTGCTTCTGTATATATATAGTTTTGGCTACATAAAGATGTAAATATTAAGGAAAATTCACATTTATATAAATATGTTTATGATTTCTGCCACTGGATAGAAAAGTGTGACCACTATATGCATTTAAATGTAAGCATTTGGCGGATTTTTTTATTCAAAGTGACTCATTGCCTTTTAGATATTATTTTTTATGCACATTTCATCAGTTTATGCATTCCCTGCAAATCCATGACCTTGGTATTGGAGCCCGATCTCACGAAAATGCGTATAAATAGGGAAATTAGCACCCGCCACCAGCCAATGGTGGGTATTTTTTCAAAGTGGCGGGTGACTTTGCCGTGTATACCAGGCACAGTGGCGGGTGGGTTGTAAAACATGTTTATTGGTTGGGTGCTCCGATCGATCAGCTACCGATCTCAATCGGTCGATAATCGCATTGGGGTGATTGATCAGTGGTGACTAAAAAGGCCGATCTCAGAAACCGATCTAATGCTGACGACACAAAGACGCGCGCCTGTCGTGAGAGATATAGGGCATGACATGCAGCGGCACAGTTCTCTTTCCGGCGCGAGTAAAATAATTAAAATGCTGAAGGTGAGGTACAATTCATACTTCTGTATTAAATAACTTACAAAGTTATTTGAAAACTTTCTGTGAGACGTAATTTCACAAACAGAGCGAGTGAATCACCGCGTGCGCTCTCTCTCTCTCTCTCTCTCTCTCTCTCTCTCTCTCTCTCTCTCTCTCTCTCTCTCTCAAAGTGTTTAAATGACTTCACATCAGCGTATCGCAACTGCAACTAACATCGAGCTGCACAATTGACACGAGTTGCCACTTGCACTATCAAAGCAGTCACTAAAGTTTATCATTTGCATTAATTTTTAAGTCTAGCAGCCAAACTGCTCTGCACTCGCGCGCCCAAGAAGAGACCGTAACACACAGACACACACACACACAAGCCATCTCACAAGCTTGCAAGTACAAATTGCGCTGAAATAGTCAAATACACACAAATGAATGTACTAAATTACCGTATAGAAGCTTTAGACTAATCCTGACTCCTGAGCAATTTATTTAAGTTGCATACATTTTGTTCTTGCACTCAGTGGCGCCACCAGGGGGTGGCCAGGGGTGGCCACGGCCACCCCTGGCCAACCCCTGGCCACCCCACTGGCCACCCCGCTGGCCATGGCGTAGGTTTGGGGGTGACGCTAGGTACAAAATGACGCGTCCCGTATCAAACCAATACGGACGCGATGCACAAGATTGCGTTTTAGCGGCGCTTTGCTGCCATAGCGACGGAGTCTCGAGAACATGCGCTGGAAACTTGCGCGTTTTTTAAAAAACATGTCGAGCTCGCGTCCACAGTTTGAACGCAAGAGGATTTCCAGATATAGGGCTGAAATGAAAAAAAAGGTATCATGAGTGGGTCTGTCCAGTAACTTAAGATGAACCTAAGACAAACTGCACCCTTTGCAGAGAAGCATTTCAGTGTCTCAGACTGACTGACTGAAAGCATGCGATGACAGACACATTCGTGAACTAAAGGTAGGCCTATTGTTTTTTTAATGGATAATATAATATTTCATACATTATCAGAGCTTGGCAGACTTAAATTTCTAGATATTAGAACTGTTAAATAATAGATTATAGCATATTAATATTATCAATTTATCATTTAGCAGTTTGATATTTAAAAAATATTTAGATTAAAATGGGACAAATAATTACATACTAATATAGTCATAATAGTAAATTAATAAAGAGGATTAAACATTTTTGAATTTCAGAATTGTCAGTAAAGTGGTTACTGGTTCAGAATGACTGCTTAAAGAGACAGTGCACCCAAAAATGAAAAATTTGTTCCAAAAGTTGTTCCAAACCTGTATGCATTTCTTTATGTAGAAGACACATTCCTACCATGGACGTCAATGTTGCCCCCAAAGCAAACATTTGGTTACAAACGTTCTTCAAAATATATTCTTTTATGTTCAACAGAACGAAGAAACTCATACAGGTTTGGAACATCATGAGGGAGAGTAAATGATGACAGAAATTTCATTTTTGGGTGAACTATCCCTTTAAAGTACACCAATACAGGCTACTAAAGAGATCTTTAGAAATAAATAAAATAATCAAAAGTAAAATACTTTAAAATGTGTTCTGTTGCAAGTTTACATACTTGATTCCATGTTTATTGTTGAGCTGCTGTCATTGTTTCATTGTCACTCTTATCACTCTTTAACTAAGTTCATAAATTATTTTCAAAAACGGATTCAAAACTGATTTGGAAAAAAAAACATACACACAAAATAACTTATTTTCAATATAAAAAGTGATTGTGGACTGGATATTTTTTGACCTTTTATCACAGTCTTGGGCATGTCAAAGATTAGTAGGCACACTGGCTTTGATGCATTGTTAGTTTGTGTGCAGCATCAGATTTACATTTTTTTAATCCCTCATTTATATGCAGTACTCTATACAAATGCCAGAAACTAAGCTTCTTTTTTCTTCTTCAGCACAGGCCTATCTAAAGGGTTAATGGTGCCACCTGGTTATCAACTGTAAAACTTACACATTTTACCTCTTCCCAACAGGGAAAACCACCAACAATCAAGAATGCATGATTATATGGTGTCATGGCTTTCCAATAATTTTTTTGTGGCTATAATGGAAGTCAATGGGGCAAAAACAGCCATGAACAGTAATGAGGGAGAAAGAAATCTGATGCTGCACAAAAACTAACAGTGCATCAAAGCTAAAATTGTTACAAATCTTTGACATGCCCAAGACTTTTATCTATATATTTTATATTTAAAATAAGTCATTTTGTGTGTATGTTTTTTTTTTTTTCAAATCCGTTTTGAAAATCATTTATGAACTTGGAAAATAAAGAGTATTATTATTTTGGTACTGGATAATTTGAACTGAAGAGCCTCATAAATTAATAGACTTATTAATAATCTTTGCGTGCTCAGACAGCAACAGGTCAGCTCATGCCCGTCAGTCAACAATTTCAAAAGAAGTTAACGTTAGAAGACGAAGACTACTGGTAAGTAAATAAGTCAAAAAATATTTTTTAGTAAAAGACGACGCGGAATTATGTGTCGTGACGTGCTACAGGCCGGTTTACTTCACCAGTAGAATACAATTCTGAAATTATGGTTTCTAGTTTTGGTGGGCCACCCCAAGATTTTAAGTGGCCCCATCTGGCCACCCCTATGAAAAATTTCTGGAGGCGCCACTGCTTGCACTGACGTTAAATTTGTAGCCATTTTGCACTTTGACATTCACAGGCAGTTTGAGATAAAGGCTACATTTGTGTGTACAGTGGTTCTGATTTCTGTCATTGAAATGACTGGGAAAAAGTTTCCAAATCTACCCGAATTCATGCTAATGCACTTTCTTTATAAATTTGAATTCTGGAAAAAGTGGCTAGTAAAAAATATAAGTGGCTGGTAAAAATGGGCATCCACCAGCCACTGTGGCTGGTAGGCAAAAAAATGTAATTTCCCACTCTGAGTACGGGTGTGCAATTTCATGGAATGTACACGCCAAAATAAGTTGGTTTTTCACGTGCATATGATGCACACTTTATGGTGTATTATATGTACGAACCACCCACCCACCACACCCAACCTACCCAAGAGCATCATATGCACGCCATAAAGTGTGTATCATATGCACGCGAAAAACTGCGTAGCACGTGCACGCCAAAACTAATTTCGCCGTATCCATTCCACGAGATTTCACATTTGTACTATTGATACGCATTAATATGTGATTGTGTTGGGTATTGCTATAGTGCCTTGCTTTTTTAAACCAGGACATGGACTGTGTCTGTGTGTTGCCGATGAGCAGAAGAAGTGCAAGCGGTTGTAATGCCACGTCTGCAGAAGGAGCCCTCATCTGAATTCTGACTGTGTGCCACTCCCTCTGCTCACTCTACAGTCACTTCCTGTTTGGCAGCCATTTTAAGCGTGGCATGACCAAACAGACCTTGCGAAGTATTGCCAGTCTTACTGCCTTACCGAGCATTTATCCATTGTCTGTTTGCCTAGCGTTTGACCATTTGCCTGTTTACCTTGATCACCGTTTCTGGAGTACCCTCTGGACTTGTTTGCCTGTTTGGATTGTTTATTGTGTTTGACCATCCTGTCTGCCTCTCGACTGCTGCTTTTTGGATATTCCCATGGCTTGTTTTCCTATTAAGCTTCTGCAGATGGATTCAAACCTGGCTTCAATAAGGCTCCAAATGCGGCATAATAAAAGCTCTATGAAATAATGGTGTCATCAAGCTACGCCTTTGTTTTAAATAAGCGACCTCTAGCACCAAAAAATTACATATTGTGTCTATAACAACTTAACATTAATTAAGTACTTCAAACCAACATTTATTAGACATTAATTTAATTCATATTCAGTGTTCCTTAAAATTGTCCATGACCTAAAATCTAAAGTGAGAGCTATTTATGGTTAATAAGTTGTTAGTAAAGCATTATCTAACTCTTTACATATCAGCTAATTAAACAATCACTTTGTTAATTAGTGACTCAAACGCACTATTTGTATATAGTCCATTGATATATAAACAATCTATATTTTAAATATAAACTAATAGTTTGCGAATTATTTGTCAACACTTTAATACGGTATATTATAAAGTCTTACCCATTGGGTGAATTGGTTAGCTAGTTACTGAAATTTGTTAATTTCTACTTAACAAATATCGCAGAGAGATGTATCATGCACAATGACTCACTGTATCAAAAAAAAAAAAAAAAAAAAAAACTTTTACACTACCACCTCTGCACCAATGAGATCTGACCCCATTGCATTAGACCACCCAGCCGGTAAAGCTCAACACAATATTTGACACAATATTTGAATAAAAGCATATTTGGAGACCTATTTAGAATATCAGTACATTTTTATTGATTTTCACATTGATGAAAGGAAACAGCCTTAAGCATAATCCTTCAAACTAAAACATTGTTTGATTTAATAAGCATATGACCTCTGATGTTCCAGCTGCTCAGTTTCTAATTTCATTTTTTATTATTTCAAGCTCCTTAATCTCATAGTCCAGCTCCCAGGGTCCTTTTATACAGTGCCCCCCTGACAGAATCTGTTTCTACCTGAATAAATAACAGCCTGGTTTAAGTATATTGTAGGCTGGGGAATAACACAGACTGACATGCGCTTGTACAAAGACAGGACTGAGCTGTAATTTCTGTGCAGGGATTCATGCGCTACCGGTTTTCATTTTCTTGGGAACCTTTAGGAAGAAGAGACTTCAGGTTGAATGGGAGCTTGGGTATAATCACATAATGCAAGGTTTATCAACCTTATCCGACCCAGGAATCCCCTACTTTCCTAATGTTAAAATACTACTCCGGTAACAGGGAATGTTCCCACAACTTTTTCTAGCGTTATTCAAGAAACTTGTGTTTTCACTGGTGTAGTATAGTAAGGGGTGCTATTGCACATCGTCTGAAAGAGTAAAGAATCTCCTGATTATAACAAGTGCCATTTGGTCTAAGCAGATTCGTATGTAAAATAACGTGATTATCAGCATTAAAAATCATGTAATACCTGCCTAACGTTATGGATTGAAATGTCGACTCAGGACTGTGCAAGCTTTGTTTTGATTATGGTTTTGATCTGAAACATTTTTGAAAAATGATGGCAGGGAAAGAGTTCATAAAACGTTCATAAAACAATGGTACCGTAGTAAAGATATGTGTTTTTAATCTAGATTTAAACTTAAACAGTTTGTCTGCTTCCCAAACAGTGCTAGGAAGACTGTTTCAGAGTTTAGTTCTGATGGAAGGAGTTTTTTACTCAAAAATCTCACGATACACTGCCTCATTCATTCTTTCCTTTACATGGCTCAGTTATCCTGGTCCCTTTGCAGAAAAACAGCCCCAAAGCATGATGTTTCCACCCCTATGCTTCACAGTAGGTATGGTGCAACGCAGCATTCTTTCTCCTCCAAACAAGACAAGTTGAGTTTTTACCAAAAAGTTCTATTTTGGTTTCATCTGACATTCTCTCAATCCTCTTCTGGCTCATCCAAATGCTCACTAGCAAACTTCAGATGGGCCCAGACATGTAATGGCTTAAGCAGGGGGACACGTCTGGCACTGGCTCACCGTTCTTGTGATCATTTTGACCCCATGGTGTGAGATTTTGCGTGAAGCCCCAGATTGAGGGAGATTATCAGTGGTCTTGCATGTCTTCCATTTTCTAATAATTGGTCCCACAGTTGATTTCTTCACACCAACCTGCTTACCTATTGCAGATTCAGGCTTCCCAGCCTGGTGCAGGTCTACTATTGTGTTTCTGGTGTCCTTTGACAGCTCTTTGGTCTTGGCCATAGTGGAGTTTGGAGTCTAACTGTTTGAGGTTGTGGACAAGCGTCTTTTATACTGATAACGAGTTCAAACAGTGTCATTAATACAGGTAAGGAGTGAAGGACAGTGAAGCCTCTCGAAGAATTTGTTACAGGTCTGTGAGAGCCAGAAATCTTGCTTTTTTTGTTGGTGACCAAATACTTATTTTCCACCAAAATTTGCAATTAAATTCTTTAAAAATCAGAATGTGATTTTCTGGTTTTTCCGTTTCTCATTCTGTCTTCCATAGTTGAAGTGTACCTATGATGAAAATTACAGGCCTCGCACATTTTTTTAAGTAGGGGAACTTGTAAAAAGGGGGCTGACAAAATACTTTTGCTCCACAGTATATAGAATATCTTTGTATAAAATGTTATTGATTTTGTATTGAGATTTGTTATGAATGGTGGATGGATTTTGTGGGTTGCTTGTCAACAGTTCTCATTTCATTCACTTTATTAGGGTAAGCATACTCAAATACTCCATACCTCTGTTTTATTAAACAGGAAAAACATTTTTTCGAGTGAATGATTTGCATTTTGTTTATTGTTTTTAATCCTTTTTTTAGTTAATTCAAGCTGTAGTTAAATATATACTGTATTTGTCAGAAAATTCAATTATGACATTTTTTAGAATGTTATAATAAATGTGAATGTTAAAGTATTGGCTTATTTGTCCTCCGTTATTCCAGAATTAGTTTTAAAAAAAAGTTTGTCATGTTAACTTGTGTTGAAGTTTATTTAACTCAAAATTTTAAGGCAACCGTGTAAACTTCTTAGGTGATTGTTACAACAAACCAGTGGTGGAGGAAGTACTGAATCTTAGTACTTAAGTAAAAGTACAAATAACCAGAGCCATATTTACTTAAGTAAAAGTAGAAGTACTACAACTACAATCCTACTTAAGTAAAAGCAAAAAAGTACATGATTTTAAATGTACTTTTAGAATTAAAAGTAAAAGTACTTGTATAACAATTTATTCTCTTAATGTCTATATTCTAATAATTAAAAAGAAGAAAACAGTATGGGCTGCGGCATTTTAATTAAGTTAGTAAAATAAAATAATAATAAATAAAATAATTTACACTGACAAATTACAACTGCATTAAATAATGTTATGATATTGTTTTAACTATATTTTTTTAATAAAATAAGAAATGTTGGAAAGAATGTTTAAACATGAAACAAACTACCAGCAGGTGGCGGCAGATGTTAATGAGTGAGTCATTGAGTCGGTTCGTTCAAACAGCTGATTTGTTCACGTTTACGAACAGGTCATTGAATCTTTGATTCAACCGATTCATTCAAACACTGAATCATTCATTAACACACTATTGCTGTGAGATGCATTGTGGTTCTGATGTGGAAATATGATCTGATCTTGGAAATATTTTCGCTGCTGTAATAGAACAAAAGCAATTTATATTGCATCTAAAATTTAAGTGACTAATTTGAATTAATTGTTTATGGAACTGTCATGAAATCAGTGTCACTTTTCATCAGTGTCATGATGGTATTCAGGTAAACAGCACTCTTGGTCGTGTCATGTGATGTTTTCTAACTGTATTATATGTTATAAAAAATAAAAACCTTCACATTTTGAATATTTACTGCATTGTTACTGAGTTTCTCTGTACGAGCAGCATTGGTATGTTTCCATTTCTCCAGTATTCTAGTATTAGACAGTATTCTAGTATTCTTCAAATATTATTAAAATATGTTGTAAGCATATTGTGTTTTATTTGGATGACGCAGTGAAACATGCCAAATGGTGCTATTTTCATGATTTATTTTTTTATTTTTTTATGTGGTTCAGAGTCAATAGTATTTTGAGTTTCTATTTATTAAACTAATTTCCTTCATTGTATCAACTCAAATTTTTTATTTCAATGAACTCAATTTTAAGGCAACCAGGTTACTTACTTTTGTTAAACCAACAAAAAAAATTACAGTGTATGTATTCCATTAATTTTGTTAAATTGGTAAGAGTCTTTTACAAATTAGTAATTGAGTCTTTTCAAAAGAATGTTGTGGTCAATAGTATTGAACGCAGCGCTTGAAGATTGAGTAACACTAATATACAAATAGGCTACAGCCATGATCGGATGATACAAGTAAATCTTTTTTAACTCTGATGAGAGCAGTCTCAGTACTATGATACGGTCTAAATCCTGACTGAAAATCCATTTCTTTCTAGGATAATTGTGAAGACACTACCTTTCCTTGTATTTTTAACACAAAGGGTAGATTTGAGATTGGCTTGTAATTGACTAATTCTGTAAAATCAAGTTGCATTTTTTATTTTTTTTATTTATTTTTTATTTACTCATAAGTGGTTTAATAATAGCCAAAGGTTTCGGTATCCTAATGACAAGGATGAATGAATGATATTAAGAAGAAGATCCACATCTAAGCATCTCTTTTAATAGTTTAGTCGGTATGGGGTTGAGCATAGGGCCTACATGTTGATTTTGATGATTTAACGAGTTTAGCCAATTCTTCTTCTCCTATAGCAGTGAATGAGTGTAATTGTTCCTCAGTGACACTTCAATGTACTGTAAGTCACGGTTATTCCCTGGCAGCCTTGTTTGTGTTATCCTTTTTTAACGTTTCTATGTTCGTGTTGTGTCTAAGCACATAGCTATGTCTTTGTTTGTGTTCGCTAGGGCTGAACGATATATCGTTATCGTATCTATATCGAGATATGAACTTTCAAGATATTACTATCGAAAAAAGCAACGGGATAGACGATATAGATTTCCCTTCTCCGCGCTCGCCCTGCATACAACTCTGGCAGTCATCAGTAAACATCAGTTTTACTAGTGTGCTCTTGAATGCAAACGCTAAAGCCAGCTGGCACGCACTACAAGCGACGCGGGAACTATATTGTGAGGGGGGCAGCATTTCCATGGTGACGCGTCATTGCTTGTCACGTGACACACCGCAGCAGCAATGATGATCTGCTTTATGTCATTTTTTCCTTTTTTATTTAGAATATTCACAAATGTGTTAGCTATGGCATGGAATTTCTAATATTCCAATTGTCAAATACATGCAAGTGGAAGAATATTGTTTTTTAAACACCTTTATAACGATCGCGTTAGTTGAGCTGTATGCGCGATGGGCGCCGCCGTGTTAGTTTGTGCCACAGACGCAGTTAAGAGAATTGGATCTGTTGGGTTTACAACCTCTATGTTAACAACATGTGAATTCATCCATTTCTCCTGAAATACTTAAAAGCAAGTGGCTGGTGAACTGGGAATAATATAGAGTAAACATTAAAGTTACTTACACAATGTGTGTATCTGATATGAATAAAACGTGTTGAATTATAATGGAAAGGATTATTATTACCTCTTCCATAGACATCAGTGTGGATTTTACAAACTCTAAATATTTTTGTTTTTTTTAGTACTTATGTGAATGTATATGTTTGAAACCTAAAATAAGCAGTATGTGGTTGAAAACACTGATAATTTGTGATATATGACAACATTTGGATTTAGCAGTTGATCGTGATGCACTATCATATGCTCCAGGGACCAGTCTCTGATTACACCCGTGTGATCGTACGTGCGAAAGCCTTAAAAACAATACATTTTCTGACACTAATTTTTTGAAATGTAGGCTTAAATCTTTTTAGTTTTCTAAGAGATGCTTGGTTTTCACCGAACACGTAGTCATATCGTATTGTATCGATATCGGCATGAAAATCGAGATATTACATTTTGTCCATATCGTTCAGCCCTAGTGTTCGCCATGTGTTCCTCTTGTCCCGCCTCCTTGTTTCCTGTTACCACACCACCATGTTTAGTCCTTGTTTCACTAATAGTGCTTACCTGATCCCTATGTGCTGATCGCTTTATAATGATCTCCTTTCCCTCAACTTTGTTGTATGCACAGATTCAGTGTTTATTTTTAGTATAGTGTACTCTTTCTTTATTTTGTTCTTTATTTGATATATTCTTATTTGTTAGCTACTCTGTTATGTTTCCCCTTTTCTAGCTTCAGTTATTTAGTTTCTCTTTATTTTCTGGTTTACCATTTTTCCCATTTTTTTTTTCCTTATCTCTTTGTCTTGAATGTTGTTTTGTGTTGGTTCCTGTCCTGTGCCCTTTGTTTTCCCTGGCTATTGTCTCTACTGCCTGGCAGCCAAGACTGGAGCGGTTTCTGAGAGAGAACATCCAAGCCTCTTGTTCCTGGTGTTCTTGCCTGGATTTTCTCACCATCACTCTGCCTGGTGTTTTCTCCCTGGACTGGTCTCGGTGGTTCACTTCCTTGTCGTGCCCTGTCTAGTGTCTGTTTAATAGTCTCATCATTTGTTCGTTTTGCGCCTGGGTGCTCCCTCATTCAGCAGCCTGATGTGATACTGTAGTAGACTGCTGCATGGTTATATATTTTTTTCTAATATTATCAATCTTACATATAAAGAAGTTCATAAAGTCATTATGTAGCACATGCATCAAATAATATTGCACTTGCTGCTATTATTAATCATTAAGCATACCAGTACACTGTAAAAAAAATTGTTTGGTTTTTGTTGGTTCAACTTAAAAAAGTAAGTAACCTGGTTGCCTTAAAATTGTGAGTTTATTGAAATTAAAACTTTGAGTTGATACAATGAAGGAAATTAGTTTAATAAATAGAAACTCAAAATATTATTGTATCTAAACCACATTAAAAAATTGATAAATCATGAAAATAGCACTATTTGGCATGCTTCACTGCATCATCAGAAATAACACACACACAATTACCCAATATGCTTACAAAATCTTTTAATAATATTTTAATAAAGGTTGTCGAATCTCAAAAATGTTTCATTGTATTAACTCAAAATTTTAATTTCAATGAACTCAAAATTTTAAGACAACCAGGTAACTTTTTTTCTAAATATTTTTTACAGTGTAGGTTCGACTATGGAGGTGTAATAAAGACAACACTGTAGAATTAGTCAAGTAAATCTTTAGTGAAAATGGAAATAGAAAAAGGAAAATATAATAAAATTATGAAAACCAAATAAAATAATTCAAACCATGTCACAATTTGTTGATCAATAAGTGAATCACAGTTATATGAATTTTCAATTCAATTGATTATAATTGAACAAGTTCACTTGACTCTTGGTTGGTTTGGGTGCACCCTCAAGGCTATGCAAACTTGCTAGAATAATACACCTTTAGTATCAATTTCAAATAATAATAATAATTCATTACATTTATATAGCACTTTTCTAGGCACTCAAAGCGCTTTACTTTGAAGGGGGGAATCTCCTCAACCACCACCAATGTGCAGCACCCACCTGGATTATGCGACGGCAGCCATATTGCGCCAGAATGCTCACCACACACCAGCTGATTGGTGGAGAGGAGACAGAGTGATTAAGCCAGTCAGGATATGGGGATTATTAGGAGGCCATGATGGACAGGGGCCAATGGGCAAATTTGGCCATGCTGGGGTTACACCCCTACTCTTTTTCGAAGGACATTGTGGGATTTTTAACAACCACAGAGAGTCTGGACCTCGGTTTAACATCTCATCCGAAAGATGGTGCTCTTTGACAGTACAGTGTCCCCATCACTATACTGGGGTGTTAGGACTCACACACACACCACAGGGTGAGCACCCCCTGCTGGCCTTACTAACACCTCTACCAGCAGCTACCTGGTTTTCCCAGTTGCATGGTCTCCCATCCAGGTACTGACCAGGCTCAGCCCTGCTTAGATTCAGAGGAAAACAAGTCTTGGGGTACGGGGTAATAATTCTGCTGGCTACACAATTGTATATGTGGACAATTCACTTAACTCACATTCAAAATTAAATCCTTGATTAAACAAGGAAAACCAATCGTTCCCAATAAGAGTTCAATAAATCACTTAAAAGATTTGTTGAATGGATCAGTTCATAAAGGTTCAATTCAAAAAGGTCTATTTGAAGATTTGATTGGAAGATTCGGTTCAAAGAATTGTTTCGGAGATTCGGTTCAAAGATTCAGCTCAAATATTTGGTTCAAAGAATAGATATCCATAATAAAGGCTAGATGTCTCGTGCGCGCTGTTAGCCAATGGAGGTCGCCATCCGCAACTTGCGGCCATCTTGTCACAGGCAGCTCGCTCACTCGTAACAGTGTTTTAATGGTGCATGTAGGCTACTAGAAACTGTGCAAAAATATTATATATATATATATATATATATATACACACACACACACACTCTCTCTCTCTCTCTCTCTCTCTCTCTCTCTCTCTCTCTCTCTCTCTCTCTCTCTCTCTCTCTCTCTCTCTCTCTCTCTCTCTCTCTCTCTCTCTCTCTCTCTCTCTCTCTCTATATATATATATATATATATATATATATATATATATATATATAAGCTATACAGGTTCTTCTAAAAAAAATTAGCATGTTGTGATAAAGTTCATTATTTTCCATAATGTAACGATAAAAATTAAACTTTCATATATCTTAGATTCATTGCACACCAACTGAAATTTTTTTAAAGTTTTTTGAAAGTCTTTTATTGTTTTAATACTGATGATTTTGGCATACAGCTCATGAAAACCCAAAAAATTAGCATATCATGAAAAGGTTCTCTAAACGAGCTATTACCCTAATCATCTGAACCAACTAATTAACTCTAAACACCTGCAAAAGATTCCTGAGGCTTTTAAAAACTCCCAGCCTGGTTCATTACTCAAACCGCAATCATGGGTAAGACTGCTGACCCGACCCTGTCCAGAAGGCCATCATTGACAACCTCAAGCGAGAGGGTAAGACACAGAAAGAAATTTCTGAACGAATAGGCTGTTCCCAGAGTGCTGTATCAAGGCACCTCAGTGGGAAGTCTGTGGGAATGAAAAAATGTGGCAAAAAACGCTGCACAATGAGAAGAGTTGACTGGACCCTGAGGAAGATTGTGGAGAAGGACCGATTCCAGGACCTGCGGAAGCAGTGGACTGAGTCTGGAGTAGAAACATCCAGAGCCACCGTGCACAGGCGTGTGCAGGAAATGGGCTACAGGTGCCGCATTCCCCAGGCCAAGCCACTTTTGGGCTACAGAGAAGCAGCACTGGACTGTTGCTCAGTGGTCCAAAGTACTTTTTTTGGATGAAAGCAAATTTTGCATGTCATTCGGTAATCAAGGTGCCAGAGTCTGGAGGAAGACTGGGGAGAAGCAAAAGCCAAAATGCCTGAAGTCCAGTGTCAAGTACCCATGCATTACTGTGCTCAATTGGCCTGCCAACTCTCCTGACCTGAACCCCATAGAGAATTGTGGGATATTGTGAAGAGAAAGTTGAGAGACACAAGACCCAACACTCTGGATGAGCTTAAGTCGCTATCGAAGCATCCTGGGCCTCCATAACACCTCAGCAGTGCCACAGGCTGATCGCCTCCATGCCACGCCGCATTGAAGCAGTCATTTCTGCAAAAGGATTCCCGACCAAGTATTGAGTGTATAACTGAATATAATTATTTGAAGGTTGACTTTTTTTCTATTAAAAACACTTTTCTTTTATTGATCGGATAAAATATGCTAATTTTTTGAGACAGGAATTTTGGATTTTCATGAGCTGTAGGCCAGAATCATCAGTATTAAAACAATAAAAGACCTGAAATATTTCAGTTGGTGTGCAATGAATCTTAAAATATATGAAAGTTTAATTTGTATCATTACATTATGGAAAATAATTAACTTTATCACAATATGCTATTTTTTGAGAAGGACCTATATATATATATATATATATATATATATATATATATATATATATATATATATATATATACTATACACGTTATAATAATATCACTATTATAATAAAATAATTTGTATTTTTAAAAAATAGACAAAAAAAACCATGCAAACTAAGTTTATTTTAACTTAAAAAACGCAATTTACTAGGATTTCCCCCCTACATTTCACTGTGCCTACTTCAGAGATCACTTTTCCCACCTAATTTTGCCTACCATCAAATGCCTTACCTCTTTAGAAAGCTGAGACCCTGTAGTTTCTTAGGAAACAAGCAGAATAATTGTGTGAAGTACTGGCACAGAGTTGTAGCGGCTAGAATATTGTTGTTGTTTTTTTACACAAGCTGCACGATTAAGTCTTTTATCGAAACGAAAAGCTGCAATTTCAACGCGTTAAAGCGTCCAGATTTGTAGCCATATATGCCACAATGTTCAGCTCATTGGGAAAGGCTCGCCATCTCGAATCATCACGCTCACGCTTAATTGAACAGTTCCAGCGTAGGCCAAAAACCCGACCTGCATGTGCAACAGGCAGTTTTTAGTTCACAATACACATTGCATTAACTTCTTCTAGTCTTACAACATCACATAGTAACAGTTGTTACCTTATTTAACTTTATAACAGGTAAACTTCCATCGTAATTCGACAGCTTAGGTAACATTACATTGCTTAACAAACAGAAACCCGCTCGTTCATCACCATCAACAACGAAATATGAACATTAACTCACATACACAATTTGTTTACCATCACTTATCTTTTACCTTATTAAACAGCAGATCTTATCAGCTTTTCATTCTGAAAAGGACATACATTTTCATTCTCTCTCAAGTGAACACATCATTACTCATTGAATCAAATTTATGACAGACAAAATGTGTAAAATGTGTACTCACCAAATCCAAAGAAAATCGACCATATGTGTCTCTCTGCTAATCCTCTCTGCACATTTTTAAACTTTTACACAAAGTTGTAAAAGTTGCTTGTTTCCCCAGTCGCACAACACACAAAAAAAGGCTTCTCCCATCCAGCAGCCTGGTGGGGCGGGCCTTCAACATAAATCTCACGTAATTGGTCAATCATTGAGATCACATGCATTTCACTTTGATTTCGTAATTCTTTTACACGTTTCTATTCATTTCTAATTAGTTTATTATTTGAATAGACTATTTAATTATTTCCTTTTTATAAATAAATGTATTCATTTTACAGGGTTACAATTACAGCTGTGCTGTTTACAAAGTCAGAAGCTGAAGTTTTATTTATTTTTTTCATTTAATGACTGTGTCAAATAAATACCTAGGTTTGTGATCATTTTCTTCAAAGAGAGTCGAAAAATAAGCAGATCGGCTCGGGTTATGTATATAACCCTTGTTCCCTGAGAGGGAACGAGCACTGCGTCGGAACGACGATTTGGGGATACTCCCTTAGCATGAACGCGTCTGAAGTATGAATGAAACTAGTCCAATCCTTATTGGTCCTACGTCATGACGTAGATGTGACGGCATACCCGGAAGCTATAAAGGGGAGCCCGGCGCATAGTAGCGTCAATTATCGCGATGAAGCATAATGCTCTCAGGCGATACGCGGTGTGGCGACGAGACGCAGTGCTCGTTCCCTCTCAGGGAACAAGGGTTATATACATAACCCGAGCCGTTCCCTATATCGAGGGAACTTCGCACTGCGTCGGAACGACGATTTGGGGAACGAGTACCCACTAGGCCACACCAAGGATACGCCTGCCCTATTGTGAGCTGGAGACCAGGCACAATCAGGACTGGAGTACCCTGCCGCCGGGGGTCGCAGGGAGGTGTAGGCTGTAAAACCTTATAAATGTGTGCTGAGTAGCCCAGCCAGCCGCTTCACAGATGTCCTGCATAGGGACTCCGGACAGAAGGGCCACCGAAGAGGCCATGCCTCTAGTCGAGTGGGCTCTCAAGGCAATAGGTGAAGGCAGATTGCGCACCTGATATGCCAAGGCTATTGCCTGCACAATCCAATTACTGATAGTAGGGGTTGACGCAGGCAGCCCTTTCTTGGGTGAGCCAAAACACACTAAAAGTTGATCTGATTTCCTCCACTGAGCTGACCTTTCCAGATAGATCCTTAGGGCCCGAACTGGACACAAAAGGAATAATCTCCCTTCTTCCGCCGTCACATGGGGCGGAGGATGAAATGCCTGAAGAACCAAAGATCTGACCGTACTGGATGGAACCTTCGGCACATACCCTGGCCTAGGGTGTAGTACGGCCTTTACTCCTCCCGGGGCAAACTCCAAGCAGGTTGGCGTGATGGCCAAAGCTTGAAGATCTCCCACTCTCCTGAGAGAGGTAATAGCTAGGAGGAACGCCACTTTAAGCGTTAGATTCTTAGGTTCTGCTGTCTCCAGTGGTTCGAAGGGGGCCTCAGCCAGGCCTTCGAGAACCACTGCCAGATCCCAGGTTGGAACTCTGGTACGCACTACAGGTCTTAACCTACGCGCCCCACGAAGGAAGCGTACAACCAACTGATGCCTACCCAAAGGCCCATCACCTAACGGAGCGTGGAAAGCTCCAATAGCTGCCACATACACCTTAAGTGTGGACGGGGTAAGCCCTGCAGAGAAACGATCTTGGAGGAACTCCAGTACTGAAGCCACTGGGCAGTTAACTGGGTCCACCTCACGTTCTCTACACCAAGTGACGAAAACATTCCACTTGAGGCTGTACAATCTCCTAGTAGACGGGGCCCTAGAGCTAAGTAAGGTCTCTATAACGTCTGCCGGCAGGCCCTCCTCTCGGAACCTGGCCCCCTCAGGGGCCAGACCCAGAGGTTCCAGATTTCGGGGCGGGGGTGAAATATTGTGCCCTCCGCCTGTGATAGGAGGTCCGTCCTCAGAGGGACCTGCCACGGGTGATCCGCCAGCAGCGCTATTATGTCCGAGAACCATACCCGAGTCGGCCAACAAGGAGCTACCAGAAGGAGACTGACTCCCTGTTGCCGAACCCTCTCCAGGACCCCTGGGAGCAGAGCGACGGGGGGAAATGCATACAGACGCCGCCTCGGCCACGTCTGTACCATGGCGTCCAACCCCAGCGGGGCTGGGTGCGTGAGGGAGAACCACAGTGGAAAGTGGGACGTCTCTCGAGACGCAAACAGATCCACTTCCACTGGGCCGAACCTCCTGACAATCGCCTCCACCACCTCTGGGTGGAGCCGCCATTCCCCGGGCCTCAGCCCTTGCCTCGATAGTATATCTGCCCCCTGATTCTGTATCCCCGGGATATACATTGCCCTGAGGGATAACAGTCTGTCTTGTGACCAGCGAAGAATGAGATGCGCCAGTTTGCATAGCGGGCGCGACCTCAACCCCCCCTGGTGGTTCAGATATGCCACGACAGCCGTATTGTCTGTACGGACTAGAACGTGGTACCCGCGAAGCTCTGGGAGGAAACTCCTGAGAGCCCTGTAAACCGCCATCATTTCCAGGCAGTTTATGTGCCAGGTCGAATGATGGTCCTCCCATAGACCCCTCGCAAAGCGGCCTTCCATGACCGCGCCCCAACCAGTTAGGGAAGCATCTGTTGAAACGGTTTTCCGGCAACATGATGCTCCCAGGACTGGCCCTTGGGACAGAAACCAAGCTTTCTTCCATATACCTAGAGCCCGAAGGCATTTGCGCGTGACTCTGATCATACGGAATGGGTTCCCTCTGGGGGAAAACCCCTTGGTTTTCAGCCACCACTGTAGAGCTCTCATATGTAGCAGGCCGAACGGAATAATGTTGGACGCTGCCGCTAGATGCCCTAACACTATCTGAAAGTGTTTCACAGTGATACTCTGGCCTAGCTTTATTCTTGAGACTACCGCCAGAATGGTCTTGATTCGTGCGGGGGAGAGTTGCGCCCGCATCGAAACCGAATCCCATACTACCCCCAGAAAGGTCGTTTTCTGGGCTGGCGCCAACACGCTCTTTTTTGTGTTGAGCCTCAACCCCAAGCGTTGGATATGTGCTAGAACTACATCTCGATGTTGAACTGCCATTTCGGACGACTGGGCCAGAATAAGCCAGTCGTCGATGTAATTTAGTACTCGGATGCCCTGAAGTCTCAATGGAGCCAGAGCTGCATCCATACATTTGGTAAACGTGCGAGGGGAAAGAGCTAGACCGAAGGGAAGCACTCGATATTGGTACGCTTCGCCCCCGAAAGCGAACCTCAGAAACTTCCTGTGGCATGGAAGGATGGAGACATGAAAATAGGCGTCTTTTAAATCTATCGTGACGAACCAGTCCTTGGGCTGGATCTGACTCACGATCGTGGGAATGGTTAACATCTTGAACCTGAATCTCCTCAGAGACCGGTTCAGATACCTCAGATCTAAAATCGGCCGAAGCCCTCCATCCTTTTTTGGAACTATAAAGTACCGGCTGTAGAACCCGGCCTCCCTCTCCGACGGCGGGACCCACTCTATGGCCCCCTTTGCCAGCAAGGATTTTACTTCTTGTTCCATTACCCGAACCCGCTCTGGCACCACTGCAGTCCATGTCACCCCATTGAACTTTGGCGGGGGGTGATCGAACTGCAGTCTGTACCCTATTTCTACAGTACGCAGGACCCATGTGGATATATTCGGAAGGCATTTCCATGCGCCGAGATAATCTACTAAGGGAATCAGCCTCTCGAGGCTGGTCTCGGGTGTTATTTGAGTCTCGTTTCCCGTCCCCTGAAGCGGATGCCCGGCAGGGGACGAAATACGATTTTCGATATTTGGACACTCGTCCCGCCCAGTCGCAGGTCTTACTCGAGGCGACTGGATCGAAACGTGCCCTAGGAAAAACGATGTGGCCCGAAGCGTCTGTGACGGCGGGATTACCACATCGTTTTCCCTTCGAGAGCGTCGCGCGAGAGACAACCTCGGTTGTTCCCGCGCGAGGGGGACCGCTCTCTGAAGCCCTACCACAGCTAGGACTTCTTCCCAGCAGCCTTCTTAGCGAGAAGGACGTTCCTTAGATCGCCCTTCTGCACGGAAGCCTGCTGGTGAGAGCGCCGCCTCTGTTGCCAAGCTCCCGGAGGAGGGGCTCTAGAAGCGACGCTCTCTTTTTGCACCTGACGGTGCGAGGAGCTGGCTGACGGCTGCGGCTGCCCACTAGTGGCAGCCTTTGCTGGTTTTGGCCGACGAGGGAGAAACTGTCGGAAGGCTGCTGACTGTTTCCTCGCCTCCTGAAACCTGTCGACGACCGAATTAACGGCGTCGCCGAACAGGCCAGAAGGCGAGATCGGGGAGTCTAGGAGAAAAGTCTTATCTTTCTCCTTCATCCCCGACAGATTTAGCCACAGGTGTCTCTCCACTGTCACCATAGAGGCCATGGAGCGGCCGATGGCACGGGCCGTCTCCTTGGTGACGCGGAGAGACAGATCAGCAGCCTTCCTAAGCTCTAATACATCCTCCGGGGAGGGACCTTCTCCCTCGTCAAGCTCTTTTAATAGGTCGGCCTGGTACGCCTGCAATATCGATAGGGTGTGCAGAGCGCTACCAGCCCGACCCGCCGCCATATATGCCCTGCCCACCAACGCTGATGTGTCCCTGCATGGCTTGGTGGGCAGTACCGGGGCTTTTAGGGACGATGCCGATTCGGGTGACAGATAGCTCGCGAGAGCATCTTCCACCCGCGGCATCGTCCCGTAGCCTGCCTCGCGCGCACCCATAACATTAGCATAATCTAATACTGGGGGGTTGGATATGCGCGCGGAGTATGGTCTATTCCAGGACCTACACAACTCGTTGTGCAGGTCCGGGAAGAACGGCAAGCCCCGGCGAGGCGACTGAGCCCGGCGCGAGAGAAACCGGTCGTCCAGCCTGCTGGATGGCTGGACTTCCTGCCTCTCTTGTGGCCAATCGATATTTAACTTGGCCACGGCACGAGTCAGTACCTCGATAAGCTCCTCTTGGGCGGGTGGGTGCGGTGGTGACATATATGCGGCCCCACCCGCCTCGATGTTGATATCTTCCGGATCCTCGGATCCGGAGAGAATCAACATCTGATTCTCCACCCCGGGGGAAGAAGCCGCTTCGCGGGCTTCCACACGAGGTGGGAGAATCTCTGAACTATCAGAGGAAGATTGAGAAAGTGCCTCGGCAGTCTCAATCTCCGCTGATACGTCCAGCTGCGAGCCCCATGATCTGCGACGCCGCGCCGCCTCAGCGGACGCAGGCCCAGAACCACGGGGCTCGCGTGGTTGGCCGGCCTCGTCAAAGACCGCCAACCGAGACCTCAGCACCCTGAGCGTCAGCAGCTCGCAGTGGCTGCAGGCGGCTCCCTCGAGAGCCGCCTGAGCATGCTGAACGCCCAGGCACTGTACACAAAGAGAGTGCGTGTCCGTTCCCGAGATGTAGCGGGGACACGGATGCACGCACCTCTTAAACTCAGAACTAGACATATTATCTTCGTTCTTAGGTCTCTTTTTTACTGAATATATATATATATTTATATGGGACAGACAACAATAAATAGACAGACAATGTTCAAACACACACAGAGCGTTATGCTGAAGAGCGATAACTGACGCTACTATGCGCCGGGCTCCCCTTTATAGCTTCCGGGTATGCCGTCACATCTACGTCATGACGTAGGACCAATAAGGATTGGACTAGTTTCATTCATACTTCAGACGCGTTCATACTAAGGGAGTATCCCCAAATCGTCGTTCCGACGCAGTGCGAAGTTCCCTCGATATAGGGAACTAACAGTTTTTTACAGTCTTTCTGTATGCAATCATGCTCTCTTTCCAGGAAATGTGAAAAACTGTTTTGTTTCCTTCCAGCTGTGCTCCATTTTTCTGGCTGCTGTTTTAAGGGCCTGTGTGTGCTTGTTGTATCACGGCACTGGACTATTTTCTTTAAGCGCAGAAGAAAACAAGCATGTTCTTTAGAACAACATTGTCAGAATATTCTTATGATGTTATTAATATTCAGTGTTGCCACAGTTACTTTGAAAAAGTAATCTGATTACGGATTACTCCTTTAAAAAGTAACTTAGTTACTTTACAGATTACTTGATTTTAAAAGTAACTAAGTTAGATTACAAGTTACTTTATTAGTTACATTCAGCAGTTGCAGACAACACCCCTGCCACCTCAACATAGAAATGACAACCGTTTTTGGCAACACACTTTATTGGAAGTGCATAACGTATCCTGACTAGAGCCCTGCATTCATGCCCGAGCCTGACGCCCCGACTTTTTTACGCCCCTTTTTTTTAGGCTTCTCCTTCGTTTTATATTTATTTTAATAATTAAAAGGAACAATGAGATGTGCTGTGCTGTTGGAAACAACATGAGACCATGATAGCTTGCCACTGTCAAGATATGGCTCGCGCAGGGTTAAAGAGTCCGTTTCTTCAGTGCAGCTGCTAGAGTTATGGCCTTTTTACAACTGGTTCCCTTATTCATTTTCTCTGACCAGGAATTTATCTGATTGCGAAATGACCAGGAGTAGGCCTAAATGCCTTCCGAGAGACGTCTTTTGAGACGTATTTAATTCCGATCAGTCAAACAAACCAATTCAGAAGGTGCATGAAAGCATTTCAGACCAAACCAGACAAATGTAAATGTATCTGGTTGTTTAAACCACATGTGTAAATTTTACTCCTGGCAAATAATTAAAAATCATCTTCAATAAATTAATGAGACTAATGATCTTACCAGTGCTTAGGTCACGCTCTCCCATATTGCGATCTTGAATTTGAAATGGGCTGCTGAATAAAATGCTAGAATCTTTTGCTTTGATGTGAACTCCGTTATTAAATGAGCATACCGCGGGAATTGATCGGATTTATATTAATATTGCTGAAGTGTAGGCTATAAGAAAACCTGCATGTTCTTTTTTTTGTTTTGTTTTTGTTTAGATTGTGTAGCCCGTTTCGTTTTTTGAGCGCAGTTGCGAGCAGCATCAGCCTGCCTCAGCTCGTCAAAAATGCCTTTGTGGTGGTATAATAACTAGCCTATTTTGTTTTTGATGTCAAAGTAGTTATATTTATTAGGTTCATTTAGAAAAATGTTTAGAGCAATTTTTTGTTTGTTAAATTAAAGTTTTAATTTTTTTATGTGACGACCCAGTGAGTTAATAGTCTCTCAAACCAACTCTTGAATTGTCTTGCATATATAAACTTCATGCCAGTTAATTTAACAAACAAAAAATTGCTCTGAACATTTTTCTAAATTAGGTTAATAAAGAAACGATACGAAATATAACTACTTTGACATTAAAAATAAAACTGAACTATTTTAATGGCTGCAACAATGTAAATAAATAAATAAATAAATAAATAAATAAATAAATAAATAAATAAATAAATAAATAAATAAATAAAACACTGGCTCCAGCCGACTCGGGCTGAGAATTTTGATAAGTTGTTGGTTTTTACTAAGGAAAATTACTAAAATAGTAACTCACAGTGACTTGGATAAATAACTTTAATCTGATTACTGGTTTGGAAATGGTAACGCTAGATTACTCCTTACTGGAAAAAAGTAGTCAGATTAGAGTAACGCGTTACTATGTAATTGTGTATGTGCACTTGTTAAATGTTCTCATCATGTTGAGAGAAAATAATTGTTGGAACAACGTTCTCAGAATATTCTTACAATGTTATTAATGTAGTAGCCTAAATGCAATTAATACATTTTTTTATTTTACATAGTTAAATAGTAATTTACCTTATTCATTTTATGTGGAGGAAAATAAAAGGGATATTTACATTAGATTGATGCAGTTAATATTTACAGTAATGCAAGGAGTTAATTGTGTAATTATCTAAACTGTGTGTGTATAATTTAGAGTGCATTTATAATACATTAGTGATATTTAGGAATATAGGACCATTTTGGTGTTGTTGTTTTTTTTTTTACCTTTAAATGCATGTACCTTTAAGACTCTCACGAGAATGGTGGTAACAAAGGAAAAAAAGTTATCTGTGATCTGAGCCAGGCAAGGAGAGTGGAGCCTCACAGTTTTTTTTTTTTTTTACCTTTTTTTTTGATGTCATATCCATGTTACCCTTGATACCTGGTTGTATTTTATGGAAACCATAGAAATATCAAAGATGCTTTAATATATTATGTTTTTTAGACAGGATGGCAACTGTTTGGATACATTAATCGACAGAAAATAAATCATTGTTATACAGCTCAACACAGTTAATTGTATTGTTCAAATCTCTTTTTCTTGATTTACCGCGAGTACCATGTTTTGCTAGCCTAGAAATCTAGACGCACCCTAGTGGCAGCAAATCTAATCTGCCGCGAGTGTCGTCTAGCAACTCTCAATACCCTTCTGAGCTGTAAAACCAAACTCTGGTCAGGCCAATCACATCGTGTATAGAGTCAGTGGGCGTGGCTTAACGGTAGAGTTGCGCTTGCATGCAACTAGTAAAGACAGAAGCTGGCGAACACCTTTCGAATCAGCTTTGACTGCGATTCTGGAAGACTTGGAGTTAGGCTTTTCTCTGATAAAAGAACAAAGAATGGCACTGAACTCATTCTTAAAAGGGAAGATTTGTTCTGAGTTTTGCCAACTTGATAGAGCGAATGTTTAATCTTTCAACAAACTTCGCTTCACGTTGCTCTGGTTGGTTGCTATCCAATCGCCAGCAGAGTGAGTTTGAAAGACAACCGTTTATCCCGCCCCTAAGATTGAGCCCTGTCATCAATGGTGAGTGTCCAGACCAAACATCTTGATGTGGGTCTGGCTAATGTTTTGCCATGGCTAACATCAATCTAGCTGACTGCAGTGTGCAACTATAGGGTAGGGTGGGGTGGGGAAAATGCCCCACTTAAGGACTGTGTAACTTTTCTGTGACACAAAAGTTAAATGTGTCTTTAATAGTTATCCCAGTTTTCAGTGATGATGACATACATTTTAAACCAAAGTATGAAAAAGTTTTCATGCTATTAGATTATTTTTTGTTCTCATATAACTGTGATGTTCTTCAAAACAGCACGCTTTAGAGGGAAAAAAATCGTACTGTTAAAAATTATAGCAATTAATGTAAAAATCATTTTCTCTCATGGCCTGGGATGATATTTACCTTTCTGACAGGACTGAGCGTGTTATTTTGGGAGAATGGTAAATGGACTGCATTTATATAGCGCTTTTAACAGAACCTATGGCCATCCAAAGCGCTTTACATTTTGCCTCACATTCACCCATTCATACACCGACGGCGATGTCAGCCGCTGTAAGGCGCCATCCAGCTCGTCGGGAGCAGCTGGGGTTAGGTGTCATGCTCATGGACACCTCGACACTTGGTCAGGTGGAACCTGGGATTGAACCACCAACCTTTCGGTTTGTAGACAACCTACATGAACCACTGAGCCACTGCCGCCACACGGCCTCACAGAATGTGAGTCCAGGCTGCTCCCTGTTACATGTGGAGTTCCGTAGGGGTCAGTTCTCAGCCCAATCTTATTCCTCATCTACATGCCCCCCCTCGGTCCTGTCATCAGCAGTAGACATGGACTATCTTTTCATTGTTATACTGATGACACGCAGCTTTATATCAAAACTGCCCCTAGCCCCTCCACAGCTCTGTCACGACTTACCACATGTTTTGAGGAGATAAAGGCATGGATGGGAAGTAACTTCCTCCGGCTGAACTCCAGTAAAACTGAGGCACTACTGGTTGGCACCAATCATCAGATCCACTCCCCTCCCTTATCCCAGCTCATATTTGATGGCCAGGTCATCACTTTCTCCTCCTCAGTCACAAATCTAGGGGTTCGGTTTGACCCACAGCTGACCTTCAATGACCACATTAAGCACATTTGTAAAACTTCCTTCCAACACCTTTAAAACATCTCCAAACTCCGTCCCCTTTTAACCTTTCCAGATGCAGAGAAACTTGTCCATGCTTTTGTCTCCACCAGCCTGGACAACTGCAACGGACTCTTCAGTGGGATTTCTGGCAGAAATATCCAGATGCTTCAATACATCCAGAACAGCGCTGCCAGAGTCCTAATGAGAGTCTCTAAAAATGATCACATAACTCCCATCCTACACTCACATTGCACTGGCTTCCTGTTTCATCCCGGATCGTCTACAAAA